>NC_136655.1:14365309-14965309 GCF_949748355.1 Melanostigma gelatinosum
CAGAACACAATGCTGAACACACACACACACACACTGAAGTGCCAAAGTTTTAAATTGTCTCAGGCTCTGTAACCAGCAGAGGTTGTCTTCCAGTTGAGGTGTCACTTTCATGCAACAACTGCATCACTGTTTGGTCCCAGCCAGCTGTGCGTGTTGATTTTATAGTTTTCTCCACAACCGTCTGGCGGCCCCCATAAATCATCTCTAGACCCCTTGGCGGGAGGTTAGAATCAATACGCAGAAACCAGGTTACTGTTGGTATTTCGGCATTAACTTTATTTTGTGAACGGAAGGTAAACAAGAAATCCGCTTGCTGATTGACGGCACTCTCATGTCTGTACACTAAAAAACGAAACCAGACAACGGTTAGCTTAGCTTAAAGACTGAAAACGGGGGGAAACAGCTACCCTGGCTATCTATTGAAGGCAGGCGAGATTAGGCTGACTAAATGTGACTCAGTCCTGTAAGCACCTGTTCTCCTGTGTGTGCGACTGCTGCTGGGTGTGACGGAGGTATATTTAGTTATCTGGATAATGTGCATGTGAGAGAGATCATGTAGAGCTGCTGGGAAAGTGAATGTTTCACCTGAGGGGAAAAAAACAAGCGTGAGCATGTGTAAGCCGGAAAAAAATGGTAGCCACATCACAACAGCGTGTTTAAATATTTGCACTCGGCTTGTTTCTACTGATACAACCTCAATAGAGGCCATTTTATCATGAATCTCTAAAGCAAACGTGTAGCTCTCCATCATGGAGGGATATTTGCGTGTTTAACAGCCCGACTGGGAACAAAGAGGCACATCCAACAGCTTGTTGAGGTGACGCTCTAGAGCCCTTCAGTAACCCTCTCGGCCGTGTTCTCGTTGAACAGTCTGATGTCTCATTTATAATTCTTCAAACAGATGCTGCTGCTTCAACTAGGCCGAGCCGATGTCACTCGGCTAATATGGAGTGGCCTCAGCATCACAAATGAAAGGGATCTGCGTCTCTGTCGTACATTTTGTTCCTTTTGATTTGAGGGTATTCAGGGAACATTCTTTGTTAAAGGAACAAGATGACTGTGTCACTCTACCGACAGACGAGTCAGAGGAAGTCCACGTGTCTCTCCCCCCCCCCCCTTGTTCGTTCACAGTTTCTTTGTGAACTTCACAATAGTTGTGCAGCACAAAATAAACATTAATAAGAAAAAGGAAAGTCCTCCGTGTCCATTGCCCTCCTCAAACAAGCTAAGCTAGCGTCAGCAGCGTTTGCAAACCCCTCTGTAAAGCGCCGGAATAATGTAAATGTAGCGAAAGATGTGCGTTTTAAAATGGAAACGTAGTCGTGTGGATGGACTAGCTCCACACATGTGACCCCTCCTCTCAGGCCGGATGTCATGAAAGAGGCTATCCTCGTCAATACTTCCACACACTCTCATTAGCGCTGAGGACCCCCAGCAGGGCCTTCAACATGTCAGGTCATGTCTTTTTATTTCCTGTCTTTAAAAAGAAAGTAAAATGCCTCCCCCACCTCCTCCCTCCCTCCCTCTCTCTGTTTGCCTCCATCACTCAGCATGGTTCTTGTTTTACTGACGAGGAGACTGCGGTGCTGTGCTGGCAGTGTTCATGTTGCTGTCACTGCAGTCAGCCCTGTACCTTCAGCCACATCTGATGCAATTGCGGGCCATCCACCGTGTGTGTGTGCGTGTGTGTGTGTGCGTGTGTGTGGGGGGGGGGGCTAGGGGAATCTCCAAGGTCACAGGACAGGAGATAAACTGCTGAGTCACCCACTGCTCTGTCGTCAAAACAGCTTTTTTCGCTGCGGCACTTCTCCGATTTTTATTGTAGATTCGAGCCGTTCTTCAATGGTACATTTATATAATAACACTCACACGAAATCCCAAATTCATTGATTTGACACCTCATCTATACACCTTCAGCTAGCACAACAACTATGGCTGTTTGACTAATTTAGCGTTGACAGCCATGGAGTGATGTTGCACAACCGCTGCTTCCATGCTCCCACAACTCATTTTCCATTTACAACTGTGCACGTTCCAAATTTTGACTTTCAGATTGACTCACACATACATACATACATACATAAACACTCGCGCACACACACAGTCATACACACACGGTCATACACTCTCACACGCACACACACACACGGCCATACACAGCATGCATCGTGACAATTGACCATGAACCCGATCACACAGTCTCTTGCTTTCACACATGGGATTACCCAGAGTTAAAGCGCATCCTCACACACACACACATGGGCTGAAGCTGTTACCATGGCGATTAATGTAAACAGAAGGGAAGTCTCCTGACAGCCTCAGTAGTGGTCAGAGCTGTTGCCATGGCAAGTCGGTACCCGCCCAGGTCTGTGCGTGTGTAACCATGTGACTGGAACACACTGGGCAGACAGGAAGCAGCATCTCTCTTTCTTCCCCGTGTGGTCACTCCCCTTTTCCACTTAATTAAACACACAGACGCCTCTTATGTCACTCCTGAATTCGGTTTCTCTTGTCTCGGGGGGGGGGGGGGGAGTCCAGGTCATCAGGCTCTGTAGCGTTTAAAAAATAACTTGATCACGACTAGCTGTCGAGGAATAATAAGATGAAACTAGAAGATGAAACAAATCCGTTTAAAGAAAGCATTACCTTTTTTCTGTGGAAGTGAGGAATGTGACACCTCGCAGTTCAGGTCCAGACGACTCTAATACCTCTGTTTTGTGTACAGGTTTGAGGTATCCAGTGTTGTAGTTGAATCTCTATTTTGGGTTTTGCATCGTGTCCTGACATCTCTGCATGTCTTTGATTCGTCTATTATGACATTTCAAAAACATTCCATGGTGGCCTGAAGTAATCTCGCCCAGCATGCATCGGTTCACGTCTTTCTGTTTAATTTTGTGCCACAGAGCTCGTCCCATCTGTGGTGGTATTGCTAGTGGAGAGGAGCCCACTCTTCACCCCCCCCCCCCCCTACGGACAGCGCGTTGGCTTGCAGCAGCTCGAGCTTTTATGCCAACTTCTGCTTCCGTTTTGTAGATTCTTTTAAATATTTTTTTATTTTTTTGTCTTAATTGCGTGGAAGACTGTACAGGCATTTTTCTCACAGCGCTCTCTCTCGCTCTCTCTCTCTCTCTCTCGCTCTCTCGCTCGTCTTCATCTTGTGCTGTCGGAGCCATGTTGAGAATACAGACTATAATTGGCACTTAATTGCTGCCGTGGCAACAGTGCTATTTAAGCCGACGTGCTCTGCAACTGAGGTGTATAGCGTGTGCGCACAGTCACAAAATACAGAGGCAGGAGGCTCTTATGGCTCCGTTTCCCTCGGTTCACCCCACGTGTTTGTGTTTCTACATACAGAGACCGAGCTTCTGCTGAGGACCGTGTGTGTGGCAGCAGTGTTTGCATTCCACCTGTCCTGTTATTCTGCTCCGTTGCTTTCACACAGCAGCGGTAATAAAATCCTTGCCCATCCCGCCTGTCAGAAGCCTACAACGGGTCCTGAGACAGTTTAGGAGGGTTTAGAAATCTGTTGTTGCTGATGTCTTGGCCTCGTTTTGAATTTGTATCTAATTACATAAACATGACCGTTTATGTAGTTCTGAGCTGGTTCTTTGAAGCGAAACACGGAGACTCCTGAAAAAAGTCCCATGAAAACGTGAGCTACAGGAAAGGACCCTAAATTATTTAGGAGGTGGAGGATGATGTATAACTCCCAGTTAATTGTTAAAATTGACAGTCACCATGTGACGAGCAAGCATCGGCTGCCCTGCAATTGGGCAACTGAGCATATGAACCTAAAACGATACAACGAACGCAACAATCTTTTCATCGGCATCGAGACAATGACGCACGACTCAAGCAGATTACTTTGTATTCAAAGCACAGGATAATAATGGTGCATGTGCATTACTGTGTGTGTGTGTGTGTGTGTATGTACGTGGTCTGCTCAGTGATGACGGTAGTGTGTAATTGTCTTTGCCCATGCTCTGTCATTATCAGGCCTTCGTGTGTGTGTGTGTGTGTTTGAGCACATTCAGAGGCAACTGCTTCTGCTTTGATTAAACTGCTAATTATTGATTGGGCGGGAGCAGACTTACAGGGCTGACATTATCCCTCTCTGAGTGTGTGTGTGTGTGAGTGTGAGAGAGAGTGAGTGAGTGAGAACCATATGCATCCAGAAAGCTTACGGGTTCTTTCCCAGCTGCCTTTTTTTTTTTTTTTTTTTGGTCATTTTTCTGGCATTCTTGCCGGTTAAAGCAATGCTTTTTTGAGGCTCTGCGTGATTTAATTTTAATAGCGTGCTGCATTTAGACTTCAGATCGATGGCGTTAAAGCCAAAATGAAACTGAACTTAAAGATGAAATCCCTTCCCAGTGATGGGAGCAGTGAAGAAAACCTCTGGAAGCATCAGGACAGACGCTGAATAACAGGGTTAATAAAGGAGCCGCAGATTAGATTGTGCAAGGGGAGGGTGTTTGTGGTTGAGCGGCGCCGGATCTTGTGAGAGATGCGTTAACAATTTGCACTTAGTACAACTACCGTGCGCCATTAATGCCATCTCGCAGCCTCAATTAATGTCTGTTCCAGTGTACCTGACCACTTTGTGAGCCAACAGAAGGGCGTTAATGGACTCTCTGGCATTGCCTGAGAGAAGATACGCATACAAGGCCAATAAAGCTGATTGGTTGCAGGCGGATTTGTGCTTTCAGTAAAAATGCAGAAGAATCTGATGACTGAACAACTTTTTGTGATGAATGTACTTTCAGCTCGACATTGAGAAACACTGATGGCTACTGTCAGTCTCCATGTTAACTGTGTCACTGTCACCTTGTCGGCCTGTTCTCTCCGTTCCTATCTCTGTCTTACTGTGTGTGTGTGTGTGTGTGTGTGTGTGTGTGTGTGTGTGTGTGTGTGTGTGTGTGTGTGTGTGTGTGTGTGTGTGTGTGTGTGTGTGTGTGTGTGTGTGTGTGTGTGTTTATGTGTCGCACTCTTTCAATCCCTCCCTCTCTCTCTCTACTGACCTTTTTCCTCATTTCAGTGTAGCTCAGCTTCACACTTCATTCACTTCTTCCCACCATTCAGACATGGTATTCAGCTTGAATGAACAGTCTGTGTGTGTGTCTTTTGTGTGTGTGTGTGTGTGTGTCAATGCAAATTCTGTCCAAATCTTTTATTTTTTACTGATATAATAATCATATTCATGATTGCAAACTGGAGATTGGAGTTGGCGGTCGCATCACTGTTGTGATTATGGCTCTGAAAGCAGGATAGGCTCCAATCAGTGCTGCAGTTTCTGAGGCTCTTACACGAGGGCGACGACTGAATGGTAGAAAGCTACGTTATGTCTTAAGAGTCGTGCTACTGATTTTATTTACAAATAAATATTTAATATTTAAATATTTACACACACAGAGGCTCGGAGTGTGTGGCAGAGAGACTGAGTGGTTGCGTATCCCTGTGTGGCTGTTTTTGTCAATGGATGCTCATTCATGTGTGTACGTGATTAATGAAAAGCTCTGCGTGTGTGCGTACATGCATGTGTGTCAGCAAGGCAACGATGCAAACAGCACGGCCCGCTCGTTTCTTCTGGCTTTGACGTCACCAAAACCCACAGCAGCCGTTATCAGCGCCAGCAGGTGTCCGCTGTGTGATGCGGGCGTGCGAGGGCATTTGGAGTGATCTCATTGGTTTGCCGGAAAGTCCACCTTGATCACCCGGCGGGGCCAACAGGCAATATGATCACTTATCACTGTAAAGGAGGAGGAGGAGGAGGACACCAAGAGCAAGCACCTCAGAGAAGATTGGAAACAAACCGGTAACTGCCGGCACGCTGGCGTTCTTGGGACTAGTCTCCCTAGAGGCTGATGGGCGGTTTGTCAAACATGCTCCTTCTCTAAGGGGCTCGCAGCATAAACACACACACTGAAATACACACAAAGGTAACAATGGATGAATGGAAACCTCGGCATGGAGAGGGAGGGCGAAGGTGTGATGTGATGACGTCCGGTGGACGAGTGTATGAAAGGCCGCCTGATGAGACTTTTTTTTCATGCAGTAAGATGGAGAGATGGAAGTAAATTCATGAATTGAGTCTCGACTGATGTAAATAAAGGATTTCACAGATATTCAGATGAAATGTTTAATCGGCAGAATAAGATTAGTAGAGCAATATTAAAACATAGTTGGACATTTTTCTTTCTTTTTATTGCGCCCATTAGTTTAGTGCTGTCTCCGAGTCCTTCCTATGAACCTGACTGCTGTTATTTTGCCACGTTTCCCTTTAAAAAAAAAAAAGAATTCCTAAGAAGCACTATTTGAAAGAAAAGACACGCAGTGTATCACAGAAGGCAACAAATTAGGCTAGCAGCTCCCCGAGGCGGCACTTTGAGCTAAATGTTAAACATTAGCATGCTAACATGCGGATGTTTAGCAGGTGTAATGTTAACTGTGGGCACCGTTTTTTGTTTTGCTTGTTATCATGCTAACGTTTGCTAATTAGCGCCAGACGCAAAGTACATCTGAAGCTGATGGGAATATCACTATGCTATGTTCACACTGCGGCCAAGCATAGCCTGCTACATCGTTGTGTTGCTCAAGCGCTCGTTGACGTAGTTATGTCGTTAAAAAGCACTGAGAACTGGCTAGCGGCAAGAATACGTTTCTCTTTTCGTTTCTTTACACGGAGCGGGAACAGTGGTGGGTAAAGGGAAGGGGACTGGAAATGGTGAAACCAAACACATATGATTGGTTGACGCTTCGCTGTTGAGGCCGGCTCAAATACGTCAAGTGTCTGGCGTCAGTTTGTAGCTTCATGTCACCCGCTCCCACGGAAAAGGACTTGTGGCCTCTTGATTTGACGCTCGTAGTGTGAACATTGCTTTTTAGTGTTTCAGGTTGCACGCTTCAGCTAATTTGTCGATGTTATTGTGCATCTAGCGGGCCCTCGTACGTTCTAAATCTGGATTTGTGTCGGCTGCAGGTTGCCTGAATGTTGCACAGGAAGAGATGACGGAGGGCGTTACAGAGGGAGCGGAGACAAGCGGCGCGATGAGGATAGAGAGATGCGCACACGCACATAAATAATTTTTCTTCCGTAGCAGTCGTTTTAAGTGAATGAGTAAAAACAATTGGTAATGTTACACTTGGCAGATCCAATCCCATTATCATTGCAGTGTAATTTTCTGCATGTTAAGATCAGATACCTGTACCTGCTGTAAATGAGATCTCAAAGGCAAAATAACCAAATTCATTCCAATTTTCTTTAGGCTGGAAAAGTTTTTTTTTTTTTTCACCTTTTGTTTGCTAGGTTTAATCTGGAAACAGCAAATAGCACGAAAAAAAAAGTTGAATCGGTACACTCTACTGACCACACTTCCGGTCTGGTTAGCTCGAGCTCTAATACTTTTTTTATGTACAGTGAAAACCTATTTATTGTGAAAACTAGTGGGACACCGGCATAAAGGGTCAGCTTGTGACTCGCGTGCCCGTCTGTTTACAATGTGTTCACAGGGGAGCGTTTTCCGAGGTGGTCCTGGCCCAGGAGAAGCTGACCGGCCGGATGTTTGCAGTGAAGTGCATCCCCAAGAAGGCTCTGAAGGGGAAGGAGAGCAGCATCGAGAACGAGATCGCCGTGCTGAGGAAGTGAGTGCCGTCAGACAAAGCGCGCGTAAAACCTCCCTAATTCTGGTTACTGGGGAAACTGTGCATCTCCTCTCTCTTCCACGCAACACAACCCCCCCCCCCCCCCCCCACCCTAACCCTTCCGCCCCCAGGTCACGATCCGCAGCCCACCTACCACACATCACGACTGAAACGCCTGTCTGTCTGAGCACAAAACAGCCGCACAATATCAACCAGAAGAATCCTGCGGGGAACTCTATTTCAGTCAATTGAGAGGAAACGTATCGACTTCAATCTGAATTAAAATGAGTAGAAGTTTGTGTTTCTGCACTCTGCATTGAGAGACATCCGATTTTAGAAGAAACAAAAACATTGCTGAAACATTCCTGAGCGTCACACACACACACACACACGGACACACATATTAAAAAGGATTATATTTAGATATTCATGATTCAACTCATCAGGGCAAGTGTACAGTATGATAACAGCCATGGCAGCTACTAACATGCAAGGGAGGCAAAGCGTACCCTCAGAAGAAAAAAGCTTGTCTCCCTTTTACACACAAGCATGTGACCACATGATTACACATCAATATCATACTGGCCGGGCGTCTGTGCGCCGTGGCAATACAGATGTGTTATTCTATTAGATACAATACATGTGTTTGTTCGGCCGCAATGTGTAACATTAGAGAAAATGAAAATTGCCTCCAGTAATAAAGGAGAGATGCAGACTTTCATTGAGACAAATGAGTGTCATTACTGCAAACGCATGAGAGCGTGAGGGAGCACACTGGCAGCTTCCATCAGCCCGTTCACTGCGAGACAGCGGGTTGTGTGACGCTGACGACTTTACACAAATCAGGGCGATGTTCTCCCTCAGCAAATAGAGCCAACGCTTTCAGAGGATCTGCTGAGAGGAGATGATGGAAAGTGATGGAAAAAATCAAGAAGTTTCGAGAAATTAGTTTTTAATTTGGAGGAACATGAACTCGAGCAATAGCACCTGTATCATAGTAGGTCAACGGCATCATCCTCATGGTTGACATTTCTTCTTGATTTCCCATGATGCAACAGTTCCAGGGAGTGTCCCAGCCTGAGTGATACAAATAGTCAATGGTCTCATTACTTCATTACAAATTAAAACGATATTATTGATATAAGAACGTTATTCATGAATAACGCATGATGCATAATGCATGAATATATATATATATCATTTATTTATTTGATTAATCATTTGGTTAATGAAAACAATTAGAAGTATAGCCCCATAGCTAAAGGGGATGTCTTCAAATTCTTTCTTTGCGTCTTTGTTTTTTCTTCCAATTGTCAAAATCTAAATATTAATTTACAGTTGTATAACACAGAAAAGCAGCAAATACTCTTAATTGTGAAGCTAAATTTATTGAATGTCTGTCAACTTTACTTGATGAATGACTTGATTCTCTGCTCACGGAGACGTTACTCCGCTGCATCTCTACATTGCAAATAGTCGTTTGCTGCCATATTAATGCTCTGATACCCGTATATAAAATAGAACAATGAAAGCTCACTTCAGAGCTTTGTTACGTGCTACATTTCAAAAGAATGAAAAGCAAATAACAAGGCCACACACGACATCGTTCCGTGCGCAGCAGGACTCGTGCAGCAGAAATCCATGAATGAGAACAACTGGCTGGAGCATAAAGCCGATAATGTACGAGAGGGTTTTTAACAATGCTTCCTGGCTCTCCTCTGCCATTACACTCTCTTCATTATCTCAGGCAGGGCTTCAATAAGCGCACACATACACACGCACGCACACACACACACACACACATCATCCCTTTTCAACCTGCACGTCAGTGTCTGTGTCTATGAGTCACGTCTCAGCTCCGCGGTTCATCGCCTGCCTGCCGTCGAAAGGTTGCACGCTCCATAATAAGTGTCAGATGCTCACCTGCGCACCTGCTGTGCATTCCTGTGTGTGTGTGTGTGTGTGTGTGTGTTAGAGAGAGAGATAGATAGACTTGGGGAAATTACCTCTGTTCACAATGGAAGAGATCATTAACCCACACAAAAAAATCAATCGTGTCTCTACAAGGTATGAGGTGTTAGGATAACGAATGTACACACACACACACACACACAGAAGGGTGGAAACACCCTCGTTACAGAGCCGTAACCATGGAGAAACCAGGAGAGAACTGACAGAAATGAGCAGAGGTGAGGAGAAGATGGAAATGGTTTCGTGGCAGAATGGCCCTCTGTGATCGGAACATTGTCGGTTCGAGTCCCTAAAGAATTTGAGCTGGGTGGAAATTTTTGTGCGAGAGTTCATCCTTGGCTTCAGAATTTGTGGTTTTGCAAAAACGTTTCAATTCAGATCACACTTCCTTTTCACAATTGACTTACTATTTCTCTAGAACTTTCAACTGAATCCTCTTGCCGATGTGGTGTACATCCTGGCATTTCTCGCTTACACAAAATCCATATACTATGCAGCGGGAACGCAGTAGTTTGTTCGTTTGGGATTTCAAACACAGCCACGGTCTTCTTCAGATGTCAACTAGCCTCCAGAAACAACAGTCTCACCTCAAGGTCCCTTTAGTAGCTCTTCTGGAGCTTTCAATCATATCCCATGATCTTCATCAGCGGGTAACGTTTGTGGAGCAACTGGGCAACAAATGAATATCTAGGAAATCTACATTTCCGTGGCAACTGGGCAAACTCTGTCTGCAGATGAAGATCATGTAGTGTGATCAAAAGCTCTAGAAAAGCTACTGAAGGAATCTGGGTACCGAAGTCTGGATTGTAAGGCCACCCGAGCTAACAGTTTAGTTCCGTTAATGGGTTATTGTGTGACATAAGACGTGTGTACAGCTTTGAAATAAAACACCGATGGTCTGTCTTTGCGTTGCAGGATCAAGCATGAGAACATCGTGGCACTGGAGGACATCTACGAGAGCCCTGACCACCTCTACCTGATCATGCAGCTGTGAGTTTAAGCCTCGTGTCTTTTGTTGTTGTTGTTTGTTTGCTCTCTTACTTGAGCTTTTGGGACTGTTGATCAATCTAGCTGATGAGAGAAAAAAGGGCCCCAAATCATCCATGCGTCCCTGGGAGATCATTCAATCAGGTGGTCTCGTGACAGTAAGTTTTATGCTGAAACTTAAAGGGGCAATTTACTGATTTTACACGTTGTGTTCAGTATATGTGTCATAAGAAGTACTACTTATCCTGTGAAAACTGTTGCACTTATCTGTGCAACTTGTCAACACATGTACACTAAGAGCAGGTTCCTCTGGAAGGACAAGTTCAATGTGACTGCATGCTGATTTAATAATCAGGAGAAAGTTGTGGTTCTCACAGCGTTTCTCTACTAAACCTGCAGAGCAGTATGACTCAGCACGGAAATATGCTATCTACTTGCATTGTGGGAAATGTAGTATTTTTGGACGTTGTTGGAGCTGGAAACATACTAGACACAGATTATAGTGTTGGGATTGTTCAATTTTGAGGTGAGTGATCACTGGTGAAAGACAAAATCCTTTCATCCTTTTTAGATTTATTATTTTTTTGGTCAAAACTTTCTGTTTATTGTATTGTTGGTGATATTTTCTATTTTTAAAATGGGAACATTAGAACTTTCCCGGCGAAAAACCACAAGAGCAATATCTCTGTTGAATACAGAAATCTTAAAATCACAATGTTTTCTTGAGTTATTCATAAAACACTACATATAAATATGCCAGAGATTCATAATTCTCCATCTCTGTCTTCCTCACACGTTTAATCTTATTGTTCCGTCTGCCCACCCATCACCACACACACACACACACACACACACACACACACACACACTCTTCACTTCAATGACAGCTCCACTGAGACGACAAAATCTCACACACGCACAAACAGCCCACCCGTCCTCCCACACACACACACGCACACACAACACAGAATACATCGGCAACATCTCCGCTTTGATGGTCAGCTCTAGGGGGAAGCAGGGGGTGTGTGGTTCACCCATGGGTGCCCTTACTAACCTCCTCTGCAAGGTTACTGCCGCTTACATAAGAGGAGAAGTTGTTCGGGCAGTTTGGCCCTTGTACTGGAACCATTTCACTCAAGTTCAGGTGGAAGTCATGGCTGCGGATTACACAACAAGGGCTATGTTTACAACCCGGCGTTCACGCATTATCTTGTCTGCCTACCGCACTAGGATCCTTCTGCATTAGCGCCGGTCAAAATACAGGAAGCTGAGTGTTTTGTTTTGATAAAAACAACCTTTTCAGGTTTTGATTCAGGGAATAAATTCTTAAGTAAAAGCTAATATTTTACTTTGGAATGAAAAAAATGTACTTCTTCCTCTTTCTTTGAGATTAAACTAGTTTATTGCATTTTCTGTGCTCTAGTTCTGGATTCATGTAGCAGCTGTATGTCATAATCAATAGAATTAGAACTTGGGTGATTGTTTAAACTTGCTGATTTTATCCTGAATAAGAATTTACATTTTCTTTAGATTGGGATGATGGATCAGTAAGCTTTAAATGTACCAAAGGTTTACAGAAAACACTGCATGATATCTTTAAAAAAAGACTCGCTCAAGGCTACAAAGGCTTACAGTGAATCACAAGTTGAATTGTAACGACTGTGGAGGAAAACTGCTGTTGACGGAGATCTACTGTAGCTTTAACAGGTTTAAGCTACCGGTCATACCAGACCAAATAAGGCTGGAGCAGCAAAACACTGTCTTGAATTGAGCAAAGTTCATTCAACGAGGCCAAATTTCATTCGTCCAAAATGACTTCCTGTAATTATAACTTTTCTGGGGCAAATTTTCATCTGTAGCTAGCTAAGCTGACAGTAATGATAATAGATGACTGAAGGAATTATCAGAAAAGAAATTGTCACAATGAGCACTAGGGTTGCAGGTTTACACCCAAAATGATAAACCTAATGAATCGTGTTTATTCATCGTGATCATTTATAGAGTTTAGGAAAAACATTTTTATTTTGATGTTGTGCTGCATTCGTGCTAATGTGCAGATCTCTGCATGATTATACGTTTCTCCTTCTACTTAAAATAAGTGAATTTTCTTGCAGACGTGCAAAACGAGTAATATACAGTATATCACGGTTCTACTCTGGACCGCTGGCGCAACATTCAGGAAAGTTTCTCACAGTGCAGCCAGGCGGCCACCTCCGGTTCTGCCGAGTGAAGCCGATGCTGAAGTGTCTTTAATCCTGCATTCCCTCTACTGACCAGCAGGGGGCGACTCCTCCGGTTGCAAATTTAAGTCTGATTGTTTAGAAGTCTATGGGAAAATGACTCTACTTCTCTCTTGATTTATTACCTCAGTAAACATTGTAAACATGAGGTTATGTCTCAATCTCCAGTTTCAAGTCTTCTTCAATACAGCATGATGTTCATTTAGTAAATGATGCTCCAGTTAGAGTCAGATAGACCATAAAGCAGAGTGTGCTTTAGGGCGGGCGTACTGTGATTGACAGGTCACTGCCGTTACCAGAGCCATATACTCCGCCGCATTCCAAATATGGTAACTTCCGTTGATTGGCTGCAAAAAAACCAACATGGCGATCCCCAAAACTCGAGGCTTCAAAACGCCAGTCCACAAACCAACCGGTGACGTCACGAACGATGACTACGTCCATTTCTCATATACAGTCTGAGTGCAGCGACATGACGGTTCCCCAACAGTGAAGCCAAAACATATTGATCGCATATTGCAATGATTACACTTGTGTCTTTGTGTCCTCATATTGTGTTTTATATATTGTTGTTTTTTTTTATACTATATGGACTCATGAGTCTGAAATAAAAGTTGATTATTGTTAACCTTTTGAAGCAAGCTGTGTGCAAAATATATACCAGTTACAAAGTGTGCAAAAAGGGGCACCAACGTTTGTTTTGTTTGAGGAAACTGTCCTATTTTCACATTGACAAAACCATGATGACCTTATTTTATCGTGCTTTTATTGAATCCATTTTATCCTGTTCTTTGGTGTCATGGTTTGGAAACCTCTCTTTAAAGAACAGGAACTCTCTGTATCAAATTGTGAAATGGTCTAGCAGGCTGATTGGGGAGTCACAGCTTGGCCTGGAGTCCTTGTACACCAGACAGTTGCAACGGATCACCGGCTCCATTTTAAAGGACGACTCCCACCCTCTGCACAGGGAATTTCAGCTTCTTCCTTCTAAACGGAGGTATATGGTCCCACGGTGCAGAACAAAGCGCTAAAAAAACAGCTTTGTTCCAGCAGCCATCACAGCATAGTGCACAGATGCTATAGAAACGTGTGTGTACTTATTTATTTTACTTATTGATTGACTGATTTTTAGCCTTGTGTACTTTCATCATGTTTGTGTTGTTGTCTGTGCTCTTGGCCGGCTGCCACCACGTTGTTTGTCAGCTTTACTTACGCTGGGTAACATGAGAAGGAAGTGATCGTCCCTCCTCAGTCTTAACTTAACTGGTAAATCATTTCTAGACATTATTAAAGGGAGATAAAAACCACTGATGATTTTTCAATTATGTCCAGATTTAAGAAATAGAATCTCAGGACTTTGAGCAGGAGCTTTACATAAATGTCGCTTTCCGTCTCTGAGCTGCAGTTAAGTTGATGTACTTCTCTCTGCTGTGCTGCATATACAGGCTGTCAGACTCAATGAAACATCATCTCAGGGGGTTTTGACCTGCTGCCTCATTTCTACTGCTTTCACCTCGCTTTCAGGGCAAAAGACAGTTTTCATTCCAACAAAGCGTGACAGAGACTGTAACAGGAAGGACCCCGCCTCTGCCCCCCCCCATCCCTGTGTCTTTTCTCTCCTCTCTCACACCATCTGCTCTCTGCTCCCTCCACTTCACTGCTTCCTTTCCTCCCCTCTCGCACCTTATTTCCATCGCCATCACCTCTCGCCTGCTCACTTGCATTTCAAAAAAACAAACGTTTTTCCTGATCTTTTTTTTCTTCTTTCTTTCAAGTTCCATCTATTCATGGATTGTGGCTCGGTTGCCATAGTTGCAGGGTCAAAGTTAACGCCTGATTTATAGCATTTCATGCAGGGAGGCAATCGGTCGGCGCCGCTATGAAAATCGATGCAAACGAGAGCAACGTGGGCTTTATATTGATGCTGTTTGTGTTGCGAGAGGCATATTAGCAAAAAAGCGAAAGCATCTTTGGTGTAGTAAGTATAAAAACGTATGCAGCATCTGACCTTAGAAAGGTTGCAAAAAGATAGACCTGTGGTATCATCTTTTGATTCTTATGATATAGTTTTAAGTGGGTTTTTAATTTATTGCATCGCCTTTTGTTTTCGTGCATTCACGGGAAACCTAAAGCAGCAGGTGGGCAATTTTTGGGGTGAAATTACATCCTGACAAAATGATCAAACCGTCTTGTCATTTTACAAAATTCCGTCGTTCAAATTAAGATTTAAGATAAGAAATTGCAATTTTAGAAAATAGTTAAAATAATAGTTATTAAGGTTTTTGTGTGATAAGTATTCATGGGAACAAACATCAACTGCATCAAAGAAAAGCAAAAGTGCAAGTGCAGCCTTTGAAGCGGTGGGGCAGCTGTGATTAGTTAGTCAGGTCCATACAGCATGTATCACACACACACACACACACACACGTGCAAATAAGGCTTTCTGTCAGCCATGATGCACAACCGTCGCCTCGAGACAGTGATGCGGCCGCCTGCCTTTAAAGAGATGAGCTGACGGAGGAGAGATGGATGCTGGGATGGTGAAAAAGGGAATGCCTGAAACTTCATCTGTAGCTGTAGAGAACAGGGACGACTCTACCCCCAGAATCAGATGACTTAAAATGTAAATGTGCTGAACCCATAATGTACACGATGATTTAAAGCACAGGTGTTTGCACTTATTCCGGGTAATTTGACTCCTCTCCGGCTGAAGAGGGAACGGTGTGGACATTTTGACATGTCAGAAGGAAAATCACAGGTGTAAATAAGACCATTACACACAGTGGGTGTTGTTTACGCTCGTGTGCAGAACTCTGTCCTGAATTGAAACTGTGCCGCTCAGATTTGGAGGCGACCCACTGAAAGCGCAGTCTGCCCACACAGCGGTCAGAAGAGCTTCAATCAGCCTCGATAAGTGGAAACACCTGTGTGGGTGGACAGAGGCTGTGGAGGGCACAGCAAAAATAAAAAAAACAATTGTTTTGTTTTTCCAAGAAGATTTTTCAAAATGCAGAAATTGTCGAGACCTATTCGCTTTATGCCGGCCCGTCCATTTTTTCCGCTTCTGGTCCGAACGCCTCCGGTTTAGCGCTGTTAGCATTGAAAACAATGAGGGATATTTGGGAACAAAAAAACAATCGGATTGTTTTACATTACATTACATTACAGTCATTTAGCAGATTCAAAAACCTCAGCCATCAGTGACTGGGAGGACAACATATGAAAATGGCCTGGACCTTTTGAATTACTTTGTAGCGTCTCTGTGTGTAGATGTAGCGAAGCTTATACATCTGCTGGTCAGAATCGGCATATAAAAGCACATGTCGACAGTTTGTATAAATATTAGTTCATCTAGAGAGCTAATTAAACCAACCTGTCCATCTGTCTGATGGCTAGTAGCTAGTAGCTAGCTGTTGCCAAATCGATGGTTCTTGATTCATTTTATGGTTAAACATACATTGGCGACCTGTGTCTTCCCTTCTGGCAGTGAGAGTAACTACAGAAACACTGTCGACATGTGCTGCATATACAGTCAGCAGCTCCTCTCATTTCCAATAACAGCGGAAATTTCCAATTCTGCGTTATTTTGATAAACTGATCACATATTGACGATCTAAATGGTGACTTTCTTTCCTGAAAAATGATTTACATTATTACGCACTGCATTCTGGGATTGTTATCAGAATTGGAACACACATGCCATGGCCGCTACTTTTTTCGTTCCATTGTGAAATTTGCGATGGCCCGATATCGGACACACATTTTACACAGCGAACAGTGACTGTAGTGCTCTATAATAAATAGGGGGCGATTTTGGCCGGGGGACATAAATATATTGTCAGGATGCTGTGACCTTTGACCTCCTGATATTGATTATTGGATCGAATGAATAATGGTTCATTTGACAATCCCCCAGCCTTATTTTACAGGCTGCGTGTATATGCATGTGACATTGTGTTTCATGTGTGTACTTGTACGTGTTTAACTTTGATGTGTGACCTTGTATGTTTGTCTGTGTTTTTCACGCTTGTCTCTGTGTGTATGCGCTTGCTTTTAGTGTGTGTGTGTGTGTGTGTGTGTGTGTGTGTGTGGGGTCCTGCCCTCGCATCTGCGCTCGTGTCTGATTGCCATGGTCTCCTTATGCAAATGCTTACGCAACCATGCAGCCTGGTGGCTGATCTCCCCTTTTGCTGTGTGTGTGTGCGCGTCTGTGTGTGTGTTTGGCCCCTTGCTGTCATTCCCAGAAACGACTGCCCCTGAAACCGAACATGTCGCTGCCCTCTTTGAAGAGTCGGAGGATTAGCAATTAATTCTAATCTTTTTTTTTTTTTCAGAAACTTCATTCGAGTTTAATTTCCACAGGCTCTAATCTGATCTGTTGCCGTGACGACGCCCCACAGATACGCTGTGTGACCACACGCGCACGCCTTTGTGCATTCTTGTGTGTCTGTGGGGTTGTATGTGCACATTTGTGGCCACTAGTGCGTATTAGTGCATGTGTGCCTTCATTATGCTTTAATGCACAAAGTACAAACATGCAGTATATAAAGAATACTACAAGGTTGGTTGGGTACTACTGCTAGTATTATTATTATTACTACTAGTAATATTACAAATACTGCCACTGTGTTGCTTACTTTAAGTCAACACATCTTGTATGGCAAATAGTCCACATTAACATCCAAACATTTCGATGAGATGACATGGTGAGGTGGAGGAGGAGGTTATCCTCCAGCAGGGGGAGCTATGCGTCCGTACAGCAGAAGATGAGCACGTTCCCATCTACTCCAACTGTATGTGCGCCTGAACAAGTCATTTCATGTGGTCCGGAGTCTTAAAACATCAAACTAAATATTGAAAGAATCAGCCAGAGGGGGTGAACTTTGAAATGTGTTTTTTAATCTTTTTTCTGGGGTCAAATGTGAGTTTCTTCTTTTACCAGCAGTGATGGGTTCCATTCTGTCTGCACGCTGTAAGTGTGTCAGAATATGTTTTTTATCAACTTGGCGGGAGCTTTGACTTCTTGCAAGAACAGGTTTTGCATTGAAAATTGAGCTAAAAGTACAAATTTCTGTTTTTCTTTCTATTCAAATTTCAGAAAAACTGTCATTTGAAGTACACAACCACCTAACATCTGAGTTTGAAGGTTTACTTTCTCATGCAATCAGAGCAGTTCCATCTCCGCATTTGCATGTCTCACAGTCCCTGTAACACCCAACGTCATAGTTCTACTGTGAGAGGGCACAAACACAGAGCTGAACTACCAAAACCAGAACGGTGTTTTTGAGAATCGATAACATCGCGATTGTCGATATTTTCTTACACCCCTGCTTTCCAGGAATATGGGAGACACTTTGCAAAAATAACATGAACATGTTACACGGTATGCTAAACGCTGCAGGGTATGTGTGTGTGTGTGTGTGTGTGTGTGTGTGTGTGTGTGTGTGTGTGTGTGTGTGTGTGTGTGTGTGTGTGTGTGTGTGAGGAAGCACATTACTCACAGCTTCCACACGCTCTTGGCTCATAAATGACCAGAAATCTTGACCCAGCAACACCCCCACCCCGCGGCCTTTTACCGGTCACTGCCATGTGTGTGTGCGTGCATGCTAATGTTTTTTTTTAACAAACATACACTGACACACATAATCTCCTTGCCATTCCGCAGCGTGTCCGGCGGCGAGCTGTTCGACCGAATCGTGGAAAAGGGTTTCTACACGGAGAAGGATGCCAGCACGCTGATCCGACAAGTCCTGGACGCTGTGACCTACCTGCACAAGATGGCCATCGTACACCGAGACCTGAAGGTAACACTCCCTCTCGCTCTCTCACACACACACACACACCCCTCCTGTATTTTACACCACACCAGTGGTTTGTTCTTATTTGACAGGCAATGATTCACTGCAGCAATGAGTGCAGTAGCTCGACACATGCAGTGCATTGTGGGTCAGCGTTAGAAGAGAGGGGATTGGTCAGAGTGGCCTCCATAAAAGAGGGTTGCGTCTCTGACCAAATAACCATGGATATAAATGGAAAATTAAAGCCACAGAAATGACATAAAACCACTTGATTCTCTCTTTCTCTCCGTCTCCCTCCTCCAGCCAGAGAACTTGCTGTACTTTAATACCCAAGACGAGTCCAAGATCATGATCAGCGACTTTGGACTCTCCAAGATGGAGGGCAGTGGCGATGTCATGTCCACCGCGTGCGGCACGCCGGGATATGTGGGTACGTTAGCCAGTCTTCCCTGGCCTCTCCTTCTCCTTCTTTTTCTTTCCCCCTAAAAAAACGTTCGTATCCAGGAAGCGTAGAGATAATGAACTGTTTAATAAAGGCTTGCTGTCCTCAGGGCTTTCCACTCTCTACACAGCACACGTGTGATAACGAGGGCAGATTTGCCACTTGAAACTAAACTCAATTTTGAAACAGTGGGTCCTTGATTTCAGGCGGAGGTAGACAAAAGCCGGTTTTACAGGCTTGGATTGAGGGTCCATAGCAGCCGCGTCGTGGTTTGGCGATGGGGGTCATAGCTGGCCCACGTTTGTATTTCTCATTATGCCACCACGTGTTAGTGTGAATACCAACCGAGCTGTCTCCTTTGATTTCTGCAGGTGTCGATCCAACAACACGCATGAAAAATTCAAGGAGCGCATGTTGTTAGCATCTGACACCTTTTATGCTTCCTGCACTGTGTGTGTGTGTGTGTGTGTGTGTGTGTGTGTGTGTGTGTGTGTGTGTGTGTGTGTGTGTGTGTGTGTGTGTGTGTGTGTGTGTGTGTTTTGTAAGAGACAGATGTTCTGTGTTGACAGCACACACACACTCCCATGTCGGAACAAAAACACACTGGTTGTTCTGGCAAACAGCACAAACAAATCTGTGATAGAAGGACAGACAGACAGACAGGTACATAAATAACAGTCTTAATTATATTGTTGCACTGTTAGGAATGTATTTTGCAGCGCCTCCATCAGGCCAACTTTAGTAAACACAGCTGTAGTTCATGTTGTGTGACAGATCAATATCTTTTTGTAGTTTCAGTTTGGCTGCTTTTCTCTCTCTCTACACACACACACACACCTTCACAATGACTCAGTGTAGATCTATGAACAAATCTCTGATTCAGCACGTGTGCAGAGTTTCTGTTTTGGTATTTCTTCATATCTTGCCATGTGTGTAAGTGTGCCAAATCTATTTCAATCCAGCCTTGTGTGTGTGTGTGTGTGTGTGTGTGTGTGCGTGAGGCAATGTTATGGTGAGCTGACTGACTGGACTAGAGGCTTGGTAATGAGCCGCAGGGAAAGGTCAGGCCAGGTCAGTCTGCCTTCTAAACACAAAGAGCAGCGAAAACTACAGCAATCATAAAACAGCAGTGAGCTTCATGTTGACATGCAGGATAAATCATGAGGTCGTTTCTCTGTTTGGGTCTTTTTATTTCGGGGTCTACTTTCGTGTCAGTTACAACTTTTTTTTGCAGGCCGTGAAAACGTGTACCTCCCGCAGGAAAGTTCCCACCAAACCCGACACGTGATTTCAATTTGGACAGACGTGGAGAGTCTGCATGTTTTCTCTTTATTCAGGCTCATAAAACAGCCACATTTTCACATAATGATCACACGGGAGTTTTTAACTGGACCTCAAGCTGACTAGAAAGGAGAACGCTGCTGAAAACACGGTCCAGATTTAAGCTTTAACACCAGGCTATTACACAATTACATTAGGAACAAAAACAAGGAACCAATATTTATTTATTTTGCTTTCACCTTCAGCTCCAGAGGTCCTGGCCCAGAAGCCGTACAGTAAGGCGGTGGACTGCTGGTCCATTGGAGTGATCGCCTACATCCTGTAAGTACCAACTGGTCTCCTTCGGGTCACGCTGCACAGCGAGTGGTTTCACCCAAAGCAGCCCGACGGATCACCGCACTCCCCAGTTCGTGTCAGATTCACAGTTCGCACGGGTTTCTCGCCGGGAGACCCGTCAACACCTTATGTCAGATTAGCGAGTTGGCTGAACACATCGCAGAGTTCTGACACTTTCTTTTGCTGCGAGACTCCACTCATTTGAATGACTGGGATCAAATCAAAATGTCTGCTGTAAAAAAAACCTGAGCATATAATTACCGGTAGTCAGAACAAGTGGAAACACTTGTGTGACTACAGTTGAGTTGTGAAAGCAAAGAAGGTGATCTGTTCTGACTCTTGTCTTTGGTATTTGGAGAAAGAAATGCACGGTCTGACTTTACAACTACCCTGCTAATATTTCTTTTACCAGTTATTGAAAGATTTTTGCAGCTATAGGCAATTACGATTGCAAACAGTTCTGCTTCGACGTCTTATCTTTTTCTCCACGTAGGAATCTGTAACAGCACAACATCTATTAGAAATCAGAGTCAGACTCGCATATGACACAGAATGACTCACCTCTGACTAAGCTTGTACACACACACACACACACACACACACTCACACAAAACCACCGGCTGAGTTGTGTTGTATTACACCTCCATATTGTTTTCATTAAGCTAGCTGGCATCGGTTTGTCGTGCACTAACTTAACCGTTAGCAATGCTAGTACTCGCTAATGTGTGCACGGAGCCTATTGACCTCAAAGGCCATGTAACTCCACTGTTCTGGAGCTGAACTTGTGTGTGTGTGTGTGTGTGTATTTGTTGATTTTACCCTGCGTGCGTGCGTGTTGGTGATGTTGCGTGTGCCGTCATCTGGGCCAGATGGAGCTCTGCTGAACGGCCTTGTATGGACATGGAGCTGCAGTCTAGACGTATCATTCCCTGCTTTTTGTTTTCGGTCTGCCGCAACACCCCGACCTCATACCACCACACACACATTTTCGTGTGTGTGTGTGTATCGAGCGTGAGGTCAGATCAGTGGTCAGGGGTCAGAGGTCGGCAGCAGGTAAACGGGATGCAGGGCGTGCGAGGTGGCAGAGAGGACGGCACGCACAAACTGACTGTCTAACGGCTCTCTGGTGTGACTGTGATGTGTAAAGTGAATCTCTCTCTCTCTCTCTCTCTCTCTCGCTCTCTCGCTCTCTCTCTCTCTCTCTCTCTCTCTCTCCCTCTCTCTACTATACTATACTATACTATATAATATAGACTTGTCTGTGTGTGTGTCTTTATAGGTTTATAAACCTCATGGGTGCCCCCAAGAAATATCATTTTGCCCCTGATATCACTAGGAGAGGGGCAAAAAATGCCCCCGAAAACAATGGAGCGCTTCTTAATCAGACCTGAGACTGCGAGACTGCGGTCAACTCAGCAGACACTTACACTTACTGGCACTCTGAGATTTAAAAAAAAATGAAAAGTGCGTTAATTGTTAACATTTAATAATAACAATAAATAAATATACTGTCATATTATTTCGTATTATTTTGAACAACGGTTAAATGTTATTTCACAAGTTTAAAAAAAAACATGTGAATTTCCTACGTGTGTGTGTGTGTGCGCGACGGCGAGAGAGTTAGAGCGGCTCCCTGCTGACAATTAGCGTTGGGATTCAGACCTTGTGAGCTTTTAGCCGCTGCTCAGGTGGAAAGATCACATGAGGTAATCAGCCATGATAATCACCTGGGATCCCGAGTGTGTTCAGCAGGACGGATGGTGAGTGGAGGCTGAGTCTCCAACCAAACGTGAAAGCAGAAAAACAAAAGGCCACCATCTCTTCACACCAGGCCCAAACTTCTTCCTGCTGTGTGTTTGAACTTGTGTGTGTGTGTAATAGGGTCGAGGGTTAGCTGAGTGACAGGTGAGTCTGTAACCAAATGAGAAACTTTCCTCTTTCTTCCTTTCCTCCCGGTGTGCTTTTCTTTTATTCTTTGAGTGTGTGAGTGTGTGTGTGTGTGATTGTGTATCGATGGAGAACGGCATTTTAATGAGTTTTTATCAAAATCTCTTGGTGCATCCAGAACTTCAGTAATGAGGTACTGATGGTGTTTTTGGGGTTGAGCAGCAGCTCTGCTGTCGGTTCAGACGGCTCATTACGGAGAATCAGACGGGAGCCTCGGTCAACACTGGGAACACTGGGAAGTAATCTCATGTTGACCCGATTAAGGTGATACCGGCAACTACTGCCAGCACTACAACGAGAAAGGGGCTGTCGCATTAACCACTGCTGTGAGCAGCGGGACTCTGTCCCCTGCCACAAAAACAGGCAAGATGCCATGAATGAACTCACACAATGAACCTGATATTGATATACATCACATTATGGAAGATGGGTGCTAAATTACATATCAAACAATCCAAATGAGGTTTAGTGTTCCCAGAGCCAGGGATAAACATCTTCAAATAACTTGTTTTGTCCAACAGATTAATATCTAACAATATTCCGACTCATCATTCATCGGCTCTAAATGAATGATTTAATAAATCTGTGAATGAACAATGATTTGTTGACTGAGTAAATGGATAAACAAGTTGACTTGTTTTGTACCGTATGAAATGACAAAGTGAGTTAATAAATCACTCGGGAGACTGAAGTGAATGAATGACTGGATGAATGAGTCAGTGACGGAGTAAACGTCTTGTCTGCAGGCTGTGTGGTTACCCTCCGTTCTACGACGAGAACGACTCCAAGCTGTTCGAACAGATCCTGAAAGCCGACTACGAGTTTGACGCGCCGTACTGGGACGACATATCGGACTCAGGTGAGCCCTCCTCCTCCTCCTCCTCCTCCTTCTGCTCCCATGACCACTTTTCCCTTTGTCCTCCTCTGTCCGCCACACATGGCTCACATTTACCACACACCACCTCTCCATCACAGCCTCTGACATCATCTGTCTGGAATGAATGTGTTTGGGAATGTGTGTGTTGGGTCATCAGTCACCACCACAGCTATGTGCAAAGCCTTGTGTGTGTTTGTGTCGATAAAATAAATAATAATAAAATAGTATTCATGTGCTGTCAGCTATTGATAACTGACATTTCATACACACATTCATGGTGACCAGAGGATGAATCCATAATGACATTTTGAGATCCCCTGACTTTCCCTCCAGGGCCACAACGTTGACGTTTGTAGCTTTGATTGAACTGTCTGGATGGATTGCCGGTACATTTTGAACACACATTCATCTCCCCCTCAGGATGAATTGTAATCAATTCGGTGATCCTTTTACTTGTCATCTGGCGTCATCATCAGGTCGAAATTTTGATTGTCCAATAGTCTGGTTTACAATTAAAAAAACTTGCAAAACTAAGGACATTCCCTTCAGCCACAGCTGTACTTAGTGCTCTAATTACCAAATGCTAGCCTGCTAACCAGCTACACGAGGTAAACATTCTACCCGCTGGACATCAGCACTGTTTGCGATCACGTCAGCATGATGACGTTAGCATTTAGCACGAAGCACTGCTGTGCATATGTACAGCCTCACAGAGCGGTTAGCATGGCTGATTGGCAAAGATCACCAGCGTCATTTGTGTCACGCATATCTTCTTTTTTAAAGCAGATTGCACAAGGAAATGTGTTTGAAGTCAGTACGGTGCTCGTGTGTCTGTAGTGTTGGCGTTTTATGGCCCTTGTGTTTCATTCAGCCAAGGATTTCATCGGCAGTCTGATGGAAAAAGATCCAGCCAAGCGTTTCACCTGTGATCAGGCGCTCAGACACCCCTGGTGAGAAATGCACACACTCAAGGGCTGTCACACACAGGCTAACAAAAAGGCATCAAATCAATATCGATATTGATGTACCGTCGGAAGTGTTAACAGAGAATTTGTGTGTGTGTGTCAGGATCGCCGGTGATACAGCACTCTGCAAGAACATCCACGAGTCAGTCAGCCGACAGATCAAAAAGAACTTCGCCAAGAGCAAATGGAGGGTACGTTTTGCTTACTACGGTTTGTTCTCTGTGGATTTGGCTCTCTTGCAGCACGTTACTTCAGTACGACTCCTCAAACGATTGTCTGTGTTTGTTAGAAGATGAATCCCCTGTGTAGTCAAAAAAAACTTGGCCTGCCACATGTTCAGGAGGTAACTTTCATCGTCCCCCTTTTCTTTTCCTGCTGCAGAGTAACCTGCAGACCTGAGATCAATTCCTCTTTCTTTAACAGCTGCTCCTCACACAGGATGTCATTTCCAGCTCTGTGTGTTAAAAGCACATCCAGCTTGTGTACGATTTGAAGCTCAGATGTTTTTAATGGAAGATAACCTTCAACAGAAGACCATATCATGGCTTTTTTTTTTTTTTTTTTGCACTAGTGCCAGTTCATGAAAAGCAGATTCTGGTCTGCAAAGCCTTTTATGAAGAAGAAAAATCCCTTTTTCGATCTTTACAATGACATAATATTAAATAAAAAAACCTGAATATAATCCCCTCCTACTCATGAGACATCGGATGTACAGCAAACTCACTTGAGGCGAAGTGAGAGCTCATCTTCTCATTTCCTACCTCTCTCCAGCAAGCGTTCAATGCCACCGCCGTGGTTCGCCACATGAGGCGGCTGCAGCTTGGCAGCAGCATGGGGAGCAGCATGGACGCCTCCAACCCGCCGACCAGGCCCAGCGAGACGCAGAGCCCGGCCCAGAGCCAGAGCCAGAGCCAGGCGGGCCAGATCCGGCCAGCTGAGAGCCAAATCACCGGCCAGACGGCGCTGAGCCAGAGCGCCAGCGCGGACGCCAGCAAAACCTCCTCGACAGACAACAACTTAGCAGCTCCCCGCAAGGAATGTGAGTATGAGTCAGTAGTATCAGTAGCACCAGAGAGTCAGGAGAACATATGGATTACACAAAAGTTACAGAATTGATAATAATCCTTGGAAATTTTACTCTGTATGTACATGAAGAACTTGGAGGGTGGCGTCCTTTCTTGTCGGTGTTTCCAAAAGCAGAAAAGAGAAAACATCTATTGGATTAAACAATGTGTTTGTCTGCTCCAACGCAAGCTGCAAACGTTAGCAAGTCCGGCGAACTAGCTTACCTACATACTAACACAGCGTTGCATTACATACATTACATACATTAGTTCATACATGATGTACAAAAAACAAGCCGGTCCTGAGTGCTACTATATCAGAGTGTAAGCTAACATTAGCAGCTCTGTCTCCGTTCCAACAACAGCCAAACTCACTATCAGACATAGTGTTGCGTTCACATTGGTTAGTCCTCACCCTAAAAGCATTTTGAAGTAAATACAAACAATAAAGCACAAATGTAACCTCTCGCATGTCTCAAGCTGCCGCTGTTGTCATTGTATTTTGCAAGTGTGTCGTGTGAGAATGGAAGACATAGTAGCAGAAGCGAAAGCGGGTGAGGCTTAGCGAAGGGTCGGTTACAGCATTATGAAAAAAAAATATATTACCCCTGATCCATCTGCCGCCTCTTCCCTCTCAGGTGTAACTGCATCGGTCACACCCTGCAGTCTGGCGTCCGCGGCCTCTTCTCCCGCCGGGGGGGCAGAGCTGAACCGGTCGCATCCGTCGGCGGTTGCCGCCCCGGTGCTCACGGAGACCAAGTGACGCCAGGTCCCGCGGAGAACCAGCTGGGAGGCCACGGCACTGTGAGGCAGTGAGACGGGAAAGAAGCGGAGGAAGACAGGAGAGGAAGAGGATCAACCCTCCCCCAACACACACACACACACACACACCTCTCCATCTCTTCTTCTTCGTTTCTCCCTCTCCTCACTGCGTTTCCACTTGAATGCGCCAGCCCAGCAAGTTCCCCGCCCTGCTCCCGTGAGAGCAGAGGACTTTACCTCCACCCCACCGACTCAAGCCACACAGCGCCATACTGCACCCACCACCTGCCCCGCAGGACGCCGTGTAGGATTCCTCTGGCCACAGCAACAGCCCGGCCACGGACTCTCACCGAGGATGCGTGTGCGGCCGACTGCGATTGGCTGCTTAGATGACGAATGGGCAGTAATTGGTGGTTGACGGTGGGGCCGGTGGTATCATATTATTCAGTGTCGGTCAACATCAACTTCCCTCTCGAATCTGGTCTTTGCTGCGCCACTTTATTTCGCTTTTTTTTTCCAAATTAGGTTTGACTGTTGACAACTGGATTATTACTCTTAATGTTAAAGGTGGTATGTGTAACTTTGAAAAATCAAACGCATCATTGTCAATTTGATATTGCTACTTTGGTATGATTACTGTGAATAAACGAGGTCTTCTTGCACAGAGGGTCAGACATGTTCTCAGACACAGATTAGCCGCCATCCACTTAAGTTAATCAGAGAGTAGAGATTGTAAACCTTCATAGAAGATGATAATAATAATAATAATAATAATAACCCAGAGTGGATGTCAGAGCATTGATTCTGATCTTTTTATTATTTTTTATGAGACTCTTTTTTTACAACAATCACCCTTTAAGGGACACACACACTACGAAGCATGCAGCAGGTGTAGGATAGTTTAGGATAGTTTAGGATAGAGGTATTTACTGGGGGGTGGGGGGGGAACTGCCTCCAGTTGAGAATGTTGGCTACACGTTAGATGCCATTCAAACCAACGAGCAGCGCTGTGCAGTTTCAGAGCGGCTAAAGAATCCAAGATGGAGAAGCTGTCGCCTGCCGCCGTTCCTCTACCCCCCCCCCCCCACACACACACACACACACACACACACTAAGAAGCCATGACCTCACCTTTATTGCATTGTCAAGCTGTACCCAGTTCAGAAGTGCTCAGGGAAAACTGCAGCTGCACTGTGAGCTGGAGAATACTGATTTCCCGGTTTAGGTTGTTCCGTCTGTGTTTTTCTTTGTTTTGATCCAGGTATTGTGGCATCACCGTTAATGGTACAGCACCGTGTCCTTATTGCAATGGTGTAGTGACGCGTGACTTGGAGACTCAGACCGCGGAACAGCTGGGGCTCTGTGCTTGACAGAATGGGACTGACAACAATACCTTGGATAGGTTGGGTCTTGCGGTATCCGATGATCCCCCGCCTTTATCGCCCCGCAGCAGACGGCTAGTGACCAAAATCTGATCAGCTTGGTTTTCGCGATCGAGTGAAATGGTCCCAACACACGTGAGCAGCAAAGCCAAAATATTTGTGCTTAAAACAAAAAAAAGGCTCTCACGGTCCACTACCAGCGCCCAGTTTTACTGAGGGTTCGGATTCAACGCAGAGTTCTGAAAAATCCAACGCGTCCGTGACAACGGCTCATTCTTTGTCGATTTCAAAAGAGGATACTGAGCCTGGAGTCCCGGTTTTATTTGCTTATCTAAGCTTGATTTGACAGACTGACTTTGTTTTCATTCGTCCTTGATGACTCTGACGTGACTTCGGTAGCTTTGGATCGTGTCACCGCTTCTTGCGATGTCCTTCCAGATGTAACTCAGAGAGCAGAACTCTACAATGCCGGGTGCTCACTCACACATATCAGATTGTCACGATGCAATTCTTCCGATCCCTTTATTATGAATTGTAGCCAAAGACTAGCGCTGGGTACGACGACAATTTGGTTCATTCTACTCGATGAATTAGTTACAGCAGAACTAGTCAGATGTGAAGCCGTTCGAGACACAAGTGGACTAAAAACTAAGGGCTGAACTCCAGCTGCAAATTCATCTGGAGGGAAATTTATTCCCCATTTGATCCCTTCCTAATCTTTTGCCATTTGCCTTCTTTTTATTATCTACACGGAGTACTTGTGAAAAGTATCAGCATATTATTCATAGAGCTTGTTTTGATCCGTACGGCATGTCAGGGAGGGTGAGACCACAGCTGGATGAAAGTCAAATTACGGCAAAGATGAACACTCGCCCAAGCTCTCTGGAATGCCCCTTTGGCATGCTGTGCGTATTAAGTTGCACCTATTTGGCACTGAGGTTGACAAAAACCAAACCGACAAGACATTTGTGAACACTATCCGGTCTAAAAGCTGTCTCTCCGTCCTCGCTATGTTCTCTGTTCTTTGACAGCGGCACCTTCTTCCTTCATAAGCTCTGCAAGGACAATGGTGTCCTGGACAGTGTTTGTCCCGCCCTCAATGCCACAACTTTCTTACCCCATCTGCAGCTTTCAGCCCCCAAGCCCATCGGCTCCTACCGAGGACGTAAATCTTACAAAATGAGTGACAAAATACATAGTTGACTAGAGACGGAACCCAATGTCACGGAAATCTGCTGTTCTTGTTCAACAATTCCGGTCGGCTTAGTTGTGTAAGAAAAGGCCTGTCAGCCTGATTTATTTAGTTGTTTTATATGTGCAGTCACAGAGACAGATAACTCTTTAGTGTTTTTACTGATTTACATCACCCACATGCAGCGTCTCCTACTGTATGACACCGTTCACCTCTCAGAAATATATATTAATTCTGACGTTTTTTACAGCGGGGTCAACTTCTCTACTAAGTCAATCCATGTAGTCATCCACGTGTTACTGAGGGGAACTTTCAACCATGTAAGGGCTTTATTCCTTAATCTCATTAATCACTGTAACCCTGGAAACATCCCCATTGATTGCTATGCATTTTTTTAAACATTTTTAAGTGTCGTCAATGCTTTTACTCGGAAGTGGGATCAGGGAACACCTATAGTTCAAAAACAAGTTTGGGGAATGAAAAAGTGCAAGACACCAACTCCCCGCCAGATCTTACACTATTTCAACTTAACATTGAATTATCATTATTATTGAACGTACCAGCTTTTGTTTCCGGCATAAAAGATGTCAAGGAGTCGTCAGCCGACACTAAGAATCATTAAATGTGATGTCGTCCGCTTCAGGGTGGACGTTTGGGTTCATGGATGTATTGTGAGGCAGGCAGAAGGGTTCAGGTTTATGCCGCTCTGTGGTTTTGTCTGCTGTTCAAAAACATGAATCTTTTCATTTTCAAGATGCTACTGTAAATAGTTTGTGAATATGAATCATCATTTTCAAGATAATATTTACAAATGTTTTGCTGTCCGGGCATGTCAGAGTGAATGAGTGAGCGAGTGCGTGGAGGGAAGTTGATTGTATTCTCTATGGAATGTTTAATGTAAAAAAACAAAAAGAAGCTAAAATCCCCTTTACTCCCCACTGCAGTCTGCTGTCACATGTAAACTGCTACACAGTGCAGGTCAACGCCATCAGTGTTCCACCGCCGCCTCAGTGTCAGTCCAACTAAAAGTGAAAGCATCGTTAACTGAACTCAGGCTTACGTTTTTTTTGCCATTCTAAAGGAAGAAATCCAAAGCTGTGACCTTCTCAGAAACACACTGTTAAGGACGAGGTGCGGGCTACGACCCGCTCTCGTCCGCCCTTTGAGCTCTCGCTCTTATTCTTTTCACGCCGTCACTAAAGATGAAAACGTAAGCATGTCGAAAAAAAAAAGTGCTCCAAGAATTCAACTTCACCATGAGTGTTTGCATAATCGTGTATATGCCCTTGTATGATGTCAGTATCTCTGTATTATGTAAAGACGTGCGCAGGTTGAGATGTCTTGAGTCCACAAAAAAGCGTTTTACTCAGTCGAGTTTTAGGTTCTACAAACAGCTTCCATCGGCGAAATATTATCGAACTGATATTGCAACCTATAGCCAGCTGGCATGCATGACATGGGATGCTGCTAATATCTAGACATATATTTATCCCAAAAAGGCAATGGCCAGCCCTTTCATCACTGTTTCCAGGAAACATCTAGCCATTGGCTTCATAATTAGCGGTGGAAGTCATGTCTAATTTGAATATATTATGTCTTAGCTATGTTGGCTAAGTTCTACATGCAAGTGGTTCCGTATGAATTGTTGTCAAACGCGTTAGGAGTCACAATATTAGCATTGTGGACTGAAAAAGTTGCTCGGTGAGTCAGCGTTAGCAAAAAGCTGCCACGCTAGCAGCTGTGCCTCAGTCTGCCACCTCGAGTTATAACAACCAATCAGAGCAGCTCTGCCTCTCGGAATTGTTTGTAGGACTGAAACTTTACAGGAGCTGCTTTTTTTGCGACCCGGTGTCTCCCTGTGGGCGTCCTCATCCAGCCGACCTACGAGGTTAGCTGGCTGTATTGTATTTACTCTCTGCATGTGACCACCACAAAACCCCATCCTGTGCACCCTCCGTCACGCCGACGACACCCTCATATTTGTCAGAGCGGGCACCGCCTGCCGCACTTATTGTGCTGTTATGATGATGATGATGATGATGATGATGATGACTTTCTGTTAATGGGCCTTGTATATCAGATGCCTTCGACAATCATGTGCACATATCAGTTACCATGACGACACAGGCCAGAGCGACTGTTTGTGTTTCGTTTGTCTTTCTCCTGGAATAAATTCTGAATGATCGTAATATGACCATTTCTTTTTATTTGGGGTTTGTTCTTGTGTCAAAGTACTAGCTTAGAATTAATTTTGTACAAATGTAAACCCGTGTGTGTGGGGGGGGGGGGGGGTAGAATGATCCACACACGTTTGATATAAGCAGACACTCGACCACTACGGCCGACATATTGGCTTCTTATGTCCTGCGCAACAGATGTTTAGCAGACGGAACACGCGTGTTGCAAACACATGAGGCACATTGACGAGCACATGTTGGAATACATTATTATGGTTAGAGCATTGACAGCCGCGACACGAGCCCCATTCGCTCCTATATATATATATATATATATATATATATATATATATATATATATATATATATATATATATATATATATATATATATATATATATATATATATATATATATATATATATATATATAACAACACATGTTACAGTCTTGATATAGAGTCATTTTTTCATTGACTTCTATAAAATCGGACTTCTTTTTGCAACCAGATGTGCCAGTAGAAAGAATTCAAGTTTAAGTGACTTCCACATTGGCTTCACTTTTCAGACCCCAAGGTTTTTTTGTCAAAGCATCTGATTTAGTGATTGCTGTCGGGAGGTAGAATTTCCAAAAAAATTCTTTGAAGAAGATTACCACGCCCAGCTTTAACATTGACGCATTATTAGCAGAGGTCGCCTTGGTGGACACTGCCTCTGCTTTTCCCTCCGTCTCAGTTGGAGCTTCTCCTCCTGACTGACTGCCTATCACAGTTCAGTACACACACACACACACACACACACACACACACATACACACAATGCTCATTAGAAATGATTCATCCTTCTGACACAAACACACACACACACACACCAAAGCAAATTGTGAAATCAAAGTATTTTAAATCCCTTTGGCACTCATGCACAATAACACATACACGAGCAGCAAAGCAACAGGATTGAATTTTAGTTCAATCAAAATTGCCCATTATTTACACACACACACACACACACACACACAGATTCAAACACTGCTTGTTGACTTTGGCTGTCAAACTGTACGCGTGTCTGTGCTCAGAGTCACTGATCTCCGTCTCTTGAACTGATTTCTCCTCATCTTTAAATCAGGGCTTCGATCTCCCATCCTCTACTCCAGCCCTTTTTCTCTCTGCAGGCTTTCTTCCTCTCCTCTCTCCTCCGCAGACACGTTGTTTTGTTCTTTACAGAGCAGCATATATACACATGCCATGAGACTGGCTACGGGCAGATCATCTGAAACGGCGAGATAACGTTGTGCAGGAAATAAGAGGCACGCTGGGGGAATCTCAAGAGTGCAAAGACCATCCGTATCATTTGGGCAGACGGTTCTGACTGCAAACAGCAGGGGGTGACGTGATGTTTGCCTGTTTGCTAGCAGTTAGTAAGCTAAAAACTAAACCAAACTGCGTTGAACATCGTCTCACGGTAGCACCATTACACCATCAACGACCTCAAGAAACATTTACTTTTATTTTGACATAAAAATACAAAGAAGTAGTTATTTTTTGTAATGTTTCCATATATTGTTAAATAGGTGCACAATATGCAGCGTGTGATCTAAAAATGTTATCTCTACTCTAAAAGCTCCCTGACGAATCAAACTGTAGAACCATTTCTTTTTCTTTATAGAAGTTTCTGACTGAAATGATTTGAACGCTAGCAGACAGCACGCCAGGGAGCGTTTAAATAAGAGTGTTTGATTACGCGCTACAAGCGCGAAACTGCGATTTAGCTTTTCTCTCCCACCTCTCGTTTTGCTCGTTTTTTCTTTTGTGATTCGCCGTGGTCCCGTGATGCTCGCCTCCCTCCAGAGCTTTTGGTCTTCCAGACTGAATTGGAGGAATTACTTCCAGCGACGTCCTGCTGTTCAGAACATTGCTGCCCATGCAAACACATTCCAGTCACTTGATGGACCCGAAGCACATCACTCACACACACACACACACACACACACACACACACACACACACACACACACACACACACACACACACACACACACACACACACACACCTACACACACACACACACACACACTGAACTTAACCTCTCTTTACACTCTCTGCGTGATGCGTAGCCAGTGGCGGCCGGCCAATAGAGGGCCACGGGGCCTGGCCCCACCCACCTTGAGCCACAAAAAAAAAAAAAAAGTATATTATAAATTTGTTTTTTTTAATAATATTAATAAATTATACAAATTGTCAATATTTGTGTTTTTGAGCTGTGTACTGTACCCAGTAATATTTGTAAAATAGGATATCTGCGCAAAATAAATGGTTTCCCTGCTTGTCCTCTCCGCTAGTGCACCTCTCAGCTGTCCCCGTGCACGTCTCTGCTGCGCGTGCACGTGCTGGGGCCAGATCGATTTGGCCCAAGGAAGACGGGTCTAATAAGCAGCTTAGCCAATCACTGATTAAAGAAATAAATGAGTGACTTACAATTTAGCCAATCAGCGCCCTAAAAAAGACTTCCGGGAGGGCCAGATGAGAATGGCCCTCCCGGAAGTCTTTTTCTCCCGGAGTGCCCGTGTCTAGTTCTCATCTCGCGTGTTCTCGCTACCCAGCTGGACGACGATCACCGGCTTGCGGTAAAGAAACACAACGAGGAGGTGGATAAAAACCGGCACATTTTATCAAAAATAATTGATTGTGTCAAGTTGTGTGGGGCTTTTGAGTTGGCTTTGCGTGGGCATGACGAGACTGACTCATCGGACAACCCTGGCGTATTCAAGGGACTGGTGGATTTTGTTGCGTCCCTCGACAGTGTGCTGGAGGAGCACCTGGAGACAGCCAGCGTTTTTTAAAGGGACGTCGAAGACTGTACAAAATGAGCTGTTGGACTGCATGCTGTCGGTTGTAAGGGATTACATTCTGGAGGAAGTAAAGAATGCTGATTTTATCGCCATTCAAGCAGACGAGACGACGGACATTTCCACCCACTCAATGCTAACGGTGACATACAAGAGCGTTTCAATGCTCTGGCTATGCTCTCCATGGAGAAGGAACTTGTCAGGGACATGCCTGACTTCAATAAGAAGGTCATTGAGAGGTTTGCCACTCAGAAGAGCAAAGTTCCTTTACAAATAACTGTCATAAAAACATGCAGGTTTCCTCACCGCACTGATTGGGTGTTTCTCCAACAAACAAGGTTCATAGGGGCATCTTAAAATATACTTGTTCTATTAGACTATATTTGATATTTATATTTTATTATAATATATTCATGATATTTATATTGTATATTTATGATTATATGGTATTTATATATCATATTATACTGAATATTATTATTATATGATATATATATATATTAATATACAGAATTGTATGAATAAGACGTCCTTATTATGTCAGTGTTGGAATAAATGATAACAATGTAACTGCAAAGTACTAATGCGTTTTTGATACCTTTTTTTTTTTTGCATTGAATTATACTATTTGCTAAAATTGATTGGATGGCCCTACCCAAAAAAAATCCACCAGCCGCCACTGCGTAGGGCTTAACAGACCCGCCGGGTGTGTGTGGATATATTTGTTGTTTGGTGCTCCGGTGACCCAGATGTTCATAGTGTCCCCTTTAAACATTGCCACTTTCACACTGATGTTCACGCAAGTAAGTTTTTATATGTATGAAAAACAACCGTACAAAAATATCCACATACAAGCCAAGGTTTACGACTTTAAAAAGCTCAAATTAAGTAAATGATAAATGGACCTTCTCATGCAACATCGCAGTATTCTCATTCTCGGAGACAGCACTTATGTCAATCAAAGGTAAAAAGTCGATAAATAAAAACATCTTTAAAATGAAATGTAAGGTTTCTTATCACTGCTTCACGAGGCCGCCATGACATGGAATTTTATTTGGTTAATTTAAGTTTGGTTGTTTTTGGATGCAAAAAGCTGCTTAAACCTAAAAGACTTAAATTGCGAGTACAAGTCTTTCAAATGCTTAAAGCTGCTGTCATCAATATTTTCTTATTAACAGTGGGTCAAATTAGTGTCGGTCGTGGAAGGGGTTTCTTATCGTGAGAATTATCACCAAACTCGGCAGTTCCACTCAGCTCTACATCCTATTTTACCGTCTTTCAGCTCATTGTTTCGTTTGTGCATTGGACGGCAACTTTAAAGTTGCGGTTTAATCCAATTGCATCAACGTCATTCTACGGCGTTGCCGAACGCCTCCTCCTACCTGGATGTCTTTCAAATGTCTTTACCCCAAATGTGGAACATTTTCCGTTCCGAGGATTTCCGTTCAAATTTGTTCAAACCCATACCAAGACAACCCCTATGACATAACCTTTAAGCTTGTCAAAGCTCCACAAGAGCCACAAAATATATTCTACAATTGTTTTTTACAGGCCAAGTAGCACTCCATCTGACCATGTAGGGGGAGTGGCCCTTTAATATTATTCTTAGTCAGCATAAATGGTCCGATACATGATTTTCTTTTGTCGTCATTTAGTTTTACGTTCCTGGCCATCTGATAACATAGTAAGCAGGGATGCAAAAGAGAGAAGGAGTAGTAAACTATGTCAATTATGACTTCATAAAAGTGTGTTTACTCATATGTGACAGCTGCTACTTCTTTGCCCTTTACATGGAGACCGCCCAGCAGTCTCTCGCTCTCAACGGCCAGTTTTCAGTCCAGGTGGGTGGCAGGTTGGGGGGCGGGGATTGAGTTAAAGTTGCATCCTCTTGCGTATCGTCTCGCTCGCGTAACGCCCGGGCGGAGGCTCCTCCTGCGTTATGGCGTTGAGGTGATGCCCCGCCCTCCGCTCCGCGGCCTCCAGCCTCCCCTGCAGGTCCCGGGCCTCCTGCTTGGCCTTGCGCGTGGCCTTGCGGGCGTTCCCCAGGGAGCGCTTCACCTTACGAACGCGCTCCTTCAGCTGCCGGTTCCGCCTCTCCGCCGCGGCTAGCCGCTCCTGAATCATGCGGCCTCGCTCCTCCTCCTCGAACAGCGCGGCCTGCACCGAGGAGCACATAAGCTGGAGAGAGGAGGAAGAGAGAGGGGGGGGGGGGGTAGTTAACACACACAGGATATGGGAGTTTGCTTAACAGAGGAAAACCAAACTTGTAAAGCACCAGTTGCCATCCTTTCAGCTGGTTGTGTGGTGATGTTTTTTTTCCCAGCAGCCTCTCTGGGAAAATTAGATTTTTAAAAAGTCTCCCTTTGATGTCCACAGTGCTTAGCAGGAAGGGGGTGGGGGGGGGGGGGGGGGGGAAATAAGGTGGAGGTCCTGACCCTCGTCATTTACATTCATCCACACAGGCTCCTCAGTGCAGAACAACCCAAGGGCAGGTCGTTTATGTGTGTCTGTGTAACATAAATGTATCACCCCCTTTGCACCTCCCTGACAATGTGAGGGGGGTCAGGTACTTTGATGTATCAGGGGGACCAAATATTCCATTTCATTGGCAGACCAGAGCTGACCTTTAACCAGCAGGGTTAACAGGGGGGGAGGGGGTCACAGTGTGTTCACGTGACAGCACCTAGCCGGAGGATCATGCAAACATGGGAAAATCCGAAGGAATGTGTGATAATGCCAATTGCTCCCTGTTCTCTATTAGCACTTTGCTAACAGCACCAGTGTCACAAGAGGCTGCGCGCCGACAGTGCAATCTGTATGTCAGTGTGTGAATTGCTGTGGATGTGTTCTGCTTCGCCGAATGCACTGAGACCGCATCAAGTGTAGTAGCACTGATGTAACATAGCTACAGTACCTTCTCTGCATCAGATGGCAGCGAAGAACACAAGCACTCACAAACTGACAGAGGAACTTGCTGCGGCCTGTTAACATCAGCCTCAGATGGCTACAGATGACAGTTACTGTCACATATTCTAAGGAGTGTCCTGGCACCAGTTTTGAGAGATATGATTTTTTTTCAGTAAAGTTTAGAGAGTACACTTATTACACATGTCCAATTCATTGCATTTATTTTGACATGCAACAAAAGTGTCCAGCTGCAATTTCTTTCTCTTTCTTCCCATTTATTGACACAAAAGTTAAATCCCCATTACGTAACAATGGTACTTTTTTTTTTGCCAGTTTGAACTGTTTCTCATGCTCACAGGAAGCCTCTCAGTGGGATTCCCCCAACACACACTCACACCACCTGTCAAAACATCCGGGTGTTACCTGCCTGCTGTTTAGCGTCATCTGTACAAACAGTATTTAGAGGACACACACGTGCATGTAAAAAATGTTCTCAAATTCAAGTGAACAAAATGGTCCACGGAAAGAGGGAGTTGCTCATTGTGATGTAGGTATATACAGTTGTATATATCACCAAACTTTGCCCTTTTCCTTCAGCTCTGTGAAGCGTTTTAGCATCTTTCAGCACATTGTTTTGGTTTCAGTGGCAGCAAATTTAGTCTCACCGTCTCTCATCGTGGTTTCCAGTCTCAGCTATTTACTATCCGTAGAACACGGAGGAGTATCTCCACCCACGGCCTGAATACTACCTCTGCAAAGGTGCAACATATTTTTCTCGCAAGCCAATCAGAGCAGACTGGGAATTTTCAGGAGGAGGGGCTTAAAGAGACAGGCACTAAAACGGAGAGTTTCAGTCAGAGGGTAAATATACAGGTGTATTCAGACAAAATAATGTGTTTTTGAACATTAAATCATGGAAACATATTCGAGTAGAAACCTGAAAGTGAGCATGATATGTCCCCTTTAATGTCTGCCTGTCTTCGTTAGGTTTAGGAAAAGAGCGTGGTTGGCGTTAACTTGACTGACTAACGACTCACTTGATGAGCGATTCATGTGAGTCGCGTGACTAAATGTTTACTTTGAGTTTCGCTCAGGACATGAACAGCGGCCTCGTGGACCAAAGTAAACTGATGAACTGCCTCGGATCAAGCTTCAAAACAATAGTCCACAATCCAAGTGGCGACATCACTCTGAACCACTTCTTATATATAGTCTAACGAACTAACAAGGACTCAGCATAAGCCCCTCCCCTCGATGTCAAATGGGACAAGTCAGGATTTCTCGTCTTCTCCTGAGGTTTTATTCTGCTCTGTGTGTTTGTGTGTGTGTGTGTGTGCGCGCATAGGGATGGGTGATTAGAAAACAGAGACAAAAAGGCAGAAAGAGAGCAAGAGATGAAGAGACAGAAGGAACAAAAGGTGGACAGAAAGAGGAAGGAAAAACAAAGACGAGGCAGAGACATGGGAGCTCAAACGACTGAGCCAAGCAGGCAGACTGTGTTCTCGTCCTTTTATCCCTCCAAGCGGCCACATAAAATGTTAATGAGACTGGAACTCTTGTTAAAGGTGTTTACATGACTGTTACGACTGGAGTGTTCCCTCGCTGTGGTTATAATCAAATCATTAGAGCGCATGTAAACTTGGAAATGTGCTGATTAAGAAGTATTTGGGGAATTCGCCTCTATCTTGCTGTGGCCTATCATGGGAAGGATAAAGGGCCCAACAGAACATTTGAAAAAGAGAAGGGATATCGTTCAGAAAAAAAGAAAGACATCTGTATCAAACAGATGAACGGTGGGCTGACAACAGTGTTACGGTGAAAAGCTGCTCTGAGTGCTGCTGATAAGAGCCTCCTCTTTAAAAAAAGCTAATTGAGGGTTCCGGCAGAAAAGTGGATCCTTCTGGAGGGGCGCCTGGTTCCCACGAGGCTGAAACCAGAAGCAAACAACCTCCCAACTTCAATTTCAAGTGTGGTTTTGTGTCTAAACTCAAGCCAGGGAAAACACTTTGAAGATCCTTTGGAGATAGATGGACAGATAATGAATTTAGAAATTGGATCTTGTTGCTTTTAATTTAGTTTTAATTACACTTCAGCAAAACAGAAGGAAAGAGAGAGAGAGAGAGAGAGAGAGAGAGGAAGAGCTTTTTTATTTGATTCAAGTCTGATACAAAAGACGGGTAAGCGGGAGACGTGAAGAGGGGGAAAACAGGTCCTTTCATCTCACCATCTTCCATAAATTCCTGGAGGAAAACACCTGTTTTGTTCCGCCTTGCGTAAAAGTCGCGGCCTTTGCCTACATGTGAGTGCTCGTCCTCATAATGAGCTGTGTCTTTAACCCCTGCCTCACTGACCTTTGCCCACACAGCGCAGAGCCTGCAGGTCAAACCCGAGTAGAAAGGAAGAGGAAGACACCGCACCACTGCAAGTCCCCTGGTTTAGTTCTGCAGTTTGGACTGTTATTAACACCTAAATGCCATAAATCTATTTTGGAAGCAGTTAACCACGTCTCTCTACATGAGCTGCAGGCAGTGTTCATGTCAGTCAGGAACGAGCTGCAACATCCTGACTGTTACTGAAAAAGATACTGATATGTGTAAGTTTAAACATTTTCTGTCACAAGTTACACAAATAGGTGCAAATGTACTGATTACTGATGTACTATAATGCTGTGTGTTGCTAGATCAGTATTACTTTAGATTTTCTGGATAAAAATCTGAGTTGATTTGAAGTATTTTGGAGCAAGGCCAAGTCAAGGCTCAAGGCATTGGCGGAATGTCAAATTCAAGACACAAGTCTATGGTGACATGTCAAATTCATGGTGACGTGTCAACGTCACGACCCAAGTCAGTGGACACAAATCTAAAAAAAACAATCAATGCAAGTCATGTCCCACGTTACTCAGGACAAGCCCAATTCAAGTCTCAAGTCTTTTGAGAAAAGTGTCGTCAAACCTGATTTGGTGCAAGCCCAAGAGTTACAAAGTTACCGTAATGACACTGTGCCACCAAATGAATCGCTCTTCAACGTTCAAATAGCTGCCCTACTATCCTTTCAAGACCAGGGCTGAGACTTGTGTAGCTCCATCTCCAGCTCCAGTTCTGTCTTGTTGTCCAAAGTGTGACCTGCTCAGCTCACTCAGAGGAGGTTTGAGAATAAATGCTGCAGACTTTTCTTCCCCTGTTGACAGGGTCCAGCTTATCTCTGGTCTCAGGTCAGCAAACATTGCATCATACTGACATAAATAGAAGCTGAAGACTGACACACTTTTAAGCTGCTGCCTGTCAGAGATGCGGATCGCTGCTATTTGGCCTTTGACCTCTGGATGGCCAGTATCCTGCCTGCCTGAGGAGCCAGACGCATAATTAACTCTTCTGTGCATGAGAGTGACTATTCTTGTTTTTTTATTGTTTGTTTTATCCTTCTGAAGATCAGAACAGTAAAGTGATATTTGTGTGTACATGTGCATGTGTGTGCACGTGTGTGTGTGTGTAGCTCTTAACTGTAACTGTTTCTACTGATTCATTCCTGTCAGCAGCGTCACAACTCAACTCAGGATTAGGTGTCCACACACACACACACACACACACAAATAGATGAATAAATAAAAAAGATATACATGAAAACCCACAAAACCGTAACAATACCTCCCCCACCTCGGTGTGTTCTCTGTTAATCGGTTATCTTCATGGTAACGAAATGGTGTCGGGTTTGTTTACGTCCACTACACACAAAAAACCTGACCTGACTGAAGAAGGAGACTTCATCTTATTATTCTCAGGAGGTAATGGGGTTGTACAAGGAGCCATCTAGCAGTCATGCTGCATGACAGTCGTCAGGGGTACAAATCAATCTTGATTTTAAGGGGAGGGGGGGGGGGGACAGTTGCATGACACTATTGTACAACAGCGTGGTGCCCTACCCTGCTGTCCTCCTGTGTTTCCCACTCTGGGCTGAAGGTGTGGAAAGGCTGGCTCCCTTGGGTGCAGTTGGAGAACTGGAAGAGGCTGGAGAACATGCGCCTGTTGTCGGACGTGTCGGCGAAGATGGCGTCCTGGAAGTTGACGCCATGGGGGAGGATGTTGTAGTTCTCATCCATCCTGCAGAGGCGATCGGACAGGAAAACTGTGAGGAGAGAGCTGACGCTGCCGCAGGAATTATCAAGGTTGTAGTTGCCAGTGGCTGAGTTTTGAATTTGCTTCAACCAAATCAAGTACGGTTTTGTAAGTTTCGTAGGCCGATGCATTTCATCGGTTCGAAGACCTTCATATTTAATGAGCTATCTTGCTTTGCAGGTACAATCTTCCTTTGCAGGTACAATCTTCCTTTGCAAAACAACTCGCAACAACAGCTATCACATATATGTAGAAGATAAAGAGCTCAACATTTGAAGTCTCACTTCATGGAAATCCTTAGCCTCAAGTGGCAAACCACACATTTATATCTAAACACAGTATAGTCTTGTTTATACAGCTGACTGTAGATCAGTCTGCTCCAAAACAAACTGACAAAAGACAAGAACTGTTGGAGGGTTTGATGAAAGTTGCTGTTCAGCTAAATGCACTTCTGCACTGCCAAAGACTTTCATGGGATGCAATCAAATTTTAGTGAAAACAATAAAACTTCTAGGCTGTTGTAAGTACAGTTTGAATTAAAAGAGTCCAACTGTTTAGAGTACAAATGTTTGTTGGAACTAATAAGTTCAGGCTGTGCATTTCACCTGAGGAAGAAGAAGTAGGAGTAGTTCTCCATCACGGTGTGGGACTGGCAGGACAGGTACCCCAGTCCGGTCAGGTTGAGCCTTGATCCAGTGGGCACCTCCAGCATGCTGCCCCAGGCCTGATCGCACAGCAACTCCACCTCCGCGGAGTACAGCAGCCCTTCCTCCGCGCCCTCGTACCCATACCCGAACCCGAAGGGCAGCGAGTTGTACAGGCTGCCCGCCCCGCCGCCCAGGGGCTCCCGGTGGATCGCCAGGACGCGGGCGTACACGATGATCTCCGCCAGCTCCGCCCGGCAGCCCTCGCTCAGCGGCCGCCACTCGGAAGGGAGCTGGCACCCGTGCGTAAAAGTGTCCAGATGCGCAAAAAAGCCGAGTGCTGCGAGGAGGAGAGCCGTGGAAGACATCCCGAAGAGCCCGGGAAGAGTTACAAGCTTCTGGTAGTTTGTAAACCCCGTGGTGATGCTTCACTGAATAAAAATGTGATTTTACTAATTGATTACAATTGTTTTATGAGAGAAGTCGGTCTCCTCAAGCATGCAAGTTGCTAAAAGTTGCACATCTGGTTGGTGACCTGGAGGCTTGAGGATGCTCTACTTCACCAAAAACTCTAAAAGCATGCACGTATCTTTTTGCACAAAGTTCGACCACAGTAACTTTGTCCATTAAACTAAACGTGCACAAACTCAGATCTTCTCACCTCCAGACTCTTTGAGAGAACTCAACAGTCAAACCCATTTGCAGAAACTTAAAGCTGCTGCTGCGTTCCCAGTGCTTCCACCTCCTCTGTCCGCAGCGGGAGCCACAATAGGCTTCACCAGAGCGCACGGGTGCTGCGTTCAAGGACTGATATATACGCTCCGACATTTGATGCTTCCGTGCGAGCAGGTTGGTGGGCTCGAGCGCTATCTACTCGGAAAAAAAACTATAGTTTCCAAACGTCCTCCAAATGTTACAAAACATTGTAAAGCAAAATGCACATCCATAACTCCTTATTCATTTTATTTGTCAAATTTAATAGTAATAGGGGCTATACTGGAGAATCATTACTTTTTTAACACCAGCTTTTTCACCAGATTCAAGGTCATCATCTTTTGGATGCAATTTTTATAGTTTCCATTTTTTCGATAGCTTGAAAGCAACCAAGTGGATCAGAGATGGGAAAAACGACCAGTCAAAGTGGTTTACTGTTGGAGAGCATGTCGAGAAGAAGGTCCTCCTTGAAGTGGTTCCAAGTGAACAACAATGACATCAGTGATTAATAACAGTAGTCTGCAGTGGAACAGACAAGGATTGGGGTAATGCCATTCATTATCCCCTGTACATTTCTCAATAGGCTACTCAATCTCTACAGCAATCATGATGCATCAGAGGAGGTTCTGTGTGGATCCATCAGCTGATCCTGTCTGACAATTTGACCTCAAAATGCACATCATCATACAAAAATAATTAGGACCGTATTTAGGATGATACTTTTCAACCACAGCCAAAGATTTCAGTGGTGTGCATTCTTTTTTTAAGCTATGTATCTCTACTTAGAAAACACTGCCATCTAATGGACACTGCCACGAATTTATTTTTATAAATAGAACATCTAAATAATTTGAATAAATGCTATTGATGTTGATATTTTATATTTGACCTAATGGGCCACTCTGTACACAAGTTTGGGCCAAAGCGCAAAAAGGGGATGTTCATTGTAACTCATTAATGTAGATAGGGATCTTCGTGTGTTTTTGTCAAACACTATCGCCAGGTATTACATCAGGATTAATGATATATATTTCTTTGCAAGAGTTGTCCCCTAAACATGACATGTCATTGCAGCAATCCAGTCCTTCGTTTCCTGTTTTCAAAGTGCAAGGTGACTCCTGATGGGAATTCCCGCTGTCAGGTGAGGGCTGTCTCCGCCCTCAGCTCTCAGTCTTTCCCTGATGTGTAAAACAAGCGGATGGGCGGGCCGGAGCACTCACAGCGGCTCTGTTTACACAGCTCTCGTTCATATCGAGAGCGAGTCACCGCTCTGCGACGTCACTTCGAGGAGGTCGGAACTGCAGCTGTACGTTTAATGTTGGCAGGAAAATAAGGCAAATTATCTTTCAAAATAAGAGCGTAAACGTGACGATAAGTGTCAAAGTTGGCCTTAAAGTTCGAGCATAGATTAGCAATAGCGATATATTATTAAAATAATGGGAATGAGTAAACAAACGATCACCCCTTTTACCTCGTTGTTGCTATTTTCCCCATTCCTGTGTATTATCTGACTTATAGCCCATACAATTGCATCAATGGTCAATAAAAAACAGAACTTCGAACAGTATCTCTAAAATAAATAGTTTTTCTAAAGAAGGTGTGTTTTAAAACATAATACAAATTACTTGGTAAGTTGTGCTCAATTCTTGTACCATTTTCAGACTAAAAAAACCCAGATATTGTCGAAGTGCGGTTTTATTTTGAAAACAATCACTGGAAATTGCTTTGTTTCCGTACGTCACTTGACGTTGCAAACCCAGAAGCAGCACAAGGTTGCTCGACACATTTCGCCATCTCTCCGAGTGTTTCTCTGTGTTTCTGGAGTGACGAGCCGGACTGCGTTTAGTTTCCGAGTTGACAGCAGGTGAGTGGAAACATTTCTGCGTGTTTTTAAACGTTTGTCGTGACGCAGTTTAGCTCAGCTCAACCCGCATCCGTGTTGCGCAAGTTACTGGTAACTTTTCAATGTTTACCAAAGAGTCCCACACCGGATAGGGCCCACCTCGAAGAAAGCGAAAGTAAAGCTGTACGACCGAATGCTAACAACAACATATATCTACCAATGTTCACAGTGCGACCGTGTGTCCGTAGTATTCAGCGGTGGTGTTAAAGTGGCTTGTATCCCACTGGCAACCACTGTAGTATTATTTAAGGCGGTTACAGTTCAACTGTGATATCTCTATATTCTTATTTATTTGTGACGGGCGGTCAGCAAGTCATTGTTTGAGCTCAGAAGCAGACCACAGTCACTGTGGTCAGTGTGTATCGCATTCAGCTCTTGTGATTATAATGTGATTTTAAACTATCATGTGACCTGCTGATGAGAGAATTCCGGCTGTGTGCTGCTTTTTCTGCTGCTGAATGCTGAAGCACTGAGTCATTCGATGATGTCAGCATGGGGCTTTTTTATGTTCCCTGTTGGCGTGTAAGCACTTCAGTTAATAAGACAGGGTGTTCAATAATAGTCCACAATAATCCATTTTTATTCAGTTTTTAATTCTGTCTCAAAATGATATCAAATGAAAACCAGATGAGTCAGTCCAGTTCCTCCTGTGGATATGATAATGCCCAGACTACATGATAACTACCTCTGAATCCAATTCACATTGTATCTCAGAGTGACTCCCAGTCTCCTCACAGATCAATAATAAGTTCAATATTCCAAAGAGAAAATCAGCGATATTTGATCAATATTCAAAGTCGCTGTCTCTTCTCCCTCTCAGCGTCATGGCGTCTGGAGGCCCCGTGTTGAATGGCGACATCTCTTGCTCTCCCGTACAGTCGGGTGCGCTGGAGGAGACCCTGCAGCAGATGAACCTCCTCATCCAGGAGAACCGAGACCTGAAAGGTGAGAGCAGGTGGGGGGAGGTAGATGTTTCTTATTCAAGCTTTTTGTTTGTTTTTCCTCTTCTTATCAGGTCTCAAAGTGCCCAGGGTCAAAGGTCATGCTGGAGTTTCAGAGTTGTAGCACGATAGACCAGCCGGAGCAGTTTGTTGGGACAGGAAAGGCCTAATGGCTGAGGAATGGGTCGTAACTGAAATGACTTGGCTCGCGCGATTTGCATTTATTTAAGTTATTTTCGGTTTGTGTCTGTCGCCACCTCAGAGGCCCTGCGTCAGACCAACCTGTCGATGAAGGAGCGTTTCGAGGGTTTGTCCGTGTGGCGGGTGAAGCAGCGGGAGGAGCGGGACTTCCTGGAGAGCAGGCTGGAGGAGGCTCGGGGCCACATGGAGTCGCTGACCCTCCAAAACCAGGAGCTGGGCAAGAGGGTGGAGGGAGACGGGAGGACAGGGGGAGCTCTGGGAAGCTTGCTGGTGAGAATGTAACCCATTTTATTGTTTATTGGATCTCGGCAGCTGAGAGCCAATGTTCCTATGATAAAAAAAAAAATTTAATTGTTTTTTTATGATCTTCATGATATAATTCTCCAAGGAGACTTTGTCCGGCTCATTTTACATTAAGTTGCACGAGATTTAAGCTCCTGTCAAATTGTAATCTCCGTGTGATGTGGTCTCCAGGCGGTGACGTCCAATCAGAGTGCAGAGGTGCATGCCCTGCGTGCCCATGTCGCTCGCCTGCAGGCAGAGAAGAACGACCTGGTGGCCATGAACTCCGAGCTGCAGCTGAAGGCGGACCAGGACTCACACGACGACTCCTTCATTGAGGTCATCAGGGTCTCGGTGAGGAGACACACAGACACCTCCGATATAATCAGTGTGTCTTCTATTCCGCATGGAAAGGCCTCATCTAACAAACAAAAGAGCCTCCACCTCCCGCTCTGCGATATAACCGGGTGTGTATTTTCTCTCAGGATGAAGTCGTAGACGGCGTGAACGGCGTGTGTGGTTCGGAGCGCAGCCGACGTCCGGACCTGAGCATGACGGCGTCCCGGCTGGAAAGCGAGGAGATGACCGTCAGTCAGCTCCTCCACTCACTGAGGAACGAGACGCAGCGGGCCGAGTTGCTGCAGGCCGAGCTTCAGTCCTCTGCTGCCAGGTAGGGGACCCAGTTCACCACTAGATGATCCACTCTCATCGTTTATAGCATCAGGAAACACAGGAAGTCAGAATGTTAGTGGTTCCTTGCACTTCTATTTCCTGTAAACTGGACCGAATTGGAGGGAGTGACGTATTTCCATGTCAGTTTTATTTGTTTTTAAGCTCAATGTTTTCATGAAATTCTTTGTTTTTAAAAAACACACGCCTCTTGACGTGTGTTAGACATCTTTTGTGAACTCTTTAACTGTCTAACAGGATTAGACAGCTGGAGGAGAGGAAGGCGGATGTGGAGAAATCAACACAGACCCCCCAGGCAGAGACCAAGGAGGATTCTGGGAAAGAGGAAAAAGTATTTACTCAACAGTGAAAGTCATTTTATTCTAGTGAAGGAACGATGTAATTCAGATAGGTGGTGTCCTTGTGATGTGTGTATTCTGTGGTCCGCTCGATCACATGGTCCACTGAGTTTTGTGATGTTTAGTTTTTCTTACCGTAATGTTCGTGTGTCATTGTGCCAACGTTTTTCAGGTGGCGTCCGAAGTGGAGAATCTGAAATCTCAGACGATGACACTGTTCAAGGAGCTGCAGCATGCCCAGAGCAAGCTGGACGAAGCAGAAGGCATGAAGAAGAACCTGCAGGACAGGTTAGGCCAACACATGCAGATATGCACACAGTTAGATCTGAACCCGCGAACCATTTAGTGAAGGAGCCAATGACAGTACGGCATACCGTTAAACAAATTACAGGGAAACCCTGTTTCTTATGCAAAGGTTTCCTCCTTCACTCTGCGTTCCCGTGCTTTATCTTGACCTGTACACACATACACAGCTTTTGTCTCGTGGCTAGATGCCGGGAGGTGGAGCAGGACGTGGTCACTCTGAAGGCTCAGCTGGGGGAGAAGCAGGCCGTTCAGTCGGCGAACGACCGGCTGAAGCTGCAGGTGGACAGCATGCAGGCTCAGAGCCAGATGGAGCAGAGGAAGGCCGCAGAGGAGAGGTCAGAGACAACACATATATATACTATAAATGCCAGAGAAATGTACTTGATTTTAAAATATATTTATTCATTACAACTAACTATCATGAAGTCATTCTTTGACTTTGAACAATGATGGAACTATACCTGAGTGACCCATCTTCTGGGGTGTCTTCTTAGCAACACATAAGCATAAAAAACAAAAACTGCTCCTTAATGTTATGTAGTATTGTTACTTACCTCTTGCTTATATCTTGCGAAAGAGATTTTTAATCTCAATGGGACTACCTGGTTAAATAAAGTTATTTATTTATTTATTTTTATTCAAACGTATTCGGTTCGTCATGCGTACCGAACCGTGAGCCTTGTACATTACACACATACATACACACACACACACGCGGAGACACTCGCCGGTCATGTTTATGTGGATCTCAACCGCTTTTACTCACCGGTAACTCTTCCTTCCTCCCTCACAGGGTCAACCTGGCCCAACTGAAGGATGCCTACACCAAGCTGTTTGAAGACTACAATGAACTCAAAGAGGATAAGAAGAAGAGAGAGGTCAGTTTAAATAGCATGACGGGGGCCCCTTTAGCAACAGATTTAATCCTGCTGATTTCCATCAAACCTACTGCAGTGATGAGAGAAATGGGAGCCAGACGTGTTTGACCTTTTTCCCTCTGGTCGTCAGTCTCTGCTGGTGCAGAAGGAGGTGGTGGACGAGCTGCAGGAACGTCTGAGTGCCGCTGAAGAGGCCCTGGCTGCTAAACAGAACCACATCGATCAAATGAAGCAGGAGATCTTCAGCAAGGAGGAGGAGCTGCAGACAATATCTGTGTTCCAGGCTCAGGTCAGCGTTGGTGTATGATTTCTCGATGTTGAGTAAACAAAAGCGTCATTGCACCACCGAAGTATCGACGTCCCCATGACAACATGGTCTCCCTCATGCTTATTTGTTGTACCGCAGGCGGAGGTCTATTCCTCAGACTTCTACGCCGAGCGAGCAGCGAGGGAGAAGCTCCACGAAGAGAGGGAGCGTCTGGCTGCTCAGTTGGAGTACGTGAAGAAGCAGAACAACCACCTGCAGGAGGAGCTGGACTCGCTGGGCAGGTACAGAATCAAAGGGAAGACCAGGTCTGCTTTTACACCTGTAGTTCAGTTCAGGAACAAAACAATAGAAAACTACAGCACATTATCTCCTTTAAGTTCTAGCCTAGTTCCCTTTTACACTGTAACCAAGCTGTAAGCATGTATGGTAACTCATTCATTGGACAGTTTTGGTGATGTCATCCTGCATCATCAGTGCCACGTGGACCTGTGTGGCGAAACAAATGATCTTGCATAAATATATACATGTATGTTGCTTATACAGGTTGCGTGGAAGATCGCTTTCATGGAACTTCACGGACAGCAGTTATATTATCGTAGTTTAGCTTTAGAATAGGCACTAAAATCAATAATCCTGTGGTTGGTCTGCTTTGCTTTGACTCCACAAACAAACTGCACCGATCTGCTGGGAAGCGGTCTGACATCCCCCTTTCTCCACAGGCATTCGCTGACCGAGATGCAGAAGAGACACTTGTCAATGGGAGGAAATCCACACGGAGCCGCCGCTAGTCTGGTCGGAAGAGGTACATGTGCTTTTTTTTTTTTTTTTTTTTTTTTTGTATCCCATGTTTTTACCTGATAGTCTTAAAGGGACAGTTTATCCCAAAATCAAAACTACATATTTCTTGTCTTACCTGTAGGGCTATTTATCAATCGAGATTGGTTTTGGTAAAAAAAAATACATTTGAAAATGAATTGAATAGGTGTTCACACTGGGGGGGGGGAAATAATCATCGGCCCATTAACAGTCTCTTTCACAATGTAAGTATTTTTAGGCCCCAATAGCATCACGTGACCGACCCAGAAATTGTAATTCCACAGTTTGGCCACACGTTTTAAAACAAGCATGATACAGCGTGCTGATTAGTTTAGACGTATTTGTTCAGCTTTTTTGACAGGGCCAGGCAAGCTGTTTCCCTCAGTTTCCTGTCTTTATGCTAAGCTAAGCTAACTGGCTGTAGCTTCATAATTAGCGCACAGACGCGAGAAGTGACATCAATCTTCTGATCCAATTTCCAGAAATTCCAGAAATGTCGAACTATTCATTGAACCACCTCGACGGTTTAACCCATGAATTGGTGGAACTTGCTGCAACGTAGCACACAGTGTGAGAGGGAGTGCAGGATTGACAGCTCAGTCCAGTGTAACTGGGACATGTGTCCAGGTTGTGATCAGTGTCTCTGACTCCTCCCAGGTACTGACTGGCAGCATCAGGGGAATATTCCAGAACACGCCTGTCCCAAGTGCAATGAGATCCTGCCGGACCTGGACTCCCTGCAGATCCACATCATGGACTGCATCATCTAGACCTCCACCATTACAAGCATCCACGACAACAGCGGCTCCATTAGCACCTCGATCTTCCAAGAGTCTCCCTCTGCTTTTACCCGCAGCTCTTCTCAACTCCATAGTTCCAACATAAACTTGGCAACATTCACTATAGGAAGGGACGACTTCACTTTTTGGTAGATTTTAGGCCAAACGGATTGTAAAGCTGTATTTAGGGTTCCTCTGAAAATAATTGCTCCTCTAATTTGTTAAATGTGAGAATTCCTTGTAAAGATTTGAAATAGAACAAAGTATTCGGATACATCTTGAAGGTTGTGGGCTCATGTCAAGTCTGGAAAAGAACTGCACGAACCCTTTTGATAATATTTTTATTTGCCGCTGTCTGCTTGTCATGCACACATTCAATTAGTTCAGCCTTCACAAGTTGCATTTGGTTATGTTGCTAAAGGAGATGCATATATATATATATATATATATATATATATATATATATATATATATATATATATGGTATGTATATATATATATGGTATGTATATATACATATATATATATATATATACATATATATATATATATATATATATATATGTATATATATATACATATATATATATATATATATATATATATGTATATATATGTATGTATATATATGTGTATATATATGTATATGTATATATATGTGTATATGTCTCTCTCTCTCTCTCTCTCTCTCTCTCTCTCTCTCTCTCTCTCTCTCTCTCTCTCTCTCTCTCTCTCTCTCTCTCTCTCTCTCTCTCTCTCTCTCTCTCTCTCTCTCTCTCTCTCTCTCTCTCTCTCTCTCTCTCTCTCTCTCTCTCTCTCTCTCTCTCTCTCTCTCTCTCTCTCTCTCTCTCTCTCTCTCTCTCTCTCTCTCTCTCTCTCTCTCTCTCTCTTGAAATCAAATTCAATCTTCTTTGCTTGGGAAAGATGTTTTAGCTCATCACGGGGTTGTTGGCGTACGCACCAATGTAGGCACTTTAATATGAATATATGTATTTTATTCAGAAGATACCTGGTAATTTGATTGTAATATATTTAACTCGTTAGTTAATCTGTCACTGAAGCCCGAGCCTTTGTAAGTCTCTGTGCAGGAGGTTCCAACACCCTGCACATTCTGCAGTCTGTAGATTATATAGAATTTCAGATTCCATGTTGTTCTTCTGTGAGTGAAAATAAAATCTGCAAGTTTCCGTCTGCTTTTGGTCATATTGTAACAGTACGGGAAGATTATTTCTTCCACGAAGTTTACCAAAAAACTCTTGAGTTAGATCTATAATGATACAATGAACTATAATTGAACGTGAACATAGTGATATCTATACTCTTAGAAACACCATGCATATGACATCCTGCCTTAAATCATATCAACATTACTAAGATAGCTCTGTTACAGTTAGTGTGCAATATAGATTAAAAAAGAAGTATGATTTGAGCCCTTGTTTTGGAAATGTATGCTATTGAACAGTAGACTAATACTGGTGTGGTGGTCCACTTTTTAAATATCTGACTTTGGCAACTGAGTGGCAGTGTAACTTTTCAACAAACAATCATCGGTGCAGCTGTTGGACGACCTCCTCATGGCAGTTGGCTCCTCTTCTAGCTCTATTCTCTCTTTGCGTGCAGCTTCATCCGCAGAGCTTGTTGCTTGTGTGTAATAAATATTCTGACGGTCATTCCAAATGAAAAGAGAAATAACCGAGATGAGAAAACTCTTAAAATATCAAAAAAATATTTATTGGACACCAATAATAATTCAGCTGAATGGATAGAGCTCTTTCCACACAGATGGTTTGGAGGTCTAACAACAAAGAAGAGTTAAACAAAGTATTACATGCAGATTATCTTGTCTCCCCCCTTCGCAGAAGTCCTCCTCCTCCGCCACCGATGCATCCACCAAGGCCGAGTTCCCAGCCTCGGTAGTGTTTTCGCAGGAAGAGGGTTAGACATGAAAATACCTTCGATACGATAACATTTAGTATTTGGGTTGAAATGAATCCAGATGGTCTGCATATAAGAAGCGATGCAAGTTATAACTAAAAGAACAATATGATCAATTGCAGTCCCACAGAAGCATGCAAAATGAGAGAAATGTACAATTACAGTTATCCTACTTCAAATTTTGGCGGCAAATGGTCACAAGGCTATCTGTCCAAATTGCAATTCGCTCTCGATAAAGTTTCATATCTGGGACATGTGATCACAGCAGAGGACAAAACCCTCTCTCCCAAGAGAACACAGGCAATCCAGACTGTGCCTAAACCACAAACTAAGAAACAAATGATGAGCTTTTTAGGAATGAGGTCATAGTGTTGGGATCTGATTATGTGCTTGGCTTCACTGTGTGCTCTTAAACAAAGAGATCTGACTGAGGCCTGCTTGTTCAAAAAAAGGCCTGATCTGAGTTTGAGATAGGAGCAAGCTCTAAGGAATGTTTAGATGCAAAATCAATAAAACATCGACACTGTGACCCCATTGGACGAATAGCCACAGACACCCCAGGACCCCCTGTGGATCAGCCCTGCTTCGACAAAACTCTCTTTCCCCTCGGCTCTCTGCTTGTCCCTCTGACCTCCGTCAAGGTAAGGACGCACACAGCAACGCTGCTTGTTTTTTAGAAGAAACCCTGGGTCGTCAGTCTTCCATTCGCTGGACGAATAAAGACTGTTTTGTTTTGTTTTTGTTTCACATCCTGTAAAAGGAAGCGGACAATTTGCCTGCAGAAATGAAGAAAATGGATTCTTCAGAGAAAGAGGACACTGCTCTTTTTGACAGTGGCAGCCGTAAGGAAGAAACATTCCCTTACTGAGCTGAAGAAGTTATCTCTGACAAGAGAGTTTCATTGCCGCACAGCACGTGAGCTGCACAGCCTGAGCTCAGAAGGACCACACCGTCGGCCACGAAGTCAACTCATCGTAAGGCTCACTTAGGGTGTCTGGGCTTAGTTATGTCATTGTGTTCATTGTCTTGTTTGTGTTTTGCTTAAGTTACTGTGTTGTTATAACTGTGACTGTCATTTAAAAGACCAGAACCGCCGGGTTCTGCGTGATAACAGTTTCCCTATTCCACGGCTGCAGTGAGGTTCTGCCTTGCTTTGAGTTAAACTACCCCTCTTTTTTCATCCTCTTTCACTAACACACACACACACACACACACACACACACACACACCCACACACACACACACACACACACACACACACACACACACACACACACACACACACACACACACACACACACACACACACACACTTGTTGATATTAGATAGCATACTCATAAATGTACAGTATTTGTTGTTAGTTTTAGATATTAATTGACAAAATGTTTAATCCCACGGTTAAATCCCAACTCACAAATCCATTTCTCCTCCTTCAGCCATTGAGTGTTAAAAAAGCAAAGCTAGGTTAAAAAAATAAAAAATCTACACCAAGCTAAATGCAAAAAAATGTCATAATTTCTTCCATATCTTTCAATTTGAACTCTTACTACTCCGACTAAACTCTGCTGGCTACCTTAAGTTTCGTTTTCCAATAGTCACGTGCTCGCCCACTGACCAATCACAGCGCACGCTGCACCTTACTGCAGCGCTGCTCCTTACAGTTTTTCTCGATTGCTAAGACACATTTCTTGAAACGGTCACCCATTCTCTCAAAACTGTAAACACAAAACCTCATCTTCAAGCACTATTCACAAAACCTCTGAATCTTCTTGCAAAATGAAACTTTCGCCTCAAAACTGTTTCACCTGTGCTCAAAATCAAACACTGCTCTCAAATCACAAACAAAGTGATCAAAATAATATACACCATCAAGCAGTCAGTAAACAATACACCAGTGAATAGAAAACACATTGTTCAAAACATATAGTTCTCAGGGAGAAGTAGATTTTAATCTCAAAACAAATTTCATATGAACGAAAACATGTTCTATTACAGTCGCTCAAAATTGATCAGAAATTACTACTGTGCTTTGCTCTTTGCAATTTCTTTTGTTCTTCCTCCTCCTTGTACCCCTATTTGTACAGTACTGTACCCTGCAGCTCACAAACGTGTCCTTTGTCTCTGTGATACTGTAATTCTTGTTCTTTGTTGATATGAACATTCAACCAGTCAAAATCTATTGAGCAGTCAGTACTGTTACTGTAACAAATAGAAAGCACGATGTCCTCTCACATTGTTTCTTCTATCCATTCTCAGACTTTCTCCTTCCCACCTTCAACCACCTGTTTGCTCTCTGAACTGGCTAATATTGGTTGTGTCACATCATTTGATACAAGTGAAATCAATTTTGAGTGATTGTGTTTAATCAATGACATGTGTTCTCTATTTGTGTTTGATTGTTGCCACTTGTGTTTACCAGTATGGATGACATGTGCATTAGAGTGCAGAATGTGTTTTGAGACTGAGAATGTGTTTAGAGTTTTGCTGAAAAGTCTAAGTGAGATCTGAAAATTGTGTTTTACCATGCAAAATAGTTTAAGGTATTGACAACAGACTGCACAATTAGCTAAATGAGTTCAGGCAACTGAGAACTTTGTTCAGCCAATGGGTTTCAGTGTTTTAGCAATTGAGAAAAACTGTAAAACTGAGCTGTAATGCTGACGTAGTTGTAGGCCAGCTAGAAGGCTCTGGCACGTCAAAGAATACACCCAACATGTCAAACTAAACATCTGATTGGTTGAACACTATAACAATCAACAATATCGTCCCCATTCACTTAAACTGCAAAGGGATTCACTTGTGAGTCTGCAGGCCTCGGGCCTCTGTTCTTACGACACAGGAGTGAAATCTGATTGGATAAAAGCTCTACTTAAAACAAGCTGCACTGGAAGCAGAGCAACTGAGGAAGACAGTAGCTGTGTAATGAGAAAATAAGATAATGGGAAAATATTTTCATCAATTATAATACATGTAGTGTATTTACAGTTTTTCTCAATTGCTAAAACACTAAAACCCATTGGCTGAACAAAGTTCTCAGTTGCCTGAACTCATTTAGCTAATTGTGCAGTCTGTTGTCAATACCTTAAACTATTTCACATGGTAAAACACAATTTGCAGATCTCACTTAGACTTTTCAGCAAAACTCTAAACACATTCTCAGTCTCAAAACACATTCTGCACTCTAATGCACATGTCATCCATACTGGTAAACACAAGTGGCAACAATCAAATAGAAATAGAGAGCACATGTCATTGATTAAACACAATCACTCAAAATGGATTTCACTTGTATCAAATGATGTGACACAACCAATATTAGCCAGTTCAGAGAGCAAACAGGTGGTTGAAGGTGGGAAGGAGAAAGTCTGAGAATGGATAGAAGAAACAATGTGAGAGAACATGGTGCTTTCTATTTGTTAAAGTAACAGCACTGACTGCTCAATAGATGTTGACTGGTTGCAGGTTCATATCAACAAAGAACAAGAATTACAGTATCACAGAGACAAAGGACACATTTGTGAGATGCAGGGTACAGTACTGTACAAATAGGGGTACAAGGAGGAGGAAGAACAAAATAAATTGCAAAGAGCAAAGCACAGTAGTCATTTCTGATCAATTTTGAGCTACTGTAATAGAACATGTTTTCGTTCATATGAAATTTGTTTTGAGATTAAAAATCGACTTCTCCCTGAGAACTATATGTTTTGAACAATGTGTTTTCTATTTATTGGTGTATTGTTTACTGACTGCTTGATGGTGTATATTATTTTGATCACTTTGTTTATGATTTGAGAGCAGTGTTTGATTTTGAGCACAGGTAAAACTGTTTTGAGGCGAAAGTTTCATTTTGCAAGAGGATTCAGAGGTTTTGTAAATAGTGCTTGAAGATGAGGTTTTGTGTTTACAGTTTTGAGAGAATGGGGGACCGTTTCAAGAAATGTGTCTTAGCAATCGAGAAAAACTGTAAGAAATAATATTAAATTATAAAATAGATAACTTTGTGATTCTGTTTAGGCCAGCAGAGAAGGCCTTGCAGGCCCTGATGGCCCACCACTGCTGAAAAGTGACTGCTTTTGGTGGTGGGGTGACAAGCCAGAAAGGTTCAGACCCGGTGGTTCAATCTTTAGCAATATATTGTTTTATAAACTTTTCATATGTTGTAAAATCTTAATCTGTAGAGTAATGAGTAACTATAGATATGTCAAATAAATTAAATGGAGTAGAAGTACAAAGTTGCATAAAATGCTACAGTCCTTTAAAATTGTACTTAAGTACAGCACTTGAGTGGACAACACTTCAATGCAATGAACATTTTCACTTTGAATTATAATTAATTTAGTCTTTAAAGAAAAGCTGAATAATTGTTATTTACCAAATATTTTCCATTTAATTACAAGAGGTTTTGCATCCAAAAAATACATATAACCATATATATTTAACTTCATATTGTAGGCGCATGGAAACAAACGAGTGCAACAAGTATTCCTTTTGGCTGCACCCCTTGTGGCCGTTTATTTCATTCCAAAAAACTCATTTTCACTCACTCACTTCTACCCTTTAACCCTCACCAGGGTTTATGCCCCTTCTCTTAAAGGGCATACTTCACAATAATTACTTTTAGCTATTTAGATGGAAGTGACAGTCAGAGTATAAAGGTTAAGAAAAGCTTGACTCACTTTATGTTCTTTTTTTTGTATTTGTTTCAATTTAGGTAAGCTAAAGCTTCAACAGAGAAGCCCCTATACACTCTTTGCTTTTCCTGTGTTCTCTTTTGGCACATGGGAGTGGTTAAGAAGAGAAGGCGTCATCAACATGAGATTCTAACATGAGTTTATTGTAAACCTGTGTCACAGGGCATGAAGAGGCCTCAAACGCAGAGAGTCAGGTGTAGTGCAAAAAAGGGTTTTAATGAATAACACACAGGGGAATCCAAGGACAAGACAAGAGGGGGGAAATCCGGCAGGACAAGGCAGAACAAGCAGACGGGGAAACCAGGAAACAGGACAAGCAAAACGGGCAGGTAGGTAGGAAACAAACAATGACCTGGCAGTGAATGAGTGAAAGACAGGGGTTTAAATAGTGACTAGAACAGGTGAGGAGAGTTGTGCTGATGAGGTGAGTGTGACTGGCAGGTGCACTGAATGAACTGATTAGGGACAGGTAGTGATGGCGAGATGAAGCCTCATGAGGCCTCGCAACACTTCAGCCAATTGGTTCGAGAAAGGGTTCATTACTCGAAGCTTCATGTGCACACGATACCACCTACTGGCCAAGTGTATAATCACAGGCAGCTGTATCTGAACCACATAATGTGATGCATTGAATTGTTGTGTCTGTTATGGCTGTTGGGAATGACTGAATTACAAAAATGTATGACCAAATAATTTCTGTACATAAATGATCACATATGTGCATAATAAAATATTTTTATATATTTTTTGAATGTATTCTGTGTGTGAATTTTCCCAAAATGGGAGTATCATATGATATGGCAGGTTGTGTAATGATGTTATTATGTCACTTTAGGAAAATGGCATGGGCTTAAGCAGGCAGAGGACAGTGAAAGTGCTTGTGGAACTAGGAAGAGGGGACTGAATATGCTTGTGGAACTTGGACAGTGATGTACAGGACACAGGACATTTTATTCATTTTTATTCAGAAATAACAGTTTCTCAACAGTGTTTGGTTTTAAACGATTCCTTTTTTTTGACACGACCTCTCCGGCCTTTGAAAACACCCTTTCACAGGGTACAGAAGATGCTGGCGTGCACAAAAACGCAAGAGCAAGTCTATATAAATTTGCATACAGGAATTTTTGCCTCTCCCAGTACTCCAGAGGCTTTTCCAGCCTGCTTATATTTGGCTCGGAAAGGTAGCGCTGGACCTCCACAGTGGCATCTGCTGTTACATTGTGAGTCTTCCGTGCCTCCATGACGCTGGTGTCTAAACGATACACCAAACTAATACTGAAGGGCTGTGTGTCCGTCACTATCATGGAGACGAGGGCTTCATCCAGCTCTTGTTTTCTGGTGGCTGGTTAAAAGAGAATAAATACAGTGTCTGTTACCTGTCTTAATTTGCACAATACACAAAAGTGAACAGGGAAAAATTGTGATGGTGCATTTGTAATATTGTAATGACTTACAATGGCTGGCTGAAGCTCCAGTTTCCTCCTTATTCTCATGCAAGGCACGGTGATGCCTTAGCATGGATGAGGTGTTGTTATTGTACCCCAGCTCCTTGGAGCACAATAAACACCTCACCTTTGAATAAAAGAAGAAACTGTGAAAAATACAGTTCTTGATAAGCAAACCTAATGTGTCTGAAATAGAGTTAGATGTAGCTTACCTTATTAGGAGTTATCAAATCAAAGTGTTCCCACACAGGAGAAATCCTCCTCTTCCTAGCTGGCTCTCTCTCTCCAAACTATCCAAACTCTCAACTGACCGCAACTCTCCACCAACAACCCACATTTTGAATGGAGCCTGAGGGGTTTATATTGCTGTCGAACCTCCCGGCAAACTCTGAACCACTTCCCGAAGCAGTCACGTGGTACAGCCGGGCAGCGAGGCTTCGGACGTCATCATTTTTGGCTCCTCCCCTAAATGAAGCAAGCCTCGATACGCGCTTCAAGGAAACGCCCCCTCCATTACTCGACACACGCTTCGAAGCGTCGGCACATCTCGTAACATCACTAGTGTTTTGCAGGAAGCTGAGAATAGTCGTAATATCTTAGGGGAAAAAATGTAGGGGATTAGGATGTTGATGCTTGGGACGGTGGAGCCGTGAGGGGATGAGAGGTCTATAATGAGTCTCTTTTTCCTAAATATTTCCGAGTAGCGATGCCGACTGGACTGATTCTGAATATGGGGAAAGGTGGGCTAATGAGGGGGTCTATCATGTATGAGTCTTTAACTTCCTGAGCCAGGAGCTTGTCGACTGTGTCAGGCTCGGATATGGCCGATTGCAAGTTTTTACAACTGCATACAGGCAGAAATTAAAGCTCTGTAAACCTGTGGTGAGGAAATTTAAGCAGTGGACCAGGGAAGCTTTGGAGGATTTTCTGGCGTGTTTAGACTGTACAGACTGGGATGTTTTCAGGACTGCTACCAACAGTCTGGATGAGCACACAGAGGCTGTGAAGTCACACATCAGCTTCTATGAGGGCAGCTGTGTTACAACAAGCACCAGGGTGAGTTACCACAATGACAAACCCTAGTTTAAAGCTAAACTCAGACAGCTATGGCTGCACAAGGATCGGGCATTTAGGAGTGGGGACAAGGACATGTAAGAGGCAAAATACAGGTTTAGTAAGGCGGTGATAGACGCTAAACTACTGTACTCTGAAAAACACCAGCTCTCAGCAAGTGACTCTGCTTCTGTCTGGAGAGAGACAGATAACAAACCTAAAGCCCCCCACCCCATGAATGACCTAAGCCTGCCAGACGAGCTGAACGAGTTCTACTGTTGCTATGAAAGCCAATGGGACAGTACTGACCCATCCCCCATGGCTTCATCAACCGGCCTTCTTGGAGTCGGTGGGAGGGGTCCTGGAAAGGGCGCCGCCTACCGACTCCATAGTTCTCCTGGGGGACTTAAACGCTCACATGGGCAATGACAGAGAAACCTGGCAGGGGGTGATTGGGAGGAACGGCTTGCCCGATCTGAACCTGAGTGGTGTCTCATTATGGACTTCTGTGCTATTCACATTTCGAACATAAGGTGGCTCATAAGTGTACCTGGTACCAGAACACCTGAGGCTGGAGATCAATGATCGACTTTGTAATCGTATCATCTGATTTGCGGCCGTATGTCTTTGACAGCAGAGCTGTCAACTGATCACCACCTGGTGGTGAGTTGGATCAGATGGCGGGGGAACCGGTTGGAAAGACCCGGCAAGCCCAAACGTGTAGTGAGGGTGAACTGAGAACGTCTGGCGGAGGACCCTGTCAGGGAGGTCTTTAACTCCCACCTCCGAAAGAACTTCTCACACATCCCGAGGGAGGTTGGGGACATGGAATCCGAATGGACCATGTTCAAAGCCTCTATTGTGGATGCTGCCGCTAGGAGCTGTGGCGGAAGGTCATCGGTGCCTGTCGTGCCAGCAACCCGAGAACCTGGTGGTGGACACCGGAGGTGAGGGAAGCCGTCAAGCTGAAGAAGGAGACCTTCAAGGCCTGGTTGGCCCAGGGTTCCAGCTGAGGTCCTAAATCTGACCAACATGTCCTCTGCAGAAGAGGCAGCACCTGAAGACCTACGGCGGGTGCACCCATATCCCTGGCAGAGGCCGCTAAGGTAGTTAAAAAGCTCCTTGGTGGCAAGGTACCGGGGGTGGTTTCCCCAACCAGTCTCCATGTGCTTTGTGGACTTGGAGAAGGCTTTTGACCGGGTCCCTCTGGGGGCGGAGAACGTCAAGTTCGGGGGTCTCGGATCGCCTCTCTGCTGTTTGCAGATGATGTGGTCCTGTTAGCATCCTCGGATCGTGACTTCCAGCATTCACTGGGGCGGTTTGCAGCAGAGTGTGAAGCAGCGGGGATGAGAGTTGGCGCGACCAAATCTGAGGCCATGGTGCTCTGCCAGAAACCCTCCTGGTGGGGATCGAGTACCTACCTCAAGCGAAGGAGTTCAAGTATCTCGGGGTCTTGTTCACGAGTGAGGGTAAGATCGACAGGTGGATCGGTGCGGCTGCAGCAGTAAAGCAGGCACTGCACCGGAACCGTCTTGGTGAAGAGGGATCTGACCCGGAAGGCGAAGCTCTCAATTTACTGGTCGGTCTACGTTCTTACCCTCACCTATGGTCACGAACTCTGGGTCGTGACCGGAAGGACAAGGTCATGGCTACAAGCGGCCGAAATGAGTTTTGCTCCGTAGGGTGGCCGGGCTCAGCCTTAGAGATAGGGTAAGGAGCTCGGTCATCAGGAGGGAACTTGGAGTCGAGCCGCTACTCCTTCGTGTTGAAAGGAGTCAGCTGAGGTGGTTTGGGTATCTAATTAGGATGCCTCCTGGACACCTCCCACTGGAGGTTTTCCAGGTACGTCCAACTGGGAACAGACCCCGGGGAAGACCCAGAACACGCTGGAGGGATTATATCTCCCAGCTGGCCTGGGAATGCCTCGGGATGCCCCAGAATGAGCTGGAACATGTTGCCGGGGAGAGGGAAGTCTGGGTCAGCCTGCTTGGCCTGCTACCACCGCGACCCGAGCCCGGATAAGCGGAGGAAAATGGATGGATGGAAGCTGCCGGCCCAAACTCTGTTTCCCCTCCAACCTGAAGCATTGTGCTGATCAGCTGTATCCGGTGTTCACTGACATTTTCAACACCTCCCTGTGGTCATGAAGTCTTTTGAATGCCTGGTCCTGTCCCACCTCAAAATCCTCACTGACCCACTCCTGGAACCCCTGCAATTCGCCTACAGAGCCAACAGGACTGTAGACGACGCAGTCAACATGGCCCTTCAATTCATCCTCCAGCATCTGGACTCCTCGGGCCTGGTGATTTATTAGGTTGATCATTTGTTATCTCTAGGATCCTGATTGTGGACTTCAACTCTGCTTTCAACATCCCGTCTCTGCTGCATGTCAAGCTCTCTCAGCTGCATGTGCCTGACTCCACCTGCAAGTGGATCACAGACTTCCTGTCTGACAGGAAGCAGCACGAGAAGCTGGGAAAACACATCTCAGCCTCCCGGACCATCAGCACCGGTTCCCCCCAAGCCTGCGTTCTTTCCCCTCTGCTCTTCTCCCTGTACACGAACAGCTGCACCGCCAGTCACCAGTTCGCTTCAAGGACCCTGAAGCGAGCAAGAAAGATTGTAGCTGACCCCTCTCACGCTGGTGCCCCTTCCATCTGACAGAAGGATGCGGTCCATCAGGACCAAGATCTCACGCCACATGAACAGTTTTTTCCCATCTGCAGTTGGGTTCATCAACAAAGCCCGAGGCCCCTGTGCACTTTATAGTGGTAGTGGCTGACACGGCGCTAGGAATCTGGCAGTGGCGGCCCATGCATTTTATACCTGGGCCTTCACTGCTGTCCTGCAGCTGAAACACAGTGCAGAACGTATGTGCTTTAACGTCAAAACACCAGAAAATTCTCCAATAACACCAGAACAAGTCGCTAGATTTGTCACTAGTAGCTTTTGATTTGTAGCTTTTGATTTGTCACTAGTAGCTTTTACAAAGAAATAGCCATGTCGACAAGGAAAGTCGCCAATTTGCCAACACTGGCACCAGGTAAATATGTCCCCAGAGCAACATTGGACATAACAATGGTTCCTATCACATATAAAATCAAACAAACCTCTTCATAAAAACAAGTTGTACAAATAATAATATATAAACAAGCATATTAAAGCTACTGCAGATGTAAAAACAAACATTTAACTTACCAGAGCTGCTGTTCACTATTTAAAGACAAAGTGCATCCTCCTTTCTTTGTTTTTCAAGAGTTTAATCTCACAGTTGTTCAGTACATCCGTACGTTTTAGTTCCAGTAAGAAGTCCTTCTCGATTCATGGATGCCAGTGAAGACAGTCGAGCCTCCCCAGTTGTATTTCTTGAATAGGTTTTAATGCGTTTGAGGGCTGAAAATGTCCGCTCGACAGAGGCAGCAGATATTGGGATTGTCACCGCCCAACATGTCAGGCTAGCCCACTGACCAATCCCGTATGGCTAGGCCAGCTAGCAGGCTCTGGCACGTCAAAGAATACGCCCAACATGTTAAACTAAAGATCTGATTGGTTGAAGAATATGACAATCAACAATATCGTCCCCATTCACTTGGACTGCAAAGGAATTCACTTGTGAGTCTGCAGGCCTGGGGCTTCTCTTCTTACCTAGAGACACCGAGGTGAAATCTGATTGGATAAAAGCTCTACTTAAAACAAGTTGCACTGGAAGAGGAGCAACTGAGGAATACAGTAGCTGTGCAATGAGAAAATAAGATAATGGGAAAAATATTTTTATAAATTATAATGGATGTAGTGTATTTAAGAAAAATTATTAAATTATAAAATAGCTATAACTTTGTGATTCTGTTTCGGCCAGCAGAGAAGGCTTTGAAGGCCCTGACGGCCCACCACTGGAATCTGGAAGTGTTCTGGAGGCTCGGTGAGTAAGGGTGGTGTTGTGCTGAGAGTCCATGAGTAGTTTGTAGACTTTTGCTTTTCTGTCGGACTGATGGAAGGGGATATTGTCTTGGGTAGGTGCATGCTTCAGTCGGGAGACTGTCCACTCGGAAATGCAATGATAATGGATGTATGGGGGCTACCGGAGCGTCGGCGTGGTGGAGAAGGTGGCGGCGGTTTCGGCCGTCGTTCGGATGGCTAGATCTCGAGCGGGTGGAAGAGTGGATGTGTGTATGATGTTAATGCTGTGATGATCTGAACCATCAATACATGAGGTAAAGCTTTCAGTTTGCTGAGCTGTCGTTATCACGTTTAATTGTGACTGGCACAGCTGTTTCAGAGCTATGCAACGCTTCAGATGTCTGACTTATATGAAAACTGATGCCACTGAGTTTTAATGTCTTTATATCTATGGGCAATCTCACAATACAACTCCTCCATAAAATGCACCACTTCCACATGTGTGTGCTCTCCATTGTTGTGGAGTTTGGTTCTAAAGATTGAAAGCCGAACATGTCACTCTATGAGAGGGAGGATTTCACAACCGAGTCCAATTTTAAACAAGTAATATTCTTCTGCATTACAAGGTGTCAATTACCCATTTGTTCTTTTCATATATATTTTCTTAATGCAGGACCAGAATAAGTGCTACGCTGAAAGTATCCTTACTCCTGAGAGTATCCTTAATCTCAGGAGTAAGGATAGTACTGAAGAGGTTCATACAATCACTTTATACCTTGGTTTTGTTTTTTCATGAGATAACCCCAACCTTATTCTTTAACTTCCTCTCAGGTCAACCACAGGTGAAGAGCAGCAATGTGACATCTGGACCCTCTGGTTATTACTACCAGGGTGTGTGGCGAGCACTAGGTGGCACCACAGTCCACAAATTCAATGCGTCTGCCATCAGTCAGTGTCTGAAAGGCAAGGCGGTTCACATGTATGGAGACTCCACCGTCAGGCAGTGGTTTGAATTCCTCAACGCAACTCTACCAGGTAGCTGATCCACAGGGATTTCTGGCAACAGATGATTTTGTTCCCACTGCAGCTTAATGGGTTCCCCCTGTCATACTTTCAGGTCTTAAGGAGTTTGACCTGCACAGCCTGAAGAGAAGTGGACCTTACATGTCCTTGAACAATGCAAACAACATGTTGGTGACGTACCGCTGCCACGGTCCTCCTATCCATTTTTACCCCATCTCAACTAGAGAGCTTCGTTACATTGCTAATGAGCTAGATGACTTAGTGGGAGGCCCCAACACTGTCGTAGTCCTTGGCATCTGGGCTCACTTCGGCACTTTCCCCATGGAGATCTACATCAGGAGGCTGCAGAGCATCCGCAGGGCGGTGGTGCGGCTGCTGGACAGGGCTCCAGACACGCTGGTCGTCATCCGGACAGGGAACCCCAAAGATTTAAACCTTTTTGTGTCGCTAACCAACAGCGACTGGCACTCGCTGCAGTGTAACAAGGTGCTCAGAGCCATGTTCAAAGGACTGAATGTCCATCTGATCGATGCCTGGGAAATGACCCTGGCCCACCATCTGCCACATGACATCCACCCACCACCTCCCATTATTAGGAATATGATAAACCATGTAGTGTCCTCCATATGTCCTCAAAATGGCGGCTAGATGTTCGTGTCTTGGGGGAGAGGAATGTGGATTCAAGCACATGTTGAGTTTACATGTTATATATGTGTTTCCACCAAGTGCTGCATTTTTCCTTCAGCAGTCCATGTTCAGACCAGACTAACAATCTATTTCTAAAAAAAAATAAAATTTTAGGAGCTGCCATTGTTGTCTAGATCAAAAACTCCCCTCTCACACTTAAGCAACTCCCATAGCTGCCAATAGCTGCTTACAGGATGCTGATTGGTTTGTGCTCTGGCACACAAACACCTTAACATTAATCTATACCCTTACCTTAACAGCCATATATTTATGAAATTCTCCCTCAAGATAAATAAATGTGTTTTATGGCTCAAGAGAACGGAAACCATGATCATTTCCATCATGTAACAATAATATGTCAACTTTTGATATGAAGTTTACAAGGGTATTGATGCCACACATTGTTTACAGAAAGGTCCTCATGTAGTAATGAAGTGTACTCATTGTTAATCAAATGGTGGGATTTTCTATCAGGAATTAAAATACACATCAGGGGTTCTGCAAACAAATATCTTTAATGAATGTATGTATTCATACTCGGGTGTGTCATGATTCATGAAATCAGTCAAACCTCAATGATGACGTCATCGACCAGTTAACATGTCTTCCTCTCAACAATTGCGTGTTCTGATTTGTTGACATGAAGAAATTTAAAAACCATCAAGAACAATCAATCTGCAAAGGCAGAAACACCCTGGGAGTGTGAACAGTAGGCCCAGTATCTTAAAAAAAGAACTGATTTGCAAATATAAAATCGAGTAATTTTGCTTAAATGTAATGCCAGCCTTGATGTGCGACTAGAAAAGCCAGCATGAAGTCAAATGTGGGTTGTGTCCTCTCACGCAGACTTGATCAACATTCTGGTGGCCTTCAGGGAGTAAGGCGCATGAGTTTTCCAGGTTTGCCAGTGGACGCCTGACGCCCAACCAACATGTTCACCACTAGGATGCCAGTCTCCGTTCAGGCCGGCAGAGCCGCAGCGGCTGTACCACCAACCGCCACCGTCTGAAGAGGTACAATCCATTTGAGCAATGTCACCAAAGATGCATGGGGAGCAGCCGTCGCTGTCGCGGTCCACGGTGCTGAAGCCGAAGCCATTCTGGTCAATGCCTGGATAGGCACCACGGATGGCATCACCTGTGGACAAAGTTGGAAACCGTTGAAGCAAGTTTAGAATTTAGTGGGTGCCTTTTGAAATGCAACGTGTGTGTGGAACATGTGGCAGTTACAAGATGAGTACAGAGGAGACAGTGAACCTTTTCAGTAATGCCAGTTAGACTTAAATTTGCCAAAATGAGTTACCGTTAGCCACCATAAGCTACTGGTCCTACCAGACCAAGTAAGGATGGAGAAGTAAAACCCCTCTGGGTAGATTGGGGTGCATTTGATTACTTCTGAATTCCACTTTTGAAAGAGGAAATTGTGTTATTTCCCTCTTTCAAAATTCACATTGACTCACTTTAAAGCTGCCATAGCATTTTATTATGTGTAGACCAACCCTTCAAAGAGAGCTTAGAAATATTACTAAAAAGCAAAGGGAAGAGATGGTCAATGAGAAAAAAGCAGCCATTCGAAAGGCCTGCAATACCTGCATCGCCTCTGTATTTCCCGACATGCAGTTTGAAAGCTGCTTTTGCACTGCCCAACCTGAAGTTTCTGTACTCGGCGAAAGCGGTGGCATCTTCGTGGTCCCACAGCTCGACCCTCATGGTCCACTTCTTGGTGTTGTTCTTGGTCAGAGAGAAAACCTTCATCAGACCGAGCCAGTGGTCCTCTAAGGGAATCAGCAGAGCACCAGAACAAGATTCAGGTTTTTTCCGATACGACTTTGCTTTGAGTTGTCATTGCTGCAGAATGCAAGGTTTTGAAAGTTGAAGATTGCAATTTCTGAAGTTCACACAATGCTTTAGTCTAAAGAGTAGTAAATGTATAAATGTACCGGAACGTGTGGTAGAAAATGTGTACATTGAGTTCACAGTGTAATCTAATCTATGACTCTTCACGACATTATGGAGGAGAACATGTGGCAAAAGGGGCTGTTTCGGACCGATGTCAATAAGGAAAAAACATCTGTTTATTCTTGCAATGTTTTGACCTTAATAATAGCTAATTGAATCCCAAATACTGTATGTTAGTCTGCATTCAACTATGACCTTTCTTGGATATGTACATTCTCTGTGTGATAACTAAGGCGTGTTACAGTTCATCACAATTTTGATTCATCCTCACATCCCTGAACAAACCCAACCAGTTTTATAGTCTTTACTTACCTTTCAAGTTTCCAAAACCATTTTTATATGCTGCCCATTTCCTGTTAAAGGAAACCTCTCGTCCGCTGCGCCTCTGAAACACCGTCCAGCCGCCGTCTTGCCGCATTTCACAGAACACCTGAGCAGTCCAGTAGTCCAGTAAACATGCAGTATGTTAAAAAGATTTAAAAACAAGTGTCAGGTTTTTGTGTACAGGGGTTTGGAAAATACTTTGCATGCTGTATTTGTTTTCCAAAATCTGTCATAGCACTGTTTATTGATTTCCGTCATGCAAAGGATTTAAGTTTTTTTTTTTTAAATGACAACAGAAAAGAGCTGTTCAATTTAAGATTCAGTATTCGTAAGGGCAGGAATAGCAACAGTAACTAAGTGGGTGGGGCTTGGCATGGTCAATCAAGTACAATCAAGCTTTGCTATGTACCGTACATTACATCTCAGGTTTGAAGTCTTTTATTATACCTTGAACGGGGCCTTGACTATCGGAGGCTGGATTACATAAACCCCACTGGATGCTTGTGGTGAGACAGCCTTAATCCGTGTGCAGTCTGTTCCTGAGGTTAGCACAAGAGAAAAACAAGAGGAGGGACATTGTGAAATCTGAGATATACAGGTTTTTGTACATTCCAAACTGTGTGCAGAGAATAACATTCACCGTACCTTGAGGCGAAAGTCGCTCTCTGTGTTTCTAGCAATGTCACAGAAATAGTTTTATAGTGAGACTTCAAAATACAGACATCAAAACCAGAGCTTGAGAATTGACTTGCTTGTCTGAAACATATTTAAGACAAAAGAGATAGGAGATATTATGTAGTTTGTATTACCTCAGCCTGTCCCGTGCAGCTCAAAAGAAACACTGAGAGGAGCACACAATACCCGACCAGACTCTTCATTTTGACCTGTGTTTCAAAGATAATCTCTTTTATAACATTTTATAAATGTTAAAACAGCAGTTTGAGAAATGAGACTTTTCAGCCTTCACTTTCACAAGACCAAGTGAGAAAACACTACCGCTATTAGCCCATAATGTTACGGTCTTTCTAACACTTACCTATGCTGGATGAACCTTGTTTGCCAGTTCAAATTCCAAAGCAGCTGCACCTTTTCCCAACAACTAAACTACCACACCTCCTTCATGTTTACCATAATATCCATCACATCCGGTCGTGCAGACTGAGCAGGAGCAAAGTCAGCAACAGATCCGCAGTGGTCGGCCGTCAGGACCAGCAAAGCCTTCTCTGCTGGCCTAGACAGAATCCCAAAGTTATAGCTATTTTATCATTGAATTATTTTTCATAAATACACTACATGTATTCTAAATGCCCTATGCCACATGTGTCAAACTCAAGGCCCGCGGGCCGAATCCGGCCCGCCACGTCATTTTATGTGGCCCGCGAATCCGCCAGCAAAAAAAAATAAAAAAAAGTTTTTTTTCTTTTTTTTTTTTGGAAAAATAATAAAGTTAGACTTGAAAATAAAACTATCCCCATGATCGAAATTATGAGATAGAAAGTTGAAATGATGAGATAGCATGTTGTCTGTGTACCGACATTAAAACATCCTGTCCATCACAACAGGTGGACAGGAGAGGCAACAGCCCGAAAAGCAGTTTTCCAACGATTGAAAAAGATCGACAAATAATCCCAAAATGTCCACGAAGAGAAAAATTGATGCAGAGGGAAGAAAATGTAATGAAAGATGTGAAAGTGAATACATGTTAGTGCTTCAAGGAGAACAACGGGTCTGTCTTCTGTGTTATGAGGCGTGTCGGTGATGAAGGATACAATTCACGTCAGCACTTTGACACCAAACACGGAGCTAAATTTAGCCTCCAAGAAAAACATCAAATTGTCCAAGAATTAAAAGGCAGACTGCAATCACAGCAGAATATATCTACACAGCTACAGCCCAGTGCATGCTGAAGGTATGTGAGCAGAGCTCCGACCAGATACAGACTTTTACAAATGTCAGTTTGTGAAGAAACACCATCGCAGATCGAGTTCATGAACTAGCAGCAATCTAACAACACAGCTAGCTAAGAGACGAGCAGGTACTTGTGTTTCTAATGAACTATTGATGAAAGCACAGACAACACGGATACATCATCTATCCATGTTCATCAGACCTGACTCTCAGTGAGCAGCTCTTGGATGTAGCTGCATGCACAGGACGACGACAGGGAGGAACATTAGTGATGCAGAGAGGTGACACAAACAGCTTTGAACAAAGTTAATGTCATAACTTGTGTTTGATATTTGTCTTTGTTATTTTCTTTAATAGTTTGATCTTTGATAGTCATGTGGGTTTCTTAACCCTCAATTTAAATGATTTATGTTATAATAACAGAAATGTGTTTAAATATCATTTTTCATTTATAGAACTGTATGTACAATATTTTTACACTTGAATAAACAATAATCAAATGCAGAGAGAGTTATTTAACAATATGTTAGGGAGAAGTTAGTTGTACAGTCTTACAGTTAACCGGCCCTTTGAGGGCGACCGTGATGCTGATGTGGCCCAGAGTGGAGATGAGTTTGACACCCCTGCCCTATGCTGTCTCTATGTAAGAAAATCTGCATGGAGGCCTTCAGAATTACAAGTGAATCTCTTTGCAGTTAAAGTATATGGGGACGGTATTGTTGATTGCAGTGGCGGCTGGATAACAGAGGGCGCTCGGGCGCCCCCCCCCCCCCCCTTGAGCCACAAAAGATTTAAATAAATGATACAAATTGTCAATATTTGTGTTTTTGAAATATGGAATGCACCCAGTAATATGTGTAAAATATGATATTTGCGCAAAATATATGCTTTTCCTCCACATCCTCTCTGCATGTCTCAGCTGGCTCAGATGCTCGAGAATCTGCCCACAGGAGGCGGGTCTATGAAGCAGTTTAGCCAATTGCTGATTAAAGATATAAATGTGTGACATGAAATTGAGCCAATTAGCATCCTCAAATACATTCGGCCATGGGCAGAATTCGTTTTGCCCCAAGCTTCGCATTCTCATCAGGAGTAGTCTCTAGGCACGACCGCCAGAGTCACTATTCCTCCAAGACCCGTTTGAGTGGAGAAGTTTTGCGGAGAAACTCCAGCTGAAAGAGCTGATATCAGATCAACCTGACCTCACAATCAGACAGCAGACTAGTAGGAAAGGGAAGCAGTACATGCGAAGCTTCTCTAGTAGCTTTGCATATACACCAAACAGGGTTGGCTAGCTGGATGAAGTCATGCTAATGCCTTAAAACAACGGGGACAGATCCAGCATGGACAGTTACAGGAGTGAGGCACATGAAGCACCTGTCTGAGAAATGGATATATAGTTATAAATAAATAATATATATATATATATATATATATATATGTGTGTTTTATATTATAGTGAATATTATTATATGATATATATATTATATATTATACTGAATTGCTTGTGAGGGTGACAAAGATAAGATGTCCTGACGTGTTTGTTTAAGTGGTATTTACTGCTTTTTTTCATGTTGGAATAAATGTTAAATATTTAACTGCAAACTAGTAATGCGTGTTTGATACATTCATTTTTTTTGCATTAAATCATACTGGGATGTTTGCTGAAATTGATTGGATGTGGCACAGCCCTACCTAGAAAACTTTCCACCAGCCACCACTGGTTGATTGACATAGTCTTCAACCAATCAGATTTTTAGTTTGACATGTTTGTCGTATTCTTCAACATATAGGCCTTCTAGCTGGCCTACAAGTACGTCATCATTAACGTGCATCTTTTTTGGTCAGTGGGCTAGCGTGACATGTTGGGCGGTGACAATCCCAAGATCTGCTGTCTCTGTCGAGCGTACATTTTCAGCCCTCAAACACATTAAAACGTATTCAAGCAATACAACTGGGGAGGCTCGACTGTCATCACTGGCGTCCATGAATCGAGAAGGACTTCCTACTGGAACTGAAACACACGGATGTACTGAACAACCGTGGGATTAAACTCTTTGTTAACATAGAAAGGAGGATGGACTTTGTCTTTAAGTGAACAGCGAACGTTCGGAACGCAGAACGTTTTGAACCCGGAACAACAACAAAAAACAGCTGGGGCCGAACGTTCGGCATTGCGAACGTTCCCGGCTTTGCGAACGTTCCCGACTTTGCGAACGTTCCCGGCGTTTCCGGACGTTCCCGGCGTTTCTGGACGTTCCCGGCATTCCGAACGTTCCCGGCGTTCCGAACGTTCCCGGTGTTCCCGGCGTTCCGAACGTTCCCGGCATTGTACGACCCGCGGGCCGGATGTGGCTGAGCTGTTGCCGTCCGGCCCACGGGCCGTACAATGCCCAGGTCTGCTCTACAGTCTAGATGAGTTAATTTCTAACGTTTTTTGGAACATATATACCATTAATATGTGTTTAATGAAAGCATATGTTGTTATTGGCTTTGCAACAAGCTTATCAACACATTTTAGACAGTTATCCAGTCGTGAACTTTTAATATGTGTCGGCTTTTTGCCCTGATTGCAGATGAAAGAATCACAAGAGGAGAAAGTAGTAGTTAACAATGATGACGATCGAGATCCAGAGCACACAGAGGTTCAGTGAGCGTTCCACCTCTGAGCCTGAATGCACCGTCCCTGAACTTCACACGGAAGTCATTTCCCTCGTAAAGGTTCGCACAAGTGGATGCAAATGCTCGGGTTTTACTGCGCATCTCAAAGCAAATAATGCAAATACATGTTGGTTTGGCGTGAGCCTTCAAAATGTTTTGAACCCTGCAGATAGGCCCAATCCCAATGTAGGAGCCATTGGTTAGGTCTCGGTATTATAAATGTATATTGGGAGCCTACCTCAGGTTGACCACGGGTGGCAGTGTGGGTTAGTGTGGCAGGTAATTAATATATGGGGCACAGGCAATGTTCCCTCTAAGCTGCGCGCTTGAGCAATCGCGCACTGCTCGCACATTCTCAGCGCACAAGAAAATCTATGCAGCGCATAAAATAAAATTCAACATAAACGTATTAATTAATATCTAATATTAGTCCTAATCTTATCTAATCAATTAAACCAATAATAATAATAATAATAATAATAATTTTGTTTTCTGTACTATTTTGCAACGTAACTCAGTGAGTGACAGGTGTCCAGCCAATGATACGATTCGGTTCACTTACCCTACGCAGCCAATCATAGCATTGACACTATTGCCCTGCCCATTCGCGCCGTGCAGGTTAGCTAGCTATCAACAGTGCGGCGGAGTTACGAGATGCAAATGCTAACCCCTTATCATGGCGAAACGAACGGGCAGCGACACATCCACTCACCAAGCCATTGGAAAAAAGAAATGTGGTTCTTTTAAGATGGAATGGCTGTCGGAGTATGTTCAAATAGAAGAACAAGCGGTGAAACTGGGTGAAATATGGACCAGCTGATGCGCATAAAGTCAAAGCAAGAAGCAGACGAAGCCATCAACCTGGACAAAGTGTACAACCATTGGAGAAGTGAGAAGGACAGACGTGAAAAATAAGGTAAAATTTAAGTCAGATTTGTGCATATTCTAGTGACATTTATTAAGAGTTTTTACTTATGGATATTAATCATTAAATTATGTTACTACTAGATAATTTATGGGTAGTAGAAATGATAATAAAAAACTGAGTAATTACATATTTTACAGACAGAGTTACAGGAATTTACACTGTATCACAAGCTACAGCACACGTCATTGTGCAAAATGTGAATGTTTTAATGTGAACAAAATGTTATGTCTGAAAGGTGTATATGTATCATTTCTTCCAGAACAGGACCCTCACACAGGCCACAACAGGACTCTTCCCATGGCCAAGCAGGACTCTCACATAAAACATACTACACATCTCATGAACAACAAGATTTTTGTCTTTTTCCTTTAAAGTTTGTCAAATCACTTATATTAAAAGTAAACTAGTGAAAATTGCTGCTGTAATTTGATTATTTTAATAAGCCATGTAACTTGCTATGATCCAAGGTTTTGAACAGGTGTGATACTGGTGTGTGGCCACAGCGTGCACATCTGATGTTGCTCACAGTGGTCCTCAGTGTGCTCAGGGAGCTTGTGTGTATGCCCAGACACATGAAAAATTAGAGGGAACATTGGGCACAGGTGCAACAGACAGATGATGATGCATGAGTGACGGGGAGATTGCACGGTTTTTACCGCAAGCCAGACACACCAGAGGGAGACCAGGAAGATAAGTGCTATTCTATTGTATTATCATCTGTGAACACTAATTAAACGGGAACCTCACCCAAAAGTGTGAAACATCTGGAATCTCTTTGTTCAAGCGAGTAAGGAACAGGATCTTCCCCCGCACCCAGCCGAGTGGCTAGTTGCTGGAATCAGTCACTACACAAGTAAAAACCCGATCTCACCTGGAGAATCAAAATAATTAGGAACTGTTATGGGAAAATATGTCAGTCTACTGCTTTAGGGTTAAAGAATGTAAGTTTTAGAAGTGCAGGCACTAAACCTTGTTTGTCTTGTTATCTGTTATCTTGTGAATTGTCATCTTGTGCATTGTTTCTGTCTTTAAAGACCTGGTCACAGTGACATCAAAGGACGCATCTGACTGGGTGTATCTATGGTTTATTGGGGGGCAAACTGATAACAAAGGGATTTGTAAACAGGCCTTAAAAGCGCCTTCAGGGTATCGTAAAGACAGGACACTATGCTTCAAAGAAAAACATCTGCCTTGACTGGTTTCCTTCTTCTGTTTATTCTTGTTTGCGAACCAAGATAACAGCATGCTGGCTGGGTATAAATGTCCATGCATTTGAATGTGTCGTCAGAGCACCTCTTGCAGATGACGGTGATGTATCTGTGAGACTGTGTTCTCTTTGCTTGCAAGCAAATAAATTGACTATTACAACTTTGATCGTTCATCCAGACTCTGTTTCATTTGACATTGATTTGATAACACTTTGACACTCTTCTCCCGACTATTCATAGAAATATTCCACAACAGAACACACACACACCTGGAAGGCAGCGCTGCAGGAGCTATCCGCTTGACTTCCGAACGAGGGCGGATTGATCATCACCACGAAAAGGAAGGTAAAATCACGGGCACCGGGCGAAGGAGATCCCCGGTTAGTACAGACCCCTGTATGGATCTTTGACATTGTTTGAAACGGCATTGCGCTGTACACGCAGCAGTGGGCTGCTCTGAGGATTAGACTGTATCGCATTCAAGTCTTTGTCGATTGTGTGGACTTTCTATAACTTCATGCACATCGAAGGAAAATATTAAAGCTCCACTTTCCATGTGATCACGAGTGTGTTGTGTGGACAAACAGGCTGTGCGCACGCTCTCAACATAGTGCAGCACAAGTGGAAGCGCCTCTCATAAAATGCTAAATCTGAGTGCCAAGACGACATTAATCCTGCAGACAGTGTGTCTAATGTGTCAAGCAAAAGGTCAAGCAGAAGAAATAAAAGTAAATCATCTGTTTCAAGTGTTTCTTCTGCATGTATAAAGGCAAAGGCAGAGAAAGCAGCTTTAATTGAGCAAGTTGCTGCTCTGCAAACGAGACATGACCTAGATGCACAAGAGGAGAAACTCAGACTAGAAAAAGACAAGCTGAGGAAAATGAAGGAACAACTGGAGCTCGATACACAGATAGCCGCTGCTGCTGCAAGACTTTCTGTGTTGGAAGGCAGTGATGTTGGAGGAAAGGCCCATTCAAATGGAATGAGTTCCTATGTGAGCAAAGGACTAAAAGAGCAAAGACTTGAATTCAAATGCATTTGTGCCAAAAATGAACACTCTGACTTCGGATCAAGACTCAAGAGCGCCACCTTTTTCATCTACACGTGTTGCGTTACCAAAAGTAAATATACAAACAGATTTACAGGACCAAGTACAACGGCATGGAATCTCACAAACAAAGGACATCACTCCCAGGCCACAGTCGCAACCAAATACCGGACTGTCCCACACAAGTACTCTTAGGCAGGAGCCTCAGAATGTGTACACAGCCTCCACAGCTGCATCACTCAGAACGGTAGCTACGCCGGAACAAGATCTACGCAGGCTTCTATCTGCACAGAACACTTCACCAGTGCAACATACAGTTGACCAGGATGCAATTTGTGAAATCATGCAAAGGCAGAATGAAATCACCACAATGCCTGTGCAACAGCAAATGTCAGCTTTACCACAAAGACACATAATCATATTTGATGATGATCTGTTGAAGTATATTTCCTTCATTAGAACTTTTGAACATTGTATTGAAGAGAGAACCAGCAGTTATCAATATTCCTTGTATTTTCTGGACCAGGGGTCAGCCTAGAGAGCTGGTGCGAAGCTGCCTACATATGACACCACAACAAGGATATCAAAGAGCAAAATAACTTTTGAAAGAACACTTTGGCAATGAACACAGAATAGCAACAGCTTATATGGACAAAGCATTTGGATGGCCTGTTGTTAAGACTGAGAATGTCCAGACACTGCAGGAATTTGCGCTGTTTCTAAGAGGGTGCTGCAACGCTATGATGGAGATAAAATACATGGAGGAGATGAACATTCCATCAAATATGAGGCACGTCATAATGAAGTGGCCATATAAGCTAGATGAAGATTAAGGTCTGCAGCTTGCAAGATAGAAGAATGACAAGGTTACAGGGCCCTGTTCCCAGATATGGTGATTTTTCTGGAGAAGCAAGTCAAAATCTTGTCTCATCCACTTTTTGGCGATATTTCCGATGCACGACCAAACACCTTAATAACGGCTATAAATAGGAGCAAATTGCTACCCGGGGATGACATCAAAAGAAGCAGCTTTGCAACAACCATCACAGCTACCAACCAAACTGTAACTCCGAAACCCATAGTGCATGGTGTAAATACGAATGGGACTTTGCTGCAACATATCATCTTTCCATGACAACATAAAACCATTTATGTATAACTGTGGGTATTTATTTGATACTTTTTATTACCTGATTTGAATGTCTTCCAGGCTCCTTCCTCACAAGATGAGAGATAATTTCATATCATCTATTTACTCATTTTTGTCAAAAAAGCTTCAATGACAAAATTAAATATTTGATGAATAAATAAATAAATATCATCCTCCTTTTTTTGGTTCCATCTTTAACCATTAATGTTTCTGAATACATTTAATATGACGGGCTGAACACACGTGAGCCGTCCTCTTTGCGTGTTGGTGTTGTGAAGGCCATTTTATGCCTGTCATCCTCATGTACTGCAACCTGATGGTACCCGCTACTAGCAAGGTCGATAGTCGAAAATAATCTCGCACCGTCTGGGCATCAAAACATTCGTCAATGCGAGGCAAAGGAAAAGCGTCACGTCGGGTCTTTGAGTTTAATTTCCTGTAGTCCACACATAGCCGTAGACTACCATCAGATTTTCTGACTCAAACCACTGGTGAAACATATGCACTTGTGCTTTCATGGGTAACACCCTTCTTTAGAAGCTAAGTGATGTGCTCCCTGAGCTCGCTATACTGTGTAGGGGGTATACGGCGGGAGGGCTGTGCTACGGGTATGTCATCTACCAGATGGATCTCATGTTTAACCCGGTCTGTGTAACCTAGGTCCTCATCCTGGAAAGCAAACACTTCTGCATACTGAGCTAAGAGCATGGCTAGCTTAGCCTGCTCTTCCTCTGTACCACCTATGTGTATAGACTGTGGCAACAGAACCAGCTGGTACGTGTCTGTAGCTGCAGACATTTTCTCTGCTACCTCACATGTCTGTGCACGCTGAAATACTTCCCTCCAGTCTGGATCAAGCTCTCCCCTAAGCTTAGGTGCGGGGAACATATCCTAGGTGCTGCCTGAAGAGGGATTACGAAATAGTGCTAACCTGACTCCCTGTACCTGTCAACTTCGCGGGAGCACGCCTCAAAGTCCATGAGTCCGTAAGTTTGGAGATGTAAAAATAAGGGTAAACAAAGAGGACGGCTCACGTGTGTTCAGCCTGGAATATTAAATGTACTCAGAAACATTAAGGGTTAAATATGGAACAAAACAACACATGAAATCAGAGGATATTTATTTATTCATTCATCAAATATTTGATTTTGTCATTGAAGCTGATTTGACAAAAACGAGTAAATAGATTACATGAAGTTACCTCTCATCTCGTGAGAAAATAGCCTGGAAGACTTTCAAATCCTCGCAGTCTCCTCGCAGTCTCTGACACTCAACCACTTACCACGTGACGTCAGTAAGTCCCTGAGGGTTCAGGGTTTGAAGCTTTAGGGGGGACATTGGGATTGGGCCAAAGTCTCTTGTTCGTCATTTCCTCGATCCTCACTTGAACTGAAAGTTGTTCTGCACCGCCATATTGACGGCCGTCCCAAAGCTCTTATTTCTGATCTGAGGAGCGAGGATCGAGAATCTCCGAGGGATCTCTGAGGAGCCATGAGCAAGGACGCACGAGAACAGCATTCCAGGAAGTGTTTTTATGGCCAACACGCCCCCTCATTGTTCATCAGTTATGTGATTGGACGCTGCAGACGATCAGACTGACTGACTGGAGTTTCATACCAGATTGAAGACAGACGATGCCCCCGAATTTGGGGGCTCTCGGGCTCAGCACCCCTGAAAATATTGTTCGGAAAATGGCCTTATTCTTCGGTAATATTGTGGATTTGTACATTTGTTTTACTGGATTAAACAGCAACGTATGGGCAACACTATCATATAACTCACTTTTTACACACTCCAAACACAACTATAGACTACTAATATAAGCATCTAGAAAATGTGGCATAAAAGCATGAAATCCTGGGCAAAAACGTCGTTATGTGTACTGCAAATCAATATTCCATCACGAAGCTAGCGGCTATGCGGCTAATCCGCACATCGCTTAGCATTAGCATTCGACACAGAACGCATAAATACCTTCGGTTTTTCTCTTCGTGAAATCAGTAGAAAGCTGTGAGTGGACAACGGTACCATGGCAGTGCCCTTCACCGGAAAAAATCGTTGGTTTTTGGTCACCTTTTATGAAAAATGAAGACAATAACATCGAAAATTATCCGGTTCAAACTACAATCATTGTTGGAAACTGCATCCTGTCTGCTTGTGAACTGTTTCCTGTAGAAGGGGGGTCAATCCACCATGGGCGAGTGGTCAGACTTCCGGCGAACGGAAATTTACGCTCGGGGAGACAGTTCTTGCAACTTTACTCGCTGAAACTTCTGTCAATCAACACCCGCTTCGACGCCAGCCTTCCTGAGACTCTGACGCGTCGAAGGCGGGCTCATTGACTGAAATGCACCGATGATAGGCTGAGCTACAGCCCCATACACACACAGGAACTGAGAAAATGCTATGGATGACAGCCAGAAACAGGCTCTGAGCGCACCCTTGCTGTCAAAATGATTTATAACGGCTGTATTTGGATGTATTGAATAATATGAGTGATAAAAAAGTGAAATATATAGTTATATAGCATATAAAAGTACAATGTAAGAGCTGCAACAGCTGGTTCGAAAATTATGACCTTGCGTCACCTCTCTGTACTAAAGCCTCTTATTCTTCACTTTATCCCAGCCAACCTTTGTTCAACAACTTCTGATTGGTTGTGCTATGATTTGGGAGAGTTGTTAGGCAGCCAGCTGCATTATTTCAAAAACATAATATCAATAAAAGTGCTTTTTTTTCCAGGCGAACCTGATTATTTTCAATTTGAGCTGCTGTGTAATATCTTCATGCACTATATTAACCAGCAACATATACACAATATTTACCCATCTGAACAATCTCAAAGTGTTGTCTGATTATAGCATCAACAATTATTAAAATAGACCTTGTAGTAACAGAACTGTGGTCTCCTTAGTATGGGTATGCCATTTTCGAGCAGAGGCCTACAAATAGGGCCCGAGCTTAAGAGGTTAATTGTTGGAATGCTGTTAAGCATTCCAACAAGCTACAGAAACCTAAGCTACAGAAACCGTTCAACTATTAAAATGTGCAGCTCTTTCACCAGAGGTGTGCTATGACTTTTTATATTGCTAACCTTTAAACTTTTTGAATCATTAAACCTTTCATTTTTTCAATAGGATCTCTATGGAGAATATTTTCAAATGGCTTCAGGCACACAGGTGTTCGCGATTAAGCCAATTAGTGATGTTGATAAACACACAGACTCACAGACACACGCGCACATACACTCCTCTCTCTCTCTCTCTGTGTCTCTCTCTCATACAGTCATTCAGGTCTTAGGGATCTTCAGAGGTCGTTACCCCCTCCTCCACCCCCCCCCCCACACACACACCCACCCACCCCATTTTAAAATAAAAGCCGCACACACATGATTTGTTGCAGCTGTTACATGTTACAGCTCGGCCAATCAAATATGAGGATTCTGATAAGTTTCCTGATTCGAGTGACATTTACACACACCGCGCCACAAGAGGGAGAGACGAGGAAAGACATGGCAGAGCAGGACAATAGTCATGTAAGCTGTAAAAGATAAAACATAGTACAATCTCCAAATGAGAAAGTTTGCCTCCTCTCCCTCTCTCCCTCTCTGTGTCTCTCATACAGTCATTCAGGTCTTGGGGATCTTTAGAGGTCTTTCACCCTCCACCCCCCCCCCCCCCCCCCCCACACACACACACACCATTTTAAAATAAAGCCCCACAGAATGAATCCTAACTGAAATGCTTGTGATGAGCCTGTCATTTAATAACCGGTTTGTGTTTATCTAACATTATGATTCTGTCTCCTCTCCCCTTCTTCACTAATTCCCCCTCTCTCTCTCTCTCTCTCTCTCTCTCTCTCTCTCTCTCTCTCACTAATTCTTTCCCCTCTCTCTCTCTCTCTCTCTCTCTCTCTCACTAATTCTTTCCCCTCTCTCTCTCTCTCTCTCTCTCGCTCGCTCTCTCTCTCGAGCTTCAACATTTTTCAAACACATAGTCTCCCATTTCTTAATTTTCAGCAATTTTTTCACAATTAATTTCAGCTTTCAGCATTCCAACGCATTTTCAGCAGGAAATGCTTTTTCTAGTTAAACTCTAGTTTTATATTTGATTCGTTTTCTGATTCACCATCTGGTTTAAATATATGTTCATTGCAGGTCGAAATAACAAAAGGACCACAAACAACTTTCTTAATTTGTTAGAAAGATTTGTCTTGTCATGATCTGTTATTTCCCTCAATAACTTGTATTATGGATATTATGGATATTATGGATTATGGATTATGGATTATGGATTAAAAGTCAGAAAGAGCTTTTTACATCATTTATCATCATTTCATTCAGTCACGTGAGGCTGATCATTCCTGAGTGTCGGGTTTGATGAGTTATATAATTTCAATTTAACCTGAAAAATGAAGCCTAATAAATACATTCCAGTATTATAATTCGCAAGTAATTCATAAATAAATGAATCGCATTCCGTCGGTAGAAATCGATCCTGCACTTATAAACAGGACAGTTTGTTAAAGAGGTAACAGGCTACAGAGAGAAACACCTCTACAGTGATGATTACTGTGTCTTCATTAGTTATTAGTATTATTAGTTACTATTATAGGCTGAGGTGATCATGTGTACAGACACAAACTTCTCAAAAGTCTCTGCAGCTGTTAAAGCCGACTGACAGCTGTGATCAGCGGCCGCCGTCATCAGAAACAGACGTCGCTTCATTTGACGCAACTGAGGAAAGGACGTCTCATAGTCATATCTCTTAAAACATATTTCCTCGTTTCCTCGCATGGAAAGGACGCAAGTGAGGGAAACGGGGAACGAAGAGACTTTGGATGTAGTCTGCAGAAATGCTGATTTACGGAAAGGGTTCATAAAGGGATTAAAATGTCTGCGAGAGAGCCCTCAAACACTCGATGATTTGACAGTGGGACAGCCTTAAACCCTCACAGATTTTGCGAGAGCACGCCTCAAAGTCCGTGAGTTTGCTGTAGCGCGTCTCAAACTCAAAGTCCGTCGGTCAGTGAGTGTGGAGATTGGGATTGGGCTGTGGACAGCATTCTTTTTTTCTTACATATAATAATGATTTTTTTTTGTCTCAGTAAATAAATGTTTTTTTCATGAATTTCATCAAATGACATGAATTTTCAATTAAACTTTACTATTAAAATGTTTCTTATTTGTATTTTATTTTTCATTTACAGCCTGTAAAAGACACTCTGGGGCAGCTCTTCCGGCACATGAGTGTTAACAGAAATTAGCTCATCAACATCCTGAGTTACTGTTTGTTTGATTCAAACGGATTCAGGATACAGTGCTGTGGGTGGTAGCCACCCTTAAATACAAAACCTGGAAGTCAAACAATGAGAACACAGCTTCCAGTAAACCAGAGAGGGATAAAGTGACGGATCACACTGAGATTTCATCACTGTGATACAATGAATCTCTGCTGAGGTAAGACACATGAAACACTTCAACTAAGTTTATTTCAATTTTCATTTAAAAATGAAAACTAAATGTTGCCAGTAACCATTCGAATATACTGTACATGTGTACAATTTTGAGGTACTTGTATTTTACTTCTACTACTTCTGCTTCATGCTGTACTCCATTACTACTTTGTACTCCATCACATTTACTCGACTGTAGTTACTGGATACTTTGTTGATTACATCAAGTTAAAAACATGATCAGTCTATAAAAGGCAGGTCAACGTGCAAAAGTATCAGCGTCATGATATACTTCAAGTAACTAAAGTAGAAGTAGGCCTACGCATTGTGCAGAATAATTCTATATTTCTGAGTTATATTTTCAGTATCTGAAAGCTGAACTAAACTGAACTTCATCCGTCTGTTTGTTCTTGGCACATCGCCATAGTTTAACAGTTTAACAGGACATTTTTCACAAGATTTGGGATTTACAAAGAAATTGTATATATATCTATATATATCTATATATGTGTGTATCAGGCAATGAGATGATAAACTGGTGCCTTTAATACAACCCCAACGACTGCATTACAGGTGAAAATGGGAGAAATGAGAAATAAGAAGAACTCAGTTAACATTGAATTGTTACAGGGCCACCGTAAAGAGCACCCAACACAGGACACTTTAAAACCTTGCTGGGAAAAGGAGAGGAGGGAGACAAGAAGCTTTTGGATGCACAAAAAAAGTAACAGAACTTAACATTAAATGTCAGTCCTAAAGTTCCAATGGCAGCGATAGCACCGTGGATACTTCCTGGTGCAAAATAAGACTTTTTATTTTTTAAATGGGGGAAAAAGATAGAGGGGTTATTTCCGTATGTTGACATTAACCACACTTACTGTATGTCCGGGTTCTCAGATGTATCAAAGAGTTCCGCAAACAAGGTAGGAGTAGCAGTTATTGTTGCACAATTTAATGTCAAAATAGTTTAAATGATTCACGGGGAAAATGCTGGCAATAAGGTTAGATTTATAGTGGATAGAGGACTCAAGACCATCGAGGGTAATGGTTTCTTAAGATTCAAGTTCTTCATTAGCCATCTTCAGACATCCCTGTTTCTGCACGACACACATACAGAATTCAAACAGACGCGTTGCTAACGCGGCGCCGGCTCCGGGTGTGGCTGTGTCAAAGGAAATGAACTGGGAGATAAAGCGGCACTCATTTTGCAGTCCGCTTCAGTGCATCATAGACCAAAAGCAATATTTAACGGAGGTCGAAAGGAAAAGTGGCGGATGCAATAGGAGGAAGAAAGAAAAGCGAGAAGGTTTAACCGAGTCCAGAGGAAACGAGGGAAATGAGTGAGCGAAGTTAAAGTATAACGTTATCATGATGTGTTCACATGTAATCTCGTAAAATGTAGTGTTGGTGAGAAACTTGTCTGAATGCGCTTGTATGAAGGAGACGTTTTCACAACAATATAAATAGATATTCGAGATGAATTATGAGCTATTTGACTTCCTAACACCAGCTCCAGGCAGCGTATAATACATCATTACAATTTGTTTAAACCAAACATACAATCTTTTATTTCCTTTCTTTTATTATCATTTGCATTATGTGTTTTTATGAAGAAAAAAACCTCACTATAAATTACTACAACAGAGTAAAGGGATAACATTTAGAATTTGTGGTGGTTTACACTGACTTCAGAGTCGTTGAAATGAACTTCCTTCTCTGTGCAGAGTAGGGCTTAAAACTCCGACTCTGCTTCTTTAATAAAAGTGAAACTGATATTTTTCAAATAATAATTGGAAAGCTGGCGGTGTCACAATAGTTGTATTGAGATGACTTCACAATGGAGTTCAAGTTTTAACAAATAATATTATTTAGCATTACAAGGTGCCAGCTACCCCTTTGTTTTTTTACTTTCTTTTTTAATTTAGTGGTAGAAAATGATTTTACCCGCTGTTGAGTCTTTTTAAACTGAAATATAGAATATCGTCAAACAGAACTTCTCTTTTAAAAGTAATTATTCTTGCAAGAAGAGGCACAGTTACACAGAGTCACAGAGTCACAGAGAGTCTGTAGAAGTGTGCGCTACCACGTTAATGTCGCACAGAGTTATAAAGAGAGTGATCAGGCGTGGGGGCCTGTGTACTGCAACATCCTGTTTCAGGCCATCAAGGCTGTGGCAGTTAATCTAGTTATCTATGTAGACACACAGATACATATCTTGTATCCTTGGAGCATAGAACATGTGACTTTATACTTGTTCTCCAACACAGAGAAGAAGAGGATATGTGTGCAGGCAGTCAGCTGCTGCATGGATCACAAGTTACATGATGCAAGCTTATGATATCTTGCTGGAAAACAAGTTGTACAACAGTTTACTGATAAGAATATAAAATACTTATAAGAATATTTCCATTACCCAACAGCAAGATACATTTGAGCATGTATGTTAACACAAAGGGTGAAGGTGGACTGAGTTCAGAGCAAAAGTACAAGTGATTATAGGCATTTACACACGTAGAAATATATACTAAGTATAAATTTACCATTACAGTACCAGATCATGAAGGCCACAGCTTGTTTAAGAAGGGAGTACGGCGCCCTCCTCCTCTGTCTGGCTGCCTTTGTCGTCATCTTTGTGCTACGATACATGGACAATCTGGAGGTGAGAACTTTTAAGTTTTAGTGGGATCTGATTGAAGGGTGGACCCTGTTTGAAATGTTTGATATTCGTCTGTTTCTGGATATTTTCAAATCCAATGGAGCCTGGCAAGTTAATGCAGTTAAATGATGTTGTCAATCTCAATCCTGCATCTCCTCCAGTTAAAGGATAAAGCTGGCAGTATTCTATACTTTACACAACCTGCTTCCCATTCGTTCTTACTGAAGACCTAAAGACCTTAAGAAATGGGTCGCAAATAGTTTATAAAAAGCCACGAGATGCCCCAAAACAGCTGGCCACTAAAGGGAGGACTTTGAGGTTTAATGGCTTGAATTCTCTCATCAGTGGTGTTTGTGACACGACTAATTGTCTCTTTTGTACCGTTAGTGGTTCAATCCATTTTATATGCATTAATTATTCAATACATCTTTCCGCTATGAAAGTATTCCACTGTATTGTTACACCATTGGGCATGAAACATCCTCAAGTGCTTCTTGGCCAATGACACAACATATCCCAAAATATGAATTTCATTTAAAAAGACCTTGAAAACCTTGAAGATTTTGCACTTTTGCTGCATTTAGTTAATTACTTGTTGCATCTTTGACACCATCTGTCTCTCTCAACCCCCTGCCAGTTTCAGCCTAAATCCACCATCATCATGGTGGATCATCAGCCAGTCTCCACTCATCCTCAAATGAATCGCAGCTTCTGCACCTTCCAGCCACTGTCCCCTGAGGACGCTCTGGAGGAACGTCTCATACTGGACTCCACTGCTTGGCCTGAAACTCCACTTTTGCCAGCTCCTATTTCCCTGGAGCAGATCAGTGATCCAGCTCACAGCAACTTCACCATTCTACCAGGGAGGAAAGGGGGAGAGTGGCATGTAGGGGATCAGCTGGAGGTCATGATACAAACCTCTGACTTCCAGGGTCGTCCCAAGAAGTCTGGGGGGGACTTCCTACTCGCCCGGCTGCACAACCGGAAGCTTGAAGCAGGTGTGGTTGGGCAAGTGGTGGATCATCTGAATGGGAGCTACGCTGCTGTATTCTCTTTACTCTGGGAAGGAGACGCACAGGTTGAGGTACCGAGATGTTTCAAACGTTTTTTTTACTGATTGTCCGTGAAGCCCCGCCCACCTTTAGTTAGTTCAGAGGAGTGTTTAAGTGAATGGAAAATTCTCCAGCGATTATTCTCTGCGATTTATCTGGTTCACGACTTGAAGACGTGAACCTTTAAAAGTGTGGCGCTTCAAGTAGTATTACTGATATGACTGAACATGATTGGACTTGGTGAAAACTCTGGTTCTCTGTCCAATCAGGTGACTCTGGTTCACCCTGGTGAGGCCATCTCAGTGCTGAACAGGCTGAACAGAGAACAGCCCGACAGGATGTACTACAAGAGCCTCTTCCGCTCAGGCTCACTCTCTGAAACCACCCTCTGTCACGTCTGCCTACGGCCAACCCCGCAGCTGCTGTGCAACTACACTGACCTCCGTACAGGCGAGCCGTGGTTCTGCTACAAGCCAAAGAAACTGAGCTGTGATGCCAGGATCAACCACTTCAGAGCAGGATCCAAAGAAAACTTGCTTAATGCCAATGAGGAGAAGCTCTTTCAAAGGTGAGGAGGCAGAGAGACTGGAATTTTGTGTGACTTCTAAATATGCAGATCCAGTGTTACCTTTGTATCTCCTTGGTGGAATGTTTCTGAAGTTTGTAACTACATGCAGTTAAGATTGAATATAAAGATCATTTAAAGGTAATGCAAATCAAACAAACCGGTCTGAATCATGGTTCATTTTTGTTTTATTGTAAATTCATTGTGATGTCATATTATTTTAGTTGTAGTTTTTTCCTAAACTTAAAGATGCACACTTATTATTTTATTATATGATCACCTTGTAAAGTAGATATGGCTAAAATGTGAGCAAACACATTTGCATTCATTTGGACTTGTGTCATATATTTCTTCTCCTTTTAGCTGTATTTTGGTCTTCACCAACTCCAGAGGGAAATATCTGCTTTAATCTAAATGTGGTGGTTTGGTCAACCTGCTGGTCGCTAACATTGTCTGCCTGCTGTTTAGTGGTTTTTAATGCACAATTGACCCTTCACTTAGCCCCGCCCCCCCGCTGATACAAAATGTCAGAGCTACCATGGAGCCCACACTGTCACTAACTGCACTCACTGAATACATAATATCAAATTTTTGCAATATGTGTTTGAAGGATGTATCAGGATGCAGAGTGAATCAGCAGTAAAACTGTTTAGAAAGATAAATATATAAGCTAAAGCCTACAGATCACAGTGTAGAAGTGGAAATTAAGTACATTAAGGTACAGCACTGTTCCTGTATAGCTAGGTATGTTGTTATTCAAAGTTGCAATCATTACAAAGCAAAAGCAGCATGTGTATACATTCAGTTAACCTTTAGTAGCTAGCATAGCGTATGTAGTAACCCGAGTTAATGATGTGCTAAACTACTCTGCTGTTGTTAGCTCCACACGTTTTAATGTAGAAACGTGACATTTTAGAAATGCGTATCTCCTTTCAACTTCTCCAGGCAACGAGTTTCACTATTACCCAACGTTTAACCAGGACTAGCTCCAGATCCACTATAGCCTACCAGCCTGACAATAAAGTAAATCTGAAAGGTTTGCATTAGAGTTTATATAGCCGGATAGTTGTCAGACCCTGGTCAGAGTTGGCCAAACCTACACTTTGATTGACCAGTCTGCGTTGGATTGGCAGGACTAACCAACGGGTCAATTAGTTCATCAGCTTTCCGGCATGAAACAGCTGCATCCATAAAATATGTTGATGAGAACAATGAGACTCAACCAAAACATTTTAGTTTGCCAGCCATAAAACCAAAACGATGAAATTAAAGATGCTAAAATGTTCTGTAGATAGTATAGTATCTCTGGGTTCATCACTGCCAGTGGCACCTTGCACCTTATACAGTTATTGGACCCATTGCTTATATGAACATTTGAATTGGTGCCATTGAATTTAAAAAGTGGATTTGCAGTTCTTCCCATTTTTGTGCTTGAGTTTGATTAATTTATTTCAAATGTTTGTTCTCTTGTATCTATGTCCTTTAATGTTTAGCTGTATTGAAGAGATATGTTGTGTCTTCAGCGGTGTTAACTTGAAAGTCTACATTTGGGCATCAGGACCTACTAATGTCACTGTGTTGCCACAAAAAGAAGGTAAAGCATGATATTGAATTTTAATTTATTACTGTTACTGCCACCACTGTCTAACAATAATTCAAATCAGAATGTATTTCAGACAATGGTCCTCATGCAAGAACCACTTGTACAGATTTGTTCTTTAGTGGCTTGTACGAGTTTATGTTCAACAGTGTCCCAGACCTGTCGTCAATATTGAGTCTTAAATACCTGTATAAATTACACTTAATAATTATGTTAACATTTTACTCTGCGATTTTAAATTATAGGCTAATATAGTTCTAAATGTATTCATACAGCATAACTATATCATCATTCATTTGTACTGGTTTTTGATGCTATTGTATAACTCTCCATTATCAATGTGACCATCTCACACTGCAAAACAACGTAAATTATTTGACCCCTTCCCGTTGCAGTCTCGCTGTGGTGGGACATTTCTCATGTGGAATAATGTTTTCTTTATTTCAGTCACACTGCGACCCTCAGGTGACACGGCAATGACATTAATCTTTATTGTTCTCCATCCCTTGACTTTAGCAGGTCCTTTAATTCCGCTGCTGACTCTGTTAAAAATTAGAGACTTTTCTTTGTGGATCTCTGAATGCAGGACTTCAATATAGGACATATGAGACAGGACACGCAGCCCTATGGTATTATTGGGGTTACTTATGCTAATTTCAAATTATCATGAATGCACACTCATTTATGCATAGGTGGCATTCATCATGTTTACACTAGTGCGTTTGCTGAATCTGTTGTGGCACACTCGTACGCGTTTACCAATCGAAGAAAAGTAAGAGAAAAAGCGTACTACATTCTTCCGTTCTCCGGAAGAGAGATTAACAGTATTCAGCCAAATTTCAAAACAGAGCTGGGAGCATGCAGCACTAGGCTAAAAGTTCATGAATGTTGCTCTTCCTATATTTATAGTCTCTCAGGAGTAAGGATAATACTGAAGAGGTTCATACAATCACTTTATACCTTGGTTTTGTTTTTTCATGGGATAACCCCAACCTTATTCTTTAACTTCCTCTCAGGTCAACCACAGGTGAAGAACAGCAATGTGACATCTGGACCCTCTGGTTATTACTACCAGGGTGTGTGGCGAGCACTAGGTGGCACCACAGTCCACAAATTCAATGCGTCTGCCATCAGTCAGTGTCTGAAAGGCAAGGTGGTCCACATGTATGGAGACTCCACCATCAGGCAGTGGTTTGAATTCCTCAACGCAACTCTACCAGGTAGCTGATCCACAGGGATTTCTGGCAACAGATGATTTTGTTCCCACTGCAGCTTAATGTGTTCCCCCTGTCATACTTTCAGGTCTTAAGGAGTTTGACCTGCACAGCCTGAAGAGAAGTGGACCTTACATGTCCTTGAACAATGCAAACAACATGTTGGTGACGTACCGCTGCCACGGTCCTCCTATCTATTTTCACCCCATCTCAACTAGAGAGCTTCGTTACATTGCTAATGAGCTAGATGACTTAGTGGGAGGCCCCAACACTGTCGTAGTCCTTGGCATCTGGGCTCACTTCTGCACTTTCCCCATGGAGATCTACATCAGGAGGCTGCAGAGCATCCGCAAGGCGGTGGTGCGGCTGCTGGACAGGGCTCCAGACACGCTGGTCGTCATCCGGACAGGGAACCCCAGAGCTTTAAACCTTTTTGTGTCGCTAACCAACAGCGACTGGCACACGCTGCAGTTTAACAAGGTGCTCAGAGCCATGTTCAAAGGACTGAATGTTCATCTGATCGATGCCTGGGAAATGACCCTGGCCCACCATCTGCCACATGACATCCACCCACCACCTCCCATTATTAGGAATATGATAAACCATGTAGTGTCCTCCATATGTCCTCAAAATGGCGGCTAGATGTTTGTGTCTTGGGGGAGAGGAATGTGGATTCAAGCACACGTTGAGTTTACATGTTATGTATGTGTTTCCACCAAGTGCTGCATTTTTCCTTCAGCAGTCCATGTTCAGACCAGACTAACAAGCTATTTCTAAAAAAAAAAATTTTAGGAGCTGCCATTGTTTAGATCAAAAACTCCCCTCTCACACTTAACCAACTCTGTTAGAAAAATTCACTCGAGACTGGTGTAAAAATCATTCATCATTCATCATACTAATTAGTCATTTTGATTTTTCCCAACAAACTCCCATAGCTGCCAATAGCTGCTTACAGGATGCTGATTGGTTTGTGCTCTGGCACACAAACACCTTAACATTAATCTATACCCTTACCTTAACAGCCATATATTTATGAAATTCTCCCTCAAGATAAATAAATGTGTTTAATGGCTCAAAAGAACGGAAACCATGATCATTTCTATCATGTAACAATAATATGTCAACTTTTGATATGAAGTTTACAAGGGTATTGATGCCACACATTGTTTACAGAAAGGTCCTCATGTAGTAATGAAGTGTACTCATTGTTAATCAAATGGTGGGATTTTCTGTCAGGAATTTTAAAAAAAATACACAAATCAGGGGTTCTGCAAACAAATATGTACCGTACTTTTCGGACTATAAGCCGCTACTTTTTACCCCACGCTTTGAGGCGTCGGCTTATAGTCCGGTGCGCTTTATATATGGATTTTTCCTTAGCTTTTCTCCGCCACAACAACAACCGCAACTTCCGGTTCCGGTCTAACAGCAGCAAGCCAGTTAGCCGTAAATGCTATTCAGAGCTATGAGCAGAGAAGATCAGCTTTTTCTCAAGTCTGCCAGTGGATCCTAACAGCTCGGAACAGTGTGAAAGAATCCACCTTCACCAACGGGTTCAGAAAGTCTGGGATAGTACGAGATGAAGGGGACAGCGCAATGAGGAGGACAACACAAGCTCAGGGGCGGATTTGCCCCGGTTCATGATGTGGTGTGTTCAACTACCCAAATGCAGACTCGTTTTTTTTTTTTTCCAGTTTGTTTTTTCCAGTTCTACAAAACTTGTTCTACAAAACTTGTTCAAGAGTTTTTTTGTGTGCGTGTTTTTGAGTGAGAGAAATAAATGTTTTGTATGATCTTAGTTCATGTATAATTGTGTTTACAATGGCTGGTATGATGATGTTGCGCGGCCTTTTTTTTCTGGAAGATATCTAGAAGATTTGCCACAATTGTGGCCAACAATCTACGAACTATGATCGCTGTATGGCGCCGTCTCACCACGGCGCATATGGGGGATGAATACATAACACACCTGTATTCGCACTGGGCGGAGCCGATCGCACACGGCGGATGAATGCATGCTCGTGATTTGACCCCGGACGGATAAAAGCGTGTCCAGCCACTGTGAGTTTTATTCATTCCACGCATCTCGCCATGGAGAAAACCGGTACACGAAGAAATGCGTATGATGCTGCTTTTAAGTTAAAAGCGATCCGCCTGGCTGTCGAAGAAGGAAATAGAGCTTCTGCACATTCGCTCGGCGTCAGTGAATTGATGGTGAGACGCTGGAGACGCCAGGCCGAAGAACTGAGCTGCTGCAAAAAGACGACAAATCCTTCAGAGGCAGGAAAAGCAGGTGGCCTGATCTTGAAAACACTCTTGAGGATTGGGTGAACACACAGAGAGCAGACGGTCGAGGTGTTTCCACCGTGCAAATCCGACTGAAGGCTAAAGCCCTCACCACCGAAAAGAACATTGGAGATTTCAGAGGTGGACCGTCTTGGTGTTTCAGATTCATGCAACGAAAGGGCCTGTCGATTAGAACACGGACGACCGCTGGTCAGCAACTCCCTCCCGACTTCAAGGAAAAAATGACAAACTTCAGCGAATACACGCAAAGACATATAACCGAAAATTCCATTGGACCAGACGACATCATAAATATGGACGAAGTACCTTTGACGTTTGACCTCCCTCTCACTAGGACTGTTAACAGAAAGGGTGAGTCTTCCATCACGCTCAAAACAACTGGCCATGAGAGAACGCATTTCACGTGTGTTCTGGGCTGCACAGCATCCGGACAAAAGCTTCCACCCATGGTGATTTTTAAGCGGATGACAATGCAGAAAGAAAAATTCCCGAAAGGAATCGCCGTGAAAGTGAACAAGAAAGGGTGGATGATAGGAAGCGTAATGAAGGAATGGCTGACGGAATGCTACGCGAAGCGAACAGGGGGATTTTTTTCACAGAGAAACGGCATTGCTAGTTTTGGACAGCATGAGAGCCCACATAACGGATTCTGTTAAAGCAGCCATCAAGACGACAAACTCTATTCTAGCTGTGATTCCTGGGGGCACAACAAAGTATTTGCAGCCCCTTGACATTAGTGTGAACCGTTCATTTAAGTTGGCACTCCGAGTTCAGTGGGAGGCTTGGATGACTGACGGAGAGAAATCCTTCACAAAAACTGGCCGCATGCGAAGAGCAACTTTCTCTCAAGTCTGCCAGTGGATCCTAACAGCGTGGAGCAGTGTGAAAGAATCCACTATCACCAACGGCTTCCGAAAGGCTGGACCACTGCGAGAAGATGACAGCGCAAGGGCGGATTTGCCTCGGGAGCAAAGTGACACTGACAAAAGATTGACTGAAAGCACGAACGAAGCAATTCTGAGGCTGTTCAATTCCGACACTGAAGAAGATGACTTTGATGGTTTTAGTGCACAGGAGGACGAAGGCGACAGCGACAGCGATCAATAGCGATCCTGTGTATCCAGCCACTTTCCGGCTCGGATCAGAGGGATTACCGTAAGCCACTTCCCGGCTTGGACCTGTGCAGAGCACGTGGAGACGCCTCCTAGTTGACTTACGGTAGTACAGTTTTTTCCAGTTTTTTTTTTTTTTTACAGTTCTACAAAACTTGTTCCAAGAGTTTTTGTGTGTGCGTGTTTGAGTGAGAAATAAATCATCTTGGTTTGCAATAGAACTCTGCTGTCCTGCGTCTGCATTTGGGTCCTTCAACACACCACATCATGAAACTGTAGGTACCGTACATGTCCGACTTGCTAGCTTCTAAGCTAATTTTAACATTACGGCCAATGGGGAAATGCTAACCGCGATTAGCATTAGCGAATATAATATATCTTCGTACATCTTTTCATGCAGACATACTTACAGACTAAGGTCTCTCAAGGCTACCAAACAGAAGAAGTGAAACGAAGCAGCGTGTCTTCTTATTAGAATCTAAAAGCAACGAGGCAATAACTTGTTTCTCGTAGCAGTCAGCCGTAAATGCTATTCAGAGCTATGAGCAACGTAGACACGCACGCTGCATGAGAAGATCAGCTTTTTCTCAAGTCTGCCAGTGCAGCGCGGAACAGTGTGACAGAATCCACCATCACCAAGGGCTTCCGAAAGTCTGGGATAGTACTAGATTAAGGGGACAGCGTAATGCGTGTTTTTGTGTACGTGTTTTTGAGGTTTGCAATATAACTGCTGTCCGGAGTCTGCATTTGGGTCCTTGAACACACCACATCATGTAACGTTACCGGTACCTTCATGGCTGAATAACAACGAATGGCTGAGATAAAGCAGACTATGAAAACACACATATTACTCGCATGCTGTGGGGTGGGGGGGGGGGGGGGGGTACAGTTAGGACAATGTTTAGAAAAGTGTAGCATTCAGTGTGTTGTTGAAATCATTTGTCACGTGACAAATGCTTTCAACAACACGCTGAGAGACAGATAACATACTACAAACCTAAAGCCCCCCACCTAAGCCTGCCAGACGAGCTGAACGAGTTCTACTGTTGCTATGAAAGCCAATGGGACAGTACTGACCCATCCCCCATGGCTTCATCAACCGGCCTTCTTGGAGTCGGTGGGAGGGGTCCTGGAAAGGGCGCCGCCTACCGACTCCATAGTTCTGCTGGGGGACTTCAACGCTCACGTGGGCAATGACAGAGAAACCTGGCAGGGGGTGATTGGGCGGAACGGCTTGCCCGATCTGAACCCGAGTGGTGTCTCATTATGGACTTCTGTGCTAGTCACATTTCGAACATAAGGTGGCTCATAAGTGTGCCTGGTACCAGAACACCTTAGGCCGGAGATCAATGATCGACTTTGTAATGTTGAACACGGTGGAGGTTTTGCGAAGTCGTGATGTCTCTACCAGCAAAGCCGTTGTTTAAATCAGGCATATGACTCTGAGGCTCTGAGGCGGTGAAGATTGCACCGGTTAGACAGACAGGCTTCTGTTGTCCAAAACCCTCCGTTGCACTGAAGTGTACGGTGGGACACATACACACATACACACATACACACACACACACACACCCTCACCCCCCAGGCGTGCTTCTTGGTTCATGGGAAGTCCAAGAGTTGAGTCAGCAAATTTACACAAAGAACAAAGATGGCGGCTTGGAATTCCCCGGGAGATGAAGGAGGGGGGGGGGGGCAGCCATCGCACCCCCGTGAAGTCCGGGAAGCCGGAGGCGGTGTGAGCCATGAGAATAGAGGTCATTAGTCTAGAGAAGAAAGAAGGGAACTTCCAGACAAAGTCAAAAAGACCGAGTCAGCAGTTCTAGGAAGCTGGTAGGGCGTTAAGGTCATTAATTAAGCCTCGGGGTACATATAAATAAACCTACCCTTGACAGTGGCGTCGCTAAGGATGCTGAGGAGCTCATATGGACCACGAAGGCAGACCTGGCTTTCAAAGATTACGCTGAAGTAAGGGTTTTTGTGTCATCAATCAAGTGATATGTAGGAATCCGTTTGAAGTCAGAGATCTGAGCCCCGGACGAGTATATAGGGGCAGTTTTGAAACAGCAGAAGAGTTCTGAGTTGAAGTTGGGAGGAGTTGGAGTTCGGAGTTGGAAGGAGTCTCGAACCCCGTGCGGGCTTCTGCCTGCACGGAGGTGAAACTTTAACTTTTTGCAGAATCTCCGGACTTTGAGAGTCAGAGTTTTTAAGAATACTTAGAAGATTTTTTGAAGTCAAGTCAGGAGAGAAAGCTTACTCTGTCCAGTCCTGCGCTGGGTGAATCATTAACTTTTTCCTCCGTAGGCTATACAGCCAGCCCTTCTGCTGGCTGAGTCAGTGCTTTTTAAGATCCTTTGTCTGTAAACTACTCTGAAGGGGTTTTTGAATACTTAAGTGATTTTTTCGTATATTTTTCAGTTAACGATTTTTTCTCTGTATTTTGGACCAAGAGACTACACTTTGATTTCAATGCAAATAAATAAATAACGAATTAGTTTCTTCGACCAAGTCCTTTTCTTCATATTTTCATGAGAAGCCAGCCCTGGAGAGGGGTTACGCCTCAGCAGATCCCCTTCAGCCCCTGAGGTAAGTTGTGTTTGATCCAGCTCGGTACATTACTGATGGCATTCTTTACATGCTCCAAACCACACTGATACTTATTCTAATAATAAAAATAAAAAAAATTAAATTAATTAATTAATTTTTCAATTTTTTTTATTATCGAATTAAAAATCGTGAGGGGTCACCCCCCAGATATCACGTAACAGTAATCGTATCATCTGATTTGCGGCCGTATGTCTTTGACAGCAGAGCTGTCAACTGATCACCACCTGGTGGTGAGTTGGATCAGATGGCGGGGGAACCGGTTGGAAAGACCTGGCAAGCCCAAACGTGTAGTGAGGGTGAACTGGGAACATCTGGCAGAGGACCCTGTCCGGGAGGTCTTTAACTCCCACCTCCGGAAGAACTTCTCACACATCCCGAAGGAGGTTGGGGACATGGAATCCGAATGGACCATGTTCAAAGCCTCTATTGTGGATGCTGCCACTAGGAGCTGTGGCCGGAAGGTCATCGGTGCCTGTCGTGCCAGCAACCCGAGAACCTGGTGCTGGACACCGGCGGTGAGGGAAGCCGTCAAGCTGAAGAAGGAGACCTTCAAGGCCTGGTTGGCCCAGGGTTCCAGCTGAGGTCCTAAATCTGACCAACATGTCCTCTGCAGAAGAGGCAGCACCTGAAGACCTACGGCGGGGTGCACCCATATCCCTGGCAGAGGCCGCTAAGGTAGTTAAAAAGCTCCTTGGTGGCAAGGCGTCGGGGGTGGATGAGATCCGCCCTGAGATGCTGAAGGTGCTGGACACGGTTGAGCTGTCTTGGCTGACACGCCTCTTCAATGTCGCATGGGGGTCAGGATCAGTGCCCTTTGACTGGCAGACCGGAGTGGTGGTTCCCATCTTCAAAAAGGGGGGCCGGAGAGTGTGCTCGAATTACCGGGGTATCACACTACTCAGCCTCCCGGGGAAGGCTTATGCCAGGGTGCTGGAAAGGAGGCTCCGACCGTTTGTCGAACCTCAGATTCAAGAGGAGCAATGCGGATTCCGTCCCAGCCGTGGAACAGTGGACCAGCTCCTTACCCTCGCAAGACTACTGGAGGGGTTCTGGGAGTTTCCCCAACCAGTCTCCATGTGCTTTGTGGACTTGAAGAAGGCTTTCGACCGGGTCCCTCTGGGTTCTTGTGGGAGTATGGGGTGCCGGACCCGTTGCAACGGGCGATCCGGTCTCTGTACGACTGCAGTAGGAGCTGTGTCCGCAGTCTCAGCAATAAGTCAGACACGTTCCCGGTGGGTGTTGGCCTCCGCCAGCTCTGCCCTTTGTCACCGGTCCTGTTTGTGACTTTCATGGACAGGATATCTAGGTGCAGCCTGGGGGCAGAGAACGTCAAGTTCGGGGGTCTCGGATCGCCTCTCTGCTGTTTGCAGATGATGTGGTCCTGTTAGCCTCCTCGGATCGTGATCTCCAGCATTCACTGGGGCGGTTTTCAGCCGAGTGTGAAGCGGCGGGGATGAGAGTTAGCGCGACCAAATCTGAGGCCATGGCGCTCTGCCAGAAACCGGTGGATTGCTCCATCCAGGTGGGGATGGAGTACCTACCTCAAGCGAAGGAGTTCAAGTATCTCGGGGTCTTGTTCACGAGTGAGGGTAAGATGGAGCGGGAGATCGACAGGTGGATCGGTGCGGCTGCAGCAGTAAAGCAGGCGCTGCACCGGAACCGTCTTGGTGAAGAGGGAGCTGACCCGGAAGGCGAAGCTCTCAATTTACTGGTCGGTCTACGTTCCTACCCTCACCTATGGTCACGAACTCTGGGTCATGACCGAAAGGACAAGGTCGTGGCTACAAGCGGCCGAAATGAGTTTTGCTCCGTAGGGTGGCCGGGCTCAGCCTTAGAGATAGGGTAAGGAGCTCGGTCATCAGGAGGGAACTTGGAGTCGAGCCGCTACTCCTTCGCATTGAAAGGAGTCAGCTGAGGTGGTTCGGGCATCTAATTAGGATGCCTCCTGGACACCTCCCACTGGAGGTTTTCCAGGCATGTCCAACTGGGAAGAGACCACGGGGAAGACCCAGAACACGCTGGAGGGATTATATCTCCCAGCTGGCCTGGGAATGCCTCGGGATGCCCCAGAATGAGCTGGAACATGTTGCCGGGGAGAGGGAAGTCTGGGTCAGCCTGCTTGGCCTGCTACCACCGCGACCCGCCCCCAGATAAGCGGAGGAAAATGGATGGATGGAAGCAGCCGGCCCAAACTCTGTTTCCCCTCCAACCTGAAGCATTGTGCTGATCAGCTGTCTCTGGTGTTCACTGACATTTTCAACACCTCCCTGTGGTCATGAAGTCTTTTGAATGCCTGGTCCTGTCCCACCTCAAAATCCTCACTGACCCACTCCTGGAACCCCTGCAGTTCGCCTACAGAGCCAACAGGACTGTAGACGACGCAGTCAACATGGCCCTTCACTTCATCCTCCAGCATCTGGACTCCTCGGGCCTGGTGATTTATTAGGTTGATCATTTGTTATCTCTAGGATCCTGATTGTGGACTTCAGCTCTGCTTTCAACATCCCGTCTCTGCTACATGTCAAGCTCTCTCAGCTGCATGTGCCTGACTCCACCTGCAAGTGGATCACAGACTTCCTGTCTGACAGGAAGCAGCACGTGAAGCTGGGAAAACACATCTCAGCACCGATTCCCCCCAAGGCTGCGTTCTTTCCCCTCTGCTCTTCTCCCTGTACACGAACAGCTGCACCTCCAGTCACCAGTCCGTCAAGCTTCTGAAGTTTGCGGATGACACCACCCTCATTGGACTCATCTCTGGTGGGGATGAGTCTGCCTACAGGTGGGAGATTGACACTCTTGTGACCTGGAGCTCAATGCTCTAACGACAGTGGAGATGGTTGTGGATTTCCGGAAGAATGCACCAATACCTGCCCCTATCACCCTGTGTGACTCCCCCGTCGATGCTGTGGAGTCCTTCCGCTTCCTGGGCTCGACCATAACCCAGGACCTCAAGTGGGAGTTTAACATCAGCTCCATCCATCTGTTGATTGCTGTTGAATGTTATGCACCTCCCGTCATGTCAAATTCCTTGTATGTTCAACATACCATGGCAATAAACGGTTCCGATTCTGATTCTGATCACCAAGAAGGCTCAGCAGATGATGTACTTCCTGAGGCAGGTGAAGAAGTTCAACCTGCCAAAGACAATGATGGTGCACTGTTATGGGAAAATATGTCAGTCTACTGCTTTAGGGTTAAAGAATGTAAGTTTTAGAAGTGCAGGTACTAAACCTTGTTTATCTTGTTATCTGTTTGTTCCTGTGCATTGTTTCTGTCTTTAAAGACGGGGAAACACACAGAGGCCTTGATTGCGGTATTTCCCTTGATGGGCATCAGTTGAAGGGCATGACCCTCTGCAGGCATATATGATGGGTGATGATTCACAGGCTTATTCCGTCTCTGCAATACTGTGACTTAACTCTTTGACCAGGTCACAGTGACATCAAAGGACGCATCTGGCTGGGTGTATCCATGGTTTATTGTGGGGCAAACTGATAACAAAGGGATTTGTAAACAGGCCATAAAAGCGCCTTCAGGTTATCGGAAAGACAGGACACTGTGCTTCAAAGAAAAACATCTGCCTTGACTGGTTTCCTTCTTCTGTTTATTCTTGTTTGCGAACCAAGATAACAGCATGCTGGCTGGGTATAAATGTCCATGCATTTGAATGTGTCGTCAGAGCACCTCTTGCAGATGACGGTGATGTATCTGTGAGACTGTGTTCTCTTTGCTTGCAAGCAAATAAATTGACTATTACAACTTTGATCGTTCATCCAGACTCTGTTTCATTTGATTTCATTTGATTTGATAACACTTTGACACTCTTCTCCCGACTATTCATAGAAATATTCCACAACAATTTGGCGTTGTCGGCAGGATTCGCTGACTGTATATCAGAGCTCCAGAGGGACTGACCGGGGGAAAGAGGCCTCTCCCAGGAATCCACAACTGAAGTTTCCTGTCTTATACCTCATTAGACAAGAGAGAGAGAGAACTGGCAGACGTAAGGGAGTTTCTGATTGACGGCACGCGAATCCAACGAAAAAGAATTCATTTCTACAAACTGGTAAGAAAGTTAAAATTCCAATTGTAAAAGTAATGGTAAAATTATACGAGGGCGGATTGATCATCACCACGAAAAGGAAGGTAAAATCACAGGCACCGGGCGAAGGAGATCCCCGGTTAGTACAGACCCCTGTATGGATCTTTGACATTGTTTGAAACGGCATTGCGCTGTACACGCAGCAGTGGGCTGCTCTGAGGATTATACTGTATCGCATTCAAGTCTTTGTCGATTGTGTGGACTTTCTATAACTTCATGCACATCGAAGGAAAATATTAAAGCTCCACTTTCCATGTGATCACGAGTGTGTTGTGTGGACAAACAGGCTGTGCGCACGCTCTCAACATAGTGCAGCACAAGTGGAAGCGCCTCTCATAAAATGCTAAATCTGAGTGCCAAGACGACATTAATCCTGCAGACAGTGTGTCTAATGTGTCAAGCAAAAGGTCAAGCAGAAGAAATAAAAGTAAATCATCTGTTTCAAGTGTTTCTTCTGCATGTATAAAGGCAAAGGCAGAGAAAGCAGCTTTAATTGAGCAAGTTGCTGCTCTGCAAAAGAGACATGACCTAGAGGCACAAGAGGAGAAACTCAGACTAGAAAAAGACAAGCTGAGGAAAATGAAGGAACAACTGGAGCTCGATACACAGATAGCCGCTGCTGCTGCAAGACTTTCTGTGTTGGAAGGCAGTGATGTTGGAGGAAAGGCCCATTCAAATGGAATGAGTTCCTATGTGAGCAAAGGACTAAAAGAGCAAAGACTTGAATTCAAATGCATTTGTGCCAAAAATGAACACTCTGACTTCGGATCAAGACTCAAGAGCGCCACCTTTTTCATCTACACGTGTTGCGTTACCAAAAGTAAATATACAAACAGATTTACAGGACCAAGTACAACGGCATGGAACCTCACAAACAAAGGACATCACTCCCAGGCTACAGTCGCAACCAAATACCGGACTGTCCCACACAAGTACTCTTAGGCAGGAGCCTCAGAATGTGTACACAGCCTCCACAGCTGCATCACTCAGAACGGTAGCTACGCAGGAACAAGATCTACGCAGGCTTCTATCTGCACAGAACACTTCACCAGTGCAACATACAGTTGACCAGGATGCAATTTGTGAAATCATGCAAAGGCAGAATGAAATCACCACAATGCCTGTGCAACAGCAAATGTCAGCTTTACCACAAAGACACATAATCATATTTGATGATGATCTGTTGAAGTATATTTCCTTCATTAGAACTTTTGAACATTGTATTGAAGAGAGAACCAGCAGTTATCAATATTGCTTGTATTTTCTGGACCAGGGGTCAGCCTAGAGAGCTGGTGCGAAGCTGCCTACATATGACACCACAACAAGGATATCAAAGAGCAAAATAACTTTTGAAAGAACACTTTGGCAATGAACACAGAATAGCAACAGCTTATATGGACAAAGCATTTGGATGGCCTGTTGTTAAGACTGAGAATGTCCAGACACTGCAGGAATTTGCGCTGTTTCTAAGAGGGTGCTGCAACGCTATGACGGAGATAAAATACATGGAGGAGATGAACATTCCATCAAATATGAGGCACGTCATAATGAAGTGGCCATATAAACTAGATGAAGATTAAGGTCTGCAGCTTGCAAGATAGAAGAATGACAAGGTTACAGATATGGTGATTTTTCTGGAGAAGCAAGTCAAAATCTTGTCTCATCCACTTTTTGGCGATATTTCCGATGCACGACCAAACACCTTAATAACGGCTATAAATAGGAGCAAATTGCTACCCGGGGATGACATCAAAAGAAGCAGCTTTGCAACAACCATCACAGCTACCAACCAAACTGTAACTCCGAAACCCATAGTGCATGGTGTAAATACGAATGGGACTTTGCTGCAACATATCATCTTTCCATGACAACATAAAACCATTTATGTATAACTGTGGGTATTTATTTGATACTTTTTATTACCTGATTTGAATGTCTTCCAGGCTCCTTCCTCACAAGATGAGAGATAATTTCATATCATCTATTTACTCATTTTTGTCAAAAAAGCTTCAATGACAAAATTAAATATTTGATGAATAAATAAATAAATATCATCCTCCTTTTTTTTGGTTCCATCTTTAACCATTAATGTTTCTGAATACATTTAATATGACGGGCTGAACACACGTGAGCCGTCCTCTTTGCGTGTTGGTGTTGTGAAGGCCGTTTTATGCCTGTCATCCTCATGTACTGCAACCTGATGGTACCCGCTACTAGCAAGGTCGATAGTCGAAAATAATCTCGCACCGTCTGGGCATCAAAACATTCGTCAATGCGAGGCAAAGGAAAAGCGTCACGTCGGGTCTTTGAGTTTAATTTCCTGTAGTCCACACATAGCCGTAGACTACCATCAGATTTTCTGACTCAAACCACTGGTGAAACATATGCACTTGTGGTTTCATGGGTAACACCCTGCTTTAGAAGCTTAGTGATGTGCTCCCTGACCTCGCTATACTGTGTAGGGGGTATACGGCGGGAGGGCTGTGCTACGGGTATGTCATCTACCAGATGGATCTCATGTTTAACCCGGTCTGTGTAACCTAGGTCCTCATCCTGGAAAGCAAACACTTCTGCATACTGAGCTAAGAGCATGGCTAGCTTAGCCTGCTCTTCCTCTGTACCACCTATGTGTATAGACTGTGGCAACAGAACCAGCTGGTACGTGTCTGTAGCTGCAGACATTTTCTCTGCTACCTCACATGTCTGTGCACGCTGAAATACTTCCCTCCAGTCTGGATCAAGCTCTCCCCTAAGCTTAGGTGCGGGGAACATATCCTAGGTGCTGCCTGAAGAGGGATTACGAAATAGTGCTAACCTGACTCCCTGTACCTGTCAACTTCGCGGGAGCACGCCTCAAAGTCCATGAGTCCGTAAGTTTGGAGATGTAAAAATAAGGGTAAACAAAGAGGACGGCTCACGTGTGTTCAGCCTGGAATATTAAATGTACTCAGAAACATTAAGGGTTAAATATGGAACAAAACAACACATGAAATCAGAGGATATTTATTTATTCATTCATCAAATATTTGATTTTGTCATTGAAGCTGATTTGACAAAAACGAGTAAATAGATTACATGAAGTTACCTCTCATCTCGTGAGAAAATAGCCTGGAAGACTTTCAAATCCTCGCAGTCTCCTCGCAGTCTCTGACACTCAACCACTTACCACGTGACGTCAGTAAGTCCCTGAGGGTTCAGGGTTTGAAGCTTTAGGGGGGACATTGGGATTGGGCCAAAGTCTCTTGTTCGTCATTTCCTCGATCCTCACTTGAACTGAAAGTTGTTCTGCACCGCCATATTGACGGCCGTCCCAAAGCTCTTATTTCTGATCTGAGGAGCGAGGATCGAGAATCTCCGAGGGATCTCTGAGGAGCCATGAGCAAGGACGCACGAGAACAGCATTCCAGGAAGTGTTTTTATGGCCAACACGCCCCCTCATTGTTCATCAGTTATGTGATTGGACGCTGCAGACGATCAGACTGACTGACTGGAGTTTCATACCAGATTGAAGACAGACGACGCCCCCGAATTTGGGGGCTCTCGGGCTCAGCACCCCTGAAAATATTGTTCGGAAAATGGCCTTATTCTTCGGTAATATTGTGGATTTGTACATTTGTTTTACTGGATTAAACAGCAACGTATGGGCAACACTATCATATAACTCACTTTTTACACACTCCAAACACAACTATAGACTACTAATATAAGCATCTAGAAAATGTGGCATAAAAGCATGAAATCCTGGGCAAAAACGCCGTTATGTGTACTGCAAATCAATATTCCATCACGAAGCTAGTGGCTATGCGGCTAATCCGCATAGCATTAGCATTAGCACATTAGCATTCGACACAGAACGCATAAATACCTTCGGTTTTTCTCTTCGTGAAATCAGTAGAAAGCTGTGAGTGGACAACGGTACCATGGCAGTGCCCTTCACCGGAAAAAATTGTTGGTTTTTGGTCACCTTTTATGAAAAATGAAGACAATAACATCGAAAATTATCCGGTTCAAAGCTACAATGATTGTTGGCAACTGCATTCTGTCTGCTTGTGAACTGTTTCCTGTAGAAGGGGGGTCAATCCACCATGGGCGAGTGGTCAGACTTCCGGCGAACGGAAATTTACGCTCGGGGAGACAGTTCTTGCAACTTTACTCGCTGAAACTTCTGTCAATCAACACCCGCTTCGACGCCAGCCTTCCTGAGACTCTGACGCGTCGAAGGCGGGCTCATTGACTGAAATGCACCGATGATAGGCTGAGCTACAGCCCCATACACACACAGGAACTGAGAAAATGCTATGGATGACAGCCAGAAACAGGCTCTGAGCGCACCCTTGCTGTCAAAATGATTTCTAACGGCTGTATTTGGATGTATTGAATAATATGAGTGATAAAAAAGTGAAATATATAGTTATATAGTATATAAAAGTACAATGTAAGAGCTGCAACAGCTGGTTCGAAAATTATGACCTTGCGTCACCTCTCTGTACTAAAGCCTCTTATTCTTCACTTTATCCCAGCCAACCTTTGTTCAACAACTTCTGATTGGTTGTGCTATGATTTGGGAGAGTTGTTAGGCAGCCAGCTGCATTATTTCAAAAACATAATATCAATAAAAGTGCTTTTTTTTCCAGGCGAACCTGATTATTTTCAATTTGAGCTGCCGTGTAATATCTTCATGCACTATATTAACCAGCAACATATACACAATATTTACCCATCTGAACAATCTCAAAGTGTTGTCTGATTATAGCATCAACAATTATTAAAATAGACCTTGTAGTAACAGAACTATGGTCTCCTTAGTATGGGTATGCCATTTTCGAGCAGAGGCCTACAAATAGGGCCCGAGCTTAAGAGGTTAATTATTGGAATGCTGTTAAGCATTCCAACAAGCTACAGAAACCTAAGCTACAGAAACCGTTCAACTATTAAAATGTTCAGCTCTTTCACCAGAGGTGTGCTATAACTTTTTATATTGCTAACCTTTAAACTTTTTGAATCATTAAACTTTTCATTTTTTCAATAGGATCTCTATGGAGAATATTTTCAAATGGCTTCAGGCACACAGGTGTTCGCGATTAAGCCAATTAGTGATGTTGATAAACACAGACTCACAGACACACGCGCACATACACTCCTCTCCCTCTCTCTCTGTGTCTCTCATACAGTCATTCAGGTCTTAGGGATCTTCAGAGGTCTTTACCCCCTCCTCCACCCCACCCCACCCCCCCCACACACACACATACACACACACACCCACCCCATTTTAAAATAAAAGCCGCACACACATGATTTGTTGCAGCTGTTACATGTTACAGCTCGGCCAATCAGATATGAGGATTCTGATAAGTTTCCTGATTCGAGTGACATTTACACACACCGCGCCACAAGAGGGAGAGACGAGGAAAGACATGGCAGAGCAGGACAACAGTCATGTAAGCTGTGAAAGATAAAACAGTACATTCTCCAAATGAGAAAGTTTGCCTCCTCTCTCTCTCTCTCTCTCTCTCTCTCTCTCTCTCTCTCTCTCTCTCTCTCTCTCTCTCTCTGTGTGTGTCTCTCATACAGTCATTCAGGTCTTGGGGATCTTTAGATCCCCCCTCCTCCTCCACACACACACCATTTTAAAATAAAAGCCCCACAGAAAGAATCCTAACTGAAATGCTTGTGATGAGCCTGTCATTTAATAACCGGTTTGTGTTCAGCTAACATTATGATTCTGTCTCCTCTCCCCTTCTCCCCCACACCCCATTTCAAAATAAAAGCTAAATGAAACAAAAGAATGTCATCACGCCGACTTGTTCGCTTCTTTGTGTATACTCATGCAACAAGGGTGTAGTTTGTTAAAAACGTTATAGGCGTTTTACTTTCTGGTAAACATCCATTGTCTTCTTGTACAGGGAGGGATCCAGTGGATGCCTACTTCCTGGCTCGCCTAAAAGTGTGTCATCTTTTTGGGAACCACACCTTTTGTTATTCTCAAAAAACAATCGTAGCATTGTATCAATGACACACAGACCAGGTAAACATAATTGCAATGCCAGGCAACATCTTGGATTTAACATTGTGGACTGTAAATGATGACAATCTGGACTTTAAACACCTGTACTGTGTGCATTAGGCTGATACAACTGCATCCACCTTACTGTTAGGCTCTATACTCAAAAATATAATATTCCTTTATTTGTAAGCAACTAGCAGAGGCCATTAGATCGTCTGCTCTGCAGTTCTGTATGCTGAATTCTCTTAGTGATCGTATAATTGTAATCTGTTGTCTGTATCAGCATCCATTCTGTGTAAATGATGAGAAAATCAATACTAAGAAACTGCACTTCCCTCCCACGTGTCTAATAATTGAAAAAGCAGCAAAACAACGTCTGATGAAAATCAATCCAAAGGGTTGAGGTTTAAAAGTTGTAGTTTGCAACAAATGCAATGATGATAAAACTGTATTTTTGTGTGGATCGGCTGAGCTTCTGTTTCTGAGATTAAACGAGTAGAAAGCAGCTTTCAAAACTGTCCCTGACTACTGCTGGTTTTCTGTCCTTCCACTCACTTAATTACCGTTAATTACAGTTAATTGCAGTTGTTTGGGATCACCTTGTGTACATCACTCCCTGATGAGAACCAGCAGGACTCCCGACTCCCGATTATTGAATCCGATAGTGACTCATACCAGTTCAAACACTTTCTGTGCACTTTTAAAATCGACAGAGACTAAATTGTTTTGTATTTGGAAAGATAATGCATCGTTTTTTGATAGGTGGCATTTAAAAAATCTAATTCAATGGTTAGTAAACCTTATTAACAGAATAAGTAGTGTGTCAGCGGAGTGATACCTGTATGATTGAATTTGACACACATCGTTGAGCAATATATCAGATATTAAAGCAATATATCGATCAATTAAGTATAGAAGAGAGAGCTCTGACTCGCACTGTTTAATAAAAAAAAGACTAACACTGCACAAGCTGTTGAGACACAGTCAAATCTTCTTTCAAGTTCCTGCAAACCATTTTAAAATACAAAATTCAGACAAGACATCGCGTTCTGTGACATTGCACAGCTTACTGAACCTGGGGTGCGACAATCACTTTCCAGAGATCTTCTGAATCATGTGAGATGAAGCAGGGTAAAAGCCCTTCGTGGCTTCATGCACTTTCAGTTCCCTTGTCTCAAAGTCAGTGTTTTTGTTTTAATCTATTTTTGGTTACATGAAATAAAATCTTTGGTTAATACAAGCTTAAGAAATGCTACCCTTTTTTTCTATGATATAAAATAAATACCCTTCTCATGAATTTTGAAGCCTCTTGAGTCTTAAAGATGCGGTTTCTGTCAAGTGCCGCAATGAAACAAAAGAATGTCATCACGCCGACTTGTTCGCTTCCTTGTGTATACTCATGCAACAAGAATGTAGTTTGTTAAAAACATTTTAGGCGTTTTACTTTCTGGTAAACATCCATTGTCTTCTTGTACAGGGAGGGATCCAGTGGATGCCTACTTCCTGGCTCACCTAAAAGTGTGTCATCTTTTTGGGAACCACACCTTTTTTTATTCTCAAAAAACAATCGTAGCATTGTATCAATGACACACAGACCAGATAAACATAATTGCAATGCCAGGTAACATCTTGGATTTAACATTGTGGCCTGTAAATGATGACAATCTGGACTTTAAACACCTGTACTGTGTGCATTAGGCTGATACAACTGCATCCACCTTACTGTTAGGCTCTATACTCAAAAATATAATATTCCTTTATTTGTAAGCAACTAGCAGAGGCCATTAGATATTCTGTTCTGCAGTTCTGTATGCTGAATTCTCCTAGTGCTGTTAATGCTGTTAAGCCGTTAATTGAGAGGAAAACCAACTTTCTGCTCCATAGAGACCAATGTTAAATTTTGCTTCAAAAACATCTTCCACAGAACACGGTACCCCATTTCTAGATCGCCAGTTAAGCCACATTTTTTACACTACAGACACAATTTTTACAGGATCTGTTTCTCAAGTCATCCTTCCTCTCAATTATTAACATCGGAGCAATAGGAGCTACGGTTATGGGAGTTTTGATGATTTGTTTGAGAGGTGTTTCCCTGTTTTATCTCCATGAAATGGCTTCAGGCACACAGGTGTTCGCGATTGAGCCAATTAGTGATGTTGATAAACACACAGACTCACAGACACACGCGCACATACACTCCTCTCCCTCTCTCTCTCTCTGTGTCTCTCTCTCATACAGTCATTCAGGTCTTAGGGATCTTCAGAGGTCTTTACCCCCTCCTCCACCCCCCCCCCCCCCACACACACACACACACACACCCCATTTTAAAATAAAAGCCGCACACACATTCTGATTCTGATAAGTTTCCTGAATCGAGTGACATTTACACACACCGTGACACAAGAGGGAGAGACGAGGAAAGACATGGCAGAGCAGGACAACAGTCATGTAAGCTGTAAATGATAAAACATAGTACAATCTCCAAATGAGAAAGTTTGCCCCCTCTCTCTCTCTGTGTGTCTCTCATACAGTCATTCAGGTCTTAGGGCTCTTTAGAGGTCTTTCACCCACCCCCCCCCCCCCCCCCCACACACACACCATTTTAAAATAAAAGCCCCACAGAATGAATCCTAACTGAAATGCTTGTGATGAGCCTGTCATTTAATAACCGGTTTGTGTTTATCTAACATTATGATTCTGTCTCCTCTCCCCTTCTTCACTAATTCGATCCCCTCTCTCTCTCGCTCTCTCGCTCTCTCTCTCTCTCTCTCACTAATTCTTTCCCCTCTCTCTCTCTCTCTCACTAATTCTTTCCCCCCTCTCTCTCTCGCTCTCTCTCTCGAGCTTCAACATTTTTCAAACAGATAGTCTCCCATTTCTTAATTTTCAGCAATTTTTTCACAATTAATTTCAGCTTTCAGCATTCCAACGCATTTTCAGCAGGAAATGCTTTTTCTAGTTAAACTCTAGTTTTATATTTGATTCGTTTTCTGATTCACCATCTGGTTTAAATATATGTTCATTGCAGGTCGAAATAACAAAAGGACCACAAACAACTTTCTTAATTTGTTAGAAAGATTTGTCTTTTCATGATCTGTTATTTCCCTCAATAACTTGTATTATGGATATTATGGATATTATGGATTATGGATTATGGATTAAAAGTCAGAAAGAGCTTTTTACATCATTTATCATCATTTCATTCAGTCACGTGAGGCTGATCATTCCTGAGTGTCGGGTTTGATGAGTTATATAATTTCAATTTAACCTGAAAAATGAAGCCTAATAAATACATTCCAGTATTATAATTCGCAAGTAATTCATAAATAAATGAATCGCATTCCCTCGGTAGAAATCGATCCTGCACTTATAAACAGGACAGTTTGTTAAAGAGGTAACAGGCTACAGAGAGAAACACCTCTACAGTGATGAATACTGTGTCTTCATTAGTTATTAGTATTATTAGTTACTATTATAGGCTACAGTGATCATGTGTACAGACACAAACTTCTCAAAAGTCTCTGCAGCTGTTAAAGCCGACTGACAGCTGTGATCAGCGGCCGCCGTCATCAGAAACAGACGTCGCTTCATTTGACGCAACTGAGGAAAGGACGTCTCATAGTCATATCTCTTAAAACATATTTCCTCGTTTCCTCGCATGGAAAGGACGCAAGTGAGGGAAACGGGGAACGAAGAGACTTTGGATGTAGTCTGCAGAAATGCTGATTTACGGAAAGGGTTCATAAAGGGATTAAAATGTCTGCGAGAGAGCCCTCAAACACTCGATGATTTGACAGTGGGACAGCCTTAAACCCTCACCGATTTTGCGAGAGCACGCCTCAAAGTCCGCGAGTTTGCGAGAGCACGCCTCAAAGTCCGTGAGTTTGCTGTAGCGCGTCTCAAACTCAAAATCCGTCGGTCAGTGAGTGTGGAGATTGGGATTGGGCTGTGGACAGCATTCTTTTTTTCTTACATATAATAATGATTTTTTTTTTTTGTCTCAGTAAATAAATGTTTTTTTCATGAATTTCATCAAATGACATGAATTTTCAATTAAACTTTACTATTAAAATGTTTCTTATTTGTATTTTATTTTTCATTTACAGCCTGTAAAAGACACTCTGGGGCAGCACATGAGTGTTAACAGAAATTAGCTCATCAACATCCTGAGTTACTGTTTGTTTGATTCAAACGGATTCAGGATACAGTGCTGTGGGTGGTAGCCACCCTTAAATACAAAACCTGGAAGTCAAACAATGAGAACACAGCTTCCAGTAAACCAGAGAGGGATAAAGTGACGGATCACACTGAGATTTCATCACTGTGATACAATGAATCTCTGCTGAGGTAAGACACATGAAACACTTCAACTAAGTTTATTTCAATTTTCATTTAATAATGAAAACTAAATGTTGCCAGTAACCATTCGAATATACTGTACATGTGTACAATTTTGAGGTACTTGTATTTTACTTCTACTACTTCTGCTTCATGCTGTACTCCATTACTACTTTGTACTCCATCACATTTACTCGACTGTAGTTACTGGATACTTTGTTGATTACATCAAGTTAAAAACATGATCAGTCTATAAAAGGCAGGTAAACGTGCAAAAGTATCAGCGTCATGATATACTTCAAGTAACTAAAGTAGAAGTAGGCCTACGCATTGTGCAGAATAATTCTATATTTCTGAGTTATATTTTCAGTATCTGAAAGCTGAACTAAACTGAACTTCATCCGTCTGTTTGTTCTTGGCACATCGCCATAGTTTAACAGTTTAACAGGACATTTTTCACAAGATTTGGGATTTACAAAGAAATTGTATATGTATATATATATATATATATCTATATATATATATATATATCTATATATATATATATCTATATATATCTATAGATATCTATAGATATATATCTATATATATATATATATATATATATATATATATATATATATATATATGGCAGCGATAGCACCGTGGATACTTCCTGGTGCAAAATAAGACTTTTTATTTTTTAAATGGGGGAAAAAGATAGAGGGTTTTTTTCCGTATATTGACATTAACCACACCATGTCCGGGTTCTCAGATGTATCAAAGAGTTGCGCAAACAAGGTAGGAGTAGCAGTTATAAATGATTCACGGGGAAAATGCTGGCAATAAGGTTAGATTTATAGTGGATAGAGGCCTCAAGACCATCGAGGGTAATGATTTCTTAAGATTCAAGTTCTTCATTAGCCATCTTCAGACATCCCTGTTTCTACACGACACACATTATACAGAATTCAAACAGACGCGTTGCTAACGCGGCGCCGTCTCCGGGTGTGGCTGTGTCAAAGGAAATGAACTGGGAGATAAAGCGGCACTCATTTTGCAGTCCGCTTCAGTGCATCATAGACCAAAAGCAATATTTAACGGAGGTCGAAAGGAAAAGTGGCGGATGCAATAGGAGGAAGAAAGAAAAGCGAGAAGGTTTAACCGAGTCCAGAGGAAACGAGGGAAATGAGTGAGCGAAGTTAAAGTATAACGTTATCATGATGTGTTCACATGTAATCTCGTAAAATGTAGTGTTGGTGAGAAACTTGTCTGAATGCACTTGTATGAAGGAGACGTTTTCACAACAATATAAATAGATATTCGAGATGAATTATGAGCTATTTGACTTCCTAACACCAGCTCCAGGCAGCGTATAATACATCATTACAATTTGTTTAAACCAAACATACAATCTTTTATTTCCTTTCTTTTATTATCATTTGCATTATGTGTTTTTATGAAGAAAAAAACCTCACTATAAATTACTACAACAGAGTAAAGGGATAACATTTAGAATTTGTGGTGGTTTACACTGACTTCAGAGTCGTTGAAATGAACTTCCTTCTCTGTGCAGAGTAGGGCTTAAAACTCCGACTCTGCTTCTTTAATAAAAGTGAAACTGATATTTTTCAAATAATAATTGGAAAGCTGGCGGTGTCACAATATTTGTATTGAGATGACTTCACAATGGAGTTCAAGTTTTAACAAATAATATTATTTAGCATTACAAGGTGCCAGCTACCCCTTTGTTTTTTTACTTTCTTTTTTAATTTAGTGGTAGAAAATGATTTTACCCGCTGTTGAGTCTTTTTAAACTGAAATATAGAATATCGTCAAACAGAACTTCTCTTTTAAAAGTAATTATTCTTGCAAGAAGAGGCACAGTTACACAGAGTCACAGAGTCACAGAGAGTCTGTAGAAGTGTGCGCTACCACGTTAATGTCGCACAGAGTTATAAAGAGAGTGATCAGGCGTGGGGGCCTGTGTACTGCAACATCCTGTTTCAGGCCATGAAGGCTGTGGCAGTTAATCTAGTTATCTATGTAGACACACAGATACATATCTTGTATCCTTGGAGCATAGAACATGTGACTTTATACTTGTTATCCAACACAGAGAAGAAGAGGATATGTGTGCAGGCAGTCAGCTGCTGCATGGATCACAAGTTACATGATGCAAGCTTATGATATCTTGCTGGAAAACAAGTTGTACAACAGTTTACTGATAAGAATATAAAATACTTATAAGAATATTTCCATTACCCAACAGCAAGATACATTTGAGCATGTATGTTAACACAAAGGGTGAAGGTGGACTGAGTTCAGAGCAAAAGTACAAGTGATTATAGGCATTTACACACGTAGAAATATATACTAAGTATAAATTTACCATTACAGTACCAGATCATGAAGGCCACAGCTTGTTTAAGAAGGGAGTACGGCGCCCTCCTCCTCTGTCTGGCTGCCTTTGTCGTCATCTTTGTGCTACGATACATGGACAATCTGGAGGTGAGAACTTTTAAGTTTTAGTGGGATCTGATTGAAGGGTGGACCCTGTTTGAAATGTTTGATATTCGTCTGTTTCTGGATATTTTCAAATCCAATGGAGCCTGGCAAGTTAATGCAGTTAAATGATGTTGTCAATCTCAATCCTGCATCTCCTCCAGTTAAAGGATAAAGCTGGCAGTATTCTATACTTTACACAACCTGCTTCCCATTCGTTCTTACTGAAGACCTAAAGACCTTAAGAAATGGGTCGCAAATAGTTTATAAAAAGCCACGAGATGCCCCAAAACAGCTGGCCACTAAAGGGAGGACTTTGAGGTTTAATGGCTTGAATTCTCTCATCAGTGGTGTTTGTGACACGACTAATTGTCTCTTTTGTACCGTTAGTGGTTCAATCCATTTTATATGCATTAATTATTCAATACATCTTTCCGCTATGAAAGTATTCCACTGTATTGTTACACCATTGGGCATGAAACATCCTCAAGTGCTTCTTGGCCAAAGACACAACATATCCCAAAATATGAATTTCATTTAAAAAGACCTTGAAAACCTTGAAGATTTTGCACTTTTGCTGCATTTAGTTAATTACTTGTTGCATCTTTGACACCATCTGTCTCTCTCAACCCCCTGCCAGTTTCAGCCTAAATCCACCATCATCATGGTGGATCATCAGCCAGTCTCCACTCATCCTCAAATGAATCGCAGCTTCTGCACCTTCCAGCCACTGTCCCCTGAGGACGCTCTGGAGGAACGTCTCATACTGGACTCCACTGCTTGGCCTGAAACTCCACTTTTGCCAGCTCCTATTTTCCTGGAGCAGACCAGTGATCCAGCTCACAGCAACTTCACCATTCTACCAGGGATGAAAGGGGGAGAGTGGCATGTAGGGGATCAGCTGGAGGTCATGATACAAACCTCTGACTTCCAGGGTCGTCCCAAGAAGTCTGGGGGGGACTTCCTACTCGCCCGGCTGCACAACCGGAAGCTTGAAGCAGGTGTGGCTGGGCAAGTGGTGGATCATCTGAATGGGAGCTACTCTGCTGTATTCTCTTTACTCTGGGAAGGAGACGCACAGGTTGAGGTACCGAGATGTTTCAAACGTTTTTTTTACTGATTGTCCGTGAAGCCCCGCCCACCTTTAGTTAGTTCAGAGGAGTGTTTAAGTGAATGGAAAATTCTCCAGCGATTATTCTCTGCGATTTATCTGGTTCACGACTTGAAGACGTGAACCTTTAAAAGTGTGGCGCTTCAAGTAGTATTACTGATATGACTGAACATGATTGGACTTGGTGAAAACTCTGGTTCTCTGTCCAATCAGGTGACTCTGGTTCACCCTGGTGAGGCCATCTCAGTGCTGAACAGGCTGAACAGAGAACAGCCCGACAGGATTTACTTCAAGAGCCTCTTCCGCTCAGGCTCACTCTCTGAAACCACCCTCTGTGACGTCTGCCTACGGCCAACCCCGCAGCTGCTGTGCAACTACACTGACCTCCGTACAGGCGAGCCGTGGTTCTGCTACAAGCCAAAGAACCTGAGCTGTGATGCCAGGATCAACCACTACATGGGAGGATCCAAAGCAAACTTGCTCAATGCCAATGAGGAGAAGCTCTTTCAAAGGTGAGGGAGCAGAGAGACTGGGATTTTGTGTGACTTCTAAATACGTACATCCAGTGTTACCTTTGTATCTCCTTGGTGGAATGTTTCAGAAGTTTGTAACTACATGCAGTTAAGATTAAATATGAAAATGTTTTAAAGGTAATGCAAATCAAACAAACCAGTCTGAAACATACTAGTTGACTTTCATTTGGAACATTAGATAGTATTTGCTGTTTGACTTTAAATTGAATTATTGTAAAGTCATTTTATTTTGGATGTCGTCTTTTCTAAACTTTCAGATGCACACTTATTATTTTTTGCCACTTGGAGGCAGCACAACAAGCTATTATTATGCACCTTGTAAAGTGGATATGGCTAAAATGTGAGCAAACACTGGCCTATTTGATACCAGTTGACATGGAGGCACATTAACATTCATTTGGTCTTGTGTCGTATAATTCTTCTCCTTTTAGCTGTATTTTGGTCTTCGCCAACGTCAGAGGGAAATATCTGCTTTAATCTAAATGTGGCGCTTTGTTCAACCTGCTTGTCGCTGATATTGTCTGTTTGCTGTTTAGTGGTTGGTAGAGCACAATTGACCCTTCACTTAGCCCCGCCCCCCGCTGATACTCCGTCAAAATGTCAGAGCTACCATGGAGCCCACACTGTCACTAACTGCACTCACTGAATACATAATATCACATTTTTGGGAAAACAGAGACAGACGACGAAGTATATTCACTGTTACAATCATTAAAAAAAACAAAAGCAGCATATATATACCTTGAGTGTCTAGCGTAGCAAAGAAGTTGTAACGCTATGATGTGCTAACGTACTCTGCTAATGTCAGCCCCACAGGTTTTCTCATGGAAATGTAACGTTTAAACATAAATCTCCTTTCAACTTCTTCAGGCAACGAGTTTCACTATTCCACAACATTTAACCAGGACTAGCTCCAGATCCCCAAAACTAGCCTGAAAATGAAGTAAATCTGAAAGGTTTGCATTGGAGTTTATATAGCCGGATAGTTGTCAGACCCTGGTTAGAGTTGGCCAAAGCTACACTTTGATTGACCAGTCTGCGTTGGAGTGGCAGGACTAACTAACGGTTCAATTCGTTCATCAGCTTTCCGGCATGAAACAGCTGCAGCAATAAAATATGTTGATGAGAACGGTGAGGCTCAACCAAAACAGTTTAGTTTGCCGGCCGTAAAACCAAGAATATGAACTGAAAGATGCTAAAATGTTCTGTAGATAGTAATCATTATCTCTGGGTTCATCACTGCGAGTGGCACCTTGCACATTACGCAGTCATTGGACCCATTGCTTATATGACAATTATATAAATTAGTGCTGCTTTAATTCACAAAATGTATTTTTAGGGGTTACGTTTTTTGTGATGTTGAATGAACTTTCAAGCAGTTGTTTCTCTTTTTAGGGCTAGATTTTTCTAATTTTAATTTCATTCCAACTATTGTCATCCTGTTTCTTTATTGTTGGAATGCTGTTAAAATACTACGACCACTACTACAGCTATTACTACGACGACTGATACTACTACTTCTTCTAATTACTAATACTTCTACTACTACTGCTACTACAAATATCACTACTGCTACAGCTAGTACTTATTCAAATGCTACTAATACTTATACTGCTAATAATACTTTTACTACAACTTCTACTACTACTACAACAAATATCACTGCTGCTGGAATTCTTTTAAGCTACAGAAACTGTTCGAATCTCAAAATGTTCAGCTCTTTCAGGAGAGGGGTGACATGACTTCATATTTGTAATCTTTCAACTTTTTGAATTATTAAGCTTTTTGCAATTTTTTAAAAATTGGATATCTATTTTCAGCAATGTTTTTGAGATTAATTTCAGCTTTCAGCATTCCAACGCATTTTCAGCAGGAAATGCATTTTCTCTTTACTGTGTGTGCTTTTCTTCAGGGGTGTTAACTTGAAAGTCTCCATTCGGGCGTCAGGACCTGCTCGTGTCACCGTGTTGCCACAAGGTAGATCACAACATTTTATTTGATATGTATGACTAAAACTAACTAGAGCGAGACTTTTTTTATATGGAACCATTTCTTCTTTATTTCAGTGGCCGTGCAATTACATCATTCTTTATTGTTCCCCATCCCTTGACTTTAGCAGGTCCTTTAATTCTGTTGCTGACTCTTGTGATGGCTAATTTCCACTGGACTTATCTATCTGTTTTTATTGTCTGACCACTCAGTATTTTGACCCGTTTGACGGCAGTAAAAATACCCTAAATGTCATTCTTTTAGCCTGAAATTTGATGACTTTTCCTAAAGTGACCCAAAATACACAAAGATTTAACATTTTAAAATGTTACACTTTTGTACATGGTGCTACAAGTTTTTATAGACTGAGGCTGTTTTGGGTCAAATTTGACCCGTATCTATTGAGATGGATTTTAAATCTACCAGTGTGGGTCAAATTAAGGAAAATTGTGGTTTTAGGAAATCTTGAAACTGTGAAACTGTACAGGCCATGTTTGTGTGTATTTGTTATGGGACTGAGTTCAAGGGCGACCTCGACACTGTCACGAGAACTGTCTGTGTTCCACCAACACTTGCGTTCCACCAACACTTGCCCAGGTTCCCGCAGTGACAGACACCTGCTGGTCTTTGAAGGGGCATGGGGGAATCTCGAAACAGTGAAATAGTAAAAGAGCACAGGAGTGATCATGGTGCACAAAGGGGTCAGAGGGTGCCTTGTCACAGACACAAGATCTGCACCTGCAAGGTGGTGGTCGGGGGGGGGGGGGGTCATAACATTATTATCATTGACTAGTTTATAATAAGCATTTTATTATGTAATGTTTTGTGTTCTAAGAGGTAAATGTTGAATTAATATTGATAATTATGATTTCTTATGATATAGCAGTGAGGGCAGCGTTTAATGGTTGCAATGATTAAACATCGTTATATTATCAATTCCAACACTTCCAGAATGTTCATGCCATTTTCAAATTCAAAACAAAATATTTAAATCATTATGGCTTTAATGTTGTTGTGTCTTATGTAAAACAGGACATGATAATGTGTAATAGTCGATGTTTTTCTCCAAAAACAAATGTAAAACATAAAAAATACACTCTCCCTGCTCTCTGAAACATTTATTATGGATTAATCATACATTTATTACTGAGGCATGGGCTATTTAGACATTCTAAATAGAATTGTAGTTTAAAATTAGGTATAGACAATTACTATGAGGGAATTCTTGGTCTGGGTCAAAATATAAACAGTATGTAAGGGTTAACAAAGTTAATCAATGTCAGACATGGTGAGTGAGGGTCCACTCAAGTTGAGTAATATTGTGTGTGTGGGTGTGTGGGGGGTTAATCAAGGTCAAGGACATGACATTGTCAACTTAGATAAGGGGCTGAATGGGGATGCAGTCGGTGGACCAATCACTGATTAACCATTCAATGGTTAATCAGTGAATGGCAACTGTTGTCCAGATGTCCTCGTGATGAACTACCCCACCATGTGCTCAATGCCTTTATAAGTCGTACACAACCAACACTCTGGGTTCTTCCTCCTTCCTGCAGAAAGCTGCAGCTGATTCAGAACGCTGCAGCTCGAGTCCTCACTAAGACCAGGAGGGTGGATCACATCACTCCAGTTCTGAGGTCTTTGCACTGGCTTCCTGTCCAACAAAGAATTGACTTTAAAATCCTGCTGTTGGTTTACAAAGCACTGAATGGTTTAGGGCCAAAATACATCTCTGATCTGCTGCTACCTTATGAACCATCCCGACCCCTCAGGTCGTCTGGGACCGGTCTACTTTCTGTTCCCAGAGTCAGAACTAAACATGGAGAAGCAGCGTTCAGTTTTTCTGCTCCACATATCTGGAACAAAGTCCCAGAAAGCTGCAGGTCTGCTGAGACCCTCAGCTCATTTAAATCAAGATTGAAGACTTTTCTGTTTGCTGCTGCCTTTAATTGAACCACATTCAATTCATATATTCATCAATTTCCTGCATTTCTGCATTTTACTACTGCATTTTATTTCTTACACTGTTCTTAATTGCTGTTAAATCTCCTTTTCTTTTGCCTTATGTTTTGATGCTTTTAATGGTTTTAAAAGGACTGCACAATATATCGCCATTTCCTCCGGGACCGAGTTCGTGCAAGGCGTACACTATAAAACGCAGATCGGCAGAGATCTTTTCCAGACGTGGTTTGTGTGCGAGTAGTTGCGGAGTTGCGGCAGTGTATGGTTGATTGCATGCAGCGTAATGTCTCAGGGAGACATCAATTATTGTTTCAATGTATGTTTTAAATCTCCTTTACTTTTGCCTTTATGCTTTTAATGGTTTCATGTGAAGCACTTTGAATTACCTTGTTGTTGAAATGTGCTATACAAATAAACTTGCCTTGCCTTGCCTTCAGACCGCATTGCATTCTGTATGACGATTGAACCTTCTCTGCGCAGAGAATGAATACTTTAAAGACAAACTTGTTTTCTCAATGTTTCTTAATTTCAGTATCATAGGACTCACTCGGTACGATTGAATCGTTTTTTTCCACCACACTGTTAAAAATTAGAGACTTTTCTTTATGGATCTCTGAAAGCAGGACTTCAATATAGGACATAATGAGGCAGGACGCTTAGCCTTATATGGTGTTATTGGGGTTACTTGTGCTAATTTATAATGATGATGAACGTACGCTCATTTGTGCACAGGTGACATTCATCATCACGCTGGTCATTTACAGTCATCTGAAGTTAGGAGCGTTTGCTGAATCTGAAGTGGCTCCCTTGTACGATTCCACCGAACGAAACAAAAGTTGAGATAAGAATATGAAAATATCATTGCATGAGGTCCACTGAGGTCCTTTCTGGCGTTCTCCTGAAGAGAGATTAACTGTATTCAGCCCAAAAGAGTGCTGGGAGCATGGAGCACAAGGCTAAAAGTTCATGAGAGTTGCTCTTCCTGTTAGCAGTGTTTATAGTATACAATCCCTTTATAGCTTGGTTTTGTTTTTTCATGGGATAACTCCAACCTTATTCTTTAACTTCCTCAGGTCAGCTAAAGGTGAAGAGCAGCACTGTGACATCTGGACCCTCTGGTTACTACTACCAGGGTGTGTGGCGAGCACTAGCTGGCACCACAGTCCACGAATTCAATGCGTCTGCCATCAGTCAGTGTCTGAAAGGCAAGGTGGTCCACATGTATGGAGACTCCACCGTCAGGCAGTGGTTTGAATTCCTCAACGCAGCTCTACCAGGTAGCTGATCCACAGGGATTTCTGGCAACAGATGATTTTGTTACCACTGCTGCTTAATGTGTTCCCCCTGTCATACTTTCAGGTCTTAAGGAGTTTGACCTGCACAGCCCGAAGCAAGCTGGACCTTACATGTCCTTGGACAATGCAAACAACATATTGTTGACGTCCCGCTTCCACGGCCCTCCAATCCGGATTGTCGTTGTCTCGACCAGCGAGCTTCGTTACATTGCTAATGAGCTAGATGGCTTAATCGGAGGCCCCGACATTGTCGTCGTTTTTGGCATCTGGGCTCACTTCGGCACTTTCCCCATGGAGATCTACATCAGGAGGCTGCAGAGCATCCGCAGGGCGGTGGTGCGGCTGCTGGACAGGGCTCCAGGCACGCTGGTCGTCATCCGGACAGGGAACCCCAAAGATTTAAACCTTTTTGCGTCGCTAACCAACAGCGACTGGCACTCGCTGCAGTGTAACAAGGTGCTCAGAGCCATGTTCAAAGGACTGAATGTTCATCTGATAGATGCCTGGGAAATGACCCTGGCCCACCACTTGCCGCATAACCTCCACCCACCACCTCCCATTATTAAGAATATGGTAAACCATCTATTGTCTTACATATGTCCTCAATAAGGTGGGTGCATTTTTTCGTTCAGCAGTCCATACTCAGACTAGACTAAGTACTTTTTTTTTCAACATCAGGCAATGTTGAGTGAACGCAAAAGAAACGGGACTTGATTGAAAGCGGCTCCAAGCCCACTTGGGTATTAAAAACTGCTGAATGATCACACTGAATGCAACTTCATGACCCGTGTCTTGGGATTGTCTCGCAGAATTGCAGGAGACGATCATTGCCTGATAAACATCATTTTCAACTCGTCACACTTTCCATCTGCAGTCTGACATCTGATTTGATTTTTGCGAACCAATCAGGAGAGACCAAAGTATCCGCCTGAATCTAACGTAATGTTAAGTCGAAATCAGTCCTCAGGTTGACACAAGCACGTGTTACATTTTTTGGGGGGGGGTCAATTTGTTGATAACTTCTAAATAAATACAAAATAATACACACCAACACCGGAAGAAATTAAAATGAGTCAATATGTTGATCGCATTACTTTATTTCAGTACAGTGGTGTCTAGAAAGTTTCTTAAATTATTTGAACTGTGTGAACGGGTATCCTGGCTTTCAGTTTAAGTTTGAATTAAATGAGTTTGGATGCAAGGATGCACTCTTGACACTTTTCCCTGTCGTGCCATGGATATACTGTCATCATCTGAAGTCTTGATGATGTGCATGAACCTTTGTAGGAGGCTTGATCTCCTCAGACTACGGGTGCAGGATCTCCTGGGGTCTGGCACTTATATGGAGAGGTCACCCACTGCAAGAAGTTAGCCGCGTGGCTTTTAAAGTCCTCTTCAGATACATAGCAAGATGGAGAAAATGGACCAAATATTTGTCAGAACAAGAAATTTGGCTGGTGACTTGCCCTCCTTAACCTCACACAGGTGTTTTGACTCTGTTCAGTGTTGATGCTCATTATCTTTTAAGAAGACAGCTACTCTCTTCAAACAGGATGCTACTGTGCAAATCTCAATCCCAGCATAAATAATACTGTGTACAGAACCCTTCGAATATGTTTTTTTGATATCTGATGTTGGGCTGAAATTATGGTTGACATGAGTGACGGACAACGTTGTTGGCGTGTTGAATGGTTGTTTTGATGTATTTTGTTTTTGTTTTTTCTCTTATTTAAACTTAGTTTATTTATAACCTTTTTTGTAACATTTCTGCTTCTTAGATAAATATGTGTTTATTGTAAACATATTGTTGTTATTGGTCTGGCAACAAGTGTATTAAGACAACTCAGGAGGTTTGTAATATGTGTCATCTTTATGCCCTTATTGCAGATTAAAGAAACACAAGAAGAGGAAGTAGCGGTTAACTTTCTTGAGTTGATCCAGACTCTGCTCAGTCTGGAAATGCTCGAATTTGCTTCCTTCTTGAATGTCACATGAAACAAATTACACAACTTTCACAACCTGTTTAATATGAAGCTGAAGCCAAGAGATGGTTAGTTTATTTTATTTTAGCATAAAGACTGGAAACTGGGAAACAGCTCGTCTGATTCTGTTGAAGGTGGGTGCAGTGCGAAGAAGCTCCAGCAGGTGGCGGTAACAACAATATAAATGTCAGCTTCCGTAAAATAAAAATGGAGAAGAAGAGCGCTTTGACAACAAATCGACTTCCCCATGTAGCGGGAGCGTTAACTAACCCAACTGATTGTTTTGAGTATTTTACGTTCAATCGAAATGTATATCTTATTTAGAGGGGACGTTTAGTAGCTTCAGCTGGATAACTAACGTTACCTCAGTCCCATCTTTGTCATTCAGTTTCTACCAATACCAGCCAACTGTTGCTGGGTAGCTGGCTAACGTTAGCTGGATCACAGCAGCTAACCTCAGCTAGCGTTACTAACATTTTTAAAAACTGTGTGAGAAGATGGACTCAAGTGTCTTCACGGCTATTTCTAAAGGTTTGTTTACAGGAAAACCGAGAACGATTAAAAGCAAAGTGGGGAAAGGTTCAGCTGGTGATAGTTGAGCTAATGTTGACTTTTATCAGTGCTTTAACTCTAGCCCGGTTAGCTTAGTAACCATTACCGGGAACTTACATTCGGATAGCAACGTTACCTTGACGTTTTTTATTGTATAGCATTTTGCATGCATATTGTCACATGAGTGAGTGCTGTACTGTTTCAACTTGGCAAATGGCTAACCGTGTTTAAGCAACATTGTGGTTATTGAACATGCACTAGTGAAGTTGCATTGAAAACACATCGCTGTTCCTATAGGGGTTAGCTAATGCACAAAAGCACCTACATGGGCAACATAGCTATTCACTGTCCTCACATTCCTGGTGTTTTTATGTTGTGAATACATCACTTTGTTGTGTAATTAAAACCAATTATTTTGCCCTAATTGATCCCAGAATGACCTCAGGAATAACTACATAATAGTGCCAGTCTGACACCCTATCATCGTACAGTCTGATCATTAATTTGACAAATGTGATTTTGCCTTTTGTAGACAGATAACATATCAGATAGTTGATTTAGGATAAACAGTCAGCTGCATTCACTTTCCGTCTGGATGCTTTTCTATTTTTCAGGTGACCCCTTACCTCTGGCGTCGCTGCGCCTCCTGGTCCCACCTTTCCAGCTTATGGCAGCCTCCATGTGGCAGGTCCTGAGGAAACAAGATGTCTTGAACTACTGGAAAGTGGCAGAGTTTGTCTCTTTGGTGATGGACATGGTCCCAGAGCTGCTAATATACAAGCATGGGACGCAACTTAATTTGGGATTGAGAGCCAGGGTGGGTACCAGTGGAGGACACGAGGCTTTCAACCCTATTGTCTTTTTTATTTTTTGGATGGAAAGTTATTGACAGAAAAAGATGTGTTAACTGTATTGTGAACAATATCTCCTCATCAGTATATTCTTGAGTTGTGCCGAAGCGAACAGCCCGTGGAACCGGACTTCATCATGTCCATCTTGAACCAGATTAAACCGCGACACCCCATCCTGAATGATGTAAGTGTCATTCTAGATTTGTTTATTTCTAACCTTTTTTTGTAACATTTCTGCTTCTTAGATCAATATGTGTTTATTGTAAACATATTGTTGTTATTGTCATGGCAACAAGTGTATTAACACAACTCAGGAGGTTTTCCGGTAGTGAACTTGTAATATGTGTCATCTTTATGCCCTCATTGCAGATTAAAGAAACACAAGAAGAGGAAGTAGCGGTTAACTTTCTTGAGTTGATCCAGACTCTGCTCAAAGATCCCGAAGAGAGACAAGATTTTTTCTTGGTGAGGCGGTTTCACTTCCAGTGAAACAAAACAAAGCCAATGCTGATACCTGATTTTGGTGGTGTCTGTGCGATGCAGTAAAATTGACTCTTTGTGTCTTTCAAAGGAGGTCTTCCCTGCTGAGTATGGACCTCAGTATGACAGCGACTTGCAGATGCTGTTTTGGGAGTTCCTCTGTCGACTGGCTCAGCTGTTGCCAGTTCCTGACCTCGAGCAGGTGAGAGGTGTCATTTTGTCATCATTTTTAATGAAAAGTTAAAAGTATCTCCCCATCAAAGAATAACTTAAACTACCAAACTAAGTCTATACGGTTTAACTTCTTTGCAGAAACGGTAGACAACAGCGGCAATTTCAAAAGTCCCTGATGGTGTGCAATGATGGTGGACATTGGTATTTGCCAGAGAATATGTCAATAATGTCAGGGATATGATATCAGTCAATCAACCTTTATATATTTAGCATATTTCATACAGTGGCTGTTGTACATTGTGCTGCATGTGACCGAAAGACAATTTCAACAAAATGGGTTCCCCCTATACCAGAATGATAATGTGTGGAGCAAGACCTTTCTTTAGCACTGACTGACGGAGATATGTCTGGCTATGCAAGTCTATAAATAGACTAAAGTTACAATATATAAATAGTAATATTGTGGCCTCCAGTACAGTGGCACATGACATTACCTTACTGCTAATCAAAGAAACAAATGAGTGTAAATGGTTTATAGAAAGGTCTGACAAATGTAGCTCAGAATGTGTAATGGTCTTATCCAGTGGCGGCTGGTCAATAGAGCCACACAAAAAAGGAAAAAAATAAAATTATAATAATCATAAATTATACAAATTGTCAATATTTGTGTTTTTGAACTATGGAATGTACCCAGTAATGTGTGTAAAATATGATATCTGCGCAAAATATATTATTTTCCTGCTCGTCCTCTGCGCCTGTGTGCTCTCTGCTCGTCCTCTCTGTCTGTGTGCACGACACTCTGAGAACGCGCAGCTTGGGGGGTCTAATCGTTTTGGCCCAAAAGAGGCGGGTCTATGAAGCAGTTTAGCCAATTGCTGATTCAAGATATAAATAAGTGACATACAATTTAGCCAATCAGTGCCCTCAAATAGATTCAGCTTGGGGTCAGAACGATCAGGCCCATAGCTGCGCGTTCTCGTCAGGAGAAGTCTCTACAGGCGAGCACTCCTCCTCCAAGACCCGTTTGAGAGGAGAACTTTGAGGAGATTCTGCAGCCAAAGAGCTGATATCAGATCAGCCTGACCTCACAATCAGACAGCAGACTCGCGGGAAAGGGAAGCAGTAGACAGGTTTGGCTAGCTGGATGATGTCATGCTAATAACTTATTTAGCTTTTTAAAACAACGGGGACGGATCCAGCACGGACAGTTACGGGAGTGAGGGATGAGGAGGTAAGGAAACATGAGAACACCAGGGTAGGGAGTGAGGGATGAGGAGGTAAGGAAACATGAGAACACCAGGGTAGGGAGTGAGGGATGAGGAGGTAAGGAAACATGAGAACACCAGGACACACATGGAGAACTCTGTCAAGCTACATATGAGACAAAGTGAACATCTTTTCTTCTACATAGCCTCAGTCTCATCTGCTTAACTTGGTCATGGAGGCATCAACATGTAATAGAGATGTTAAATTAACAGTGAAAACTCATCATAGCTTAATTTAACATCAGTATTCATAATTACACTTCATGTTTACTTATCCTGATATTTACCTCCTATAACAAGGTCCATAGGGGCATCTCAATAAATAAACATGTTATATTATATTATATAAGTGTTATTTACTGATTGTTTTCATGTTGGAATACATGTTAAATATTTAACTGCAACGTAATAATGCGTGTTTGATACTTACATTTTTTTGCATTAAATCATACCCCATCTCCTGAAGTCCGCAACCTGGGTGTCATCCTGGACTCCACCCTTTCCTTCAAGTCCCACATCAAGTCCGTCACCAAAACTGCCTTTTTCCATCTCCGGAACATTGCCAGACTCCGACCGTCACTCTCGGAGTCTGTTGCTGAAACCCTGGTCCATGCATTTGTCACCTCCCGCTTGGACTACTGCAATGGTGTCCTGTTCTGGGTACCCAACAATACAGGCTCCAGTATGTACAAAACTCTGCCGCCAGGGTTCTCACTCACACAAAGCCCTGGCAGCACATCACCCCCACCCTCATCAACCTCCACTGGCTCCCGGTCAAGTCCCGCATCTCATACAAGATCCTCCTCCTCACCTACAAGTCCCTCCATGCCCATGCCCCCCAGTACCTATCGGACCTCCTCCGCCCACATGCCCCTCCCCGGAACCTGCGGTCTTCAGACTCTGGCCTGCTTGCCACCACCCGCACCAAACTGCGAACCTTCGGGGACAGAGCTTTCAGTGTGGCAGCCCCCACCCTCTGGAACTCTCTCCCTGCGGTGATCCGCAACATCTCCACTCTGGACGCCTTCAAAAGGGCCCTCAAGTCCCATCTGTTCGCCAAGGCTTTCGGCCCCTAGTTTACTTGTTCTGTTTTTCTGACTGTTTGTCTAAACTGTTTTTGTCTAAACTGTTACTCTTGTAAAGCGGCCTTGGGTCCCCTGAAAGGCGCTATATAAATTAAAGTTATTATTATTATATTATTATTATACTGGGATGTTTGCTGAAATTGATAGGATGGCCCGACCTAGAACATTTTCCACCAGCCGCCACTGGTCTTATCTTTACAATATCATTACAAGTCTGTGTATGTGTCGTCAAACGAATTTTAGATAAGAGTGTAGATAAGATTGCATACCATATATAGCAATAATGGCTATGTGCTCTGTTAGGAACTGTCTGGAACTGCGAGTGTAGACTAAATGAGGCTACGCACAATGTCAGAGGTCATTGTTGGTCAGAAATGTGTTTTACAGGGTTTTTAATCAGCAAGTCTCATGTCTTGAGATGAAATGTTTAGATTGGATTTGGTGTTTATGTGTGTTTTCATGCATCTCCCACAGACTGTTTCCTGGCTTGGAGCCGAACGCTCTGTGTTGGAGGATTGTGTGCATTTAGTCTCGGAGCCTACGGACCTGAACATTTTGCTCCAGCACCACAAACACCTCGGGCATTTGGAGCAGCACGGTGAGTTACTTCCCATCTCCACTGCCGCTGTGTTTCTCTGACGCAGCTCTACGACAATAACGTCTGTGTCGCCCTTGTCCTGTTTTTTTTTTTCGTTGGTGCAGTTCCACCCTCCAGCATGGGTGACAGCATCCTGTCCTCCCTCTCCGCAGCGCCGTCCAGCAGAGCGGCCAGACCCACGGAACATCCCGACCAATCGGATACACAGCAAGGCCTCTGCGATGACGCACACACCGCATCATTCGTGGACGACATAGCGGTTGAAATCGTCGCAGTGACCGACTACGCAGAGGTGGAGTTGGACGCACGCACCGGCTTCGAGGTGGCAACGGGAGAAAACTGCTTTGAAGGAACCGACGTCTGCGCCGACGATTCGCTGGTAGTGCTTCCTGAAGAGGCGGCCATGGAGGAAGACGTGGGTGAAGCAGGGGAAGAGGCAACCCAGGACAAAGCCGCGAGCGGTTCGGCCGACATCATCCATCCAGAGGTTAGCGCGGACGACTTGGCGTCCTCCCAAGAAAAAGTCTCCACGGGACCTCATGACTGCCCGGACTGCGAGAAGAAATTCAAGTTTGCCTCCTCGCTGATCGCCCACAGGGTCATCCACACCGGGGAGCGCCCCCACCGGTGCAACGACTGCGGTCGCTGCTTCTCGTTCAGGCAGTCCCTCGACAGGCACAGGCACACGCACAGAACCGGACGCAAGTACAGCTGCGTCGTCTGCAGGGAGACCTTCCACTCCTTGTCTGCCCGCACGGAGCACAAGCTCACGCACATGGAAGACGGCGTTTACGCCTGTCATCGGTGCGACAAGAAATTTAACTGTGAGCTGGCGCTTGCAAGGCACCTAAAAACTCACGTTGATGATCACAACGCCAGCATGCCCACAGCGAGCCGTGAGGATGGGCAAGAGGCGGTTATAGGTGATGAAAATATCAGCGACGCTCCCGTTGCACCTGCCGAACCCGACAGCCAGCTGCAGGCGGATGATGATGATGATGATGATGTTGATCCGGAGAACGCGGCGGTTCAGAGCTGTGAGCGTCCCACCTCTGAGCCTGAATGCACCGTGCCCGAACTTGACACGGGGGTCGTTTCCCCGGTGAAGGTTCGAACAAGTGGGCGAAAACGCAAACCGACCATGAAGATCCAGGTGATAAATTTACAGAAGCGCATGGGCACTAAACGAAGGAAGGAGATCACCAAGGCCAACCCTCTGGAGCTGAAGCCTTTGCCCTTCCATTGGTAAAAACGTCTCGTCTCACAAACTGTTTTGTTTATTTCAGTTTCTTTCATCCTGGTTCTATTACAGGGTTACTACATAGAAATATAACGTGATATTTTATGTTGAGTTGAATATTGCGAGGCTGTTGATTTCTGCTTTCTCGTTAACAGTGCAGAGCATTCTTATGGCTCGCCCATGGTCTCTGCAAAGGACGGTGAAGAGAGTGAGTTGTTTGATCTTTCGCACTACAGTTACAGAATCAGAGGTAAGGGAACTTAGAGATTACAATATATTATAAAAATAAAGGCAGGTCAAAAATCTGATCGAAATCACAGACCAGAAAGAATTGCCAAGTTGGGCCTATACCTCCTTAAATGCCTTGACAGGCACCGTTATTATTTTATAATTACAACTTAAAACTGCAGTTTAATTAGTTATGGGCAAATTGTGTGGTCATTTATTTTCAACCTGTAATTTGGAGGGTTAAGGAGTATCCCTTATTTGCTCTTCCAACCATAAAAGTCCAAAATGCAAGCACACGTTTTTACCATTTCTGAGAATAATGTTAGTTTCTCGCTCCAGTCTCAGATGTGTTTTTTGTTTCTTCCTGAAGGTTCTGTTGCAGATGGCTCATCAGCTGCTTTCTCCTGTCCTGAGTGCTCCTGCCACCACTCGGAGGAAGCCCAGGTCCAGCAGCACATTGACACGGTCCACTCCCTTGAGACAGAGGATGACGAGCCGTCCTCTCGGCCCCTTGCAGATGAGGAGGGCCGCTTCAGCTGCCCAGACTGTGAGAAGAGCTTCAAGTTCCAGTCCTTACTAAAAGCCCACCAGCGCATCCACACAGGCGAGCAGCCCTTCCTGTGCTCTCAGTGCGGACGGCGGTTCTCCTTCAAACAGTCGCTGGAGAGGCACAGGCAGACGCACAAAACCGGGCGCAAGTACGAGTGCCTGATCTGCGGGGAGTTCTTCAAGTCCCTGGCAGCTCAGAGGGAGCACAAGAGCACCCACATGGAGAACGGCGAGTACCTGTGTTCGGAGTGCGGCCGGGCGTTCGCCTGGAAGTCCGCACTGGTGAGACACCTGAAGACCCATGGCGAGGATGCGGAGAAGGGGGGGCGTCCTTACAAATGCCCCCGCTGTGACCTGGGCTTCAGCTGTGCCAGCTATCTCAACAGGCACCTCCAGACTCACCAGGAAGAGAGAGTGCACACCTGCAACTGCGGGAAGAGCTTCGCCTACCGGGCGGCCCTCACTGCGCACCAGCGCATCCACCAGAAGGAGCGGCCGCACACGTGCACGCAGTGCGGCAAGGGATTCCTCTACAAGGGGGGTTTGCTGAGCCACATGAAGATCCACTCCGAGGAGATGCCCTTCATGTGTTCTTTCTGCGGCAAGAGCTTCAAGAGGGAGCGCAACATGAAGAAGCACGAGCGCTGCCACACCCGGGAGGACGTCTTCAGCTGCTCGCAGTGCGACAAGAGCTTCGTCTACAAGGCCACCCTGATCCGCCACGAGCTGACTCATTCGGGCGAGCGGCCGTACCTCTGCTCCGACTGCGGGAAGGGCTTCTTCTCCCACGCAGAGCTCCTGAAGCACGAGCGTTTCCACACGGGCCACAAGCCCTTCCAGTGCCCCCACTGTGGCAAGAAGTTCACTCAGTCCTGCTACCTGACCATCCACCTGCGCTACCACACGGGAGTCCGGCCGTACTCCTGCGGCGAGTGCGACAAGAGCTTCCTAAGTGCCAACCGCCTGAAGAGACACCAGCGAACGCATTCGGGGGAGAAACCGTACCTCTGCGTGGAATGCGGGAAGGGATTCAGGCAGTCATATAATCTGAAAATGCATCAACGGACACACACTATGAAGATTAAATAGTCGAGACTTTAACTATTGATCTGGAGATTAATATTTTGGAAATTAAAATAGATTAATTTAGAGTGGGACAAAATCTCCTATGCAATTGGAGTGAACTGTTTCTAGTACAGAAACTTGCTCTAGGAAGAGGGTCATGTTGAATGTTTTCCATTACACTGAATGAATTTGATTCCCAGGTTGTGTTGCGATTAAAGCAGTGTTTTTCAGATGCAATTTCTTTTTCGTCATCTAGTCTTCAAATAATGAACAAAAGGAAGGTACATAAATCCAGGATTTTATTGTGAGCATGTTCTACAACAGACACTGCATTGGAAAAAGAGGCTTAAATCAAACGTTACATATTCTTATGAGCAGTGGTTTTAAATTCAGACAATAACAAACACGTACTGCAAGCTCTGTGACATGGAGGCTTTCCTCATATCAGCAGTAGTACAGACAACAGATACAGTTCCACAGCCAGTCGCGGGTCATTGTTGAAAAATCAGCAGACATCGTACACCACTGGGTTTACTGACAAACGTCAATTGGATGAAGAGGATAAACGGCAGTATGAATTGTGCTTGTCATTTAATGGCAGTTTAATTTGAAAACTGAAACCGTTAAAAGTACGAGACAACCTACGCTACTGCAGAGCCGGAAAGGTAGCACTATGAAACCAGTGAGGACTGTGTAAAGCCCTGGTCAGACGGTGACCTACACGGCCATGTGCAGAGTGATGGGGCAGTGGTCGCTTCCCAGGGGCTTGTTGCGGATCTTGCTGTCGCACAGGCCCGGCAGCAGGCTGGACGACAGCAGGAAGTAATCGAGCCTCCAGCCCACGTTCTTTCCGCGGGAGTTCATCATGTAGGTCCAGAAGGTGTAGGCGTTGGCCTGCTCCGGGTAGAGCTCACGGAAGCTGTCGGTGAAACCGGACTCCAGCAGCTGGCTGATGCCCTCGCGCTCCTCTGGGGTGAATCCTGCGCTTCTCTTGTTCCCCTTCGGGTTCTTCAGGTCGATATCCTGGTGTGCGACGTTGAGGTCGCCGCACAGCACCAGGGGCTTCTGCATGTCCAGCTCGCTCAGGTATGCCCGGAAGTCCACGTCCCACGTTTTGCGGTAATCTAGGCGCACAAGGCCTCTGCCGGAGTTCGGCACGTAGGCGGTCACCAGGTAGAAGCTGGGGAACTCCGCGGTGATGACGCGGCCCTCCTTGTCATGCTCTTCTTTGCCTGGAGCGTTTGGAAGGTAAGGAGCAGTTAGGAATGGAATATCTTCACCGGGATTCAAAGTTCAATAACTTATTGTGTAGGTTTGTGTTCACAAACAAATTGTAGGGTAATAAAAAAAACTCAATTCACTCAGTTCTGACAATATGCTCATTCCTTTTCTTGAGACATGTGTACAGTAAATGTGAAGCGACAGTCAGCAGCCACTTAGCTTAGCATAAAAACTAGAAACTAGATGTACTTAAAAAAATAATCACTCTTTTCATGCAATTTCCAAACGCTTAAAAGTCAATCAATTTGAAGCTGTACTTCACAAATTTGCTTGACAAAATGATGCCCTCGTATTGTTATTTACAGCCACCAGTGCAGGTTCAATGACAGAGGTCTGCTGTACAGGTCCAGTAGAAGACACCACTCACCAATGCCATAGGTGACTTTGAGGGGTTCAGTCTTGCACAGCATGGCCACACCACTGTAACCCTCCTTCTCATCGGACACGGCCCAGTACTTGTGAGGGTACTCGGGCATCGAGATGATGGCAGCGGGGAGGGATTTCTCTGCACACTTTGTCTCCTGCAGGCACAAAACATCTGGAGCCTCCTCACGTACCCACTGGGAGGAAGAACACAAGCGTTGGACCGTTAAAACTGCTCTCAGAACATAACTTGGCAAATCACTCACGTTGCATTTCGGTCACCGCAAACGCACATCCAGGCCGTTCTTTTTCACCCAGGCCCTCAGGCCGTCAACGTTCCAGGAGGTGATCTTCATGTTGGCAGCGCGTCCATCTTTGCTGGTCATTTTGTCAGGAGGATCTTCGTACAATATCGGGGCCTCTGGTTCCTTGGCCTTCTTGGTTCTCTTTGCCGAAGCTGGGAGGTGAAAGTGGTTGATCACACACACGTTTCAGTTTAAAAGATGAATTTAAAAGTTGTTCGATATGCCGTAGAACAGAAAGTGTTTGTGCATTGGTGCATGCTGTCTCACCAGAGCCCATGTCATTCTCCCCGTCCGCGGCTGCCTCTTCTGCCTTCTTGCCTCTCTTCATGCTTGAATTGGCTCTGACTGCAAACACACCTCGCAGACACACAGCACGCACACACAACAGCACACACGCCGCTGGGGAAAACAGAGGAGCAATTATTGTGACGCGTTTCTCTAGAAACTCATCATTCAATACAAGAGTTTCACTAAGCCATTAAGGCTGAATCATCAGCATGTTTTTACTGGAGTGCAATCACATCCACTGCTGGTTGATAAAACTAAAAAAATACTTGAAGATGTCACCTGAGCATTTTTTCCTGGCATTTTGTAGGCTAACAAATTGTTTGAGAAAAATGATGAAAATAGTTGCATTAATTCTAATTCAATATATTTGAGGTTTTACGTCAATAAGCACAATGGTTGAGAACTGATGTTGCGTAATACAGCACCGTTTTTGTTTACTAACAATATTTTACAACAATTTAAGAAAAATGAATCTGCTGTACTGAGCGTAACATGTTTGTAGTTAAATAATACTTGTCAGGGCTCTCGGTTGGACGAATTTTTTTTTAAAGAGCTCAAACATATTTGTCATTTATGTACTGCACTTTGTTAATCTGCAAATATTTACAATAGTAAGTCTGAAAACTTGAGTGCGGACTAACACTCGAATAGATGCACATCAACACCAGTATCGCACTATCGAGTGTTGGCTGAGATACCATAGTGTCCTCATAATGAAAAATCCCTCCGATTTAAACGCCATTTGTTTAAAATAGTGTGCTTGTAAAGGCAAGTAAATCCTCTAACTGGGAGCAAGCGATACGTTTATTTTGATGCAAGTCGTTGCTGTGAAGAAGCTTATAGCCGAGCACATTAAACACAAAACATGAATACATTTCTAGCCCACTGGATGCACAATTAACAGCATGCACGGAGAAGACGCAAAACCCTAAAAAAAAACTAGCTAAGCTGCTTTAACGCGTTACACAACAGGTTTTGTGGCCAGCTATGCTAACACTAGCTTGTCCTCCGTGACAAAGAGAACAGAGCCAGCAGCAGACGGCCTGCCCTGAGAATGAATGGAGCCAGCTAGCTTAATTAGCTTGAGATGCATCTTATTTGATTAATCTACAAATGCAAATGCGGTAAAACAACGCACGTGATTTCATTTCAACCAGCAACACGTTTCAGAAAAAGTAGATGCAAATAATCTTACTTGCACTTTCACAACAGGATGCAAAGACGAGGTGAGTACTTCTTTTGTCACTTCCCCCAAACCAAACTCACAATGCAGTGCAAAGATTTCTCACCACGTGCTTGATGCACTTACTGAATGCCTAAACGTATGCCTGACAGAAATGACAAATAACACGTTTTTATCACGTCTTTTTAAATTGAAAAACGAAATACACATCTGTAGCTGATATGACACATATTACATTATCTTGACTTGTTGCTGAAGTAAAACTTTACTGAGACAATGTTTTTTGGTGAGGCCATCTCTAGAGCTCTCATTGTTTGGGACCATTTAGGACCTCTTTCAATGGAGGAGTTGAAGTGAAGAAGTTAGCCGAGGCAGTATAATTATTCGTTTAAAAGTTGAACTGGCACGAATTTGGATTCATTTGAATCACCGGAAGAAAGTGTAAAGGTAGGTACACTTATTTTTAAATTTAATGCAGCGTTAATGTATCGTTAAGCTAGTTTTACGGATACGGAGTGCCGTCACTCACTGCTATCTTAACAGCAACACAGCTGTGCAGAGTGGTGTAATTGGGGTTTTCGCGCTAGCTAGACATGTACAGTATGTAACGTTATACTATATTGTTGCATTTTTTACGTTTTATGTGTCGGGAGGTGAGTGTAATATTTCTATAAATGTCACATAGTGTTACATGTAATAGTACAATTAAAATGGTGGCATTTAAAGCTTCTCACCAAAACCTAACGTTCATTAAATATAAATTCCCAGTTAGAATATATTTGTCGATTCAGCCAGGTCTTTTAAAAAAAGAATGGGTTATAGACTATTTTTATTCACTTATTATATTATATTTAAATTGTAAACACCTATTCTATTTTAGTTTAATTTGTATTAATTACTCAACCTATCGTATTTAAGTTATAAAACGATATTATATTTTATTAACGTAATTATTGTTTCATGTTGTTTAACTACTATAACTGTTATTTTAGCTTTTATTTCTATTTGATTACGTTTTATTGGCATGGGTGTATTGGTCTCATATTGGCAAATATTTTGTTTTTATGGTCTACACTTGTCCCGTATTATTTTCATCTCTGATACAGTTTGAACTAAACTAACATGTAAGATACAAATATAGTTTGAAGAGATGTACCTCCCAGTCAAACTGTGTGAATATACAGTCTATAGACAATGTAACAACAGCTAACTACAGCCATCTGCACTAACCAGTGGACCTGGCAACTACCAATATTAGACCAAATGTAATGTGTAAAATTGGTGCCGTATCCCCATAATATCTTATATTTTGCACTTCATCATCATGATTATTTTATCATTCCTCATTATTCATGTTTGGCGTCAAGGAGAGATGAAATAATTCTGTAGGGAATACACTTTAAAATAGATACTTTCCCTCTGTAACCATACCCTTCTTGGCTTTCCATGCAAAAACAATACTTTTTTATTTCCTGTTTTTTTTTTTTTTTTTAGCTACCATGACTGTAGTAATTGGATTTGAGGGCAGTGCCAATAAGATCGGCATCGGAATCATCAAGGATGGTGAAGTGCTGTCCAACCCTAGACGGACCTACATTACCCCCCCTGGTCAAGGCAAGTCAGTAAGGACACTTTCGCTTCACCGGCGATATGTCAAAGTCTTAACTAGCTTGCATGTGTAGTTGACAACATGTTGTTTTACCCATCAGGGTTCATGCCTAGTGACACTGCCAGGCACCACCGTGCTGTCATACTGACTGTCCTGAAGGAGGCACTGGAGCAAGCAGGGCTGAAGCCTGCAGACATCGACTGTGTGGCGTACACAAAAGGTAACAAAACCTCCTGGGCATTCACCTAGGTAGAGTAAGATTTCAACCATCCAGATGTTTGTCAGAACGAGGCATCATTTTTCAATTTTTAATGATTTAAACTTTTGTTCTCTAATTTCACCCACAAGTACTGAACGGCACACGGGAGAAGTTTTCCTTCAGGGCTTTGATCTGTTACCAAACATAACCAAGTACCGTAGGTAGAGTTCTGGCAGAAAGCCCTGACGACAAACTTCTCGCATGTGCTGAGAGAGAAGATGAATTAAATGGAAGGTGAATTATTACTGGTGCAGCATATGACAGATACCATGATCATCCATAAAACATGTTATGTTCATGGATGCCTGCAAGGCATCATCAAACTAATGTGATGTTCTCTCTCAAACAAGGATATGATGTATTCTATATCACTTCGACGTGACAAACACCGCTCTTTCTCTCTTTGTTTTCCTCCTCCTCATTCAGGTCCTGGGATGGGTGCCCCCTTGGTGACGGTGGCTCTGGTGGCTCGTACAGTCGCACAGCTTTGGGGGAAGCCGCTCCTCGGTGTCAACCACTGTATTGGACACATTGAGATGGGCCGACTCATCACACAAGCAAACAACCCCATCGTGCTTTATGTCAGTGGAGGGAACACACAGGTTGGTTTGTGAATGCCTCGCTCCTGAGGGGAAGCTATGAGTCTGTTGGCGGAGCTGCTACATACACTTACACATTAAGTACACAGTTTTAGGTTCATCGGGTACAAATGTATACTCTTCCTGTGCAGGTGATTGCATACTCAGAGCGGCGGTACAGAATATTTGGGGAGACCATTGACATCGCAGTTGGCAACTGTCTTGACAGGTTTGCCAGAGTTATAAAGGTCTGTGCCATTCTGGTCTTTTTTATTTAGCAACTATTTGCCTTTTACTGTATGTGATAGGTGTTTGTTAATTCTTAGTGCGGAACTGTTTCTTCACTCAGATTTCCAATGACCCCAGTCCAGGCTACAACATAGAGCAGATGGCCAAAAAGTGAGTGAGAGCCACTAAGTAGCTTCATTGTTGTGTGCTTAATACTAATATTTGCTTCTTATCCATGGTGTTAGAGGGAGTCAGTATGTGGAGCTGCCATATGCAGTAAAAGGAATGGACGTCTCATTTTCTGGGATTTTATCCTATATTGAGGTGAGTGGTGTGCTTGCCCGTTAAACTATTTATCGATAAGAAATGCCGTCATCCTCTCTGTTGTCCTTTGACATGATGTAGATATTAATGAGGCAAATCTCAAAGATGATACTCAAGGTTACACTTGATGCCTACTTCATCATTCTTTTGGTTCATGATCCTAAAAGTTGTTTACTATTTTTGTTCCATAGGAAGCTTCTCATAAGATGCTGAGCTCTGGTCAGTGTGCATCAGAGGACCTGTGCTTCTCCCTACAGGTACAAAGAACTATCGGTTCAATCCTGGAACCCATCTGCGATCGGTCTGATGACGATTGAGCCTCTTGGGATAATGGCCAGTATTTCTGGCAATCCAGAAGTCTCGGTCAAGATTTGGTCTTCCATGCGGTGGCCAATTATTCACTGTACAATTAGCAGCTTGAGACACGAGAATGGAGTTGAGAGATGATGTGTACGACCAGATTAATTAATAAGTAGCTGACAATAATTATTTTGGATACATTTTCTTCTGATGACAGCCGATGGGTTCCGAGATTGCACTTCATCCAATGCTATCTGCCTCTTTTGCTTTTCACATGGATTGTTTACCTGCATTCAACCATAACACGCTCAATTGTGATTTGTCAAAACTACCCCGACTACAAACGGAGTCTGTTAATGTGATGCTGCCCCACATGGTGGATGTGTAGCTCAGTTAAAAAGCTCTCTTGAGCCATTTGAGATGTTGTCTTTATTGCCCAACACGAATGCCTTTGTCTTTGCAGGAGACCGTGTTCTCCATGCTGGTAGAGATCACAGAGAGGGCCATGGCTCACTGCGGCTCCCAAGAGGTCCTCATTGTGGGGGGTGTTGGCTGTAAGTACATCACATTTTAGAAGTTCATCAGTCTTACATGGCCGTATGTACAATATAGGAGTCAGAGAGATTGTGTATGATATTGTATTGTACACTGTTTCTACAGTTGTAAAATGTTTCCCTTTGAAATGGTGCCACATTTGTGGGATGACTACTATACTCTCTTTATTCAATATTATTCTAAATCTTCTGACATATTATTTTACTTCTTTGTGACTCGTATGACATACTATGACTGACTTTTTTATTTCATACTATACTGTAACTTTTTTGGCATATCATACTATTACTTTATATCATTTTTTATGACAAATTATTCTCTGACCTTTTAGGGCATTCTGTTGGTTTTTTTTTATGGCTAACTTTAAAATTCATTTCTAATGACTTACAGAAAGGGTTCATAAAGGGCTCAAACTGTCAGTCCTCAAACACTGCCCAAGGGAATTACCCATAATTCATTTCTATGGGATGTTAAACACGGGGTAACCATTGAATGGTAAACAAAGAGGAAGGCACAGGTGTGTTCAGCCCGTCATATTAAACTTACACAGAAACATTAAAGATGGAACAAAAACACATTAAATCAGAGGATATTTCTTTATTCATCAAATATTTCATTTAGTCATCAAAGCTGATTTGACAAGTAAATAGATAATCTGACATTACCTCATCTTGTGAGGAAAGAGCCTGGAAGACGTATAATATAAATACCCACAATGTACATCATATCTTTTGACATTGTCATGGTAATGTTATGTTGCAGCAAAGTGCTGTCCCATTCATATTTAAACCATTTCAAGCCCTTAAAGTCTCTCACACTCAGTGATTTAACAGGTGACGTCCCTGAGGGTTCAGTGTTTGAGGCTTTAGGGGGACACTGGGATTGGGCCTTTATATCTTGAACCACACCAGGCTCAGGTGGGGTTCATCAGCTGATCAACATCCTGAAAGATACAACAGCCAGCAAACAGGACACAGACCCCTCGTGGAAACAGTATGTCAAACGTTTAAAAAAAGTCATAGTATTCATTCCGAATATTCTTAACTACTGCTTTTTAATGCATCGCAGTCACAATTGCCAGAAGGAAGGCCTCAGTTGCCTGAAACGTGAACGTAAATTTAAACTATATACTCTAATCATAATTTTAAAAAAGGGATCGAGTACCAATCGGGAATCAAGGAAGCCTCACATTTTATTCACCAGAAGATTTTAACCTGTGAGACCTCGTTTCGTCTGCAGGTAACATGCGCTTGCAGGAGATGATGGGGGTGATGTGCAAGGAGAGAGGAGCCAAGCTGTTTGCCACAGATGAACAGTAAACCAGACATTCATTTACTCTCTATTGACGATAGGTTAGATTTCTTGGGACCAAACCACAAGTACTGCTAATCAGTTTTCAATGCATGCCTTGTTTTAGAATGAGCTTGAAGCTTGTGTTTTTCAGCACCGAGGTGCTATTCTTTCATGGCAATATACAAGTCCTGCACCTCTATAGAAACATAGCTAGAAGTAATCACGTTTGTTCAAGTTCGTCGGAAAGAGGAAGATCTGATCAGCTTCTGGCTGTGAACGATGTAGTTTTGGCAAATGTTTAAAGAAAATGCTATTCCATCCTCCGGGCAGGTTTTGGGGTTCAGAGGGTTATGTACTGAAGATCCATTATAATAAACATGTTTTCAAACATAAGTTATTGGATGATAATGCATTTTAAGTACAGTGAAAAGTATGGCATGCTTTGTTAAACAGTATGAGTAGTGGTAAATTATCTAGACACAAAGCACTCAAGTGGCCCCTATCAAACTTTAGTTTGAATGTGACAAAAGAGCCGTTGTCATTTCACTTGGCCTCACTGCTAAGTTGCTACAATAGTCTGTCACAACACTGCTGCACGTTCAATCAAAACAATGTTCACTTTGTGCCACAGGTTCTGCATCGACAACGGAGCAATGATTGCTCAAGCGGGCTGGGAGATGTTTAGGTCCGGTCAAGTGACGGCGCTGGAAGACTCGTGGATTACACAAAGGTAGCCTTCACGTTACTAGTTCAGTTTCTTTGTACTGCATCTGTCTTTTAGGAAATCATGGAAATGCTAAGTGGTACTGGGATTTAGTAGTCTTTACAATTGGATACACGGTGCCACTATAGATTTAACTAGACTCAATAAGCCAGGGTGAATAGTATTTCTGGATTAGCGCTCCCAAAATGTAGGAGACAAATAGATGTTATATTGCTACCTTGCTGTCATTCCTTGTTATCTGTCCATGTTGATCACGACCATGTTTCCTGTCGTAGGTACAGAACAGATGAAGTGGAGGTAACGTGGAGAGACTGATGACCTGACCGCTTGGTGCTACGTATGATGGCTGGTCTAGTACTCCAGTGAGGGGACCAACATTTTTCTGTACTTTTACATTGAACCCCATTTTCATGCAGCCAATTTGGCATTAAAGATTTAGGGTTTGTTTGCAGTTACAATGACTTGTTAGTGCAAAATCAAACCTGAACTTTAAATAAAAATAGGGAACGTTTCAAGTTCATTCATTTTTATTAAGCAATACTGTTCACTTACATTCCTCTTCTCCAGTGTAAATTTTTTTTATTCAATAAATTCTTTTCAAAAATCAACATACTGAACATGGTAAGATCCCTTATGGATTTATGAGTAACAGTCACCCGATTGGGGAACCAAATAAAAACAAAAAGGGACAGCATTAAGATCTGATGGGTAAAGGGTGAACTCTACTGTGCCTTTGACTACACCCTTCTGTAAACTGAAGACACAGGATACACAAGTCCTCTGCATACATTAACCATAAAACTCTAGCAGGTACAAGACATTCTTCTGTTTCTAATTGAAGGAGGGGAAAAAAAGAAGAAAATAATTCGCTATGGTGAGGGTTTCTCGCACACTGATTGGTCACAACAGATTTTTTTAACAAAGTGCTTGATTGACCACTCGCTTTACAGAAGACAAAAAAAACAGCGATAAAACTGACTGCAGCTTCCAAAAGGGGGAAAAATTAAATTACAGCTCAGCATAGATTGTTTAAAACAAATGACCAGCTCTACACATACAAGCTAAAAAGGTAATGAGGCGATGAAAACAGGTCTGATTAATTAAGGCAGGCTTTCTGTAAGGCGTTAAAAAAGTCCATTGCTGTAAGATCTCAAAGGAGTTAGTCCAAAGTGTCTCAGTGTGGCTTTGCGTGAAGACATCATCCTGAGTGCAGTGTGTGTGAACGGGACTCATACATTTGTCCATCTTTATGTGTTTAAATGTGCATGTAGGTGTGTTGTGTACGTGTCTGTATATACTTTTGGTGTCTCACACTGCTAGGCCGGGTGCTCCTGGGTCTCCTTGTACCAGACCACCTTTTTTGGAACTGCAAAACAGGAAAACAACAAAACAATGTCAGGGAGAAGTCTGGAAAAACAGAAGAAAAGAAAAAATAGAATTTACAATAAATTTGTATAGATTATAATATATAAAATCAATAACATTTGAGTGTCTTGTAACCCTAACCAGGCAATAAATGGTTAGAAACTAGGGGTGTGTCATATATTGTTAGTCATAATACCGGTATAATTTATCGGATTATACACACCGAGCATTGCTGAAAGCTAAATCGCTTCACTTTGGATGAGTTAGTTTAAAAAGGAAGCTAAAGACTTTGGTAGTTTTGGCCCGAGGATACAAACGGGACGTATTGGGAAGCTAGTTTACTGGTGGTTAGCATACCCGGAATTAATGATGATCCTCAGTCTCTCATCCACAACTGCTGCGTCACACAAACACACTGCTCTCACTCCGCTAATAGCTAATTGTTACAAACAAGTGCAAGTTATTTTGTGGAGCTGCCTCATAGCGAAGGCTCTGAATGACTTACGTTCCCTCTAGTAACTATGCAGTGTTCCAGTGTGTGTGTCTGGGGATTTTACTGTTAACGAGGCCAGAGTAATAAAGTTGATGCCGTCTTGGTTGCAGACTATTATTTTATTACCATCATAAAGTATAAGGGCAATATAACCTGCAGGCAGTGAATCACATCAACACATCAATTAGGGTTAGGAGGACCGATACAACAGTTGTTTCCAGTGAGAGATATTAAAGAGTTTAAATGGCGACTCTGCTGTTAACATTACTGTTTAACTAACTTCCCTGGAAACAATATTAGGCATAGTTATATTTGAAATGTATATTCAATTCTAATCCCATTATGAATTCATTACCAGGCTGGCATAGGAAATGAACAGCTAATATGCACACTTCAATATTTGTTGCAAGCAAACACGTCGTACAGATCTAATGCTTTGTAACATGACAGCTGGTCAACACAAATGCAGGTCTGAGTATGTAACTCAAGTTAAGCAGGAAGAGTAAAGGATGATAATAAATATTTGATAGGCTAAAGACAATATTGTGTCATATCGGTAATCACAGACACACCCAGAGAGGTCATATTATTTTAGGGCCGTATTTCCCACCGCTATAAGAAATGATTCATGCTCCCAATTGGCCAAATGCATGGTTCCATCTGATATATAAACATTTTACAAGCTGGGCAGCTCATTGTAGAATCAAATGTGCCGTTTTTAACTCATCAATGAGGTGTGTGACACCGTAGTAAAGACACTCTGGTTCAAAGAGCACATATCTACATAATGCAATGACAGTGATATAACTAACAATTCAGGTTGTTTCCAAAATAGACATAACTACTAAATATTGTCACGACACGTTAACATATTTAAGGAGCTAAAGCAAATAGGCCACACCCCTAGAAACAAGCATAGCGTTGATCCAACGTACCTTTTTTCTGTTTGTTGCACATAGCGTTCCATTCTGAGAGGACAAAAAGAGGGTCATTGTTAGAATGAATTCTCTGAAACGAAAGTGCTCAAAAACAAATATCTGGCAGGACAATGTCTTAAAGCACATTCCAATTCTCACCTCTACTGTGATAGTTCAAAGCCTCCATTAGATGGCGACAACTCAGCAGCAGCTTCCCGTTGCTTGCGTCCACCTCTGGGTGCGTGGTGGGGGGGGCAGAGGTAGCGACTGGAACAGGCGTGTCCCCCGGAGGCTGTACTGTGAGAACTGTCTCGAACTGTAGGTCTGCCGACTGTGCGGCGTCTGTGGGCTGAGGAGGGAGGGCGTTGGCAGCGGGTCGGGGGCCGGAGGCTTCGCTGATAAAACTGAGACCCCACTGGTTCTGTAGCAGCACGCCGATGGCAGGGCGGTCCTCCTCCAGCCCCCCACTGGCCGCTCCCGCCTTCACCTTGGACGCGTAGCTGACGGCAGGCTGCAGCTTGGCGGGGCTGTCCTGCACTGGGAAGGCAGGTGGGGGCTTGAGCAGCGACAGACTGTCCTCCACCCACCTCTCCTTCTGGTTAACCTTTTGTGGCCGCTCGCTTACTCGGCCGACCCCTTTCTGACTTTCCCTGCGGAGGCTGCGCCCTTTGTGCTGCTGGCCCTTGCGCTCCTTTTCCCTGCGGAAGCTGAAGGCGTGCGCGTGGCCGGGTCCGATCAGGACGACTTCGGGTGAAAGCTGCCGGGGCTGTTGGTCACCCCCAGATATGCAGCCTCCGCCTCCACCACCTCCACAGTTTCCTGAGCCGGGAGACAGGCGGCGGTTGCGAATGTGAGGCTCGGAGTTGGTGGCTGCAACGAGGACTGCTGGATCACACAGGGTATCGGACTCACACACTGTGTTGCTGGCTTCCCATGTACCTGAAAGAGACGTTGACAAGTTGTAGTTGAAATAAACAATTACCAAATAACTGTAATTTAGAAAGTAATATCTCTCTTCTTCGGAAACAAAATATTGAAATTCTGATTAAAATCAATGAATGTGATCAATGAATGATTGTTAACTTTGTATTGACGGGGAGGTTAATTTATATTAGTTCAAGTTTAGCCATTTTCTGGCCATGTGACACGCGACAGACAGACAAACATTGCCGCCCGCTGTTTCTAAAGGCATGGCGGCGGGTGCTTTGTATTGTTACTTAACTTGTGTGGTCACAAATGTCGATGAAGCACGCCAACACGATTAGGAAAATGATACACACGGCCCGAATAGCGTGCCCGCTCTGAAGCGCCACAATTCAACTAAACTGGAGCGGTGACGTTAGTTTTCCAATCCAGAGAGCTCCCGACGAACTAGCTGCCCGTATTCCAGTCTCCGGTTAAAAATAGTAAATTGACCACTTTATATACTAGTATCTTCCGATACAACATGCTATGATCCGTGTGTGCGGTGGTGGCCGCTAACAAGACGGCGAGTCAGCACTGGTGTTAGCTAACTTTAATTAGCAGCGTCATGGTGGTGCGGCGACTTAAACTCGACGGTTTTTATTCATCTGCCGTCACTGCATGGTACATGTAAGTTAGTTCAACACTGTCTCAAAAACAACAGTTGTCGCAAAAGAGAGGGCCATAGTGTCTTACCATATCATGTAATTAACAGCTAGCTAGCATGTTAGCCGAACTCAAAGTTTCGTAACCCCCCCCCCCCCATTCAAAGCGGCGAGCTGGCTGCTATCGACGCCGATAGCATAGTTGCTAACACCACCGACAGGACTACAAAATAGCTTCTGAAAGTGAAGAATTTCGGTCAGATATGTCAGAAAGTTGTATAAACTTACCTGTTTTGATATGCATGTCTTTTCGTTTAGCGTGTTGTGGAAGCTTAACCGTTTAGTAACTTTTGTTTACAGCGTTAGGATATCGACGGCTCGCTGGTTGAGTCTTGTGTGGCCACCCGGAAGCGACACGAGAATGTAGGTGGGACAGGAAGTCCCTGCACATAAGGGGTCCGGCGGGAAACTTGGAGGGAATTTTATATTCAAACCTGTGTATGACGACAACCCATGTGATAACCACGTGGTGTCATCTAGACGACAGTGACAGATGACACATTAATGTACTTACATAAGTATGATATAACAATAGCAAACGCAAGCAAATAAAATGGTGTCTATTTGTATGGGGAAGGAAACTTTGCTCTGCCAAAGTAAAAGTTGGTGTTGTCTCTCTAACCTTCGTTTTTCTTGAAAAGTAAGAGATGTTCAGGCCTCTATCAATTAAGGGAACAAGAAGGATATCACAAGAGGAACTTCTCACAGCTTTTCGGCATATGAGAGAAAATAAAGTAGACTTATACATAATGGTCTGTTTTGACCATTTCCAGTTCCCACACTCACAAAACTGGGGGGTCTAAATGCTTTTGAGATTTTGATTCGCAAGATTCATTAACTGTAACAACCTGTTTACCTCTCTATATATTTGTGTCAAGATGGATCTAAACAATCATACGAAACAAATAATGTAGGCATACTCGCGTCTGATCCTTTGCTCGGCTTTATCGCTGTTCCCTCTCTCCACTGTCCTCCAGATTCCTCCTCTCTTTGATAATTTACCTTTTGAAATGTCCTTAAAATGACCCTACATGTTACCTACAATCGCTGTCTTCTATCTCCTTTAACACATTTGAAGTATTCCTTTAACAAAACTAAAACCTCATTCTTAGATTGTTAATTGGCATCATCAACATCCTCCTAACATTCTCTCAAGCTGCCCCCACAACTAAGGCAGAACACACGTAGCTTATCATGAATTAAACTGAATATAATAAAATTAATAGACTAAATACATGAGCCACCTCAACTAGTTGGCATATGCCACCATTTTTGTTTGGGAGGGATACTCTTATACGATTTGATGACATCTAGTTCTCGTCCAACAAAGGTTGAACACACTTAAGACATTTTGAACGAAAGCATGTAGCTGTCTGTTTGACTCGTATCCTGATTATATCAGCATGTACCAAAAAAAGTTCCTTTGTTCACAAAACCAGACAACTATATTTTCCCAAAGATGGTTCTCATGCATCATATTGTCACCACATGAAAAAAAAGAAAATTGATTATAGTTTTTATTTAAAATGAGAAATCAGCGATTGGCATCTTCTAATACATGCATCATTGGCTCCTGGCAGCTCAAAGACTAAAGGACTCCACTGCTACTCCCTTCTCCATGTGTGTGCGTACGTGTCTCTTCAGCCTCGCAGAGGTGGAGAAACTCTTCTTACAGAACTGGCAGCTGTGTGGCTTCTCCCCGGTGTGTGTTCGGACGTGCATGTTGAGGTTGGAGGAGCACCTGAACCTCCTCTCACAGTGGGAGCAGGAGTAAGGCCTCTCTCCAGTGTGGAAGTGCTTGTGGAGGAGGAGCTCGCCAGAGGTAAGGAAGGTCTTCCCGCACTGGGAGCACTGGTGGGGCCGCTCCCCCGTGTGAGTCAGGTTATGTCGGACGAGCGAGGTCGACTTGGCGAACCTCTTGCCGCAATGGGTGCACGCAAATGGACGCTCCCCCGTGTGCGCGTTGAGGTGTTCGCTCTGAGCTCGCTTGGTCTTAAAGCTCTTCGGGCACTGCGGACAAGCGTACGGCCTGAGGTTGCTGTGGCTGCGCTGGTGCCTCGCCAGCTCTCCGTGCATGAGGAACGTCTTCTCGCAGGTGGTGCAGAGGTACGGCCTCTCGCCCGTGTGGGTTCTTTCGTGGCGCGTGAGGCTGGCCAGCTGGGTGAAGCTCTTCTCACAGCGGGAGCACTCGAAGGGTCGCTGGCCGTTGTGCGTCAGGCGGTGCCAGTTCAGGATCTGGAGCTGCGTGAAGCTCTTTCCACACTCCGCGCAGGGGTGCACACGATCCCTGGTGTGGATCTGCTGGTGCTTGTTCAGGAGCCACACGTGCGTGAAGCTTTTCCCGCACTCGCAGGCGAACGGCCGCTCGCCGGTGTGCTTCATCTGGTGTCTCTTGAGGTCGGACGCTCGGCTGTATATCTTCTCACACATGGAGCATTTGAACTGATGCCTGACCACGTGTCTCTGCCTGTGCCTCATCCGCTCCAGGATGCTGCTGAAGCTCTCGCCACATTTCTGGCATTTGTACCGACCGCCCCCTTTCTCCGGCGTCTCCTCCGCTGCCACGACCTCCGTGGTGAACTCGACGGGAGGGTTGCACCTCTGGCTGCAGGCGGTTCGCTGTAAATGCAGCTGGAGCAGCCCCATCTGTGTGAACCGCTTGCCACACTGGGAGCAGAGGAAGGGTCGCTCTCCGGTGTGAATGCGCTGATGCCGGGTCAGATCCCAAGAGTTCTTGAAGCCCTTCTTACATACCTCGCAGGTGTACGGGCGCTCGCCCGTGTGCGTCCGCTAGTGACGAGTCACGTCCGAGGCGCGCATGAACGTTTTTCCACACTCCTGGCACGTATGAGGGTTGGGCCGGTCGTGAATGGGGAAAGGCGATGGGAACTCTGGACGCCGGGCGTCCAGAGTTTGCGCTGGAGTTTGCTGTACTGCTCAGGGTGACTGTGCTCAATGTGCTGCAGCAGGTAGGACTCCTGCATGTGGAAGAAGGGACACTCTGAGCAGGCGAAGACCTGGGTGGACATCTCCACAGTGGTACCTGTGCAAAACACAGAAAATATACGTAGTTGTTCTATGTTTTGCTTAAATGGGGGAAACCGTTTGTTTGGAGTCCTTTGGCCTACAACTTTGCTGCTTTCTCGCCCTTCTCATCTAAGTGTCCCATGTGCCTTATTTTCCAATATAACTACAATAAACTGGATAAAACACGAGTGGGTCCCAGAATCATTTCATAGAGATCTCCATCCAAACAATAATACCTGAAGGACAACAGTAGAACAAGTCTCACTGTCGTGTTTCGTCTGTCAGCATCTCCACCAACATGTGCTCGACAGTCTGGTTACTCTGCTGAGTCTCAGCTCATTCAATGTCTGTTCAGTGTCCAACGCTGTTTTCATTTGTATCTGTTTTCTCTTTCTGTTGTCAGAGAACTGATCATGGATGGATTGCTGAACAGGCCTACCAGGCACACGAACAGGGGTCCTAAAGTGTCAGGGGCCCTCCTGGCCTTCACCTGCAAAATGTCACTCGAAGAGACACTTACTGACCACAACGATTTAAAAGAACCACAAAGAGACACAAATGACTACAAAAAGAGACAAAACGACGAAGAAAATACACAAAGAGACACAAAATGGCCAAAAGAGAAACAAAATGACCACAAAAAGATGCACCTCGACTACAAAGAGACGTAAAACAGAAAGAGGCAAACGCATCACAAAGACTGTGTCTTGACAGGTTGTGGGCCCATTGTCTCATAATGAGCCCATGCAGCTGAATGAGTAACATTTTTAATACCGAAATTGGTCTATGGCTTTAAAATTCCTTGTGCATGAGAAATTCCATTAAACTGTAAAGTCATGCATCACATTATTACAGCCTGCTGCTGTGGCATAGTCATGGAACAGCGAGTTCTAACATGCAGACGGGGAGCTGGAGGCTTACCCTGTGTTCCGAGGTGCTCGAGGCATTTGTGGTGCTGCAGGAGAGACCTCAGGTCGTCGGGATTGGAGAGCGCTTGCAAGCAGTCCTTCAGGACGGAGGGGGCGGACGTCAGCCACGACACAGTCTGTTTAGGGACAGAAAAACAGCCTCGTCAGCAAGAATGAGCTGATCAGTGCAGGGTAAATAAAAAGTGACAAAACGTAAAACACATAACTCTGGTACTACTACTCCTGAAAATGATAACCATCGCTACCAAAGCTAATAGGGATTTCATTCCACCCAACACTGCTTATTATTTTTTGTATATACACATGCAGGGTTGTAACTATCAAAAGTATATTTTTTAATAATCATAGAAGCCATTAACTTTAAATCAGAAATATAAAAACTCAGGATCATAGCACGACTGCAGCTGAACACACATTTTAACAGTGGGATTTAGCTTTGTTAGCCAGTGGGAAAAGTGGCTAAGTTACAAGCAACTGGTTTACAGTTTGTCGTAATCACGAAGGACACTTCAGACTGTCGTTTACAAAAGGGAAACTCTTAAGCTGTTTCGTAAAGTACATGTTGCCCTAGTTGCATGTTTTGGAGTGTTTACATTCCGTGTGTTGAGTTAGCTAGCATCGTTGCTGTTAGCCGGGGCTAAGTGATAATGCGAGATAACGACACTATGCGAGTTAGCGTTTAAATGCAACCATTATTATTAAATTCTTAAACACTCCAAGAAACCGGACCTGTGTTTTCCACTTGGCCGGAACCACCAGTCGTTTCCATGGTTAAGGGGACGTAAAGTCACTTTTAAAAGTCTTCCATGAGCTTGCAAGCCATTTGTTGTTAGCGCCTCACGGACCGGAAACACGTGTCGTAAACTTTCAAAATAAGAGCGTAAAGTAATAAACAGTAAATGCTGAGTTACATTGTAGCTATTCAAATTACTTGTCATTAACCGTACCAGCTGGTTATATGCAGAGTGCTTTTATATAATAAGAGATGTTTAATGTGTGTGGAATGGGGATATCAGCAGTGCTAAACAAGAAAGAAATTGTCACCATTTAGCAGGTAGGTAAAACGTTTTATTTGCAGTGTATTCCACATGAACACTTTCAAGATTTAAGTTTGCTGGAATTATATTCCTCAATATAAATTTTTTCTTCATAATTTACAAGTAAAAGCTCTGCTGTCATCACAGCCCCCACACTGGATCATCATTGTCACTTATTTATTAAAAGGTTTGTCTCTTCCCCACAGCAACAACGTGAATCCATCCATGCAGAAAGACAGTCCAAGCCAACAGGTCACCGAGGGAAGAGGCTTTGTGGGATCAAATCTCTGTCAAAGCAGGACGCCACAAGTATACAACTTGCAGTTCCATGGTCCAAGCCATGGCAACTTGGGATGTGACATCCAATAAAGTGGTGTTAAATGTCAGTCAAAGCTGGGTTAGCATTCCTGACAGCAGGACAGGACGAACACTCCATGTCTTCAGGCTCCAGAGTCCTTTCAACAAAAGTAAAATGTTAGATCCCGGCAAAAAAGAAAAAAAGGTACAGATGAATACAGTGATTTGACGAGTAGACTACAACAACTTTATTGAATTGAAGGACAGGATGTATTCAAATGTCGTCAGCGGTTATACAAGCAGTTCATACAAATGTAAGCACAAATATTACTGAAAGAACAGTTTTCAGCTAAACCTACATCAGACTTTATGTTTATGATTCAATATTTGAATACAATCAGTGGTTAGTTAATTTCCTAAAAAAACCCGACATAATTTAAACAAAAGGAACACGTCAAACTAATCATCAGTCATTTAAAGGTCCCAATCAGGGCACGGTGCCATGGACATTTACATGTACTGCTGTAGTAAAGATAGTGATGAAGGGTCGGTTAGCCAAATTCATTAGTGGGTCGACAGAGACGAACAGAAAATAAACATTAAATTGCTGAATTGTGGAATTCTCCTGACACAAACACTAAACATTTGCTTTGTACACCTTTCATTATATGTCTTGACAGTTATACGAGAGTAAACTGGGCAGTGTCTACAACAATGTATTTACGACTGTGGTTGCTTACGCAGTAACTTAAGACAGTTCTAGTATTTGAATGGGCAAACCTAAATGGTCAGTGGTTAACTTGAGTAACGTTACTTAAAATATTAAAGCTTCTGGGCTTGGGTAAGTTTAACTGAAATGCAACTGTGTTAGTGACAAATAAAAAGCTTGACGAAAAATATCTATCAATTCACATTGTGTTAACAAGACTAACTTAGCTCAGTACCGTTACGTTAGCTTAGCAACTTCCGTAGCCTCCCTCTCTAATACAAAACTTCTCCCACTTACCTTACTACGGGACGATGTAATACATGACGAGGAAAAACACGACGTCAAAGACCACGAACAACCAGCAGTCGTACCAGTAAGAATGTTTCGGTAAAGATATCGAAGCTCCGTTAGTTTTAGACATTTTAAGGTATTTTTCTGACTCAGTCACGGGGGTCGAGTCTTGTCCCATGCTTGCTTGGGCTACAGCTGGCAGCTGCGTGCAACCCGGAAAAGCACACACATCTGAAGTAGTCCTTCAAAATAAAACAAAAGTTCCTTTCTAAATTTTGAAAGCTGTGATTACTGGTAATTTATTTGTAATATTACCCATTGAAAACATGATTTTGTAATGTCAATACAATTAATTCTTCAGTCTTTTGAATCTTGTATCCTGTGAAAACATATTGGTTACTCTTTTTAGCTCATTTGTATTGTCAACAGATGTCAAAAGGCCATCACCAAAAACGTGTTACCCTATGGGCTCTAGCAGTCTGTCTTTCTATCTGACTACACATTAAAGGTATCACCAACAGAGAAATTCACACAGGTAACAGTCACTTTGGCTAAGATAATATCACTTGGGACCATCTACATTGTGGCCAGTGAGTACATTTAAGATGTGATTTATCAAGTGTACTAAATGTTTTTTGTTTTTGGTATCGTCTCAATGTAAAAGGAAACATCTTGATACTCTCAATATTCACTTTCAAATACTCACCCCTGATGCCTTTACCCTCCGCTCCATAAACTGGCCATAAACAGAGCACACACAAAAAAAAAGCTCAGCATGCCGTTTGCTCGTGTGACACCAAATACCATTTATTAGGGCTTTACAAAGACTACAAAATCCTCCAGATGAGTTAAATCACTGTCTCTGTCTATTTACATGATATGTTACATACAAATGTACAAAATATAAAACATTTAAGGACAAATGTTTCACCCAAAACAACAGAAGAAAACTTTCCCTCAAACCAGAGTAAATGCTATAGTTTTCCAACTGAGATGTAACCGCAAAGTGTTGGGTGGGAAACACGACCAGCTGATCATCAACACTATGGCGCACACTGTTAACGGTGTCAGTCTTCTGCTGGCTCAGGAACTCATGGCCTACAACAGGAGTGTAGAGCAGCTGAGAGGGTGAATTGTGGGAGATTGAAGCTCAGGTTTGATGCATGGGTGCAACTGTAGGTAAGGAGCAACCTGTTACCCGTGGTAACTACCCCCTTATCATGCAACTACATACCCTTGCAGGTATATGTGCGAAACCATCAGAGGCTTGGCCGCAGAGACACGTGTGAAGCTGAGCACAGGTAGGATTGTAGAGGGTATAGGATTGTCCTGAGGTTGTGACAACATGACTTCTTGGTCTCTGGTGGGCTTTGACTGAGCAGTAGCACCTGTTGGTTGTTGGTAAATGTATACAGTACGCAGTCAAGTTCAGCTTCAGTGCCTCGGACAGCCGGCAAAGCCTAACGTGGCGGTAAGCTTGGGTGAAAATATCCAGAGAGGAAGTGCATCTAAGGAACAACAGGCATTCCTAAAGATGGAGAGGATCCAGAGAATATTACGGCAGGAGGGGAGGGGGGGGGGGGGGGGCTGGAAACGTGCCAATTTGTTTGTTCTCAGTCTGTGATTTTAGTGAGTTAAAAACATTTTCTTACTGTACACCTTGTGCCTTGGGCAAAGACATCCAATCACCACAAGACAGACACCTTTTCGACAGCGTGTTGAGTTTTTGCACTCCCTTTTCCCTCTCTCTCTCTGTTCTCAAAGTACAATAATTTACTCAGCGAGTTAAGCATATTGTAACAACAGGGAAGAATGCATCTTTGATTCACTGTGCAAGACTGAAGTATATACAACCCACCCCGACCTCAAAGTGTGCAAAACCAACCCGCTCATTAAACAGAGGACAATCAAAATTCAAAATGGCTTCCGTCCAATACACGCATACATAACGGTAAAGGTCTCCCCTCAATGCATCCCCTTTAAAAAGCTTTAAAACATGCTCGTCAGGCTAGAAAACCCAAAAACTGTTTGGTTGTGCTCCTGTCAGTTCAAGTGAGCCCAGCTCAACTGGGCGAGAAAACAACAAAAAAATACCCAACCCCCTTTTTAAATGTTCTTTTTTTCCTTTACAATATTGGTCAGTTTTAAATTCAAATACATCAATTCCTTTATACTTTGACTGTCAGAAACAAGAAAGGGCGGTTTGGAGGAAGAGGGAGCAACCAAAAAAACAACAAAAAAGGCTGTTTTTCCGACTACAAGCAGCTTCTTTGACGTAGCAGGAAGCAGATCATCATCAACCGACATCGTCTCTTTTTCTCACTCGAGAGCAGAGGATGCCTCCCGAACGTTTGCACATCTGAGGCAGTGAGAAAGCACCAGTATCTTTGCTCCCCTATTCCGCTCTTGGGCCGATCTGGTTGACTTGCATTTCAAAACACTTTGGATTCTGTTTTTGGTACCTCATGGGTCCCAGAGGGGTGCAGATGCTGAACAAGGCAAGTCAAATGAGTGCCTGAAAGCTCCAAGCAGGACACTGTCAGCTTGCATCACTCAATTCAATGCTACTGACACTGTGTTGATTGATCAGCTCTGATTCATATTTGTTGGAGTGAAAGTCAGTCTCCTGCTTTCCTGTTACTTTGCCCTGTTGCAGCAAAGCCCCACCCGCTTGGTTCTCCATGCAGGGTCACGCAAATGTCACAAGTATTCAGCTTTTTGCAATTAACCTTTGGCTAAGCCACGCCCCCCCTCCGCAATTCCGTTCTCGCACCTATGCAGTGTGCAAAGACAACGATTGCATATTTGCCACTGAATCACATTTTATCAACTGTAGCTAGATAGCTGATTGAGCTAATGTTGGACTTCTTTAAAATGTTTTAAAATGATAATCTTGTATATGGGTCTTCAATGTGCACTTGATGCCTACATGCATGATCTCAGGCTAAAAGACGAATAAACATGTCCCGGGTAAACAGGCAGCAACCAATCAGTTGCTGGTCCACGTGGAAGTAAAGAAAAAAAAGCATCGTTCTTGTCTCTAGTGAGACCAGACTGCTATTTCATTCGAGCATAACTCTGTTTGGCTGCTTCGCTTGCATACTTTTTCATATACTGTATGTATGTTCTCACTTGTCAACGATACATGGGGAAAGGCTCTTAGGATGGTGACTAAGCTATGTGTTCGGCTAATGCTATCTCACTACTGTAAGTAGTAACCATGTCAGCCCATCGTGCTAACATTTGCAACTGACCTTCCGAACTACATATCCATGTTCAGCACCATTTAACTTGAGAAGGCTTGACAGGGTTGCCAAGTCATGGGTGCTACTGATAGGACAATCGCTGTTTAAGGGAGGGGTTTAGAGGGACGGCGAATAAGGACAGCTCTGTGAGCACCCACAGAAAGTGCTGCCTGCCGTTCACGTGACGCGTTGTAAGCTGTGGAGTGACACGGAAGGCCAAGAACAACCTAATCTAAGTTTACAACCATGGCCAGTTGTGCCTTGTGTTGTTAAGTCTCGATGTGTGTGCGGTTGTGTGTGTGTAAATGGCAGTAAATCAAAGGGAAACATTGGCACTTGTCCGTTTTCTTTCTCCTTCACAGTAGCAATGTGGCTGGATGACACGCAGACAATGGCGCTTTCCTTGTGCTCGTTGTTGGCGTGCCGGGGGCAGCGAGTGGCGGCTTGGTAGTGCCCGTCACCGAGGAGGCTCAGGGCGGGAGACCAGCACCGTGACACTCAACTGGGAGACTGAGCAGGAGGGGTCGCGTGTGTCGCAGTGCCCTCAGCTCAGCAATCAAACCTAAAATTAGCAACTTGCGAGGAGCCACTTTAGTTGAACAGCTGGTCGCTGACATTGTTGAAGCACAAAATCAATCTGATGGATCTGATTTGTGTGTATCGAAAATCAGTCGTCTGCCAGTGTTTCGACAGCTCAGAGCCTCCACTTTGGCCAGCAGGGGGCACTACATCACCTGTAAACACTCAACAGTATTCTCGTACTTGATTCCTATCATAAGTGGAGTCAGAGATGAGGGTCCCAGGGTGGAATAAACAGTGCCTTGCTCAAAGGACACTTTGGCAGGCTGGATTGTTGGTCACACGGGGGGGGGGGGGGGGGGGGGGCTTCAACCAATCAAAGCCTCTGATTAAAGGACAGTGTCCTTTAATCTGCTGTGTGTGAGCATATGTGTGTGTGTGTGTGTGTGTGTGTGTGAAGCACCTCTGTAAACAAGAAAAGACATAAACAACAGAACTCCCCCCCACATTGTAAACATCTGAAGATATATCTGGGATAAAAACAAACAAAAAGAAGAACAATCCAGTTGAAATACTTGGCTTTCTCTTTTCTTCTGACACGTCTGCGATCTGTGGGTTGTCACGGCTGAGCACAAATGTGATTTACTCCTTGAAAGTCAACTTCAGAGGAAGAGCTGTCCCTCGTCAGACCCGTCCTGCCTCCACATATATGAAAAGTTGTATTCTCAAATGTTATACATCCGTTAAAAAATGACGAGCTGACCTGCCTATCTGATGTGATTAAAATATATATGGATCCAACTTGCATGATTGTTCATCACTTTGATCACTGAGAGCTATGTTGGCCGCTGCTCTTGAAAACATACAATAAGTTGATTTGAATATTGCACCATTGTAATGTAAAAATATGGGGTGATCTTTCAAATGGCGGGTATACCATTTTGGATAATAAAACATTTCATACATCCTACATCTGTGCACTATCGGAGGTGTCCGGCGGGCTCTGGGTCTCATAGCGCCGACTCCAGCGAGGAGTCCAGCTGGTCGTCATGGTGACTGGTGCTGTCGCTGTCGTAGCTCTGCGTGCTGGAGTAGTTGGCTGCCTCCTGCAGCCGCAGCAACATGTTCATCTGAAAACACAGCACACAGACGAAGCCTCAGTGATATGGAGATATGTACGCAATAAAGTACGCAGTATTTCAGATAATGCACGCACTGGCATACTGAATTTAAAAAACAGAGTTTCCAAAGTGCTTCGACGGAGAAAGCAAAGCAAAAGCAGGGACACAAGGCAACTTCACAACAGAGAGCCAAACAGTACCAGTGAAAGGATACCGAGTGAGCTGGCGTGATCTTTAAAACACCCATTATAAACTTAGGTCTAATGACTCACAAACTTTGTCTCTATACTTTACATGTGGTATAAGGCACTTTTTAAATCCTTGCGGTAAATCACCACAATAAAACTGCAGAACTTCTCATCCTTGCACCTGAGCTAATGGACTAAATGATGCAGAAGTGCTGCTGCATCTGGCACATTACCTCAAGTGTTCCTGAAATGAGTTTAGGCACACCTGCACTAGAACTGGTCTCGCTTGGATGGACCACACACACGGACGCACACACACACACGCACGCACACACACACACACACGGACGCACACACACACACACACGGACGCACACACACACACGCACGCACACACACACACACACGCACGCACACACACACACACACGGACGCACACACACACACGCACGCACTGGCTAAATCGTTGTTTTTGGATCACTACCCTTTAATTTCTCTTGGGCTGCAAGAACCCATCAAATGGAAATTCATTCTCTCTCTCTCTCCCTCTCTCTCTCTGTCTCTCTCTCTATCCTCCCTGAATAGTTCCTCCTGTGTGTGTGTGTGTGCCAAGGTTGTGTTCAGGAGCCTAGCTACGTTCCTAGCTTCTCTTTGTGTTTTGTTTGTTGTTTGGTAAAAGCCAAGTTAACACTCATCCCAAGTTCCTCTGGAAACAGCCATCATTGAACTTTACTTTATGGATCTGCATCATGTGCTGTATCACCGTGGTCCCAGTTCATCGGGGAGAATGATCTTTTCTGTTCCCATCTTTTTTTAAGTGGTGACACATGCAGCTAACATCACTCAGCTCAGATTCCTCTCCTGCAGTTTGATTTCTTACATTTGAGCTATTTTAATTGACTTTAAATATATTTGTATGAATCAAGTCCTTCCATATCTCTCTGTGTTGGTACTTGTCTTCCTCACCAGTGGGTCTCCCTCTGTGTCACTCTGGGACACCTGCTTGGACGAGGCTCCCTCCTTGGACGAGCTGTAGCCGTCGTAGCCCACGTCCTCCGGCCTCAGTTGGAGCAGCGACTGGCCGTCCTGCTGCAGCGAGGCGGCGTTCCACGGATACGTGTCGTTCACCCACTTGGAAGGATCCTCCCACGCCGCTCTTTTGCCGTACAGCTGCAGGTGTGTCAGAGGGAGGGGGGGTGTGAGCGATGCGGGAGAACGGACAAATTGAGGAGTCCCAGCTCACCTGCTGTTGTTTTTCATATTCAGTCGACTTTATGTGCCTCTTGTGACATAAAATCAGAGACTGTGGTGAATATCATTATCTTCTCAGCTTCATTATCATTTAAAACAGCTATGCCAGTCACAGTGGTGCATGAAGAAAATGGCCCAACGCTTCAGTAAAAGTACAGAAGTACTGGCAACTAAATGAGTAAAAGCACTTGTTATGTAGAATGACAGTTCATGGTTCCAAATTCTCAAACATGAAGATTTGCTGATTTTCCTGAATTCAAATAAAACAAATAAATAAATAAAACATTGTGAAGTTATCACTGTGGGTTGTGGCTAATTGTGAAGGCCTTTCCCACTATTTTCAGAGTTATAAATCACACGAATCCACTCATGACGAAAATAATTAGCCAATGAATCCATCATGAAAATGATCATTAGTTAATAGTTTTAGCTGTCGTGAGCATAACCTCCACCAACAACAACAGTCCTGCCTTTACTGTTCACTTCAGTAACAACAATCTAATCTCAGCAGACATTACTTTGCTTTGAGTACATTCTCTGAACTACACTTACATACTTTTACCGACGTAACATTTTGAATGCAAAACATTTGATCTTAACTGAGTATTTTTAAGTGGTGTCACCACTTTTACTTAAGTAAAGAGTTGAATATTTTCTCGTCCACTGCTTTTGGATAGTTTAATCTGTAGCAATGCATCATCATTTATAAACTGATCACATGTTTTGTATTTGAAAAGTAACTGGTAGCGATAGCTGTCAAATAAATGTAATCAGGTGAAAAGTCCAATATTTCCTGTTTTTAAATGTAGTGGAGTAAACCTATACTTGTATATAAAGTCCAAGTACTTCACAACTGTACTTAGGTACAGTAGTTGAGCCTTGAGTTACTTTTCACTTCTAGAAGTGGGAAAATATCTTTTGTCCTGGAGGTTTAGAACGCAGGTTTAAAATGTTGTAGGCTGGTGATCCAGAGAGCTCATGTCACGGGTTGCCAGGACGTACCTGCAGCCCTTCCCTGACAGCCTCCAGCAGGTAGGGCACCAAAGAGTAGTTCCACAGGTCGGTGAACCAAACCCGGGAGCCTTCTACGTCCATGGGACAGGACAGGAAGAGACGGGGGCCTGCCGGGGACAATAGAGCCCAGGGGATGAGTGTTCGTTGAATGGAAGGCGGAAAAGACAAAAGACACACAGAGCAGACTCTGAACACAAACACGCTGATAAAGAGTGGAGGCACAAGCTAACACTCACTCACTGGCTTCGGTATCCTAACAGTACAGGTGGCCAGAGAGAGAGAGAGAGAGAGAGACTGACCTATGGTGACATCGGAGGAGCTGTGTGCCTCCAGGAAGCCGTTGAGGTGCTGCCAGGTCTTGGGGATCCAGTCGATGATCTTAATCAGGTCATTGCTGCGCATGCTCTTATCGATCTCCGTCTCTATCAGCTTCCGCCGCAGGAAACGGCCCAGGAAGCCTTTGACCGGCTCGGTGTGGTTGGTGCACAGCACCCACCTGCGACAGGACAGACGATCGATGGTGAAACAGAAGCGGAGGAGCTGATAACTCAAGCTCAAGAGGAACCCACATCTCTCATCGAAGCAGCTCAGAGGTTTCAGCTCATTCCACTTTACCACAATATAATCGTATTAAATGTCTGGCCCATGACGGGCTCTCCCTCATGACTTTATATTTGCCAAATCATCAGCTAGTCAAACATGCCGAGCAGAAATGATTCTCACTCAGAACCTGCATAATGTTCCAATCATTTCCATCTAACGAGGGTAATTATCTGAGCGATGTAATGACAGCGCTCTCCGTGGAAGAATGCCTTTAGTTTACGATCTGTGAGAAATAACATGTTGACGGAGGGCTGAAATCAAACACATTATCCGACAGGTGAGACGACGCAAAGCCAATAAAACCACGAGCCGATAACATCCGTGCACATTACAAACATCACAATGTGATGAGTAACTTCACCGACGCCGTCACCTTTTCAGCGACAGCGTTAGAGTTCAGTAGAAGTCGAGCTGGTGGTTAACGTGCGTGTCACAAACCTGAAGTTGTGGTGTAGCTCAAGGTTAGGAGAAGAGGAAACCCCCTGGTTCATGGTCCCGATAACATAAGGGCTGGATGGAGACACACATAATTATTAACAGTCACAACCAAGATGCGTCACTAAATGTAGATTTTAAAAAACAACGCTAAATTATGTTGCTGTTGGACCAGCCATTTCTAAAAATGTGTTATTTCTGCCATTATAGTTCTTTTAGGTCATATTGTATTGTTTAAATATAATACATCGCATATCTGACTCACCATTTGTGGTACTTGCAGTTGAGGAAGCCGTTGAATATGTCGCTGAGGGAGCCAATATGGTGGAGGTTGTCCAGGATCACCACAGTGGGGAGCTCTGTGTCCGTCTCCTCGGAGTTACACTGCTCCGCCAGGTTGGACAGATACTGACGCAGGGCCTGGGCAACAAAGCATTACCAGACAGGTTTTCATTTGGACACAAGATTTCGAACGCAAAAGGATCTGAGTCCCTTTTTCCCCATTTATGTTGAACTCTAGTTATTTATACGAAAGCCAACCTCTACCGCTTACAAGTCCGTATGCTCACTCCTGCCCGGGGCTTTCTCCCGCTGGACAAACTTTCACTGCAGATGAAATGTCTGCTACTAGTGACGCTGGTCACATTCTGGAGCCCATTATCTAAATGCTGGTATATTTTGCTGCTGCTGAAGGATGACGAAAAACATCAGAGGAAACTGTCAGGTTGTGGAGCCAGTCCATCAGAGTCACAGCGTAAAGGACATTTTCTAGAGATTCGGTTTGGTACCAGCCTTCAGTACGCAAGTATGATCAAACAGGGAGGAAAGCCATCGTAGAAGAGGCAGAGAGACCAATTTGTGCACCAGAATGACAATCAAATGCATACATATTGCAGATCTGTTGAAAGGATAGTTTGGATGGGTTGTACAAGGTACCTCTCCATAGTCAGAGTATACTGTAGATGGAGTATCGGCACGGGAGCAGCAGCACAATGTATTTTAGCCAACGAAAGAAATCGGTTTAAGTACATACGCTATATCTACAATATTTTCACCGCTTTGGTCTAACGCTGCCTTGATTGGTTACTTTATGTTATTGTGTGACTTTGGTGTTTTAAGGGGTTAGTTCGGACTCACCAAAGTCACACAATAACACAACAAACAAACTGATCGAGGCAGCGGTAGACAAGCAAATTCTGTCTTCTGAGCGGTAAAATGACAGTTTTTTTGTCCATAGCTAACGGCTTCAGTTTCCCCCTTTAGAAATGTCTGTCTGACAGCAAAATAAAGCACTGGAAATATTCTAAATATAGCCTACACTTCAATTGTATTGATTTCTTCAGGTGTTTAAAATCTGTTTTGCTGCTGGCCCTGTCCACAGCAGTACATTGCTTTGCTCCCGTGCTGGTACTTCTGTCTGTTTCTCAATACATCTACTGTAGGTAATACGCTAACTGTGGATCAGTACCTCATACAACCACACTTCAAAAAATCCCTTTCATTTTTGCCTTCCCATGTCTGGATCGCCTCTAACGTGCACATATCATCAGAATCTTCTCTTGGTGTAGGAAGGCATTCTGGGAGATGTGGGAGTTACTAAACTGAAACGTAAGTAATGTAGATGAGGTAGACTGGGTGGGAGGGAAGACTCAAGACTTTAGATTTGGATCCAAAGAAAAATCGCTGCCTTGTTGGAATTCCTCTTCCTACCTTGCTGGAATTCTGGTCCACGTTGAAGCTGGCCACGTTGTGCTCGGTCACCGGCTGCCCCATCTGGGAGATGATGTACTCGGCCAGCTTGGCAGCCATGAAGGATTTGCCGGTGCCGCTGGGTCCTGAGAGGATGATGCGACGATGCTCCATCAGCAGGTTGAGGTACCGCTGGATGATGGGCTTCGGGATCAGCGTGTCAAACACCAGGCTGTCTATACTGTTCTCCCTCACACCTAGGAAGAGGATGGGAGGGAGGAAGGAAGGAGGGAATAAGATGGAAAGAAAGAAGAAAAGAAAATCAAAACATATGCAGTTACATTTTTTATTTCATTAAATGCGGTTCAAGTTAATATTTCTTTCTCTACTCCAGAACACTTTCCTTGCCAATTCAAAGCTGGCTTCAACATCAGCCGTGATGCTGAAATAGAAACTCCTCATTTCCTCGCTGCCGTACCTTTGAGGTTGACCTTGATGACGTTGTTGTCGCCCACCAGGTAGCCGCAAGGCAGCAGCTCAGGCACTTCGGAGGTGTGGGAGCGAACCACCTCGCCTATCCTGTAGGAGACGATGCTGTCTGAGCTGAGACCCAGGCTGGTCAGAGGGTCCACCCGAAACACATACTCCTGCAGGGAGGGAGGGGTTAGAGGAACAGCGGGAAATAAAGAACTGCACTATTGATTATGCTTAAATACAGGCTGTTCTTCTAACTGACAGTGGAGCTTGTTGTGTGCACCTGTGAATCTATAATCACAGCAACACAGACAGTGTGCAGGATTGTCTCTTCTTCTTTCATTTTTGCACCTGCCACACACATTGAGGTGTGGAGAGATTTTGACCATGTTTTTTTTGTAGGTTTATAATTAACTTCAGAAGAGGACAAAGTATGCCTTCGTCCATGGGTAGGGTGGAGCAAACTAAATACAATTCCATGCAACCAAAGTGGATTAAAAGTGCTTCAATAAATATGTCCACTGTCTCGGCAGATAGCATTTGTAATAACAGCACATGCATCACTCTCTTTTTCCAATTAGTTTCATTTCAAAAAGCATCTTCAATTAAATGAATTCATTAAATCCTCTTATTAGAATAGGCACATGACAAATCATCTATTCTACACCACATATACAAACCAGAGGGATCCAACTGCCGTGAAATATTTGGATAAACATTTCTTCGTGACATTTTGACAAACTAAATGGAACAGAACCATCATGAATGTAACTAGTCATGTGTGTGCATATCCTGCCATGACAAGTCAAAGTGTGCGTCGTGTGCCTAAATAACTGACCGGAACCTCTGAGCAATGGGCGCGTTTACCTTGAAGAGGCGTCGGATGACCCCATCCAGGACGTCCCACTTGGTTTTCCCACTCACACCTATAGACCCAATCAGGTACGCCTGGCCTACCTTTCCCTGGAGAGTTGGCAGATGAATCAAAGCAACAGGAGTCAGAACCAATAAGACCAATACAGTGGTTTAAGCTGGAGGAGAAAGGGGAAAGAACGTCCACTAACCTTGGTGGTATATGGCCCGCGGCTGATGGTGACCACTATTCGCACACTCCGGCCGTCTTTGCGCAGATTGCCCTCGTAGCCGTCATCCAGCAGAATATCTGAAAAACAGAACTTTTCTGTTAGGAAACACAATCAACTTGATTCATTACAAACAAACTCTCACTCTGCCCGCTGGCAAGTTAGAGCTGGAAATGGACGAACAGACTAAAGTAAAAAAAATGGGTTTCTTTCGTGTGGTAATTACTTTTACATTCAATCAATGTTTCCATACAGAACTTTTTCTAGTGAGTGCACAGAATGATAATTTAAGAACGACTACGTGTTTTGAAATGAAATCTAAGGGAGAGAAACAAATAAGATCATTCAAAAGGAAGAGGTTTATATGAGCTATTTGTTGAGAGTTGAACGTTAAGTCAGTGAGAGGATGGGGACTGTGACATCATTGGGACAAAATCATTAAATAATAAGTCATAAGAAATGACAGCTGTTCGAAGACATAAATGACTCATGATTTATCAACCTGCCAATGTGTGTAGAGAAGTAGAAGCCACTAACGTCAGCTTACAGCAACAATCAGACACCCAGCACCTCTCAGACTCTCCACCGACAGCAACGCAGCTGTGTTCACTAGCTAGCTAATAACTTTGTCTATCTGTCATGTAAAGTTAGAACTTTTTCTCTGAAAAACATTTGGCTGCGTCTGCCATGAACAGTGCGATGACACTCACCCGAAACAGTGAAGTTATAAAAGCCACAACAATGAGCTGGTTGCTCTCTAAGGGTTTGTCACAATGATCAACAGCTTTAACATACAAGTCGTCATGTGATCCAGTGTTAATCAAAAACAAATATTATAGCAGCTTTAACTATTAGGGACCACTACTAGCACAGAGCGCACAATGACAAACAATACAAAACTGCAGGAATTAGTATTTTACTTTGTGCAAGTTTGACTAATTTGTTAGTTTCCCGCCACCTCTAACCTTTGACAACGACCACGCCGCTAACAACTCCAAGTCTCTCTCTTCATTCTCTTTTTTCCCAGAGTCCATTTTTTGGACAGGGTACTTTGTATTCGGCTGGCCTCCCTTAGCTGAGGGCTCTGTGCTGGGCTGATAACAGCCCGTTGGCCCACTCGTCTTCCCACGCGTCACTGCTCTCGGCTCATCCCCCCCCCCCCATCAATTAATGAAGGCCCGAGTCCTCGGAGAGAGCTGCGCCTTCTATGTTAATTACAGGACAAGTGAGAGAGGGACAGAACTCTTTCACTTCTCCAATGCATCGGGCCTGGAGATATTTTCAGCATGTTCTTGTGTGTGTGTGTGTGTGTGTTACAGGCTCCTGCTGCGTTAACCAGCCCTCGCAGTAGAGAGAGCAGCTATTTCTTCATTTCCCGCGGGGCTCCTCCGGATCATTTCTCTCCGTAAACACAGTTCTCTCACATTTATCGAGGCGAGTGTGGAGGGAGCTAATCCAGCTTCATTCCCTAAGAGTTGCTGCAGACCATAGAGTGTGTCCTACGGCTTAACTAGACAAAAAAACATGGCGCTGACATGACTGAGGTTTAATTCTTTATAGCTCAATACACCTGCCGACAGTTTTGAAATGTAAAAAAAAGGACTATCGAAGTCGATTTGGCTCACTACCACCACCCTCACACTTCTCACTTCTGAGGAACAACTGCAGGCTGCTAGCGCCGATGGTCAAAAACACTTCCGATGGACAACGCTTGGCGGCTGACACTGAACCGACCTGACATGATGGTGTCAGTGATGTTGAGGTTGCTGAGCGACAGCCCCAGGGACTGACGGGAGGAGGACGAGGACGTGCTGGAGGTCTCGGAGGGCGGCCGGGTCGTCTTGGCGGGCGTGGTCGTCGGCGTGGCGTTGCCGCTGGTCTTGAGGCGATCGTTCTCCGCTTTCAGCGCCTCGATCTCGTTCTGTTTGTGCACAAACAAATGAGAATGAGACAAAACCCTGACAGAAGTTGAATTCAAAGACTCATATTCCTGCATTCAGGCTGGCCACTGTTGTGATATGGAATCTGTATTGTTGGCGTTTGATCTTCAAGGCTCTCTTTGTGCTGAAGGGTAAGTCTCACATAAGGCGCCTTACATGATCCCCAGATCTGAGAGGAGACTATGGGCTTCTACAGACGAGGCAATCCACATCCACAAAGAGCCACTTAACACTGGAGACATTTATGGTGATATCCTTTGAACATGTGCTCCTCGTTTGAACTGATGGGTGGCGTTTCATTGCAACACTTCAATGGGAATGACATCAACTAATCAAATATGTGTACTTGCGGGGGGGGGGGGACTGTCACTTTGCATCACTTTATTCAGCTGCATGGGGAAATGAAACAGTTCCATTCCGCCTCTCTGAGGCATGTTTACCGTGACAGCTCATTTAAATGACATGTCATTTGTTAATTGCTAGTTTTGGAGGTGATGCAGCATGCCGGCTCACCGTGATAGCTGGAAAGCCACAGTATCCAATCTTCCCCTAGTCTTTTATTTCCTTGTATTGCTCTAAAAATGTTCTGACTTTCAGACTTGAGGAATAGTTGTTGAATGAAGCAATATCATGAACTACAATGTAATAGCGGACAGAGCGAAGAGTCTGAGCCTTCTGCGAAAAAAAGAAAAAGAACTGTAGAACAACTAAAAGTGCTTCTTTCTCCATGAGATGCCTCTATCTGCGTTTGGCAAACAGAACTAAAGCCTATTTGATACCTAGAGTTGAGTCCATCACCCACAGGTCACCCAGCACTCAGGATCTCACCTGCATGCGGTTCATGGCCTCTCGGATCTGGTCCAGGTGGTGGGCGGAGCTGAGCGCCTCCAGGCGGATGTCCGTCAGCTTGAGCTCCTTCTCCCTCAGCTCGTTCTTCAGCAGGAGGATGGTTTCTGCCTCGGCTTCGGTGCATTCGCAGAGTCTGCGACCGGGGGTTACACACAGGAAGGTGGAGGGGGGGGGGGGGGGGGGGGGGGGGGGTCGGTTACCTCGAGGGTTATACCAAACACACAAACACACATAATCTAGAGCGAAAAATTGCACACATTAAAGGAAAGTTCAGAGGGAAGCTGGAGTCAGTGGCGGAGATGTGGGACATGCTAGTTTGCTCAAAGTCAAAAACACAACAAGAATAAGTCTATAACTGACGCCAGCACATACTTGCCGACGTCAAACTCCTTAAAAAGGAAGTCATCTCACCAGCTGCCACAGGTGCACAGTACCTGCATGCTGGTTGCCGGTCGGCAAAATGGCCTTTTGTACTAACGGCATAGAACCAATTTGCTCGGGTGCGAGATCATCCGTCTCACCCTTTATTCAGCCTACTGCTACTTCTCCTGAGCCGGACGCTTCAGAGAGACCATCACCTCCGACATGCCGAGGTGCTCACGGCACCGAGATGCAGAGGAAAAGTCACGCCAACACAACCCCACGGCACACACACACACACACTCCCTGGGAGCACGCTGCGCAGCGCCTATTACCGGGATCGGTGCTTGTAGACCACGTGACCGTTTTGCCTTTTCTTTGGCGTCCAAATGGGGGAGTACTTGCTATCGCAAAAGCACTTGCTACAGCAGGAGGGGCGTTCAAGAAAAGGATGAACAGAGAGGTCAGAAAAGAAAAAGCGTGGTGAGGATTAACAGACGTTTGTGAGAAGGAAAATTTTTTTAAAAAAACTGAAAAGAATTTAGTCGATTTGTATGCAAGGAAGCGTGTCCGAGTGGAGAGCTACCTGTGTGTATACGTTATGTGTGTAACAGCGGATGCATGCGCAAACGCAAAACTCACTCGGTGGTGGAGGGCGAAGAATGCAGCGTGGCGATGCTGCCCTGCCTGTTGTCGTGCTGCAGTTTGGGCGAGGACGGCAGCGAGTCGATCATCTCCTCCATCTCGTCGTGCGACGACTGGGATTTGGATTTCTTCTTGCTGAACGCCTGTTTGAAGGAGCTGCGCAACTGCAAGACAGAAAACACAAACATGCCGGCGTCAGTTCCCTGAGAGATCAGGGGGCTGGTGACATCACACCTTGCCAGATCAGGAAGTCACTCTGTGTTGTTTCCCAAGCAGTGGGCACTGTCTGGTTTAGGTAAAGAGAAGGGGGCAAAAAGCAAGACCGTAAGTAGAGATGGAATGAGAGATGGGGGGGGACCAGGCTTTGAACAGGCAATCCAAATGAACAAGGGAGCAGGAAAACGAGTAGGGAGGAATAAGGGGGGACTTATGCCATGCCGACTGTTCCAGAGAAGGGAAAGAAGAGGTTGATCTGAGGGGGGAAGGAGGAAGAAAGAAGGGGGGCGAGAAGAGGATGGAGAATAGCCACAGCACACACACACACACACACAGAGGACACTCTGGGAGCCACTGACCTGAGCCGGGATGGAATCGGCCACCTGAAGATGCAGAACACACCCAAAGTTAAGCCGCGCAAACACACACACACACACACACACACACACACACACACACACACACACACACACACACACACACACACACACACACACACACACACACACACACAAACCCCCCTCTGCTTGACTAAAGATAAACGCCATTCGTGCATCTGATTCACAGAGCACTTTGTCCTCAGCAAATACAGTTCATGCTGTTGCGAGGGGGATGATAATGAAGTCGATGTATATTATGATTGCGTAGCGTTCATCTTCCTGTTATCTGATTGGCGGCCATGTTTGTCCCTAGGCTGGAAGCACGTAGTACAAGATGTTGCATGAAATCCACGGGACCCTAATCATGCTAAACAGAACACACCAACACAGCACATCCGTTCGATTAAAGTTCACGTGAACGGCTTTAAACATTTTGCAATGCCGCCCAGTGCATTCTGGGAAAGGCTCCAGCCTCCCTGTTACCCTATAGAAAAAGAGGAATGGATTGGATGGATTTCGACACATTTCCACACACTTGGCCAGTCATGTTAGTGAGCCAGTGGACAGCCCTGATGCTTAAAGAATGTCCTCTGTGGGGCCGGTGTTTGCCACCTTCCACAGGGAGGCTCCTGTCCTGCTTGAAGCTACTTCAGCAGGTCAGCAGCTTGCTTGCTGGCACAAAGCCGCTGCCCTAATGAAAGGCACCCTACCAATTTATTATGACAACCATTTCTTTTTTTTGCCTTTCTGTTAGCATGATCTGCTGCTTTTGTGCAAGTTCAATGTGTGCACCGAGGCAGGATCTATGCAAATGAATAATGAATTGCTGCTTAAGTAAGGGATTGATTTGTATTCATGAGCCTGAATTTCTTTGGGGGGGGGGGTCTCACTTAATGTAGCAGATTTGGGTGTTACTCTCAGCGGTGAACTTTTGGGCTGTAAGCGTGTATTTCATTTCAAGGGCAGGCGTTTTGCATTGCAGCAGAGAGTGAACACTGGCTCTGCGCTCTTTGGCTGAGACGGAACTTCTCATATGTCACCCGTCTGACTCAGGGGGCTGCAGCAAATAACAGATCTCCAGCCATGGACACTGAGCCGCTATTGCACAGTGAAGCAAAGAACAGAAACATCTGAAAGAGAGGGAGAGAGAGAGAGAGAGAGGGAGAGGAGAGAGCTTCATGGGCATTTCTAGATAACTCGGCTTTTTTCTTGATCTGTGGGTATTTGTGGACCTCAGTAGAAAGGACACGCCCCATGGGAGGTGAAAGTACAACTTGGACACTTAAGCAAACTGAGCCATCAAAGGAACAAGGTTTCTGTCTTCCCAATACAAGAGACAGAAGTTAAAGAGAACTTTGTGGATGACTTTTGAGTCTTTCCAGACCATCACACCTGACCAAGTCCCGTTGAGCACCTGGGGGATTAAGAGCCCTTCTCAAAAGTACTGTGGGAAGTGAGAGTGTTTCTCACTTCCACCCACTTGACTCAGATATTCAACCCGCACTTCTCTAACCTCTGGGCAGCTATCGCCGTGGTGTAAAGCTGAACTTCAGTAACCATGACGTTAGCGGCCACTCCGCCTCTTTACCAACCTAATTTGCATGCTGCTGGTCACTGTCTGTGAGATTCAAAGTGCGCCTTGAACAATAATTGCGTGGCGGTTTGACTCTGCTCGACCCCTTCTGTTGGCCCTCGCCGCCGGATGCTACCTCAGCCACTCAGCTGACACCATCTCACTGTAACCTAGCAACGGGGATATGATGGTAGGGTGCCGTTAAGCACGGGTTTTAGGGTATTATTGCAGGTTACCAATGAGAATCTGCCTCCGAAATCAGAGAAGTTTCCAAGCACGAGAAGGTAAGTGGTGATTTGACCACAAGCAGCGACTGGTTTGAAATTGGAAGTCATCCGGAGGTCATGATTAGGTCGAGCTACTGTATATGCAGGTACACCCAGAATATTAGCTGATTTTGAAGCTCTTTCAGTGTGTGCAACAGTAGAATAAGCTTTATTCCACAAAACTGCCTTCATCTATGTAAGGAAGACATTTAACCTTTCAATGCGGGCTTTATGAGTATATGTGAAATAGATTAACTGCCACTGAATAATTCATATGTGTCTTTCACTATTTAAACCACCCCCGGGCCTAAACAATGACTAGGAAACTGAATGTAAAATATACATCATTTTGTGCAGAAGAGCAGTTGAGCGGATCGTGTCTGAGATTTCCTCCCTTTTTTTTTTTTTTTTGACAATTTCCCCACTCAACCTTTCTTTGCTGCTTCCGTCTCACAATGACGACAGTTTCTACACCTACCCAGCTCTTCTTCTTCTTCTTTTTGTCCTCGGCGTCCTTGCCCAGACTGCCCATGCTGGAGTGACTGGCTGCGCTGTTGATGCTGGACATGCTCTCCGACGAGTGCTGCCGTCTAATCCGCAGGTCTGCAAGTGACGGACAAAATCGTACTTAGTGCTCCAGAAAAGACGGGTCACAATGTAATGCTGATCCATGTACCAAAACATTCTTCAAGCTTCTCTTTAAACTTATAATCCATTACATTTGAGTCCCGGTTGATAGTGATGGTTACTGGTGGTATCAGATATTTAAGTTAAATACCACAGCCAACACTTGTTGAATGGCTACCTTGTCGGAAATGCAGCTCAGCCTAACAAACTAACGTTATTTTAAATGAAGAAGTCAGAAGTTAAAAGATCAGATTTCACGTGATTGTGCTGTTCACACTGTTACAAAAAACAGGGATATCATTGAGATAAAATGAACCTGCTTACACGCATGGATTGCCTCCTCTGAATGCCTCGAGCATGTAAAGGCAATTTGTAGGCAATGAATTGCTTTTGCTGCAAAATATGGACCATAAATTGTATCAAAATCTGAGTTTTTAAATTATAACTTATAATAACTTTTTATCAGTCAGCTATGTTGGGCTCAGCTTGTCTCCAATAATCAGCTATGAGGAGTTTTGATACTTGAAATGAAAATTGATCACACAACTGATTCAGGTTGTTTCTAGGACTAAACAACGGACCTATACAGCACAAAACACTTCATTTACTAGGGGCTGGATTGCCCTTGTGGCCAATCAGGCTTAAAAAAAATGTATCGACTCATGGAACACTGATGCAGCCGTCATCATGATCGCGCCTGCTGGCTCCCTCATTACCTTTGTGCAGGTGGTCAGGGCCGTTGAGCGCCACCTGGATGGCGGTCTGCGCGTCGGTGTTCTGGGTCTTCAGCGAATCGATTGTTTCCCTCAACTCCACCAACTCGGACTCCTGGACAGAGACACGGTTGTTAAAACGAAGGGTGACGCACCGAAAAGCAGTTCCTCGTTCGGCCAAATGTGTGGAGCTTCGTCACTGGAAACAAATTCCTAAATTTGGCATTGGCGTAGCTTTTAGTGGAAGCGAATGAGAGAATGCGGAGGATAGGAGTCTCCCTGCGGATTTGCCCCAATCCCGCACCACCTGCTTAGAATTTAAAACAAGAAAATGCTCCACTCTGTTGAACCAACACGATCAGATAGAAGGAGTCTCCTATTCTGCCATTCCCGAAAAAAAAAACCCACTGAGGGCTGAAGATAGGGTTTCCACTTTAATTAAAAGTTGGGACGGCCTTGTTTAACAAAGACATCCCACCAGATCCCAGTCTGCTTTAATTTATAGAGGATTAAAAAATGCTGCCAGGGCTCTTCAGAATTCTGTGTGTGTAATATGTGTGTGTGTGTGTGTGTGAACAGAGGGAAGTATTCATAATTTGTGGTAGGGATATATCTTTGAGCATATTGCTGGTGCTGTGTGATCAGTGTTTCGTTGCAATTCAAGCTCTTTTCAAACCTCCCGTCGGTCAAGAAAGTCGACTTGTATGAAGATGGAGAGAAATAGAGGCAGGAGCAGATGAATGCTGGAGGATACACTGGTTTTAAATGGGTTTGTGGGCCTTAGGATCAGGGAATACGCTGAACCCTTGCATGTTGGGCCAAAATCGGGCACTTTCACCTTCAAGTGAAGCAAACATGTTTTACTTCAGACAAGCGAGTCAATCACCTTGGTTAAGGTTAGAAGTAAAGTTAGAGAGAAATTCAGGCAACATTCAGGCAACAACTAAAACTTTTTGACGAAAACTCCAAAAGAAACTTTTCAAGTGCTCCGGGAACTGAACCTGAAGATAAAACATATCCATTAATGCGCAACCGCCGACCTCTACACTCTGTGGTTTCACTAATTCATTTCAATGTCAAACCGTAGACGGTTTCTAATCATTTTCCCTCTCTGTAATCCCTTCGCCATCCATTCACTCGCAGCATATTTCAAACTCAGGACTGAGCTCGTGTACCTTTTGTTCGGCCGTCATGGTGAGGCTCTGCAGGCGGCCGGTCATGTTACTCAGGCTCTTCTCGAAGGCCGCCACCAGGTGAGCCTGCAGACACACAGAGAGACACATATTACAGGCTGGAGTGCAGGATAACATTTAGTTTACCACAGGCAACCTATAAGAACTATGTTCAAACTGTTTCATTCTCTTTCGAATATGAAAACTAAAGAACTCAAAACCGAGGAATGAGTCAAAATAAGCTCAGTCAAAATGTACGCTACGCTAAAGATAACCTATCACTTGTCTATGCATACATCAATATTCATGAATGTTTTTGAAAAACATTGAAGAAAAAGCCCATGCAGAGAATGAATACGTCGGTCTGCTGGCTGGCGACGACAGCTTTCAAGTGAGTTATTTTGCTCGAGCCAAACAGGACGTGGCGTGGAAGGTTTGCCCTTCTGAAGAGGTTCCCTGTACCCTGTGAAGAACTGCTGCTGGGATATCTAGCTTTAAAATACCAACAAACAGCAAAGACACGTTGAGTCACTCTCAAATTTCAAGGGCAAGTTGACACGATGCATATTGAGAACGATTTATTTGAGCTTGTTAGGAGCGTTTCATTTGCAGTTTGCACTTTGCAGAATGTTGTGAATTAACCATTATGGATGTCAGCATGCTCCGAAATCCTCTTTCTGGAATAATAACACCAAGAAAATAGTGAAAGAAAAGATGGATCCCACAGAGGCACACAGATCGATGACCCCCCCTCCCCCCGACTTCATCTGTCACCCGGAGATGCAGAGGCGACGCACTTAGGGATGGCAAATGTATCGTCGGCGTCACGCCATCTGCTCCGCTGAACCTGTGGGTTGTGTATGCATGTGTCTGCATGTGTAACTGGATTTGCTTGAGCAGGTGTGAGTTGTTTTTTCTCTATACATGTTTGCATCTGAATGTCTGGTGAAGCCTTATTTTCACGGCTGTGCAAATGTGAGTCTGCAAAATCGGCGCTTGTTCTGCCAGCTCATCCTCCCGTCCTTAGCTAGAGACCTTGAGACACCTGTCAGGCCTGGTGTGTCACACGGAGGTGGGCAGCGTGCCCAGGCACATCAGACAATCTCTGCTTAACACGCACACACGCACACGCACACACACACACACACACACACACACACACACACACTTGCATTTTTATACATTCAAGGACTTTCATTATGAATTTAACAGCTTTTGTGTTCCAAAATGTGAGATCCAGCTCTTTTGAAAAAGGGATAAATAATCATCTTTCTATCCTTGTGATGACTTACGGTCCCCGTAAAACCAGAAATAAACAGACACACACACACACACGCACACACAAGCACACTATGCTGCCTCCTCCACTCTGTGTCCCTGGCTGAATCAGCAAAGGTCTTGACCTTTTGAAATGCCACCTGCTCCGACTCATCTCTCCAACTCCACCTGTGAGCTCCGACTCAACAGCCCTCCCCCCCCGCCCACCTGTCCACCACGGAGGGGGCGCCGATCAAACTCTGACGCGTCCTGTGGCTGAACCGTCTGTCCTGCTCATGGGGCCTGGCCCCGGCTGACACACTTGTGCGCCGGACACCCTGTTTGTCGGACCGCCGTGCCAATCCTGGGGTCTGGTGTAGAGGTTGACGGTGGGCCAAACCAGTGAACTGGATGTAGAGAAGTCTTATGGGGCTAGAGTTGCCAGACGACATCACAAGGAGGACAGTCACGACTACAGCGGTCCAAGCCAGCACCTGCTGCTCGGCTACCTTCTCTAAACACTACAGCATAAAGGGGAGGTGATGAATGGGAGGGAGGGAGGGAGGGAAGGGGATGATAAGGGAGAATACGGCCAATATAGGGAGGAAGAATAACAGAATAGAGAGTGATAGGGAGGGGGAACCTTTCCTGGCTGAGCAGAAAGGGAGAGGCGACAAGGTTAGGGTGACACAGTGACGGGTGAGTAGAAAGGGGAAGGGGGATTGAGAGGGGGGGGAGGGGTTCCTGTGTAAACTCTTAAACCAGAGTAAATATCAGTCGAGGCAGGAAAACGTATCCCCTCCACCGGCTGAAAGGTGGTACAATACTTCACCAGTTTGGCAGCATTTGCTCTTCTTAATCCCTTTGACAGGATGTTGGTTTTACTACTGACCTACTGACCTTGATGAGAGAGTGCAGTCGCTTTGCTGCTTGCTCTTGCCTCTGCACCTCTGCTTGCATTTTCTTGCTTCAATTTGCCAGATATATCACATATATCACTCTTCAACGTTTGAGTGAAGACAAATCCGTCGGAAAGTCGTCGAGCTATTTGGATTGTTGGCTAATGCTAACTAGCAGCTAAGTTAAAGCTAAGTAGCAGCAAGATGCCTCCCTTCTCCACGGATGACTACTACAAACTCCTACAGAAGATTGCAGTCTTGGAAACAAAAATCGACCGACTAGAAGTAAACGTGGCAGTAAATGGACTGTGTGGGAATGATACCACTCTACCATGGACTCAAAACACTGGACAAACGCTAGCTAAGACACAGCTAACTAGCAGAACCAGGCCTACCAAGAAACAGGAGGGGAGAGCAGATAATGAATCTTCAAATGGTAGTCCTCCCTGGAACTCTCTCGGTGCAAAGCCGAAGAGAAAATATGTGGGAGGACGACTAACAGGCAGAGCCCAGCGCCCTGAGATTTGTGATGCGACTGGCTGGCCTGCACTAGCACACAGGCAGAACTCCTCCTCAACCCCTGCACCCAGACGGACAAAGCCAAGGACAGCTAAGAAAAGTAAAACCTGCAAAACACCTCCACAAGAACCAAGCCTACAACTTCAAAACAGATTTGCTCCATTGTCGCAGGATCCTAAATCTCCATCTGATGACCTGGATAAGCAGCTATCTCCTCAAAGCGGGGTAAGAACTGAGAGTAAATGTGAGAAAAGGCCGCAGGCAAAGCTAGTGACTGGGCCTGAGACTCTGATTGTTGGTGACTATGCTGTAAAAGATGTCAGAAAACTACAGCAAGAACACCAAAATACTCTGCTTTCCGAAAGATATGGTGAGAGATGGGATATATGAGAGACAAAATTCTGGACTATCCCACAGCGAAAAACATCATCGTGCATACAGGAAGCTGTGATATTGTGAAACAACAGTCTGAAGTTCTGAAGCGAGACTTTATTGATCTGTTAAACACAGTCAGCTCTGTCAAGGCTGAGGTGTTTATCAGTGGCCCTCTTCCACCAGTCAGAGGAGGAGATGAAGGATTCAGCAGGCTGTTTGCACTGAACAAATGGCTGTCAACTGCATGTACTGACCATTCAGTACATTTTATCAACAATTTCTACCTTTTCTGGGAGCGCAGACATCTTTTTACAGCGCATGGAGTTTGCCTAAACAGGTCAGGGGTAAAACTGTTTACCTCAAACCTGTTTTTCTCCCTGCGTCACCCGTCTGTCCCTACTGCCAAGGACAAGATACAAGAGGAGTCTAAACACAAGATAACCACACAGCATCGCCATGGAGACCTTACGGGAAGGATGCCCCCGCCTAACGACAGCCAAAAGGAGGAGTCTCCAACCTCATCATCAGGGACCGCCTCCGATCTCCCACTTTCCCTACCCTTCCTAGACGCGGAGTCTTTACCTCCCTCCCCAGCACCTACTTCAGGTCCATACTTTGGACTGCAACTCCCACTTTCCCCACCCTTACCTCCCTCCCCAGCACCTACTTCAGGTCCATACTTTGGATCGCAAGCCTCTCTCACACTCTCCCCATCCTCCCCCCACCTGGAGTTCACTGACCACATGAAAGAGCTGGTCATTGCTGGAACCAAACACACTCCTCTCCCCACTCCTCGACGGTACTACAACCATCCTCTGTCTCCCCTAAATAATTGATATCTTCTGGGTCCAGGCTACAAGGCTAATGATACCAATGACTCTCTCCAGGAAAAGTCGGGGCCCTGTATGCAGTTAGCCGTTTCAATTCCTGTCCTGCAAGTTTATAGAAAAAGAAAGGTGAGGCTGCGAAGAAACAATAGTAAACATGCAAACATATCAAACTTAGCATACATTCCTCATCAGCCTGTCCAAATAAATTGGGCAAAGAAAGCTTTAACCACATTAAACTTAGCTTTATTAAATGTCAGGTCTCTGTCAGGAAAAACATTTTTAATCAATGATTTTATTATTTGGCACAAACTGGACATTTTGTTTTTAACTGAAACTTGGTTAAATCAAGATAACAGTGCAGCTGTTCTTATTGAATCAACACCTCCCAACTTCAGTTTCATGAGCGAAACAAGAGCGCATAAGAAAGGAGGTGGAGTTGCTGTTTTATTTAATGATTCTCTTCAATGCAAGCAGATGTCCTTTGGTCATTTTAGTTCTTTTGAATATGTGGCTCTGAATTCCACACTCTGGACCTAATCATCACCAAAGGTGTAAACAAGGTCCAAGGTTGCTGTGACTGATGTTGCACTCTCTGATCATTTCTGTGTTTTCTTTGAGAGTGCAATCTCCTTGCACACAAATGTCCAAACCAAGGTTGTGACAAAGCGTTACATCTCTGAAAACACCAGTGAACTATTTATTCAGAAGTTCTCCTCCACACCAGCCCTCTCTTGCCTCTCAGTCAATGAGCTTGTAGATGGCTTCAATTTTAAAGTAAAAAATATTATTGATGCCATTGCACCCACTAAAGTGAAGGTTGTCTCGGGTAAGCAAAGATCTCCTTGGAGAAATGCTACGCTGGTCAAAATAGAGAAACGAGAGTGTCGGAAAGCTGAGCGCAGGTGGCGAAAAACTAATCTCCAGGTTCACTGTGACATCTATAAAGAGAGACTTCGCAATTATAATTTGGAACTTAGAAATGCAAGGCAGTCATTCTTCTCTGACATCATAACCAAAAACAAGAACAATACACGCGCCTTATTTGCTACTGTCGACAGGCTAATAAACCCTCCAGTGTCGGTAGCTGCTGAACTCCAATCCACCTGGGCATGCAATCAATTTGCCTCCTTTTTTACTGACAAAATTCAGAAAATTAGACAAGCAGTCAGTGCCTCCACATCAACCACAGGATATGTGTTGTCCCGATCTCTGAATAACATCCATTCAAATATCATGACACAATTTCATTCAATCGACCGTAGAAGCCTAGAAGACATTATACAACATCTGAAGTCATCCTCCTGCTGCTTGGATATTCTACCAACACACTTTTTCAAAAATATTTCAAACTGCATGACCACTGATCTTTTACAAATTGTAAACACATCCCTTCTCTCAGATGTCTTCCCACAAGCCCTAAAAACTGCAGTTATTAAACCACTCCTAAAGAAGGTTAGTTTAGACTCCGCAACGATGAAAAATTATAGGCCAATATCAAACCTCCCATTTTTAAGTAAAATAATTGAAAAAGCGGTTTTCCAACAGCTGACCAACTTCTTGACCGTAAATAACTGCTTTGATGTTTTCCAGTCAGGCTTTCGACAGCACCACAGTACTGAAACTGCTCTTGTTAAGGTTTTCAACGACATCCACTTAAACATAGACAATGGCAGAAGTTCAGTCTTAGTGTTACTGGATCTCAGTGCTGCATTCGACACGGTCGACCATGCCATACTCCTAGAAAGACTAAACATCTGGGTGGGACTCTCTGGCACAGCACTTAACTGGTTTGAATCCTACTTGAAGGGCCGAGAATACTTTGTGTCTGTAGCTGATTACACATCAGAGCTGACTAAAATGACATGTGGTGTTCCCCAAGGTTAAATACTGGGGCCTCTTCTGTTCAACATCTACATGCTTCCACTAGCTCAGATTATGGAAAACAACAAAGTGTGTTATCATAATTATGCAGACGACACACAAATCTACATAACTATGTCACCAGGGGACTATAATCCCATACAAGGGCTGGGTAACTGCATTGAACAAATCAACAACTGGATGTGCCAGAATTTTCTTCAATTAAACAAAGATAAAACAGAAGTAATTGTTTTTGGTACCAAGGACGAACAATTGAAAAACACCGCTCAGCTTCAGTCACTGATGTTAAAACCCACAAACCAAGCCAGAAATCTAGGTGTAGTTATGGATTCAGACCTCAACCTGAACAGCCATATCAAGACAATTACAAAATCAGCCTACTATCACCTGAATAATATATCAAGGATTAGAGGACTTATGTCTCAACAGGATTTGGAAAAACTTGTCCACGCATTTATCTTCAGCAGACTGGACTACTGTAACGGTGTGTTTACAGGTCTCTGTAAAAAGTCCGTCAGAAAGCTGCAGCTGATTCAGAACGCTGCAGCTCGAGTCCTCACTAAGACCAGGAGGGTGGATCACATCACCCCAGTTCTGATGTCTTTGCACTGGCTTCCTGTCCAACAAAGAATTGACTTTAAAATCCTGCTGTTGGTTTACAAAGCACTGAATGGTTTAGGGCCAAAATACATCTCTGATCTGCTGCTACCTTATGAACCATTCCAACCCCTCAGGTCATCTGGGACCGGTCTACTTTCTGTTCCCAGAGTCAGAACTAAACATGGAGAAGCAGCGTTCAGTTTTTCTGCTCCACATATCTGGAACAAAGTCCCAGAAAGCTGCAGGTCTGCTGAGACCCTCAGCTCATTTAAATCAAGATTGAAGACTTTTCTGTTTGCTGCTGCCTTTAATTGAACCACATTCAATTAATATATTAATCAATTTCCTGCATTTCTGCATTTTACTACTGAATTTTATTTCTTACACTGTTTCTTTCATTGTTTTTAAATCTCCTTTTCTTTTGCCTTATGTTTTGATGCTTTTAATGGTTTTATGTGAAGCACTTTGAATTACCTTGTTGTTGAAATGTGCTATACAAATAAACTTGCCTTGCCTTACTAATTCTGCTCCATTTTGAACAAATAACACCAAAAACAAACGGTTAATTAAAAACGACGTGTGTGGGGTGTTCTTAATCCAGCGTGACCGCGCTGCGGCAAATATGTTTTCAATGTGAGAGTCGGCATGCGTGACCGAGGGCATTGACACCTCCCCTAGAATTCTATTCAAGATCCAAATTCAATTTCCCGCACAAAAGAAACCCAGAAAATGATAATAATTCTAATGATGTATGCAGTGGCACAGCAGAAGCCAAGATCAGATGACCTCAATCATGGAAAAATCTCCTCTGTGGCTCTCTGGTGAAAAGACAGGAGATGAAATTAAAATGCATTCAGCCAATGCAGGACGACACAATGGAGGCAACTGTTTTGCAAATCGGTTCCCCACAAATAAAACCCCTCTCACTAACCTTAAAATATACATTTTATATTATACATTTTGGGGATTTTTATGGCTAAACTCGTAACGTTCCTCTTCTGATTGACAAAAGTAGACGTAGGATGATTGATGCACTTTCGAAAACCACAAGTTACGGTCAAATATGCATTAAATTGAGGTCACAACCAAATTGAAATGCCCTTATAGTATACACACCATATTAAAGGATAGATGGCGAAGAAATTAGTGCTACAAGGAAGCAAGTTATCCTCAAAATACTGTTTCAAAATGACAAAAAAAAAGGTTCTGTCTTTTTCAACATTTTGGAAATACCAGTCTCTCTCTCTGTACGAACAATACGAAACACCCACCAATGTTTAGGTTTCCTGTTCATTTCCATGTATTTCTACATGCGTTCCAGGAATATACACGATTAAGCGACGTGTCTTGCACACGGCACAGTGAGCGTTTCATTTTGGACAGTGGGTGGGCGGCATGTCGGGGCTGCTAAGGCTGACGTATCCGTGTCAGGTCACACTCCCCATTGAGAGGATAACACAAGCTCATAGCACCATCGACTCACCGCGCTGTCATGTGGATACAGTGTGATGCAGCTCCAGTAAAACACCAGGGGTGTTGGTTTTTTTCACCATTTTTATTTTTTAAATCCCAAGCCTCTAACCTGAGAGTGGGAGATGTAAAGCACATGTGGGTGTTTGCATATGGCTTGGCACAGTTCGGCTTTTTTCACTACCGTTTTATATGCTAAGCGACCCTGTTAATGGCCACTGAACATCAACACATATGTATATGTTTTTAAATGTTTTTTTGCTGCACGAAGCCACGGCAACATACGGTCAAAAAAATATACGCCGCTAATAATTTGGCCCCTGCAAAGTGTAAAAATGTTTCTTCTCACCCAGCCATACTTGATAAGTTTTTGACTGTTTTTTTTCCTGCTTCATATTGTTGAAGCATCTCTTTCTCACTGCAGGGTGATCACAATCCTACCAGTAGCTTTTGAAACCAGCTTGTGTCAAATACTGTACGAGATGATGCCGCATCAGCAGGCGCTTACTGAACATGCTAAACTGTAAAGAAATTGTGAGAATTCTCTGTTTGCAATGTACACATGAAATGTGAGCGCGAGCCACCCACTACTACAGCTGTGGCATCGACCAGCGACGGGGAATTGTCTCTACTATAATCCGAGGCTCCAAAGTGGCTTCACTGCTGGTGCCCCGAGGTGATGACACGTGTTATGTGGCCTGTAAACGCGCCACACTTTGAAGTACAGCCTAAGCTGAGTGGACGCTGTCTCATGTGTGAGTCATGCTGGCGACACTGACAAACACGGTGTTGGGCAAGCGACTTGCAAAATACATGTTACATTTTTCTTATTACTGTACTAAATCCTCAACAGCAAAAGTCTTGTTTTTTTACATCACTCGTTAATGTTACTTTAGTTTTGTTACACAGCCAAGCGCCGTCACAGGTGCATTTAATTAAACAACCCTAAGGCTGTCACATGCCAAAATATTATTTCAGTTATATGACAATAAGTATGAAGTGGTTTTATGTGTATTACAAATGTGTATGAATAGAAAATTAGTTATTATGGTTAAAAAGCAGTCAATCTATGTTTTGGCGGTATTTGCTGACCGTCAACAGCTAGCTTAACTTTAGCCCCAATGACTACGCACGACAAGCGTATAACGGTACCAAGCTAGCTAAAAAGCCACAATATGTAAACAACACAACTTTGGAGTTAGCAGTAGCATTTCTCTTCTTTTGGGAGAAGGTTAGTAGCCTCCCCACAACTTGTGAACCTGTGTCAAGCTAACGCGTACATGACCAGTTTGTCAAGCCATCAACTAAACTATAATACCAAGTCCTTTGCTACGCTACGTACAAGGTCTTCACGGGTCCACCCGGACCCTAGGACGCGAGACCCAACCCAGGACACATACAGGTTTGGATTCATGGTTTATACAGTCAATCAGTTCCTGTTCTATAGCCCTGGGTCCCTGAACTGTTTAGCATTATGTGCATTACCCAACTGGATCCGAGAGATAGATCATGATAGAAAATTACCAATGCCAACATTAGCAGCTATTGCAACGAGCAATCGTTATTATAGTTAAAAAGTGCAAACAGTCAAAGTTATCTTTATTATGCTTGATGCAAGGAAGCTGCAAAGATGATGCTGAATGAGTTCCAATTGTCATCCATCCCCGTGACAGCAAGTGGACTTTTAAGATGTGAAAACAAGTGGATTCGCTATGCGAATCAGCAAGTGAGGAATAACAGAAAACCTGGATGTATCCAAACAACTGTCTTGTCAAGGAGGACGGATTATATGCGTCACGGCCAGGCACATGGGAGAGGGCTATCGGGTGACGTTAAGGAGTTAAGTTTTGTTTCATTTAAGAGTTAAATGTTGAACTAACTTTAACCTGTTCATAGCAATTAGCAGTAAAATTAGTGACAGTCACCTGTAAACAGACTTTGATATCTAAAATCGGTGAAGTTCCCCTTTCAGAGTATTCAAATGTGAAGCTTCATATATCAAGTCATTTCACATGACCCAAACAAACCAGTAGTGTTCTGACTGTCCCTACAGAACTCTTTTACAAAGGCATGTCTCCCTCTTCCATTCGGCAACTTTCCCTGCTGTTTAGCCTTCAGTTTCAGCTCGGCACAACTTTGTGATCAAAGCGTCAGACCGAAGCGAAGACCCCCTCTGCCTCCACGCTTGATCAGGCACTTGGCATTGAGGGTGGAGCGGCTGAGCTGAGTCGGGCGCTGAAGTTTGTCGATCTATCAGCACAAAGACAGGCTCCATCTGGGGGTTGGAGGTCTCTGCATCTTGCTCTTGTTTCACCCACACGTGACGTCTAGATTCACATATCCCCGTCTCTCCCGTTCTCTCTCCTGCGCCCGTCTATCTCTTATTTGATTCTTCCTGCTCGGTTGAATCTGGGCGAGGCTCCTGTTCTCACTGAAAACCCCCCGCCGGCTGAGACAAAGGCAAGGAGGCAATCCTAGCTGTGCCGCAGGTACACAAACACGCACAAGAAAACATCCCGTCTTAAGGACAAGCGCACAGAAAACACACACGAAAAATCAAACAAGCAAAAGCTTAAATACAAGCACCTGGCTTCAAAAACAGAGATAAGGAATTAGTGGGCGTCTGAAAGATTTACAGTGTATTCCTTCCAGGGCCTTGATAGGCAACGCTCCCCACAAAAAGCTCTCCGACAGACCTTTGTCATGCAAATGAGCCGGCTGTTCTGAAGTAAACTAACTCACGTTGGTAGACAGCTGAGACGTCAGGGTCGCCACCTTCTCCTGAGAGGCGTCCAGCTCCCGACGCAGCTTTCTGATTTGCTGTTTGGGGGGGAAGAGAGAGCAAAGAGGCGTAGTTAGCGCTGCTGAAAAACACAAAGACAGTAAGAACTTTGAACTGTGCAACTCCCGTGCTGATAACTTTGATGTAAAAACTGTGCAGTATTACTGTGCAAAAAAGACACTGGGGTAAAGTGTGAACACAAAGTGTGCGGGATTACCGTGGAATTTTGGACTGTTTGGCCCTTGATTGAAAAGAGAAGAGTAAATATTAACACTATGTTGCATGCCTCCACCAAACAGCATGTACTGACGTGGCTGGAGAGATAGAGGTTATCACAAGCCACAGCACTGCTTTTCTCAAGGTAACACTTTGAGCAGCGCAGCAGGAGAAAGTATTCCTGACCTGGGTCAAAAAACATTTGCAAATACCTGATATTGTTTCTTACATAATAAGATAAGTGACAGATGTGTCAGTTTACCAAAGTGGACGACACAAGGACAACAAAGTTTTGCTTTCTTTCACAAATTGTTGTCAATATCAGAATTTTGGATCACTGTTTGTCTGTTTTTTGGATATAATCCATATGAAAAAAGACATGTTTCCCTCTCCTTTCCAACACATTGACAGTTTTGACATTTTAGGAGGATTTTCAATTTTTCCTCGTTTGAGAATTCTCCAAAAAATACCAAGCGAGTCCCTTTTATGATTTCTTTTCATTGCCGTTACTCATCCCCAATGCCAAAGCTGCGTAGCCAAGTTGCTGTTGTGCCAACATGACAGCAAACGTCTCAAGTAAATGATGATAAATTGGAGTCATGTGCAGGTCACCTGTCTCAGGGTCTGAAAGTGGAAAACGTCAAATGTTGATGTGAAGGAAGGAAAAAAGAACCGGGATGGTGGTGCTGCACTGTGACTGAGCATTATTGACGGTTTGTACCTCATGAGCTCTCCGCAAATGCTAAACTCCACCCATCTGGCAGGGTCAAAACCAACACCACAGTGTATTTGCCACAATTTAGTTTGATCCAAACTTGAAGTAAAAGCTCTAATAAAGACACACGACACAGAGCAGGGATTCCAACAAAAGTCAGAAAATCAAACCATAAATCTACAAAAACCTCAAAGAAGAATCTGTGATAAACTGAACAGGATGGTTGAACAAAGGCCAAAGGGCGGCGCATGCACTACATATGTATAGTGTACGGTTTTGTAATATGTAAAGGATATAAGCTATGTAGCACTGTATGGTTGATGTAAATGAAAAATGCAAAAGATTTACTGATGCAAAAAGCAATGCAACATAGGGTTAAACTGCTTTGTTGTAGAACCTGATACCATTTTATCCACCATCACCGGAAACATATTTATGTGATTTCTGGCTCAAAATATTCATCATCAATAGGCCAAATTTAGTCGAGCAAATATCACTGTTTGTACTTTGATGAGACAGACAGACCCTCTCTGATATAGACGCAGTGCAACAGAAAAACACAAACGTAAAGAGGTGTAGATGCAGAAAAACTCCTGAAGGGCATAATCAAAACGAAATAAGATAAACTCCTTTGTTCTTCCTCACAGCTGCCTTTGAGGTGCTCATGACTTAACACCCGCCCGCATCTGCAGAGCAAGGTGTGAGCGTTTAACTGTCTGAATGTGAAGCAGGAAGGTGCTAAGGAGAAGCGGACATACAGACGGATGGATCATTACCCATCCTTACCTCTGAGTGTGCTTTCTCCTCCGTCTGTAAGGCAGAAAAATGAAAAAGATTATTGGCTCCGCGAGGTGTGTTTAATCAAGCATCTTTCAAAGAGTAAATGGCATTTTAATGTCAACGAAGAGAAGTTATGAAATGGCCAAAACACAGCCGAAGAGAATTAAACTCAACTTCAAATGAAATGAGATTCAAATAACAGAAAATAATCTACATCATCCTTCCAGCACTTTCCTCTGCAACCTAAAAACAACTCCGTTGACTGGAACGCTGCCTGTGCTGTTAGAAAACCCAACACTTGTCCGGAGTCTAATCTGCCAAAGTTAAATGAGAAGCACGCAATGATGGAAGGTTCTTTTTTTGGGCTCTACGGACACAGAAGGGACGAGATAGAAATAACGGAAGAAAGTGTACGTGAGATGTAATGCATCACTGGCAACAGCTGATGCATTTTTGAACTGTGCCGTCACATTTTTTTAAAATCTGGCTTCAAATGTGCACCAATAATGGAGCACAGGCAGTGCAGCTCTACACCTGCACTAACGTTTTTGGGCGGGAAACAAGTTGAAACACAACACTGACACGTTATATAAAGGTTTTACGGCAAACTTGTTGCATATTTACACATTTCACAGAGGCTAACCAACATTAGCATTCATTTGGAGTTGTGTGTCTGGCCACCCGGTGAATAAAAGTGCTTCATCCTTTTCGGTCTCCATTTGAGGGAAATATCTGTCTTTTTGGCTGCTAAATGCTCCACTTTTTCACAAGCTCGTCACCAACTTTGCTGTTTGGTGCTACGCCAAAACAATAAAACTGGTTGGAGAACTAAACCAATGACCGGAAAGAGGCTAAAACTCCACAGAGGTGAGTGGAAGTATCAAGTTGGATTGCTATTCAATCTGCGTTTGTCTCTACAAACTCGTTAAAATGCTAATATAAAAGTAGTGATTAGAGCAGTTTTGACGTGTTTTACATCAGGGGTCTATTTGATATGAATTGCCATTCTTTCCCCAACATTTTCAGGAATCACTTTACCATATCAACATTACACAAGCACGGTGCTATCATTATGAAAACATCCACATCCAACCCGACCATCCTTCAACCTTCTGCTTAGAAGGCAACGAGTACTAGCCAATCAGAGGCAGAGCAGGGCGGGTCTTTTCGGAATGCTGGAGCAATTGGTTAAGCTAGTGACACCTAAGGTTGCCTACTTCTAGTTTACATCATGCTTTACTAGTTTTACATGTACAGCACCTGACTTTAACTCTAGCTCTGAAAGCTGTAACTTTAGGAAAGAGAAGTTGGCCGGCTACTTACCGCGGAGTACAATGAAGACGTGCTGGAGACCAGAGACAATGAAGAGCCGTGGACTGTAAGCACATATGGAGAGTAATGAGTGACAAAAGTAATTCAAACAGGAATTAAAGAATGACTATGTGGCCATATAATATTCAAACCTTTTATATTAAATTTGACCAGGAGTCAGTTCTGTAATTGCTTATTTATGTATTTATTATAGCTGACTCAATAGCTATGGTAAGTCATTCAGATGATGTGCTCAGTTATACTAAGTGAGTGAGGCAGTGAAAAAAAAACATGATTTAGCCTGTTAAAAAGCTGACCTCTGTATGAATGCAATCACAGCCTCTTACATCTCTCACAAAAAAAGATCAGAACAGCCAAGAGCTCATTAAATCTGGTATTTAAGTCCTTGGTGACTGATGTGACTTTGCTTTGCTGAATGTGGCCCTTAAATGATCTATAATGGCTCCTCAGTAGGGAGCACGTTCGAGTGTGTCCTACCTTCGTCGGTGCTGTCCCTGAAGGAGCCGGAGCGGCTGATGCCCCGTGGGCGGTCCTCCAGGGAGGTTGCACTGCCACCCAGTGGATGGCCCTCCCCGTACAGGTCAAAGGAGTCATGGGCAGGGATGCTGTTGGAGCGGCTCATGCTGGTGCTGCCTGGTGGCAGGTTATACTGGCTGATGTTGGTGGGGCTCACTGCACGGAGGGCAAAAACACCAAGATCTGTGTTGATTATATTTCCCCATCGTTACATTTGTGCATATGTAAAAATCATCAGTGATCAACTGTTCATGCATGAAATAAGAACATATATACAGCTGGATATGATCGAAGAATGTTGCAGATGTGTCATGATTAGATATTCTTAAGCACAGCATGAAACAGACAGTTCAAACGATATCAAGTTGTGAAAAATCCTCCTCTGATTGTATTACTCACTTGACTGATTTATTTTTCACCATTTAGTTTGTTTGTATCTCGCTTTAAGTTGGCATAAAATGAAAGAGCATTCTGGACCATTAGTAATGGCTGGTGGCAAGTTGTACAGGCTATCACAGACTCTTGGCTGTGAGAAATGACATCATATTAACACATGAAAATAACTGGGAGCAAATACAAAAACCGGACATTCACTGCCTATGGACATGTTGTAACTCTGATCTATTCCAGATGTGCTACAATGAGTTCGTTCCTGTAGACTTACGCAGGTTGGAGTAGTGGTATTTTCCAGTGTTCGTGCAGGAAGCTCCCGGAGGAGACAGTGGGGACTGGCTGCCTGTGTCCTGAAGTCCCCCTGTTGAATGGGACCTCAACCACTCCTTCCCTTCCTCATGGGACGTCTGCCGGGAGGACGGAGGGTACCTGAATCCCACAAAGACACAGTAAGCACGAGGCAAACAGAGACGTATTTGAAAGTCCAAGCAGTGGATATCTGTGGTGATGAAATGAGTGCAGAGCTGCATAATAGAAGCATGTGAGCAGATGGCGAAAAAACAACAACCACCATGCAGCCACACACACAGATGCTTACATGCATGCATCTACACACATTTAGTCGTTTATACACGCAGTGCGCCAAAGCTGCCAAACACACTGACACTGCCGTTCATCTCTTCTCTCCCCAGCTCCAAAGTGGCTCAGCAACAGAAGGCCCCCTTATCGCCGGCGTGACAATCGGCCATATTTAATCCTCTGACGATGATAATTGAGTTTTGCACTCATCCCTTTTCAGAGCCGCCTTCCTTCCGACGCCCCCATTACTACGCTTGTCACATCTGACCCTGCTCCGGCCCCCCACACCTGTGCTTCGTATTCCTCCCCCAGCGGGGATTGGGTGTCTGAGAGTACAGCAGCGTTCGACGCTCGCTGGTGTTGAAAGGGATCAGACTGAAATATCCAAGGGTCAGTGTTTGACACAGTATACTTGCAAAATGGCCATAAGCGGGACTAAACATGCTGAGTGATATGACTAAAGGGCTCAATTACTCGTCTGAGCTGCTCTTGTAGGAAATCTAAAGATCAGGCAAAATAAATGCTCCCTGGTTTAAGATGTGAACAGATGGCCGTAAAAAAAAAACTGTTGAGAAGAAAACACTGCAGTCTATACTGAACATCCCAACACACAGGCATACAGTGTAGAATAAGATCAGAGGCTTTTAAGGACAAAAAAGAGTGTCAGCACCAAATGCCATCGAAATGAAAGAATGTTTTGAAACCAGCAGGCACCATTCAACCCCTCTGCAGCACTGCTGTATAATTGGCTAGAGAGGTCGTTCCCTGCAGAGGTTGTGCCACTGTGATGAATGGGTTATGGTATTTCTGTCTCAGTCTCTTTACTCCCAGCTCAAATCAAAGTATCCATTCTACTTCTGCCCCTTCGGCTAGCACTGCAAATGTTATCAGGAGGTTTGGGGCCATACTAGGGAGCGGAGGAAGAACTGCTCTGTCATGGCGGCTGCGTTTGCCGCATTTCTAAATGATGGCAATCGGATGAAGATGCACACAGAGAAGCAGACATACAAACGGAGGGACTTAGGCAGCATTTACACTGCATCAGAAGATTTCGCGCCTCTTAAAGAGAGTTATAATCAAATTTGGACTTCAGGATCTGTGGTAAAAAATCTGATCCTGACACATGAGGAAGCATTTTCTGGAGGTGAAACAACAGGTCAGAATTTTAGACTTCATTTGGGTTTCACCAAAGCAAGAAAATATTAAATATTATATTTTCCTCTCTGCATTGTATTAAGTAAGGCATTCTCAAAATCCACAGCTAGTCTGATTTGTGCAGGAATGTAGTACTGCAGTGTAAATGCTGCAAAAGACAATCACAAAATATGCTGACCTGTAGTTCCCAACCTTTTTTCTCAATTATAGATAACTTTGAGCTAAATATTTTACCCGTTTATTCATTACTTTAAGCTAAAAATGTACCCGTATATTCATTACTTTAAGCTAAAAATGTACCCGTATATTCATTACTTTAAACTAAATATTTGACCCGTATATTCATTACTTTAAGCTAAATATTTTACCCGTACATTCAGTACTTTAAGCTAAATATTTTACCCGTACATTCATTACTTTAAACTAAATATTTGACCCGTATATTCATTACTTTAAGCTAAATATTTGACCCGTATATTCATTACTTTAAGCTAAATATTTTACCCGTACATTCAGTACTTTAAGCTAAATATTTTACCCGTACATTCATTACTTTAAACTAAATATTTGACCCGTATATTCATTACTTTAAGCTAAATATTTTACCCGTACATTCATTACTTTAAACTAAATATTTGACCCGTATATTCATTACTTTAAGCTAAATATTTCACCCGTATATTCATTACTTTAAGCTAAATATTTTACCCGTATATTCATTACTTTAAACTAAATATTTGACCCGTATATTCATTACTTTAAGCTAAATATTTTACCCGTATATTCATTACTTTAAGCTCAATATTTGACCCGTTTATTCATTACTTTAAGCTAAATATTGTACCCGTTTATTCATTACTTTAAGCTAAATATTTGACCCGTTTATTCATTACTTTAAGCTAAATATTTTACCCGTATATTCATTACTTTAAGCTCAATATTTGACCCGTTTATTCATTACTTTAAGCTAAATATTGTACCCGTTTATTCATTACTTTAAGCTAAATATTTGACCCGTTTATTCATTACTTTAAGCTAAATATTTTACCCGTTTATTCATTACTTTAAGCAAAATATTTTACCCGTTTATTCATTACTTTAAGCAAAATATTTTATCTGTTTATTCATTACTTTAAGCAAAATATTTTATCCGTTTATTCATTACTTTAAGCTAAATATTGTACCCGTATATTCATTACTTTAAGCTAAATATTTTACCCATCCATTACAAGAAACTCTGGTTGGGAATCACTGCTAAAGACGGTGTTTCATCGTGCCACCCACACATACAACACACATACAACAACGTGAAAAGTACAGTTGATATCAGAATGATTACTTTCATGCAAATGTATACTAATGATCTATGTTGGTGATTAAAAGAAGAACAGTTGAGAATGGGCTCTTGCTGCAGATGTGTTGTACCTCAGTCCCTTTTTGGGAAGCGTGTTTCTGTCAAGAGGCATGCTGTTAAAACACAAAGGATGAGTGAATTAGATGAACAACAGAAAACATTTTTGTTTGATATACATGAGAAAAAGACTCTGGTCACATTTTACAAACTTGACTTTTGACACACACACACACACACACATACACAAAGACACACACAATGAAGAAAACAAAGACACTACTAATGTATCACAGTACAGACACTAATATATAAACAGGCCGATCTAAATATTAATCAATTGTTTCATTTTTGAGACATACAGCTAAGCTAGTAAGGGAAAATAAACTACTATGATTACTCTTCATTCTGTTTATGTATTGCATGCACAGTATGTGGACAAAACAATGGAAACACCATGATAAAGACTTCTCATGGGAATGAGCGTCTGGAATGATCTTAATTTATTGTGGGACTTTTCTAGCATGGCTTCAGACCCACAAATAATAGTGTCTTGATTGTTTTAAATAGGTTGAATGATGATCCCAGAACCACTAAGATTGGTACCTGGTCAAGGCAATAGACTAACTGTGGAAAAGTTGGCATGTGAGGTGGGTCAGTGAGTAGTAAAAGGGTAAGACTCTGGAAAGAAGGATAATACCAAAACCATGCTGGAAAAAGAAACCTAAATCCAACCAAGCTTTGTGTTGGATGGGTCAATTTCTTCTTCTTCTTTTAATTATGTTGCTGAGGCTTCCTCTGCATTAATGTTTATATCTTAGGATAAAGAGATATACAGTACTTTTTGTCTCCGTTCTCAAATGAAACAATGAATACGATTCAGCCCAATCGTATTCCCCGTTACTCACCCCTCAGACAGGGTGGACTTGACACTGCCGGTTCGTGTAACCTTGGGCCCGTGGTGGCCCAGCGGGAGATCAATGGACTCAGAGCTGGTGTGCAGACTGGTCATGCTTTGGCAGCTCAGTGTGTCCTTGCTGCCAGCTGACGAGCTACAGGCCGGCCAGGGCCGAGCGTTGGAGGGCAGGGAGAGGCCAGAGGCCGGGCTGGACGCCGGGGAGTCGGTGCACAGGTCTGGGGTTTTACCGTATAGCGGGCTACTGCCACCACTCAGGCCGCAAGCGCTGCCCAGGCTCCCCGTGCCAGAGGAGGGCGAGTCCAGACTGGCCTGCCTCGCCAGCGTGCTGTGGGGGCTGCCAAGTATTGAGGGGCACTTGCCAGAGTCGGGAGTGCCCGGAGAGCTGGCCTTGCTGCTGGCTTTGGTGCCAAACAATCTGGGGGTAGAGAGGTGGGTGCAGACATTCAGAAATGCTCAAAGGACAAGTGATGAGCCTCTGCAAGATCCATACTGGAAAATGTATTCATTTTGGTACTTTGAGAAAGTGGATAACATTGAGGTTATCTAATGTATATTGCATTTGATATTGTATTACTGCAGTGGTGACAGGCATCAAGAAACTACGGCAACTCAAACATCCCCACATCTTTGTTGTAACACCAACATCAAACTACGGATAAAATACTGAGTACACTTCTCAACACATTTATCCCTCGCGGCAAACTCCAACTCGTTTCAGCGGCGGATCCTCAGTAACTTACATCGACACATCGGCTTTCACAGCTTTGCACGTTTCAGCCCTGTGACTTTTCAGAACCTAATCTGTTAGGCCACTCAACTCCGCTTGCCTCCCACATATGCTCAGACAGCCTGCTACTCATATTGCGCCTGTCCCAGTCTGTCATCGCAATCACATGAAATATAAAGGTGAAAAAAATATAGCAAGCTTGAAGGCATGCAGATGAAACGGGTCGGATCGGATAGGGACGAATGTCTGGCCACGCTGATGAGTCAGGGATCGGCGAGGCGAGAAACTCCTGTCTCCTGTCTGTTCTGATCAAGAACTGCTGAGCAGGATTTGGCTGAACCCGAATGAAAAGCCATCGCCCCTTCATCTGCGGGGTAAATATATGTTTCATCTGCAGTGGCTTATCGCCTACACCAGCGGACAATCTATGCGATGGCCCCATTGGCTGTGCGGCCGAGTGAACACGCTCAACCAATCTTCCTGTGGAGGCGCAGAAATGTGATTTATTAAATGTCATGTATTGATCTTGCGCATCAAAACAAATCTAAATTTGCCGGAGTACTTTTGGCGAGACAGACGAGGTCTTCAATAAATGCCCCCTATCTGTCTGCACCAGGAAATGATTATGAATGAAAACAGCCTTCAAATCCGAAATAGACAGAATCAGAATCACCTGAATCCAAAGTACAATCTAAGTACTGCAAGACCTGAACTTATATTGCAGCTAAAGGCGCGCTTGCTGTACTGAAAAAACAAACAAAACATCCCTTGTAGCTATTAACCAAATACAGCATGTGATGAAATGCTTGAGTCACGTAGAAACACACACGGCGAGGGACAAAGACAGAACGGAAGCCGCGTGCATGTTTTGTGTGTCTGACCTGCGGAACGTAGGGGAAGCGATATCGGGGTACTTGGAGCCCGGCTGCCTGAGGCCTGATTGGCCGGTTGAACTGGAGGTGGGGCTGGACTTGGGAGAGGTGGCTAGTCCTGCTGAGGCGTCCTGGTCTGACACCGCCACTTTCTCCTTGTCCGTCTGGTTGATGGTGATGGGACTGGAGCGGTCAGAACGGTCGGAGCCCACTTTTCCGTCCCTGCGCTTGGCGCCCGCTTGTGTCGCCGCCGCCGCAACCGCCCCAGCCGCAGCCGCCGCAGCCGCCGCAGCCGCCGCCCCCCCGGCTGACTTGCCGCTCACGTTCGAGTCGATGCTGCTGGAGCTGGAGCGGTGCCCGCCGCGCCCTGCTGCTGCTCCACTGGAGGATTTGGCCGGTCTGGGCAGAGAGCGGTACTGCAGGGTCACTTTGGAGGCGCTGCAGGTGAGCAGGACGCCGTCATCCTGGGGCTCTGAGCCGTCCAAGCTGGTCTTGCGCACACCACCGATGCCTGTGCCTTTGCCGAGGGCAGCTGAGGATTTGGGCGCCTTGCCCAGGGTGGCTGAGCCGCTGGCGAGCGTTGCCCCGCTGGAGGTGATTAGGGTACCACTGGCACCGGGGATCTTCTTGTATCCAAAAGACGCAGTGGTGGGTGGGCGTCCAATGCCAGAGGGAGGTTTCTTACCTTCATCTCCGCTACTCTTCCCGGCATCGGAGGGCGAGCGCTGGATGGCTGCTGAACTCTTGGAAGGCGCCTTGCCCTTCTCCGAGGCCTTAGCATCATCAGTTTTGCCTGTCAATTTGCATAAAGACTTATTAGCACAAATACAAAAAACATAACCCCCAGCAGATTCTTGGCCCAGCGCTTGTTTGTTCTTTCTGTGTACATTTTGGCCAGCAGCCAGAAGACTGTTTATCACAGCTCAGCTGCAGTGAAAAGCCACAAATATGCTGCAATTCGCAACTCTCCATCACAAAACATCTCCCAAAATGAATATTAAAAGCAAAGGCACATCTACTGTATTTCATTTCCACCTGTGGATTATAGATATTAAAACAACTCCCACCTGGTGTTTTGTGGGCAGCGGAGGTACCCTTGGTCCTGGGTGGCGTAATGCCCACCTGGGCCGTCATGCCCCGCCTCCACGAGCCCGTCTGAGACATCTGGGCCAGCGCGGCGGCCTTCTGACCGCCGTCCTCGTACTGACTCTGGGCTTGAGCGGAAGAGGAGGGCGAGGAGGACGAGGAGGGCTTCCAGCGGGAGGAGCCGCTGCCGGGGTCCATGCTCGCGTCTAGCTCCTCCTCCACCTTCTTCAGGTCCTCGGCTCCGGCCCAGCTGCTGCTCACCTCCTGCTCTGCATGTTTGGACCTGCTTCCTTTCTGGGACTGTGGGGGGGGGGGGGGGGTCAAAGAAAGCACATATAGATTATTCCGTAACAATGACAGCAGTACCTAAAAGAGTACGTGAGATCATACAGCCACCACAGCGAGATATAAGTCCCTGCACCAACGGAGCAGTGGGGTGTGTGTTTGTGTGTGAAGTCGTAGCTAACTCTGGAATCACCCGTGTCAAAATCCCCTCTTTTGGGACTTTGGCCCACACACACACACACACCAGTGATAAAGCCTACCTTGACAGATGGCCGGTCTCCCTAGCAACACCAGCGTCTCTTAAGAGCCCGGTCTGTTGAGTATTTCATGAGGGACCAAAGATACTTGGCAGAATACAGCTAACGCCTGCGAGGAGAGCTGAGCGGTGGCCTTCGGTTCACAGTTAATTCCCTCAGCTGTGATTTCAGAGCTCACACACAGCCTGGCCTTGGGTTTCATGCTAAACCAGCACGCTTGCAGCTCTGCATTTGATATAGATATTTAGTCAGATCTGGTAATTCAACCTTTTTATAGCACAAAAATGTGACTGATTTTCAGTCTTTTACAGTTCATTTTCTGTAACTGCTTTGGTCACTCAAAATCTGCCAAGATGTCACAACTTCACTTCCTGGTGTGGGTCAAGCTACAAACACAGTACCTACGTTTCCCGCGATGCAACCAAACAGCATCTTCCATTAAACCCTCCCTGCCAAGAGGACCGCTTTAAAACTGAAGTTGAAGTTGAGAGGCAACGTGTACGACCGGATTCTTTCACAAGTAGCCAGTTTAGAAGCTCATTTTAAACCAATGAAAATACGATAGCGGGTTCCCAGATTGGATTTCGGCCAATGAGCTCCGCCTCTTTTGCTCTCCACTCGGACAGTTTACCCGCATTCAACCAAAGCCTGCTCGAACGTGATTGGTCGATACTACCCGGACTACAAACATGAATGCAGAATCTGTTTCATAGAGGTAAAGCCCCGTGTGACCGGCAAACTGAACTTCTTGTGTAAAAGAAGAATACGCAATAAAAATCACACCACATAACGAGTTCTGGCTTGGAAGGTAATTACTGTACCACTGACGTCGATTAACTCCATCTACAAGCTGCTGTATAGCTAACAAGACATATAGCTACATGCTAGCAGCTCTGTGAGGCTGAACGTAGACACCGTGGTGCTTTGAGATAAATGCTCGCACGGCAACATGCTCACTATGACGATGCGAGCATGCAGATGTTTAGCATGTGTAATGCATATCATGTTCACCATCTTAGTTTCGGATGTTAGCATGAAACTGTTGCTAGTTAGCAGTAAACAGAAAGAACAGCTGAGGCTGATGGGAATGCCGTTAGTTTTGCAGATATTTTGGCGAAGAACCAAAGTATTGAAAATAACCCTTTTGACCTGATGGTGGCGCTAGAGGAAAGCTCAGGGCGTGACCGAGCGGTTCGTGCACGTGTCCTCACCTGCGCTCCTTTGCTTTTGCGCGATGAGCTGTCGGCGGAGTAGGTGGCCGTGTTCAGATCATCCGTGCTGATGTTGTCCAGAGTGTCGCTCAGGCCGCTGCTCACCGAGCTGCTGTCGTCCCAACTGCAGAAGGAGAAGAGCGGAGGTCGGTGAGGTCATTTTTCTAGTTCGTGTAGTCATTTCAGCGCGTGCAGCGGTGGCGACAGCCATTCTCAGACCAGGATGGACCGGTTTCCTCTGACCTTACACAGCGGTGCTCTGTGCTTTACTAACAAAGCGTGCGGCACATCTGCCACCTTCACCTTCTCACGCTATTGCAACTTCTAAATGTCACTGACTGAAGGTTTTTGCAGAATAAAAGATAATTTGTCTCTTCAAACAGTTGCGCTTCTTTTTTAGGGCCCCATTGAATTGTGGGCATGAGAGTTATTTTTTCTAAACCCCCCAACACACACAAAAAAGGCGTTGCCTCATTAATCGTGAAGCTTTTTATTGTGCGAAGGAATAAAAGGATCTTCACTGGCACGTTATCATTTAGCTGTTGTTGAAGGCTGACAAGAGCCCCCTAGACATGGAGCTTATGCATCCAACAGCGATCACTTACACACACACACACACACACACACACACACACACACACACACACACACACACACACACGCATCACAGGTGCGACGGCTCATATACACCTCACAGGTACCAACACTGCGTGCATGTGTGCCTTTATGTGTGTGTGTGTGTGGGTGTGTGTGTGTGTGTGTGTGAGAGAGAGAGAGAGAGAGTTTGCATGACAAATCTGATCAAAACATCCTTGAGAGTTTAATTTAAATCCAGAAGGAAAAATGACTGAGCAGCGCAGCAGACACACAGAGAGAGATGACAATCAATACGAGCAAAATGACTGTTAACACAATGGCATAACAGACAGATAACAAAAGAGCCAACTCGTTTCACACAAACAGATCCTTTCATCTGATGTGAATTTCCAGTCTGATGGATCGCAAACAACAGCCCGAGTTTGAAACTGTCTTTTTAAACAAAAAAAACACCAAAAAATACTTCCAGAAGCTAATTACACTTTTATCAACCAGTCAATTCGGGCTCGCCATCTATAATTCATGGCAGACCCGAAGGCGGAAAATGAGAGAATAATGACTCATTCTTTACAAAGGCTCACAATGGAGGGAGGGGATGGGGGATGGGGGGGGTTTGGAGACGTGCGGACCTGTTCAGTCGTTCTCCGGCGGAAGATAATGGCGTTATTGATTTTCTAAAGTTTGTTCCGAAAATCAATAACTATAAGAGTTGTTATGCTTAAAACGTATACATGAGCTGTATTGCATAATTTTATTAAATTACAGTGTTAACAGTCGCGAAATGAAAAAAGATAAACACTCTGGATCATGAATGTAAAGCAGCCTGTTGCTTGAGTCTACATGCAGAAATGAACGGGTGGTCTATTGACCTGCCACCTGAGAGCAGACAGCTTGCAACCCAGTTGCCCACTGGTGCAGTGTGAACTTGATTTGCTCTTATGACAGATTCAGAATGAGCAGCATTTATCCTCACGGCCAAAATCTGGCCGAGTCATAACCGCATAAAACTACAAACTGCAGCTTTAGCTCTGTATAATATGTTGTTATGCAGGCTTTTAGGCTGAAAAAAAAGAAATGTATAATAATGAAAATATATGTGAAAAAAACGTTTTGTATCGAAAAGGAGAAACCGTGAAAGGGACAACAGGCAATATGTCTTTGTGTTGTTGAGCATCATAACCAATTTCTCCTTTTACCATCCATGATCTCTCAGAGATTCAATTTTCCTTCAATTGAAAGCCATTCAAAAAAGAAGCCGTAGAGGAGGATGTTTAAAGAGCAGAGCAGCTTGTCATACGATACAATAAATGGCAATCTCGCTGTCAATCGGAGCTTTAGAGTTGTGTGTGTGTGTGTGTGTGTGTGTCCACAGTTTTACTGCAGTTCTTTAGTTAAGAAAAAAGGCCGCTGCCAAGCGCTGAGAGTGGAGCTCTGCTATCAGAAACGAGTGTGTTTGAGTAAGTGTTTCTACACACGCCGGGCTTTTGCAAACAAAGGCCGTGGAAATCAATGGCTTTGAAACACGGCCGGCTTGTTTCCCTTTAATCGGTTCCTCTCATCTGCACTTAAGCCCGTCTATGCTGATAACGTGTGCTTTGAGTTGAGGGCGGAGTCGTCTGACCGAAAGCCGACTGCTTGTGAAGAACTGTTTTAAAGAAGGCCACGGCGAGCGGAGGACCATACTTTGAGTGTCGAGGTTAAACGCGCGGCCTTTCGTCGAGGGGGGGTGCCGGTGACGGTGGCTGCCGGATCACCTTGATGATCTGATTCAAAGATTGTTCAGCTTTACAGCGACGGGGGAGTTGCAGTGCACTCTGCAGAGTCCTCTGAGACAAGCCTTCGGCGTGTGCCAAGACAGTGTGTGTGTGTGTGTGTGTGTGTGTGTGTGTGTGGGGGGGGGGGATTTAAAGCTCCCAACAAAATGAAGCAGTCCAAAGTGACTTGGCTGCACTCCAGAACAGACATACAGAAAGCCCTGTCTCTATAAACTATTATATTCATTTGTTGTAGAAAAAAGGAAAAGCTCGTAAGCATGAAATTGTCAGAGAGAAACTTGCTTTAGAGATGAGAATCAGGAGAGATCAAAGACACAGATGGTCTTTTTACAAGCACTGATTGCTCCTTATGACTAATTGCAGATCTCAAATATCATTCAGGCGCCTTTTTCCACATCGCCATTCATTTCCCCCAAACCGAGACAAATTGGACTTGATAACAAGACGTGCCGCACAGTCGCTTGGGTGGTACAGAAAGGAGAATGGCGAAACGGCGTTCGGAGGATGGTTCGCCTATCGTCGTAACATGCGGAGCAGAGGCAGATGGCAGCGAAGGAGCTCACTGACTTCCAGTTTTATCTAAACAGTGTGTAGCCTCCTTCCTCCTCGGGTGTCTCTCTAATACAATATTGAAAATCCTCTTTCTGGGCGAATCAGCCGGAGACCTGTGAGTAATATGATTCTAACTACGTGGTGGGTAATTCCCAATTAATTAACGCGATGAGTCACAGCGGAGAGCACTTGGAGTCCTCGTCACAAAGTAAAGATGCCCCGTAGCTTTTTGCATTCACTTCTGTCAATGCAATTCTTCAGGCACGTTTCTGTTAATTAACAGACTTGCACTGTTAGTATAATGGAGCACGATAAAAAAGCAGAACTTGCTGAATGATGAATGCAAACAATGGACATAGGTGAAGTTGTGAACATATTGGCCTCAGAGCTAGAGGTTAACATACAAGTACATGACTGGCTTCACAGCAACCATTGAGGTGCTGTGGGGGAAGGCAATGAAAGGAGCTTCAAGTACTCCATCTTTCTGATGATTATCATTTATTATCATTAATATGACATTGTTGTCCACAGTCCTTTATCAAGACGGAGAAAGGCTTTCAATGTGCCACATTAACGTTACAATACTTAAGAATTTATTAAAATAGAATATGCATGAATCTCAAACTAGAGAAAAGGATTTCTGAAAAACACATAGCGTGGTAATAGCTGAGTCATCGATGTTGATCAGCCACCCCATAAACCCTGCTGATAGTGCAGGGAAAAGCTTCACTATTGCACCCCTCAGTGCCCGGGCTGCTCCAGCGGAGCTTCTAAGCTAACAGTAATGGAGGACTCTGTTCGTCTTTGTCGATGGCAAGCTGGGGACCGACGCTGAGGAGGAGCATCCGTGCTCTGTGGATGTTTCCTGATGTAAAAAAGGGGGTTGATACAAGAAGAAGTGCAACAAAAAAGAAATTGCGCTTCCTCCTCCGGAGAAACCCGCCTGACTGTAACGGGCTGAATATTTCATCGGGCCGACTCCCTGGACCAGCTCCGACAGAGCAGAAACCTAGGCAAGCTCCTCCCCTCAGACCTGCACATGCATCACCTGCATCTCCAGCCGAACTTGATAACCGTACAGCATGGGCGGGAGAGACGGACTTTTGTGTCATAACTTCTTAAATTAACAATGAGCGACGATGTACAGAGCGGAATGCTGGAGAGGAGGCCACTGAGGAGAACGTTGCCTTCTCAGCTGCACAGATGGCACCAAACAAGTCACAGAATCCAAAACACACTGTATTTCCATTGTGAAAGTTCTTCTCATTAGAGGACTGCGATGCCTTGGATCGCAACGCCCTACGTAGCGCCGCCTTTTGTCGGTTGGTGTAAAACAGGTGGTATGGAATTGTATGATAACTGGAGCTATAAAAAGCTATGGCCTGATTTTCAAAACCCTCAACCTGTTGGGGAAATCTGGGGCGTCACACCAAACAGCCGGAGCAGAGCTTCTCACCAGCCAAAGGCAGCTACCTAGTAGATGGGGACTTAAAAACAAAGTGAATTGAATGAGGATGGAAACAGATGTCTGCCCTTCCAAATGTTTGCATTTCTTTGCAGATTCTACTGCAAATCCCTGATTTGCGCCCGCTGCTCCCGTGCTATGAACACACTGCTGTGGCTCCACTCAACCGCGCAGGCATCCCCTCATGCAATATTCAACAGGCTTGGTCTTGTTTCTTTTCAAAGACCCAGAGGACGAAATGCTATTAGCGGCACGAAAGGAAAAGGAATAACGTCGGTGATTACTCCGTTTCATGGAGATGAATGAGATGATGATGAGGGGGGTTGATAAATATTTGGGAGGAATGGTGTTGAAGGGAGTGGAGCTGGGACGTCCACAGAGGGGGAATGCAACGCGTACTCAAGGGGACTTCTTACGTAACGCTCATATGTAATGGTATTTGAAGACACCGGGACCCGAGGAATTAAAATTTAAAAAACAAAACACCTTACGAATTAATTCCTATTTCCTCCATCCTTTGATCGTTCCATCGTTCAATTGTTTGTGTACAAAGAATCAACTGTTTCTCAAAGCTGGAACCAAGGGAGGTGCTTTTTGCTGCTGCTTGGTTGACAGTAAACAGGAGGCTGAATGAGTGGGCTGACAATAATCCAACGAATGAATCACCTTTATCTACAACAGAGATGTTAGCTCTGAACTAAAGAGAACACCAAGGTTGAATAAAAGCCAAATACCTTCCTTCTTTTCTTCAAAAACCTTCTCATTAGCGATTCATGTCCTTTGTCTCAAGTAAAGTATTTCCTTAGGCACTTCCTGTGCTTGTTAGCGATGTTCGTACTGAAGTCTGCTTAAGTTCATTCACTGTCTATGGATCTTAGTCTATCATGCAGTCTAGAATGACTTCACCACACCCACAATATGAGCAACATCTGATGGTCAAAGAATACAGCAACGGGGAAAAAAGCAAAAATATAGGTTTGTTCAAGTTGGTCTAACATACATAAAGACATCGAATAAATCGGGCCTTGGGTCACAACTTTTAACGGTGTGTCATTGCGTTTGGTGGCTGCTCGCTTCAGGGACCATAATAAATCACTAACTGTACACACAGCTAGCCAGAGAGCTCAGAGAGGGAAACAGAAGAGCTGCAACAAAGACATCCTTTCTCCAAGCACCATAACTATCTGTGTCACACACAAAACTTTGAAATGCACGGTTTCTGTTCTTCCCACACACACACACACACACACACACACACAGAGAGCAGGGTTCTGCAATGTAAATGGAAAGCGCTCATCCTTCATTTGCCTGTGCCGTAATCCCAGTTAATGCCTCTGAGCCCTCGCAATTAAACATGAGAAAACACCAAGACATCCGCGCAAATGACTCTTCTCCTCTATGGGCCTCCAAAGCTGGCGAGGGTCTCACAGACTCTGATGGAGAGCACAAAGAGCCGGCCTATCGGAGCACATTAGGCAGTCTGACTCCACTCAAACGCCAGCACAAAGACGCATCAATGCGCTGTCTTGCAGGTTGTGCGGGTGGAAGAGTTTCTAGATATGCCGTCAACTCACCTCTCGTGGGATGGACGCCGCCCGTCCCCTTGTCACAGAACTCTCCCACTACCACGGGAGGAGAAACCCCACCTGACGGAGCGGCTAGAAGCTGTGAGACGACTGGGAGTCCGGAGATGAAATGGGAAGGAGAGACCAAGGAAGGAAGGAAGGGACTACCTCACTCTTCCACTTTCACCCCGGTGCTTTCTGCTGCTGTTGCTGCTGGCTGCCCCTCCTCTCTATCTCTCTCTCTCCCTCTCTCTATTCGTCTCCCCTCCCCTCCCCACCAAGATGGGCCTGTCAGCCCTCGGAGAGGAAATCGGACATGTCGTCAGCATCGGGGCTACCGAGGGTTAATCAAAGCGGGATGACAGTGCAGAATCTGACCAAATCAAGAAAGGAAGGGCTTTGTACCGGGGGCGAGAGCTTACTGTGCCTTAGCCTTGGCCGAAACCCGTCTGACTGGAAGTGATCTCATGCATAATACGTGAGACGCTCAGAAAAGTCAGCCCGGTGTTGGGACATTATTCATGACCCGCATGCAGCGTAATGGCGGGCAGCCGAGCAGGAGAAAAGGATGATGGAGTTGGTACATTTGTCTTTATTTATACAAGAAGACTCACATCAGTGCAGCAACGTCTTTATTTGCTGACGTCTGGTATCAGTCAACGGCAACCGCAGAGCCAGAAATCTCCTCCAAGAGATTCTATGAGCCATCCTGCTTCATCCTGTCTTTTGGGGTTTCCGCTCATGCTAACAACCCGATTCTGATTTCTATTACAATAGAACGTTTCGTCCCTGATGCTGGAAGTGTCATTGTACTCAGGAAAGAGCTGTAATGAACTGGATACAGGTTGAATCACCACCGGTGAAAGAAATAAGCAAAGCAGGATTATTAAGGTTTTGTCACAGGAAGAGAAAAAATATTTGATGAGACTTGATCGACTGTGGGATCCAATTCAGCTCAGCACAACTCGATTGAAGAAAAGGAACAGAGCGACCTTTGAGGGACGGGACGCTAATGTGTCCGTTGCCAAGCAGCGACGAACAGAGCTGATGGGCTGGTTAGAAACATCCAGGCTTCCTACCGCAGTGCAGTCAAAGACGACAACAAACTCGTTAGCCGCCCAGCAGTGAGAGGTCACCGTCGAGCTGGCGCAGCCCGGCAGGGGGTTTGTTTGAGGCAAACTGCTGGCAAGTGTGCAAACAAACAGCCAGCGTTAAGTGCTCGCGAGCCACCTCCGGCTCGACCTCAGACATCCTCCTCCTCCTCCGGTCAGAAAGGACATGAACTCACTAAACCATGTTTCAAATACACTGTAAAGTGCATTATTTTCTTCTGACATGTGAGGAAGACTGATCGATTACTTTAAACTATTAAAACGCATGAATAGGAGATGAGCTTCGACGCAGACTGAAACAACACAGCGATTAAACGAAGGGGAGAAAATTCATCAACAACAATTTTTGATAATGGATTCCTTGTTTGATCTTTTTTTTTTAGCAAATAGCTCATTCCAGTGTGACCTGTTTTCTGACTTTTCTATGATGGTAACAATGACGATCTCTGGAGTTTGGACTGCCGGTCAGACAAAAGCAAGCGATTCGAACACGTCATGGTGGGCTCTGGGAAGATGCGATGGGCAAACTGTTCACCACTAAACCCGGCACCATCTCCTGTTCATCCCTGTATCTTCCCAGGATCATGGCATTAGAACTTGACAGACAGCGGCAGCTCTCCCAAGCCCCTTCAGCCGAGGTTTGAATCCCACCACCGGCGATCCCGGCGCGCGTCCAGAAATCACTGATGAGCAACCGACATCGGACTGCCTCTCTCTGGGAAACACTTGACGGAGTTACAACAGTTAACAGTGTGTCAGATCTGTCAGCTCTTACCTCTTATATCGTGCTTTCATGTGCTCACCGGCAGGAAAGATAACCAACGATGATGAGGTCACGTGATGTATGTATGGGATATGGAATCTATTGATATTCAGTTCGGGTCATTACAGGTCATCTTTACAGGGGCACCGATCAAAAAAGACAACAATCGGTCGCGGTGCAGCTTCATAAATGTTTGACTGCCTTAATTACACCATAACGCTCGTCATCTAACCCGATTCCATTTTCATAATCCACAACAGACTCAGGCTCCATGGCTCTGAAGTGAATTAGCAGCGATGGGAACTTTGTCGATTCTTATCTTCACAAACTCATTAGGCCTGTCAGATAACGAATGGAGTCATATCCTCTGCAAATTTTCGACCACACGAAGTGGCGCGCCTGCAGCAGAGGTGCCCCGTAGCCTACTTATCCTAAAATCGATCTCCCATTAGCACGATATGAAGACGGATCTCTCACGTACCCTATTATCTACAGCCACATTAGGGTTCTGTCACACAAAACGCCACGACTGTTAAGACCATACTGCTGGCTGGGTGGATTCAGAAAGAATGATTTCAAATGCTGCATTTGCGAGTTATGAATAAAATGACAGGAAGCTGCTCAGATGAATGACACACAATACCCTGAAAGTGATAAGAAGAGCTCAACGCGAGTCTGTAAATCCAATGGTTGTTCTTCTTCTTTTGTTTTATCACAACTTGTTTCCGAAATGCGTCACAGAGAATGCGCGCTTTGAATCATAAAACATGCAATTCAATCCTGCAAAAAAGCTGCCGCTCTCTCCTCGGTAAACACTCGGCCCTTTTAACTACAGACAAACTTTATTTGATTAAAAGTTGGAAAAATCACCGGAGCGTTCCAGATATATCGGAAGCGTTGCGGGTAATGGCTGTCTTCCTAATGCTGCACTACATCACTGCGCAGTTAAGACCTACGGGGTCACCTTCCTGTTCCCTTCTAACATTACGTGATGTATCACGCACACACAGACGTTCATTTACATGTGGGACTGACAGACACATGACGATTTGAGGTAGAAATGTCTCAAATCTGAAGTCTGCCATTTGAGTGCGAGTTCCCAACATGCCGTGTCTGTTTGCCTTGAATCTTAAGAGGTCAGAATAAATATGACTGCATGGCATGGACATTATGTGGCTTCTTCAGCACATGCATTCTTCACTCGGGAGGGTTATGAATGTCTTATTACTCTTTTATGTCACGAGCTCAAGAAGGACACAACATAAAGACTCGTCGCTCAAACTGTGGTAATAACAGTAGCAGGCCAAAGCTTTTGAGAGATTTCATAATCATTACATTTTTCCTCTACTCTGTCAGAAGCCAAAACATGAGCAGAACAGTTGAGGAAATGGAGGAAAGTTAAGCATCGTAAGAAAGTGATTGGTGTGGGGAGTAAGGAGGGTTTTTGTTTTTGCCACAGGGAGGGTCATCTGACTTCTTTCATTTCTCCTCACTGTGATTTATGTTAACCTTCCGTACAAATCACACATTAACATTATCTCGTTTTTTTTCTTTATTGGAATTAGAATGTTAACGTTTTAACCGGCCTACATTAGATCATATTTTTATGCTTTGCATCTCTCAGTTGTTAAATGGTGAAACAAATTGCAAATGGAGGTTCCGAAGAAATATTTAAAACACTGCTGTGGGTTTTGCTTTTAAAAATAAATCTAAACATAAGGTTCAGCCTCCCTCCCCAGCCTAATGCTTTTCATACAGAAAAGAAATATGGCAGACATTGAGCCTGAAATGACCAATATTTCCTTCTGCTAAGCTATATGCTAACTGGCTGCAACTTCATATCTGTGTGTACTACTATGAGTGATATCAATACCAGCAATAAAGCACATTACCGTCAAACTACAGTTTTTAACCAATGACTTGGTGCTAAATTGTGGATCAAATGTAAAATCCTGTAGCTTTTTATTACTCGCAGCAGTTCATTCCTGGTGGCTTACACTGTCAACTATAATGGAGAGGTCGCCAGAAGCCACATATTTCTATAATATGGTGCCATTTATTTGCAGTTTTTGTGACAACATCTCAAGATGAATGATCTTGCGTTTAGCCACTGAGGGCCATGCTGTCTTTCACCTCTCAGCAGATAAATAAGCTGCCCGACAGACAGAACTCAGAGGGGCATATGGTCCAAAAGATCATCATGCTGAGAGTCAGCCTCAGACAAGGACGAGCTGCCATAACAGAGTATATTAACAGCACTCATCAAACATTTTACATCTGGGATACAGTACGTCAATTCTTGTCAATTTGTTCCAAAAGACAGGGCATTTAGGGGAATAATTATGGAGATATTTAAGCGTGCACAGATCAAACAAAGCAGCACGCTTTCACAAAGTAAAGCTGAGGTTGTGTAAAACAATATTGACTAAATTGGGAACTCATCTAAGGCTGAATTCAGACAAAAATGGATGCGTGATTGCTAAACGGGAAAGCTCGTATTTAGTGACACAGCACCTGTGGACATTTGGGGCTTGGAAGGGGACAATGGAACTACATTCATCCGAGTGTCGGTACTACAAAACTCACATTCAGAAAAACGAAGCGGGGCGGTGTGTCTTTTGGTTTCATTACTGCCCGTTCTGCAACTACTTGACCTCACTTATTAATTCACTGAGCAGAGTAATTAATGAGGATATCCAGCTTCCCCTGGAGGAAATGAAGAGAAATATTCAGATTCCTGACGAATAGAGGGAGAAGCATCCAGAATGAATCAACGCCAGAGAATAAGGAACAAGAGGATAACTTAGCCCCCCAAAAACGGAAACTTTCTCTTGAATGAATAGATGTTAATTTGTGCGTGTTTGTGCGGACCGCAATCTGCCTGTTTTTGAGAGGAAATATATCTGTATGCGAGCACCTGCACAAGTGAGGACACACACTTGCAGGAACACACACACACAAGGCAGACACAGCTGGGTACTCAAATTGGGCGATAAAACTTCATCCAATTACCATCACCCTTTGCTAAGTTTAGCCTGTGCTCGTCATTAAGGGGGGAAAGACTGAAAAAAGACAAGTGTCTGAGAGACTGACGAGTGCCAGAAAACTCGAAACAGCTGGAAAGCTGAGACGTCGAGGCGCTGCACTTTCAGGTGCGACGTGAGGGGATATTTTTCATCCTGAGCAGAGACGAACCACACAGGGACTTACACAGCGACAATCCCCCAAAAGCTTCAAATGACAACAACAAAAAAACGCTGAGCAAGCTGCCATAGTCCAGGCCTCAAACAAGAGGGTGAGAGAGGAAGAGAGCGATAGTGCCACACACACACACACACACACACACACACACACACACACACACACACACACACACACGCACACGAGAAACCAGGATGCTAAAAGCGAGGCCGCTTACTTATTCATGTCTCTGCTGAGGACGGGAAGAATGTCGGTGTCAAAACACTCTCCATGGGCGTCTTTTCTCGACAGTAGAGCCACGAGTATGCGCTCATCTATGTTGCATGACAGCAGGGTATTTTTAGAGAGGGGCCAAATTCACCATTGTTTTACCGATTGGAGGAGAGATCTGAGCTGTTGCTGTTCTGTTTGGCCACTCTGGGGCAGATGGTCAGTTTCAGGACTTTCTGCTGGATTCTTAGCACGAAAAACGTCAAAAAGCCGAAAGCAACTGTGTCTTTGACACTCTTTGTCACACTAATTAGGGCCTGTGTACAGACAGTTTTTATGCAGATATTTTCCTCAACGTTTAAAAAAATGAATTCTGTCTACACCACCTTCATTTTACAAATTATTTACATTCACACTGGAACACGAAAAACATTCCAAACACTCGCTGGGCTATAGGTGGCAATAAAGGCGATACTTGAAACACCAAAGAAGAAGATTTTGAGCTCATTGAGCTTATTTTCCAAAGAAAAAGCAAATAATTTCTTTATGTATACATACTCGCTGTTTGGTGCTATGGAAACTCAATTGGACTCATATGTGGACGGACGACGGCTCTGTTGGTTTGGGATGAAGCTGCCATGGGGGTTGTTATGGACGGAGCAAAGCATAACGAGCCTCGTGGGAGATCAGTTTGTGTACACAGACCACAAGTCTCTCTACTCCTGCCAGTGTGCTGGGAGAACTGGGGCGTGTATGCTCCCAATTACTGCTTATTCCAAGAGGTGGAAGAAAAATGCTCTGTAGCTTACTTTACTGATACAAAACAATGGTTGCAAAAATCCAAGATGGCGACGGCCAAAACGCAGAACTCAAAACGCGGAACTCAAAACGCAGAACTCAAAACGCAGAACTCAAAACGCGGAACTCAAAACGCAGAACTCAAAACGCAGAACTCAAAACGCAGAACTCAAAACGCAGAACTCAAAACGCAGAACTCAAAACGCAGAACTCAAAACGGCAGTCCACCAACCAATGGGTGACGGGCAGAATTACTGAACTAACTGCAGCATCCCAGCTCTGATTTCATGCTACTGGTATCGTTACTTTCTTCATTGATGTTTTTCAGTGAAATGTCCCTGTAGCTGTTCAATTATCCCAGAGGACAAACACACAGGACAGTAGTGTTGTGTGTTGTGGTTTGACTCTGAAAAGCTCTTGATAATCCACAACTGACCGTTCATATTCCTTCCCTGGGGATCCATTGGTTCAAGACATTCAATGAGATTTACATTTAAATGAGCCACTACATAATGAGTACAACATAAATATTAACTTCTATCAGAAAATCACGACTGAATGTCAGCAATTGAAGATACACTATCGGCCTTTTTTGCCTGCTTACTGCACACTAAAATGTTCTCTTGGGTAAGGGAGCAAAAAGAAAGCACTGGAGCAGACATACGAGCAGAAAGACGTCTACGATGTTGCCTGCGTTCCGGTTAGATTACAGTGACCATGAAGAAAGCTAATGTGACAGGAGGCAGGAGAAACTACACAATATTATATTCGACTCACTTACGATCTCAGAATAAATACTTTGCTGGTCGTTCCTAGAACGGCAGCTTGTGCATTTGAGGAGATGAAAAGTTCTTCAAAGTCGGCGAACAGATTGTTTGAACTTGGGCCTTATCCGCTACTCATTTCACTTAAAGCCGGGGGGGGGGGTTATGTGGAAAGGAAGGCGAATGCTTTGGCAGATCCCGTCCTACGGAGGCAGCTAAAGCCGGGCAATCGCTTCGGAAATGAATTCCCCCCCCCCCCCCCCCCAAGCTGTGTCGTGTGTCAGTGGGAAATGACAGTTCAGCTTCTGACAATCACACATGTCAGCGGGGAAGCATGAAAGCCATGTGTGCTTTTTTGTGTTTGTACACTCTCATAGTTTTGTCAGGGAAAATGGAGGAAAGGAGGAATGGAGAAAACAAAGTTCAAATTCTGCTCCATTCGGGAGTCTGATGCCTGCAGGCATCTTAAGGGGAAGAAGGCATCAATATTTCCTCATCGCCCCCTGAGGCCCCGAAGCGCTCACACAGACTTTGGCTGTGAAAAGCCGCAATTTTTTTCATGTCAAGGCAAGGTGAGGAACACGTTAGGCATAATATCCAAATCCAGAGATAAATTGTGAGCGGGGTGAGGCTGTGACTTGGCAAATGGAGGAGACGGTTCACGGGGTTCATACTTATTCTAATCCGATCCATCCCCTTTTCCCTCTGAGTGTCAAAGTCTGACAGGCAGACCAGCGTGAGACTGACAGGCGGGGCCAGTTAATCGCCCGGTCCGAGCCTCCCGGTCAGGTCTGGCGCATTGGGACGCTTGGCCGATCACAGATATGGTCGGACCGGCTCGACTGACTGTTTGTGACGGACCGCGCTCTTTGAGAGCGAGCACGTGGACCAGAAACAGAGGGGTCGACAGTTGGATTATTTAGACCGGTGGCACAAACTAACTCAGCAGGAACGAAAAATCACGAGCGAGTCTTCAAATCCTACCAGGTTAGAATTTGCCTTAACTGTGCACAATTAGCACATTAGCACACTGGCACCTAGAATGGGATCAATGAAGTGAGAGTCTTTAACAGCCCTTTACTGATTTAAAGCATTACAGCAAACTTGAGAGCCATATCTGATCGCTTTCCAGGCCTCGCACTCCTCTAAACACTGCCACTCATTAAAATCTTGGCAGAAGTTAGGAGTTGCGACGCTGGGAAATGTCAGCGGGTCGGTCGATTCCCAGCAGCCTCTCTGACGGCCTGTCATCATAATCTTGGCTTGACGGCCTTAAAGAAATCGATGGCACGTCTCTCCCTCTCGCCTCACTTAGTCTCGGATGTCCCTGCAGTGCCCTCTGAAGGACACAAACTTACCTCCTACTTTTTAAATTGTGGCTTTAAGTTTGTTTGTTTTTTCAGTATTTTTACATTTTATCATGTCAGCGCTCTCAAGCTACCTTTAGAGAGAGCAGCGGATCTCCACAGAATCCTCTTTGTAATTGGAGGTTGGAAGATTTTAGATGGCGGTAAAATCTGTATGATGATTCTTTTTACTACATGGGCGAACCAAACGCACCAGTTTGTTTATATTAGGGCTTCTTCTCCTTGTTAAGTAGCGGCCACAGGTTACCTGCCCACATTTGCCCTCGCAAACTTCCACCTGGCTTCGGCTGAAAGTGATCGGCGAGCCTCTGGAGCGCAAACCGTCCAACTCATCGCAAAGGGATCGGCTCAATGCCAAAAATGTAAAATGCAGACACTGTTGGCAAATTTGGGATTTTTAACAATTGCATTTTGCGTATCCAGCACGTCTGTGCGTGAATCGCAAGAACCTTGGAAGGTCAATCGAACCCGGGGTGCGGTCCACGGCGATGTCAAAACGCACACCAGGTAAAAGCGGGCAGGCTGATTGACGGACTGCATCCTTACCTGTCTATGTCGCCCTGCATGTCTTTGCTCCCTCTCTGGGATGCTTCTCGAGAAGAGGCGTCGGCGGCTCGGCCCGCGTTCCGCGCATACAGATGGAGGCCGCCGTCTGTGAGGTATCTGTGAGAGGGGAGTCAATTAGAGGAAGTAGATGTCGAAGAGGGCGTTGTATGCTGAGCACAGTTGTGAATGCGTGATATTGGGCTATGTAGATCAAACTGACCCGAATTGACATGTCCGGCCTCAGTTTGACATAAAAAGTCAGTTATTCAGTGTTTCTGGTTTTTTTTAATGAATAAAGAGCAACAGATTAATTAAACTAAACCAGTTGAGGAAATACAGCGTCTTGAAGGATACACTAATTAATGAGCACTGTTTAGGTTGTGTGTGCTTTTTTTTGTGAACTCCCAAAAAAACCCAGTTCATATGAATACGTGTGTGTGTGGCAGCGAGTAAATTGTAAGATTCCGAGGCTACTGCCAGAAAGCTATCAGACACGCCTGATAAGACATGGGGATCCTTAGTGTTGAGCTAATTAAGCTAATAACTCCGCTAATCACCTTCCCCTCCCGACGTGTTCTTACATTTTCTGTTCAGACACGTCTTGAATCCTGCGGCTGCTTTACTCCATCAGGCCTCGCTTTACTTCCCCCGACAGTTTGCCCTGCGCCCAACAAAGCCTCTTTTTTCGGGTAATCTGAAAGTGGGAGTGTGTGATCTTGTGCGGTGTGTGTTGAATGTGAATTGCTTGTGTTTTTTTCAACACAACTCCCACTCGCTGAAGGCATTTATCGCTATTGAGTGATTGAAGGTCAGAAGCCCACGCGCGCTCGTTGTCGTGATGTTTTGTGGAAGACACTGACTCATCTTTTTTCATTCGGGTAATCGTTCAGTGTATAGAGTGCCCTCGAGATTCACGCTCCCCTTTCAATGCATGACGAAGCTACGATGGCCTCGGGGCGTGTGAGCCGGCTATCTGTATTAATGTACACAGAGAGATGGACGAGGCCTTGGGCGACAGTATGAATACACCCCAGCAGGCTCTGAGACATTGAATGGAACTAGTCACTTGTCTGGATGATCCTTCAAAAAACAAAACGGCCTCTAAAGCAGCATTTAAGTTATAACTGATGCGGAGGGTCAACCCATATTCAAGCTTCTGGCAGTAAAGAGTACTCGTCTCACGTCATGTTATGAACATGGGCATGTTTTGAATATTTGTAAGTATGTTCAATGCATAAAAAGGAGGGGAAAAAACTAGCTAGTTAGCTTGCTGTTGCCGTTTGTGGATTATGAATTTATTGGAATTTCTTTGGGCTGTTTTAACATTGTGATCCCATGATTCAGAGGATTATTGCAGATATAGTATAGCGTATAGCGTTAGCCTTTTGCTTATTATTATGATATCCGAATCATGCGAAAACAATGACGGATCGCAGACTTCGCAAGCTATATAAGTCCCAAACCATTGCAACAACGTGCGTGGCCCGGCCGTGTGCATCACTTTTTAGTGTCCTCTGGAGACAGTTTTTGTTGTGTTGTGAGCTTCTTGCAGCACGTTGAAATGCTGCTCATGTGTCGTCACATGGAGCTTTTCTGTGTGCGTCAAGTTAGTGAAGATGCCGAGCTCTCGGAGCTGTCAAAAAATTTGAATGTACACATAAATATTCAGTCACGGATTCAAATATAAAGGCCCCACCACCAACATTCAAAACAAAGGTTTGGCAGCTGTTATTCATTTCAGAGAAGTTTAAATGTAAAGCCCCTAGCAGCGCTATGGAGTAAGGTTTTTGTTTTGCACAGATGGGATTCACATCCTACAGTCAATGTCATGCTATTCCTTTGGTCAGCAGTTGGTGGCGGTAATGTGCAAAGACACATAGCAATGCGCCAACAAAGAAGAACAGTGCTAGCAAGCAAATATGCTCGTAAACAATGCACATAAAGGATTATGTGAATAAACTTGAAATTCTTATGGTCAAACCATTGATTGGGCCTTTAAAGCAGGAATTTAGAATTAGTCAGTGCATCAGAGGAAGCTAACATGCTTAGCACTAGTCATCCTACCCGCTGGTGATCTCATCCATCCGGCCGTTCCTCCCTAGGATGTCCCCATCACTCACGTACCCTGCCATCTCCATCTGCTTCCCTCCTTCCAGCCCTCCTCCGCCTGCCCTTTCCCCCTGCTCCGCCCCCCTCGCCCCCGCGGCCGCTCGCCTCAGGGGGGCGCTGTACACAAACCTGGAGGGGTCCGAGTGGCCGCTGTAGCGCCCGGTGGTGGTGCCGGCGCTCGTCGTGCTCACCCTGGGCGCAGCATAGCTGCTGGGCATTGAGGGGGCATCGCCCGCCTGGAGGCGAGGAGTTTGGGATTGGCCCAGGCGCCAGGCCATGGGGGAGGAGCGTGTGGTGAGGGCTGGTAGGCTCCGCCCATTGACCTCTGTGGTCACCGTGGTGTCGAAGGTCGTTTCCAGTGTACTGTGGAGACAGAGGAAATAAGGGGTTAATTCTGCCGTCTTTGGAAAAGTGCCTTAAATGATCTCAAAAGCCAAGTCATCATATCAAGTGCACTCCTGTGCAAAGGGCAAATCATTCAGGTGAAAAGATCACATCTGAAGCAGAGAGCTGTCTCCATCCGTTGAGTGCCACTGCCTTCATGCCCCCGCGCTGTTTCTTGTAACGTTGCCTCATGTATGCGTGTGTATGGCTGTGTGACCTTCCCTAAAGTGCTGTTCCTTCCAGTGTGTTAACTTGAAGGCGGGGAGGAGAGGAGCGAGTGAAGGCACCCATGAGAGCGCACGTCAGACCATCACGGTACATCACATGGAGATGGGGAGAGGGAGACAGCTCTGTTTCCATCCAACTACCAAGTATGTTTCATAAACACAAAATATAAATCTGATCGATTTACACTAACTGGGCTGTTAGCAAGTAAATAAACCTCCGAAATGAAAGTTGGTAATGGCGAGGCTCTTTAAATGGAAGCTTCACGGGTCTTTACTGATTTGTCATTTCCAGATTTCTAAATGGTTTTATCACCATAAGCACATGAAATGCATGATGGCAATGCATTTAGACTAGAGGAAAGAGAACTCTTGTTTTGGAGAGAGACAAAGGTGTGAGTTTGAGAGGAAGTGAAATGTCAGCAAGCAAAAGCAGCCAAGACAAGGAATGGAAGCTGATTGAGGGAGACAAAGAGGGCTGACTCACTATCTTACCAATCCTCCATTAGCCCTGCAACAGCCAGCGCATCCTGTTTCTTGTCACTACTAATCATTTTTTTTAATTTGCAAACAGCAACAGGACTGTGAATACAGAAATAGCAGACTCATGTTCCACTCACACACCGAGCCCTGCAGCTTGATGAAGGAGCCAAGCGTGGCGGCAGTGGCACCTAGCTTGAGCTCTCTCTGCTGGGAAGAAGGGTGCACTACATACACAGGCTTCATCATATCTGAGTTACACATTATAAGGATATAATGTTGGTATGTTAATATAATGAAGTCGTATTAAATTGTAGCTTTGCCTGCGTATTCCTTTTCATGTAAATACCCGTATTGTGTACCAGTGCCCAATAAATGATGTCGATGTAGTTTGGTGCACATCTGCTGCAATATTGCCTTTAGAAATAATTACAAGGGCATACATGTAGATCATGATGCGGTTGCTGGACATGTGGGATGGGACGGCTCTTTGGATGCCCGCCTTCGTTAGGTGACACACAAAAAAAAAATGCAATGACATCTTAAAGCAGCGTCTCACACATGGCAGTGACAGAGGTGTGACAACAGATGTGTGTGTTTGTGTGTGATTGGGGAGAAAAAAGGGCGGACCGCTGCAACCCCGCCGCGATGCTAAGTTGCCGACATGACGGGGGCAGCGAGGCCAGCCATATCCGCAACACACCTCCCGATGTCTCCCAGATCAACACACACACACACAACCAGTGACACGCGCAGTGTCATGTCCGACAAGCCAAATTAAAGAAACATAACGACAACAGAAAAAGAAAAAAAACAGCTGCATAGCTGAAAAGCGATCACAGCAGATTGTGACGAGACAGAAATCAATTTGCCGCGGTATAGAAATCAAAATCATTTAACCATTGGTACACAATGTAGCTTGCTAAATCAGCCTATCTTCATCTCCAGGCAGCAGAGAGAGAGAGAGAGAGAGAGAGAGAGAAAAAGAAGAAGAAGAGAGGCAGATACACTGAGGGAGACGGTGTGGGTGTGTATGTGTTGAGATACATGAGCATGCAAAACCAAGGATATGGCTGAGCAGGAAGTAAAGGGAAAGGTGCCGAGATATTTAAGACCATCCACATATACATGTTCTAATAAAAAACACACACAATGTAATACATTCTAAAATGTACAATAAGAGACATGCATACATTATATTGTTACTTTATTACTAAAGCCTCATTTCCCATAAACCCTGCTGCTTTTTCACGATCTAGTATAAAGCAGAACCAAAAACCAAAATAAATCCGAACAGAGGGAGACTATTTTGTTTAGCCAAGAGCTCAGCAGGAGAAGGATCCATGTTGACAGCAGGGGATTGGTTATTGCTGAGCAATGCTGAATATAAATACACTGGAACTTTTCTCCTGCTAATGAGGTCTGAGAGTAGAACAGTTAAACGTGTATTTCTCCTGGCTCCTTCACCGATCTTGGTAAAAATTCTGCGGAACCACTTCAAAGGCTCTCAAATGTCATGTACAATATCAGCCACGGTAGTTTTTCATAGCGGCAGTTCTATTATTTGAGTTGAGTCAGGCCGACCCCTCGGATAAACACTGTTAGCTTTGTCAGCACTGTTGCCGTTGTTTGCGCTGTTAGCACCATGGACCGCAAGCTGCCGGCTCAGACGTCCTCATATTGAGAGCCGTGTGGAGGCAATAGATCTGCTCTGAGTTTTGAGTTTTGCACCTTTAAGAACAGGTGAAAAGGAATTGGTCAGGACCATTCTAAGTTCCTAAAATCCGTTGAAGAAGTGGGAAAAGAGGTTTCGCATGCAAAGATACTTATTCAACTGTATTTTCTTATACGTCTGTGAAAACAGGTGAATAAAAAGTACGACATTAGCCCATCTTCTAAACAGGACTAAAAGCATTCACGTTTTCTTCTCGTGAGAATTTGTCCATGCACTCAAAGAACAAGGTACATATAGTAAAAGTAAGTCTAATAATAAGTATAATAAAGGTAAATCAGTAAAATTGAAGGAACTTGGAAAGATTATCCTGGCTTTTATTCCACCTGTTCGTAAGAGCAACTGTTTCCCTTATTACGTGCCTCTCAGGGCTTCTTGTTCAAACTGGTAGGCTTGCATGAACATTCATGGTGGAGTTTAATCAGCCCTAAGGCAAGAGCTTATGAGTAGATTGTAAACCTCAAGTCTAGTTTATGATCGATACTTATTGAGTAATGGCAGGAGATTTCACTCCGGCAGTCATCTGCAGTCTGTCACATAACAATCCAATCCAGATCACCTAAAAAGTGAAATAGTATCAGACTCTAGACTCATTGAGATGAATATATTTTAGAAGAGTTTCGGTTTTACAGTGAAAGGATCCAAACTGTGTTTTTCTCTTCAGACAAAACTATTGCAGCTAAACACATCATAGCCTGCTTTATGGTCTATTTGACTCAACTGGACCATAACTTACTCAATGAACATCATGCTGTATTGAAGAAGACTTGAAACTAGAGATTAAGACCATAAACTCATGTTTACAATGTTTACTGAGGGAATAAATCAAGAGAGAAGTAGAGTCATTTTCTCATATGGATTTCCATACAACCAGACTTCTTTTTGCTGTGGATATCCAATATGCACATTGTAAGTTGGGAACGGATGCTTGCTGAGTTACTGCCCTTCAGCTTTGGCGGGGCAGAATGAAACTCACGCTTTATCATCTTCCATCATGGACTAAAAAACGTGTGTTACCTTCCTCCAGCAGAATCCCGTCGCTCCTCCACTCAGTCGGACTGCTCTCGCAGCAACATTGTCGGGGATTGAAAAGTGTCTCTGGCTTTGAAACATCATTACTGGTAGGAACTAGTCATTTTGGCAACTTTGGCCTCATTTCTGCGTTACGGTTGCAATCTTTGCAAATCGCTCGGTAATGTCAGCCAATTGTATATCTACAAAGAAAACCGTGCTCTCTGCAGAATCCCGTAGAAATAGTACCGACGGCTTTCTCCCGTTTTCAACCGGGTCAGTAACTTCAGGTAACATGAGCTGCCACCAATGCAATTTTTAGTTAGCTTCAATCTAAATGTTTATGAAGCTTGTGGAACTTCTGGCAGTAAAGTCTTTATGGAGCAGGGGAACGTAACAGAGAGCCCCGAGCATAATGATTGGTGAGCTCCATAACGTCGCAGTGAACCTCGGGCCGGGGCTGAAGACTAGAGTTGGTGTTTTGAGCTTGTATTTGCATTGAGCACGGGGGGGGGGGGCTAACATTGTGTTCACACTACGAGCAACAACACGGCCAGTGTTGCCAGCTACACTTTCAGCGAGTCTGCGCTAAATTGTTGCTCGGGCGCTCGTTGGCGTAGTTATGCGCGGTGAAACAAAAGTCATACGATTGGCCGACGCCTGACCACGTCATTGGAGCGCTGAAAGGGTTAGGGTTAGCCTGGTTGAGCCTGCTTTGTGCTGGCTGCAAGTGTCTGCCGCCAGTTTGTAGCCTCCATTGTACTTGTAGCTATTGCTGTGTGAAAACAGCACGAGGTGGTGACAAAGGACATAAAAAAGACGGTGAAGATCATAAAAAAAAAGTTATAATTGAAAAGTAGTGGGGCTCCCTGGTGACCTGGGTGTCAGGGGGGCGAACTCTGAATCGCGGTATCGCTGGTTCGCATCCAGTCGGGTACTTGTGCTACAAGTCATTCCACATAAAAGGCATACAAATGCCTCCATACAATTTAAAAATCCCCAAAATTATGAATGGAAAAATAAGTAAGTAAAACTTTCGGGATAACTCTATTTTAGCTAAATAAAGAACAATTTGAAAAGAAGAATCCTGATTACACCTTCACAAATATACTTTAATACGGAGCATACCACTTCTGCTCTTTTGAGGAGCATAGATGAGGACAATTTGTTATTCTATCTGTGACACGTAAAACAATCATCATGTTTCTACTAGCTCAGTGCTGTTACCCTGAAAGAAAGAGGGAACTATGGTGTCTGTTTCTGCGCTAGTGGACTCCGTCTCCATGTTGTGATGGCTCCAGCTGGCTCCTAAAACCCAGTGTGCATGAATGAGGTATAACCAGGTACGGAGAGCGAATCTCAAAGCGCTGAATATGACAGTCTTGTCTGCTCGAGCAGAGCGCCGATTAATTACTGAAGGTGCTTCAGAGCCGTTTCTCCTCCGTGGGAGAGATTAAGAATGTCCGGTCGGGCTTTTGTCACGGACAGGATTGGCATGCGGACTCTGAGACTATCCTTACATTGAAAATACAAACATGTCCGCAGAGGCTCACACACAGGAGAAAAAAAGTAGAAAACAAATGCACACACACAGACTGCCATCTGTCATGGCTGTCTGCAGCCCGGCCACCATCTTCCACTGCAAATGGGGCAAAACACACAAAATAATAGACTGAGGGAGAGGGAGAGAGGCAGAGCGGGGAGCTGCTGCCCGGGGGGAGCCGACACAAAGCAATGGTTATCATTTCGTCCTCGCCCGAGCCGCAGCTTCCACACTGTTTAGACTGTCCGCGTCGCCCCGTGGCTCACAGATGGGACGGCCTTTCAAGGTGCCGGTTGTCCATCAACTCCTGAAATGTCATTACATGTGCGCCAGCTGGTGAGGAAGGTGGCTCCTGTACTTTTCTAATTAAATCCAGAAAAAATCGCGGAGGAGAAGAAGGCATGGCAACAGAGGGAACATCGTTAACAGTTGGAGACGTTGGATCGGTGTGGTGAACTGAGTCAGAGATATCAAAATCTGAGCCGCTTCTGTTTTCCAAGGACAACGGACGCACAGGGAAACTTGCATAATAAGTGCTGGGATGGGAAAATGTGATCACAAAGGAAACTGGTTATTTTCACTGGTTATGGGTCGTGACTTTGGTGGGTCTCCTTCACAGTCTTTGGGGAAGCTGAACATTTCTCAGTCGGTGTGAAAATAGCCTCTGAAAACAGTAAAGCTGCTTCGACTAATAATTTCATATTTACAACGGATCAAATATGTAATGTGAAAGGGGGTCACTAGTAGTGACAACCCCTGAGAAATTCATCACCACCTCAGGTCTGTGGAGCGTGTTTGTTTTTGTTTTTAGCTTCTTGTAACTCACTGTTTTTGGTCCAGCCTTAAACTTTATTGTTTTGGTTCACTCTCAGCATCATCAGTGTTGTTTCCAGACGCAGCAGCCGGGCGTTCTGAGCCAAAGAGCTCTTAAAACCAACAGTACACCGCGTTTCCAGTCCCGAAAAAGCAGACAGACACTCAGCAGCATTTAGCAGCTAAAGAGCCAGATAATTCTAGGAGTTAGTGGGAAGCAGAGTTGGCCCGAACGAGCCGACCAACTTTTCTCATTGTTCAGACGGAAAGAGAACTTTAGATGTGACTGCATAATACCTCTCTCAAAAAGGTGGAAGTGTCTTAAAATAAACACTGGCAGCCAAATCCCTTTTCTCTGCATTTGGTTTACTTCTAAAACAGTGCCTGACTGAAGTGGGGGGTGAGTAAATGTTGCAGTGGTCGGACATAACACATGCAAGGTAACACTAATCTAACGCCAGCAAAAGTATAAATAACGAAGTGAGCCACCTAAGAAGCAGATGGGAACATTTATATTTGGGTTGTGAGAGATTTATGATCCTATTTGAGGTGCTACATTTCAGTATTGTCTCGGTTAAATAACACAGCGGCCTGAAGGCAACATTATTCACTTCAACCCTGAAACAACTCAATTTGGTTGACATTTTCAATTGCTTTAAAAAAATGTATTCTGATTTGTGGAGCTCATTTTAAACTTCATGAATAAAATGAAAGTGTAAAAGCAGATTACAACAGATTGACTTGAATAACTTTCAGACTGTGTTTTAGGAGTGAACTTCTGCGATAGTTACAGTCTCGTGAGTGTATGACTAGAGGCTTGATGGATTGAATCTGGCAATGAATCCTGGGAAATTGTGGCAAAGGGATATGAATGGGAAAATAACAATATTCTCCTTTCAGGAACCAATCTCTTGTTGTCCCTTATGCACACGGCCCTACAAATAAACGAGGCATTCATTGTCCGTATCCCTTTTCTTAACCAAAAACCAGACCAGAGTCATTTACTATCCCCAGTAAATAATGGGTCGTACCATCTGTGTGCCTTACCTGTGGCTGATCTGTGTCCCCCGTAGATTGGACATGGTTTCTTCCAGGTTCTGCCGCAGGTCGGCGATGTTCTTCACCGTCCTCATGCGTCTCGTCTCAGGGTCCTCTCCTAGAGACACGCATTTTTACATGATTTACTGAGAGGTTCGGAGACACACACACACACACAACCACAAAGGCTACACACGCAATACAAGAAGTGAGGAAGACATCTGACATGCAGCATTTTATTGAGCGTCTCCGTAGGGACACAAAATGACGACAGATCGCGGCGACAGACGGCAACGGGGGCCCGTCTCTGAAACCCCGTGCTGACAATTGGGAAGCCGTTCAATGAATCGGCCTGTCAGGCTGCGTCACACGCGTTCACTTTTAGTCTGAGAAGTGGATACATTGTTTTACGCAGCGCTGACATCTTTCCTTCAGGCCAATGCAGAAATGTCGTGCCGTGAAACCACGCGTGCTTCGTCTGTTAGCCTCACCCTACATCAGCATGCAGCTAAGAATCATATGTTTCATGTTCGTCTAAGTGCCATGTTTACAGAACTTCACTTAGGCCTATTCTACAGTGCTGCCATCAAGCACAGGGTGGGCAACACTTGGGGACTGCGAGGTGTGGGCGCAGACCAAAGTATCTGCTTGTCTGCTCCAGTCAAGCCTCTCTGTCCGCTCGTCAGGCTAGCCTATGTCCACGCCGGGTAATGGGTAAATGACGAGTGGCATGAGAGGTATAAATGGACGGTGGTCACACTGCTCTTCCGGGTTGCAAGGTGCCGCCGGAAGGCTCCGTGGTGGAGACGAATGAGCCAGCAGATCTGGTGCAACGAGCCGACAACACATGGTAAGACCAGCGAGGAGCATGTTGCTGTGATTACAGCGACCGGGACGAATGGGAGCGGCGGCGGGTTGGAGGTTTTTGAAAAAAAAAGGCCTCCAGCGACTTCTGTGGTGCAGCTCAGTGCCAGAGAGGAGAAGAAATGCTGAGGTGTTGATGCCGGATTATGATGCAGGTCCATGTTGGAAAGAAGCAAATCAGCTGAGCCAGTTTTCCCTGGATAAATGTATCAATCTCAGAGTTGCCCTCGAGGCATTTGGATAACTTTTCCAGCTCAAATGCAGACTGTATACATTTCATTCGAATAACAATTGTGCTCTGCATTATTTCTACAGCTCCTGTCTTTTTCCCGCCACACTGTAAAAAATTGATTGAAACAGACCAGCTCGACACTGCTGCCTATTTGACTTTGGTGTAGGCTGTGTGGCGGCACACAATGTTGGAGCCACCTTGTCCAGCACCGTGACACAGTCGCTTTCTTTTACATGCCGTGACTATCTGTCCTGTAGAAAGACCTTTTTAAATATAGGTGACGTCAACTGGACCTTTTTCTTCCTTTTACTGCAATCGTCTTTCTTTTTAAATGCTATAAAACTCCAACGGATAAGCTGAAAATGCTGGGAGGCCAGTAACCGTAGCAGAGCGGCTGCCAAAGACAGGATTTAATACCGGTTACCTTTGTCTCGGGTCACGTTGTTTGAAGACTTGTCGATTCAAACACTGTCTGCATTTTTTCCAAAATGAATTCAAGACATGACCTCAATTATTTCGTATCAAACTGTGTAATGACCTGGCATGAGTCTGGCATAATTGAGGTCATGCTTTGTCTTCGCGGAGCAAACAGACGGAAGATTGCGCGAGGTGGAGGTGGTGACCCATGCTCTTCACCTCCGACCCCGTATCAGATTTTCGCACTATATGGCCAGTAATTAGAAATCCGTGAGGCACCTCTGAGCTAAGGAATGTGTGTTGGCGGAAGCCCTGAATGAGTCCAGGCTCATCTAAAACAGAGCTGAGAGACGAATGATATGCTGTCATTCCCCAGCAGGTTGACGGATCTCTGCTGCCACAAACTCAAAGCACCCCTGTGATCTGATGTTCTCCAATTCTTCTTCCTTTTTTCTCCCGTCTTCCTTGCTTCTCCTCCTCCTCTCCTCCTCTCACCAGGGCCCCTTGGAGAAAGATCCAATTACGATCCCATTATGAAAGTGACATGAGGAGATGTGGCCCTGGAGTCGCCACCATGAACAGACACCTCATGCAACATTGAGAAGCGGCCAGAGGCGTGTGTGTGCATTTCTGCTTCTTTTTTTCCTGTGTGTGTGTGTGTGTGTGTGTGTGTGTACAATAATAGCAGTTGGTCCCAGCGCTTGTGTGCAGGAGCAGAGATCTCCCCTGCACGGTAGAGTAGAGGCCATCTGGGAATTTTCTGCAACGCAACTGCAGCCCCACACACAAACAAACATATGCACGCACGCATTGGTGTCAGAAACAATGGTGAGGAAGGAGAAGGAAACACACACACACACACACATGCACCTAGAAACACACATATGAGGTGCAGCACGAACGCTGCTCGAGAACAACTTGCAAACGACTGTAATTTGGGACCGACACATTTACGCACACTGAAGCAGCGGGTGCTGTAGCCAGTTCTCCCTCTCTCCCCCTCTCTCATTAAATAATGCATGGGATCTGGTGCCGATGCCCCCCGCTCTAGCTTGAATACTATTGGGGAACCATCCCAGTCCTCTAATTATACAAGCGCATGCCAACACACACACACACACACACACACACACATGTACAGACAAACGCACAAGTACACAGCTCTACCGTTGTTACAGCGGTTTGTCACAAATCAGCCTGAATGAAGCTTTGGCTGTCAGTCACTGGCGTGTCGCCATGGCAGCTCACTCACACACACACACACACACAGATAGACAGACGGATCGATGTATCCACACGCTATTTATTTAGTTTGTTTATTGCCCTGTTGCTGAATGTGTGTCTATGTCCTAACAGGCGTCGCATCATTAATGCGTATCAACGACAACGGCTCCCAGGGGGCCTGAAAGCTCAAACCGCCACATCAGCAGCTGGATACTTTGAGAGACAACTTTGACAGGGTGGACGTGTTCTTTAAGGATGGAAACGGCTTCTCAGATATCCGGACAGGATATCCCCGAAACACTCGTAGCAACACGCGTACAGAGGCATGCACCTGTATGCGTGAACAGAGTGCGGATAAACGCACACGCAGGTGTAATAATAAGCTATTGATTATGTTGGCTGCGTGAGTCACAGTTGGCGAGGGAGAGTGCAAGGAATACAAGCTGTGCTTTTTCAGTGGTTGTCGGTGTAGATCTTTTCTTCATCTCCATCTCAAGGTATTTCTTCTTCCTGCTGCATCATGCTGTGATCCCGCTTACAGGAAACCAGCAATCTGCCCACCGCCAAAGCTCTCCTTGCTCTGATGTGCGTTATACTTTTGCGTTGTCTGTAGAGTGACATAATCTGAGAGTGATATAATCTGTTGGAATAAACGCTCCATTTTATCAGCTGAACATCTCCCAAATCCCCTTCCCTCAAGCATCAAAGCCAGGTTTGTTACATGGGTGCTCTTTCCAGAATCACACTGGCGAGCTTGAAGTTAATTCACAGAACGACACTTAACAATGCTGCACATACACACACACATGGCAGAGAGCTGCATTTCCAGAGTGTGTCTGTGCGAGGATGTGATGTGATGTGATGAAGGATGTGTGCAAATCCGCCTGTGTCCATGACATGGAACTACTTGCTGCTTGTGTAAACCCTGTGGATGTTGGGTGAGTGTGTGCGTGTGAATTGCACGAGGGAGGGTGTGTGTCCCGGCCCCGTCTTACGAATTTCTTTTGAATATCTTAAAATGCTAATAGTGTGCCCTGAGAAATCGTCAAGAGGATTAAGAAAAGAACCGGCTTATTGAAGGCTTTTTCTGCTTTGACATTATAATATTCTGTCCAAGTTTGCATTTTTAAACTTAACCAAAACTTCACATTAACGGGAGTTTTTTTTACTTCCTGTACAAAGTTTCCAATTTCCGGTGTTGTCAAAGTAATCCTTGTTATTGCCTATGAATGTCCACATTCATGCTCACTTCCTGACCGTGTTGACTTACGTGGGCGGGGCTGTGTGTGCAGCACCTGCTCCAGGTCGCCCAGCATGGTGAGGATCAACTCTTTATCCAGCTGAGCCGTTCCCTCGCGAGGACCTCCCCCTGCAACCTCCTCCTCCGCCCAGTACCCGCCGTCCTTCTCCCTGCCTACCCGCTTCCCGCCAGGCCTGCCCGCCGCCGGCTCCTCGTCTGAGCGCCCGCTGCTGCCCTCTTCACCCGTTCCCCCGTCCCCCCTGGACGCCCGCGCCGGCTCCGTCCGTGGGAGGCCGCTGTACGACGCCCGCTGCGGTCGCCCGCCCGCGCCCGTGCACCGCCATGGGACCGGGATGAGGGAGTGCTCCGACTGAGAGAGCACCTTGGTGAGGGAGAGCGACAGGGATCGAGCCGTGGTGCCCTGCGCGCCTCCGCCCCTTGTGACCACCTCCTTCCTGGGGCTTCCCTGCAGGCTGCCTCCCGCCCGCTGTGTGCAGGACGAGTGCAGTGGCGAGCTCCGGGGTCGGGAAAGGAGAGGCGGCGGCTCGTCCAGCTCGAAGGAGTAAACCCGCTGCTCGCCGTCGCTGAGCAGGGTCAGGTTTGTGAGCGAGCGCTGCTTGATCCGCAGGTTGAGGTTGTCGGGGAGAGGCTGGGGAGGCCGTCGAGCCGGGCTGCCTCCCTGATAGACCGAGAACTCCGCTCCTCTCTTCATCTCCGGCTCACCGCTCCCTTTATCCGGCTTACCTTTCCGCCTCCGTGGGAGAAACTATATGCGAGTGGATCCACCTGTGCGCAGCGGTCCGCTTCACATCGTGGCCGCACTGTCACTGGGAGAGCCTGTGGAGTAAAGGAGGAACCAGGGGGGGGGGAGACGGAGGAGGCAGAGAGATGCGTCCCACGCCTCCCGACTGAGCTTTGGTGGGCTTGGTCGAAGATCAGAGAGGAAAGCTCCCTCTCAGGCATGCAGGTAGAATCCAGATCCATCCTTGAGTCGCTCCATGGTCACGGCGAGACGTCGAGCCGGACGCAAACACTTGTTCCTTCCACTCCGTCTCCCGTCCTCATGTCTTCTTCCTCCACCACGATCAGGGGCGTGGAGTCGCTACATCTCTCTCCCCTCACCAACGCGTCCTCTCTCCCTCCCCTCCCGCGCTCTCTTTATCTTTTCCCCCGATTAAACAACAGCCTCTTTTCGCTCACTCTTATCTCCCTCCCTGCGCCTTCTGTCTCTCCTTTAATTACCACCTCACCGCTACACTTCTGCTGCGCCCCCTTCCCTCTGACTCTCTGACAGTCCGTCTCTCCTCACAGCGGAGAACGGACGGGTGGTGAAGCCGGTCTGCTTGTTCGTTCCTGCGTGCAGCCTGCAGTACTCCCTCTCTCTCTCTCAACCCTCCTCTCTGCTCATCACCCTCTCTTCCTCCTAATCCTTCTTGTTCTCTCGCTTTTCTGCTCGCTCCCTTCCTCTTCCCAGCCCATGTCTTGTCCTCCCTCACACTATCCTCCACCCTCTCTCTTCTCTCCATCGCGATGTGACAGTGAGTTGTTTGGACAGCAGCACCTGTGAGCTCGCAGCCACGCCGGCCGGCCGACTTAATTAAATGCTGTCTCGAGGAGCGAAAGCAGCGAGCTGGCGGCTTATCGCGGATCAACAATGAGACCACAGAACCCACGTACCCCCATCAATCAGTGCAAGCCTTATTAGCCCTGTCGCCATTGCTCACAGCTGTCTTCCCCACATTGTTTAATCGTGGTTACCAATAGCTAGTAAGAGGTGGAAGCAGGCTGCCTCAGAAACCCTAATTAAGGTTTTCCTAATCGCATGTGCGACACTTAAAAATCAATTAAATTACTTCGGAAATGACTCGGCTGTTTTTACTTTCCTCGTCTCCCAATAATTTCACAAAAAGCTGAAATCAACGCGTGGATAACGAGCTTGTACAAGTAAACTGAGCAGGCCTGTCACGTGGTCGTTTGTGGTATTTGCATACACTGCATACACTTGAGTTTCCTTCCCAGGGACTCATTTCCGCCCCTCTGCGGGCCAAGAGTCGGGCAGTAAGCGTAGGATGTGAAACGGCCTTGAAACGCGTGACAGCAGAGAGCGGAACGTTTGAAATGGACCAAAGGGAACAAAGGGAACGGACCGCGTCACAGTCTAATTCTATCCTTCAAATGACGGGCTGCGGAAAAGCCGCGGCCGAAGGGAAATGTCCGGAATGTCGCAGCCAAACCTGACATCCCCGGAACCTGTAATCACACGCTGTTGTTTGTGCACGCTGCACTTTGAAGACGCTGAGAGTCTCTCCGGCTTCACTTTGAACTTGACGTCTTATTTTTTTTAATTATGTTTATTGCTTGTTTGATTCATCGTCCTCTGCTATTTCTGTTATTCTAAGTATGGAGTTTCATTCCATTTCATTCATTTTCAGTGATCTAACTCGATGACAAAATGCTTAAAACAGACAATACGGTGGATAATGGGGAATGTGCGGCAACGCAAACCTCTTTAATGTGAAGTGGGTTGCAGTGGTGACACTGAAGTCTTTCTTTTGCAAATGGCAAGATGCATTTGAATCAATGGAATGTGTCTGTGCCCGCGGTTTGTGTTTCCTGCTTTGAGCTCTCATCCTGTTCCTTTGTCAGAATTTGGAGTTTGTGGTTAGAAGCTGGTCAAATGTCCCTCGGCACCGACCTCTCGGCTGCAGAAGCTCAATTGCTCAGATGTCCACTGAGCGTAGTTAAAGGACGATAAAGATGTTGGGATTCATTGCAAACAAACTCTGTTCTGCCAGCAGCTTTCTGGTGCCGTTGAAAAGGATGATGAACTCAAATATAAATAATGTCCTTGGCTGCTACGTGTCCTATGCCGAAGTGTCCCTGAGCAAGACACTGAACCCCTAACTGCTCCCCGGGCGCCTCCCAGCTGCCCACTGCTCCCAATAAGCTAGGGATGGGTTAAATGCAGAGGACAAATTTTGTATATGTGTAAATGTATAAGACAATAAACTTAAATGAGCTTTCGATTAAAATTAAAAAAAACATCCATCAAATGTCAAGCAACTCTTTGCAAAAGCCATCCCTCTGCCGAGGCTGAAAACAATAACTGATGTGTACGTATCGATGATGATGCAGAGCTGGGATTTTAAAAACGCGACGATGGCATGCAAGAAACAGAAACAACGAAGAGCCGCAGATGCTCCCTGTGTCCTGACCTTTTCCCTTCACCACATGGAACCGGCGCGGAACAGGGATCCCCCCCCCCCGTAAACACGACTAACACACACACACCGAAAACACACTTACACACCAGCTGCACGACAACAGTACATTGTGCTATACACAGCAGTAGCCTTCAAAAAGTCTCCCATCCCGCAGCGACTCTTCAGCTATTCTGCATTAAAACGCCTGCAGCCTGCTCTCACTTAAATGTTATGTAGGCCAGCTAATCCATAATGGAATACAACAGCGTTAAAGTATGCAAAACCAATTGTTCTATTTCCTAAAGAGATGAAATGCATCCTAAACACACAGAGGAGCATTGCAGCAGGTCAACATGAGTTAAATATGGACGCTGAACAGCAGATGAAGGTTCAATCCTGACGGTGTATAACCAGTATTAGAGGAGACAAATGTGTAATGCACATGGCATTACACACCCACACGGACAAACATCAAGCATGCAGAGCCCTGTACCTGATATCTCCTCCAGGCACTGTTTGGCTGTCTTGCTGTAGACCAGCTCTCCCTTGGTGGGGCTGAGGCAAGGGTGAGATGGGGCCACCATGGTGCAGTCGTTTTCTGAGAATGTCCTGGAGGCACAGGAGAGAGAAAAACAACAACACGCAGCAGTTACAAAGGCGGGCTGAGATATCTGAGGAGCTCCACTGCAGCCGCTTCAAAAGGCTGAAAGAGGCGAGTGCTGCTGCGCTGTCTGGTATATTCAGTCACTGTCAAACAATGGGATCGTGTTGTTTCAATTCAGGTGAACATGTCGAAACTACTTCAGAACAAAACTATCTAAAGGAGTTCACCCCACAACAATATGAATTGTATATCGTACTGGCCTCCATAAAGAAATGGCGTACAGGAGAGCGGAGCACCCGGTGCAAACGAAAGACAGCAAAGGTTATAAAACGGCTGAAAAACTTCCAGAAGATTCCTGTGCAGCGTCACCGAAGTGTGGGCTCATGGAAATCCCCAAAAAACAATTTTGCTAAACTATTGCTAAACAAATCATTTTCGGATGATCCTCCCGTGAAGGAATGCATTGTGCATCTTCACTGGAACTGCTTTGTTCAGCAATAGTCCAGTGGAAATAGTTCAATTACTTTTGCTGTCTTTTGTTCATCCTCAAGTCTTTTTGCACTGACACACTTTCATTTTTTTGGGAATCTGCTCTCCTTTAATGCGACTCAATAGAGAAATGAGCTGGGAGCATAGAGAGGCTTGGGAGGCGAGTGCTTTACACCTTTTCCACCAAAATGAGCGAGTTTATGCAGGTTTTATTAAACGCAAGAAAACCCGCAAAAACTAGCCGATGGACTCCTGTCCCATTCCCAATAGATGAATCGCCTTTCTGGGTGTTTTTCGAGTGTGTCACGCTCAATTTCACAAATGCAATGGAAAACAGTGGAAGTAAACAGCTGGAAGCAGCATGGAGGCCAGTGAAGAACACTTATGCATATTACGCTATCCAAAACATAAGACCATATCTGTGTATATGTGCGTCAACTTTGCAAAGACAAAATCGTATCATGACTATCTCAAGAGGAGATGGTTTGAGATCGTCAGTTTGGCATAATTATTTCCAAGTTCCTTTTGTCCCATTAGCACCATTAGCTATTTATTTATGATGGAATAAATACGATTGTCACATTAAAAATGTAGCATCACATAAATACATATTTGTCCAAGAAAGACCAGTTCCTGAGAGATTCTAGTGGTGAGAGCAACAGCTAGAATCGTACCTTCCTTGCCTCCAGTCTGCTGTCTGTGTTTGTCGTGTTAAACAAGGAAAAGAGTCTGAATCTCTGAGTCCGTTTTTAGTCTCAGTCACATGAGCAACAGATGGACGGCTCTAAAGGGAGGAGGGGACGCGTTCTGTGAGGGCTTCAGAGTGTGCGTGCGCGTGGAAGGCGTGTTTGTGTGCAACTGCCTCTCCTCCTCGACCAGGAGCTGCAACACGCTCCGCCGTTTGTTTGCCGATGTGAAGAAACGAGGAGCGAGTCCAAACACCCTTCATGAGATAACAGTCCTACGCGCTCAACGAAAGGAAAAGCACGTATGTGTAAACAGTCGACAACAAACCAACGCACGAAATAAACCCGGTGACAGTTGATACACAATCAAATGCACGCACACACTCACACACACTCACACACACACACACAACGAAAAGCGTGCAAACTAACACTTGCAACCACGTGCACATGTAAACCCTGGAATACACACAGTACAGTTTGCATACAACAACACACAGACGGGTCTCAGCACAAGCTACTGTATAGTATTCATTCCCTGCCACACACACACACACACACACACACACACACACTCCGGGGACCACCACCACCACCACCTGCAGAGCTGCAGATAAAAATTGGCTTCCAATTGCAACAGCAGCATCAGCCTGTGACTTCAGCTCATGTGAGAAAAAAAGCTTCTTTTTCTTTCTTTTTTCTCTTCCTGCAAACTTCCCTCACCTCGGTGGATTCACAACATATAGACAGAGTTGTTCTCTACTACTTCTGCACACAACAGCCAGGGCCCAAAATAAGAAAGTCGATATATGGGGAAAAGGTAACAATTTCAGTTTTGACGAAAAAACGAAATTATTTCTAATTAAAAGAAAGGGTAACGTCACTGATATGGTTTACTCCTGGCTGTTGAATCGTGTTTCTATCATTCCTGATACTGTTTCTGAGCAGAGGAAGACACTGAGGGGGTGAACCCAAATCAATCCTGCACACTAACTGCGGCAAAGTCCTGCAACCACTCCGGTCTGTTAAACTTGGCAGAGACAACACCTTGAAGTGGGCTTAGAGGAGAAAGTGAACAAGACAAAGAAGCCTAATTGGGCTGAAAATGATGGTGAATTGCAGAACAGCGGGAGGCCTTTACGCTTGCTGTCTGCACACTGGGTGGAGGAAGAATATTTATAGCCAGAGAAGAGGAGGACAAAGATGAGGCTACAGAAATATGCTTGCAAGGAAGGAAATACCTGGGCAGAGTGGATAACGGTAAGGGGGGGGGGGGGGGCAATGAATCTGCATTGTAACTCAAAGGCAAGAGCAAACACAACCAGGGGGTTCGTTTTTAGTGCAATTCTAACAATCTGTGGAGTCCCCTGTGGGGCTGAACTAGATCTGCACTATTTGTTTTGCTGGCACAACTTTGATGAACTACAACGAACATGCAAGTGGCTGTTAGTAAGACAGACAGCTCGGAGAGGTTCCCCACTTTCAGGAACACTTGACTGATGTGATGTACAATTATAAAAACAAAATGCCATGGAGAGTAAACAGCCCAGTACAGAGAAACAAAGGAGAGCTATAACAGTTCACCAACTAGCCCTCTACACAGTCCCTTTGTCACCGATGCTCAACACAAGGGCGCGTGGATGAATTTCACTGTACCTGATTCTAATTGGCCGGAGCCTTAACAGCCCAACTGTCCATTGACTCTGTTGGCTGTCAAGACAGATACATCAGAGTTTTTAAATGTCAATAATCTGATATTATTGCAAATATGTGGTTTCTAATGGCCACTAGAAGCTCAAGCTGTACTGATGTGATTGAGGAAACCTCCAGCTTCTCTCCACACATGCAAATTGTGAATTAGTTCCCCAAGTCTCTTAATCGGCAATGTGTTTTTTGGTGTTGATTCATAAAAGCTTAGTGAACGGTAAAGCTGTACTGGTTGTTCCACATCAAATCGACTCGCTATGTCTCAATTTGGAACTCATCTTCCCCAATTAGCAAAAATGGCAGAAAGTGGTAAACTCAAGTCCAGGCCTCAAAATGTTCCTTCAGAAACCTGTGGCAGACAGATGGTACGCGCTTCTACACTTTCAGTTTTCTACCCTTCTTTCATAACTGACTATCACCCGCTATCGGCCCAGGACTGATGGTCGCAGCAGTTTAAACTTGCTAAACGCGTGGGATTAAAGTCATGCTAATGCTCGAAAGAGGCCCAGCTCAACGTGGCAAAGCTGACTGTGCACAACGGAGGAGGAAGACGAGAGGGAGAGAAGGGGTGAGGGATTAAGCCTTGTTTAATGGGATTCCTAACTCTCTTTCCCTCTGAGCACAAAGGCATCTCAGAGACTTTGGCGGCTCCACCATTTTCTCTCCCGCTGGATTACCTCTGCCGTCGTAAGAGAAAATCGGCCCTGCTGGGCAGATTTACCCACCTCGTGCACCTCTGATGGCAGCAACGAAAGGGAACCACGCGCCAGCTGCGAGCAACAAAACAACACCGATTGAAGGCAGAGAAGACGCTGCCGATGTCTGGGATCCCAGCATCAAAGATGAATCCCAGACAGTGAAATAATAGGCTTTGGCAAGCGTCAGGCAGAGGATGTTAATTTGTTCTGTAATGACTGTGAAGAGATGTGGAGGCGAGAGCAAGATGCAAAGTAGGGGAGCGCCAGCTGATCACTGGGAGTACTCCAGGAATATTCTGGGTGTGTGTCTGAGGATGTGTAGTTAGGATTTTAAGAAAAAGGGTCAAAATATTGACCTCTCTGTGGCGGAGTTATAAATAGAACACTTTGCTTGTGTATGGATGCAATACACACACGTCTCACCTGTACATGAAGGGGGCCACAGTGGCAGTATTGGGGTGGTTGTGCTGCTGCTGCTGGGGAAGCTGAACTACTCCGTTCCCTCCAAGAGCTCCTCCTCCACAACCCCCTCCCATTATCCCACTGGACCCAGACAGGGCTGAGGTGCTGGTGGAGGAGGTCATGCTGGTCCTTTTGCCCTCTGGGCCCCCACTGGGGCGCTGTATGTAGAAACTCCCACCCTGCCCTCCTTTCGTCAGCTTGGCTCGGTCCCCCTCTCCACCGCGCATGTTGCCGCTGCTGTTCAAGGCGCTCTGGCTCTGTGGCTTGGATGTCGTGGTGGTGGGAGCTTTAAGTCCCGGCTTGGGGATGCCGCTGGAAGCCGAGGAGGCACCGCCTTCTTTCTTCCCAGATGACGGCTTCCCTCCCTTGGGGATGAGGCTGGCAATTTTGGAGGTCTTCTTGGTGGAGTCGGCAAATGACTCGCGCTCCTCTTTGGGTGGAGAGCTGTCCTTAGAGGATTTCCCAGATCTGCTTTTGTCCTCCTTGTCTTTGGACGAGGCCATGGACCTGCTGCCGTTGGCAGACGCTTTTGAAGAGGAGGGGTTGGAAGAAGAGGGGGTCTTGCTTGGTGCAGCGAGGGACGGTGGGGTGGTCTTGGTAGACATCTGCTTGGCCGTAGCGCTGCTACTGCCGCTGCTGCACACCGACCCCGTGGGCGTCAATCCCTCCTCACCGTATTCCGACATGTCGTCTTCCTCCTGCAGAGACATCTCTGACACGGACGGAGACGCTCGTGAAGCTGATCTGGGGTTGATCAGGCGGAACTTCTCCAGCATGGACCTCTGGGGTCCGCCACCGCCGGCCGACCCTAATTTTGACCCATCGCCTCCGTGCGGCTGAAGGCCTTCAGAGGTCTGGGGTGAAAGGGTGGGGGAGGGCGAGTGCGTGGGGCTGGCCAGCATGGACGAAGTGGCGCTGTGCTTGAGGTTCATGGACTTGCTGCGCCAGGACTTGCCGGTGGTGGGTGAGGGGATGGCAGAGGCCAGCTGCTGCCCGCTGAGGCTGGTGGGGACCGTCCCACCAATACCGCTCCCATTCATCCCGCCTGGTACTGGGATACCCCTCACCGCTTCTGAACCAGGGAAGAAGAGACAAACAGGAATGATTTTTATTATTAAAAGTAGGGTTATTTGGTACATACAGTATGTCATATTTCCAATTCAAATAACTGAGCCACTGACGGATTCGATTAAAACTTTCAGTGTTACAAATTCAATTGCATTATATCTGTTTTAATTCTGTTCTGCATTCATAGTCACTGATATCTACTTTGAGGAAAATGTGACATAGTTGTAGTATCCACTGGAGTGACTCTGACAATGGTAAGGACCAACATTTGTTGGAGCAAACACTCAAGTTCTGACTGTGGCAAACTTTCACAGTCTTCCTGGATTTATCCGACATGAGAAACAACCTTTTCCAAAGTCACAGCTGAATACTCTGCTGTTGTTCCTCTATGGTTTCGCACATATTTAGCTCAAAAGTCAAGCAGGAATTGGAAACTTTCAGAGGATTTCAGTGTTCAGTCCCAGTTGGCAGAATATCTACGGCATGTTGGGTTCAAAAAAGAAAAAAAAAGAAGATTTCCCTGTTAGCATTACACTGGAGTCTCCAAGGAGTTTGCGCTGTAGCTTCGTGTTCAGACTTCCACTCTCCTGATTTACATTTGTATAAGAGGCTTGTCACAGCATGTTTGAAGGTGGATGACTGTGGATGATGTAACCGTGACAACAAAAGAGATCACAGCAGCTGGGTGACAATGGATGGAGAATTTCTTTCGGAGCACACCATTCACCCAGATTTACTGTTCAACATCATTAGATGATAGTACTCTAAGAGTTTGAGGAGCGACTTTTGAATTTAGTGTTTAGAATGGAACTACTTTTTATGTCAGAGTTTTCTACCTTTCCTCGAATTATGGGTCTAGAAAGTATGTCGATTGAAGTAAAAAGTGGGCACTTCTATCTCAACTCAAAAATGTCTACATATTGAGGATGCAGTGGGTGTAGAAAACCTGATGCCTGCCTCTGATCCGGGGATTTCTCCCTGTATGATTGTCCGTCGCTGGTAGAAAATGGCAGCTCAGTTAGAAAGCCCTCGCTCCTTGTGAGACTTCAAAACCAAAATCCCTGAAAAGCTGCTGGAAATAATGAGTCATCGTGTCATCCACGTTTAACCATTTATCTCCACATATAAGAGCATTCGTGAGATACACCACAGTGGATGGATTTCAGCTTAGATTTGTCATCCTGGGGATTTTTTTTTTTACCTCGAGTAGCGATATGGAGCAGTGCTTTGATTAGAAACGCTGAATTCAAACAGAGCACAAGTTTCCTGGTTGTGTACATTCACCTCTATTATGTGCAAATAAAGGGATTAGTGGCAGCAACGTTCACTGACATACAATACGAGGACAATGTGATTGGTATGTATTACATGTGGCGATTCATGAAAGATACGTCAAAGTCACAAATAATCATGTAATCGATGGCAAAAGTCTTTCATATTTGACCACTTATCGCATTCACTGGCATGTTTTACCATGACAGGACCAAATGGTGAGCTGCATTATGCATTACAAATGTGCTTACATCTTCCAGATCTACAGTTAAATGGTGCTAGACAAATATGACATGCATATACACCCGCACAGAGCACATAAACATCTGTCATGCGTGTAAAATAAACGTTTTTAAGAGTCCCGCATTGACCTTTACACACAGACACACACACACGCACACACATACACCCCCCCCTCCCCCCACACACACACACACACACACACACACCCTTTTCCTGGCTGGTTGACACCCCGACCATCAGCACTCCCCCCCTCTCTTACATGCATAGAGCATCCAGCAGCACCAGACAGATAAGTACAGTGTTTGAGGGAGATGGACACAAAAGAAGACGGGCAGGCGTGGACAGAAATGCATCAGAGTTTGAGGCCACTTCAGAGGGAAAGAGATGAAAGAAACCAAACGAGGAAAAGGCAGAATCAGGGATGTGGCGGGAATGAAGACAGGAAGGCGACGGAGTGACAGCATGAAGTTATGCACCATTAGAGCGAGTGTCTGTCTGGCTGTCAGTCAGCACAGCGAGCGGGGTTCAGCTGGCTGTGAGTCACCTCGAGTCTGCAGTTTAAAGCCCCTTCAGGCAGGCAGAGGGGAGGGGGTTCGGGTTCGGCTGTGGCTGAGAGGCTTTAACCGGCTTACACGTCTGACGACATTCTGTAAAACCTGAAAACGCCCCAGTGTACTGTGTCAGACCCAGAGTGTGTCGGGCTTTGCCAGAGACTCTTCTTTAAATTAGAAATGTGTCGCGTGCCGCCACTGAAAATACCTGTTCATTTACCTCCATGTCTTTATTCAAAACAACCAATTATTTCTGTTTGTTATTTCACAATATACCCGATAATAATTCACAGCAATATCTGTGAAACGTCTGGTTCCAGTATTTTTCATGAATGCATGATGATTTTTATGCTGCTTTTTTTAGGTCTGCGGTCGATCAGCAGGCGTAAAACTACTGCTGCTCATGCTGAGGTCATGAATCTCTTTCTGACATCATTTCAGGAAACAAGCTAACGAAAGCAGCCGGGTACTAAAACGTACTGGTCATCAGTTATGCAAGAAAGGCACCAATACACCGACTGACCGAAACACGCTGTGCAGAACCTCTTGCATGTCTACTCATTCTGTTCAAACCCGATATATTTCTGCACAGTTGCAGATAAAGATTTGACTAGACTGCTATCATGAGTACTGTAGGCTACTGATGTTTGCTCCCCAGCTTGCCGCACATAAAGGGAGGCACACACCTGTACAAATCATATCTATCACAGCAACAACTAAATCTATTTTCCAATCCTTTTTTTGGGGGGGGGGGGGTGTCGTGATAAAATTAGACGTCAGACATTCAAACCTTCACTTGAAAACCTCAATAGAAGCTTCCAATTAAAGAAGATCCGGTACCTCAGCTACTGTTAGTTATCTGGACACTTTGAAAACCGGATCTTTATTTAAATGTGAGCTGCAGAACAGAGAGGGGTCTTACTACAGAACTTCATCAAAAACACAAGTGTGGCCAATACTACTTATCACCCTCCTATAATTCTGAATATTGATTCTACTTAGTAGGTGTTTGTGTCATATTTGTGTGTGTGTGTGGACATGTGATTGTGTGTGTTTACACCTAAGCATGCACAGTTTTAAGATTCGAGCATGCAGAAAAGAGTGCATGTGGCTTGTCTGAAAGTGTTGTGGAGTTGTGGGAAAGTGTATTAGTACAATAGCAGAACCTCCTCTTGCCTGTAAAAGAACATTGTTTCTGCAGATCTCAAAGGTCAATGTTCTGGCAGACACTCTCGCAGGTTAGAAAGGTAGGATGAGTCGGAATACAGAAGGTTCTGATCTCAGATCAGCAGAGGCATAATTGGATTCGATTTTAACCATCAGATCCTCACAGCCCGGTCTCAAATACTCGCGCTTGGTCACGCCCTCTTCAAACCGACGCACAAGACTTATTCTGGCATCTGTATGAGATGCACGGGGCTTTTAACTTACTCCAATCTAAACCCATCCGCATCCATATAGGACGCTCAGAGAAACTGCTCCGATCAACATTAACCATCAAACAAACACAGGACTTTCACCCAGGAGACCGCTGTCTAGAGTCCCGTGTGAAACCAAAACTCTACGCTGACTTATGTTAAGTCACGTACGTAAGTTAACTTACATACGTGACGTAAAGTTACATCTCTGTCACGTAATGTACGTACCTTAAGTTACATAAAAAAACATGCTTATTTTAACCCAAACTGTGATCCTTTCCTGAACCTCACCAAGTAGTTTTCTTAACCTAAACCAGGGGTCGCCAAAATAAAGTAGTCTTTAATAATGAAAGGTCGTGCTTGATCTTCCTCTAAAATCTTCCTCTATAAACTCAAACAGACACATTTCGTGGAAAGTTCTATTTTTCAGACTTAGTTACAACGCTGCGGGTCTTGCTCTATCTCTCTCACATCACATTTACTTTAAAATGAACACTTACACATAAAAGTTTACTCGATGATGGATCAATAAATGAGGTCAACACACATCTGTCACTCGTAGCTCTGCTGGTGACTGAAGTCTCTGTCCTACTGGAGAGCAATCAATGTTTAGTTCCTTAATCGTTTATGTGTGTGGACTTCACAACGGTTAAGAAACAATAAGACGAAAAGGAAAGTCCTCCGTTAACCGTGACTTCAGAAGGCCGCTCCATAGGGCTGGTAACGCCGCTGGACACGCCACCAAAATAAAAAAATGTTTGAATAGTTTGTCAACTAAAATCTGTTACGTCGCTGTCAAGCGCCTTTCCCTGCAGGTGGTGATTATGATTTGCAGACCCCCGCCCTCGGTAAACTATTGTAAGCTATTATGTTGCGCACGTTAAGAGCTCTCTAGGAAGCAGTGTTCCTGTGTATGTGTTTGGTGCTTTTATCGTGAGACGGAAAGAGAAAAAGAGGTTCTGGTGAAGTGAATAAAGTTGCTACTGTCTTGGCGCAGATTATGGAGCCCTGTGTTTAGTATTTTATTATTAACATAAAGTATAGGCGCAACATTAACCCTCGGCTACACTATCGATGGATAAATCCCAAAAAAGAAAAGTCCTGGAGGAAAATAGAGTTGAATTCTGCGTGGACGTCTTCATTTGCTTTCACTGCCAACGATGCTGGTTTAACTGAGCAAGTCTTTTTTCTCCTCTTCATAAGAGTTTGATATTGTTATAACAGGTAAAATAGCAATTATTGTTCTATAATTTCATAAATACAACAAACTATAGTTTATATATAATATAACTATATATATAAAACTTTATAAGCTGTGATATCAAATAGCTTTTGCGGCTTCAGACAAATTTGATTTGGTGAAAAATAGGGCAAAATGGCTCTTTGGATGGTAAAGGTTGACCCCTGACCTAACCCTAACACCTGACGCCAAGGAGTCCTGACCAGATGTGCGAATGTGATGGAAAATCAGCCGGCATAAAGACAAGAAACCCTTAATGTGCTTGTCTTTCTGTGTGTGTGTGTGTGTGTGTCTAGACAGTCAGCTGATATACATGGGTGAGACAGCATCCATGCTTGTGTTCCTGTGTTTGTCTGTGTCCTCTATGTTACCCTTCATCTTTAAAGATAGTGCAGCGGCCCCCAAGGCAACTGTTAAATGTGAACGGAAGGGGGTTACAAACATCTGCGTGACTCTGTGTGTGTGTGTGTGTGTGTGTGGGCGTCTCTGCGTGTCCAGTCAATTAACCCTGTCTTTAGAGATCTCCCCCCCCCCCCCGCCCCTTCGCTTCCTCCATCACCAACCCGGAGGCGATTTTGCAGCGCCACACTTTTCACCATGCAGTGACTTGTCGTTGCCATGGCAACAGACTCCTTTTGTCTTGTTTTTTTGCCTCAGCGGCCGAGAAATGAAATGTCATTTCTCCTGGTCTGCCCACGAAATTGAACGCCTGGATTGAAGTGATACCGCCCATGTTTGGAATGACACATTCACACACACATGCACACAGACGCATGGATCGGTTAAAACCTGCAGCACGTGTTGCAGCAGTGACGTGTGTTCTCTCTTCCAAACCGCTGCTTCTTTTTATCACTCTGAGGTGAACGCTTCTCAACTCCAGCTGCTCCCCCTCCAACATCACTGTCAGACAGATAACACAGCAGCTTCTCCACCTTCGCCGAGTTTCAAAATGGCCTCCTCATCCTGATTCCGAACAACGAGCAGACCAATCACCAACTTGCTTTGGTCCAATATCACGGCATGCCCTTTCGCAGCTTCAATTCGGCTGAAGCTAATTAAATTGTTGCACGGCAGCAAGGGTGACGCAGCGCTCTTCGTGCCCTTTGAGCTGTTGTTCTGTTTGGTCAGAGCAACGCTGTGTATGCAGAGAAACACATGACTTCATTCTCCATGAGGCCAGACATATACATATAAAAAGTTATAGAAACAAGACTTTCACCCATGTAGCCCCTTTTCCTGGCCGATCAGCCACTGTTAGGGGTGTAACACTAAGCTCGTACCCTCATCTGTAAAAATCGGTGTATTTTCATACTATAACTGGTTTCTACTGCAATTTTTACTCCTTATATGTAGGTGCTTAGCTGCCAAAATACATAAATATGATTCTATTTTTATTAGAACACTACCTGAAAACAAAAAGTCTCAACTGAGTTAAAATAACAGCTGATAAGATGAGCACAACATCCACGTGGAAATGAATAGGCCCAGCAGAAATTAATATTGCATTTGGATCAACTGCATGTTATGTTCATTCCAAAACTGGATGTAATGAGGATGTGGTCTTGATGAATGAACATGATCAGGCTTTTGACAAAAATGGGGAAAGCTCTCAAGCTTTCCCCATTGTATGCACTGTTGAGATGATGCCTAACTTTAGCCAGGCGTCACTATCAGATCATGATGCACTGATCTGAGATCACCAGGTCTGCACAATTCAGATGCTGTTTGTGTCTTATCAGAACCTTTATCTGATCATATAAGAAAACAAAATCAAAGGATGTAAACCTAAAGGGAATGTGAAAGCGGGAAATGCAACTATAAACTCAAGAAGACCCTTCCTGTATCCGCTTCTGTCTTCTGTTGTCTCTGTTTCCCCAACAATTGATTTTTTCCCCTTTTACTTTTCTTCCCTTTAAAACCAAAAACATCACTGATTCATCTCCCCTGCAGTGAAGCTTCTTTTTGTCTTCTGGCAGGATTCAACCGCACTGTGTGAATGGTCCGGAATAGGACGCGTCCACCAATTGAAAAAAGTCAAACGAAAGCGATCGACTGAATCATTCGTAACTGTGTCTGCTGAAGGAGAAACCCAAACAAATAATTGATTTTTAAATTAAAGCAAATGAGAGTTCCTTCATCATTTACACTTTGCTCTCTTTTCAGCTCCAAAACACTTTTTGTGCACCTTGTGACCTTCATCACCTCTCACCATGCCCTCCCTCTTCCTCCCGTTGACGGGTTTGAGGTTTCAGAGAGAAGTCGTGAGGGTGAGTGCACATCCTGCGTGGACTTTTAGGATGCAGGTGAGAGAGACGGAATCAAATAGAGAAAAGCTCTTTTTTCTTTGCATCTCTCCTCCTCCACCTCCACCACCTTCTCCTGCTGATCCTCTCTCGACTCTACAGACTGAATCCCACAGTGATCTCATCATTTCATGATTACATACATTTCGAGCCAAAGCAAAAGGTTTGTTATTATAATGTCATAAACCCGCCGGGACTGGTTTTAATTATTAAAATGACTGTGAGCAGTGGGATCGATTTTATTCATCATCACTCTATGAGCCAGTGAGTCATGATAAATCTTCTGAATGAGCCAAAATCAAATCTTCAAGTTATTAGCGATACAGTTAGTGAGCCAATGTCAATGTAATTAAAGCCTTTACGAGCAGCTTATTTACTTTTGAACAGAAAGGCTGTAAAGGCAACCATTCATTTGTGAATAACCACTTCGGCATTAAATAAACTACCGCACACTTTAGCTCCACTGTGAGGCCCTTCTCTCGAAAACATAATCACTCTGATTAGCTTCGTCGCGCTCGGCAGAGCAGCTGTCTGAATTTGCGCCTTTCGGTCGGCCCTCAAACGGCTCTTTCCATGCTGGGAAAATGTGCCGCCGCCTCCACTCAGCGGCGTCCATTATAACTCTCTTGGAATGAAGAACTGGGGATTATTCAGCAGACTGGTGAGGACTGGTAGAGCGAGGGCCTCTCTGCAGCCTCGCCTGTCTGAGCCAGTGGTGCCACCAAGTGGCCAGGATGGGGAATGTGAAAATGGCCGCTCCGTCCTACCATCTGCTCCTACCGAGCTGCAGCTTTCTAACACGACCGGCAGCACGCCGCCCTCACCTCTGTCGTTGCCGCTGGCATACTGGAGGGGCTTGCTCTTGTCGATGCTGTTGAAGCTCTGGCTTCGGCGGTTGAGGTTGGACGAGCCCGGGCTCCTGGAGGCCCCGCTGCCTGCAGCAGGTACTCTGGAGGGGCCTGGCAACCTGCAAGAGAGGGGTTCGGATGTTTAGATGACATATTGGGAGTTTGAGGCAGAGCTCTGCATGACAATATTAATCAGCAGAAGAATAAGCAGAAACATTCAAAATGACTGTCATGGGATTTGACTTATTTTTGTCGAGAGAGAGAAGGAACTTCTGTGTTCAAAACCTGAAAAAATGTGAACCCATCCTTTAAATTTGAACGCTGGCTGGTGAGAGAAGCTGCCGGGAGCGGAAAACAAGTCTCACCCGGAACTCAAAGAGACAGACAAGAGACTCCGAGTGAGGCTTTGAGCTGTGCTGCACTACTCTACCACCTCATCAAGAGAAGCGAGGAAAGTTTCGACTCAATACGAGTTGGGAAAAAAAAGGTTCTCCCATCGTGTCATGATTACTGGCCCTGGGCTCGGCGTGCATCGAGTGACGTCGTGTGAGATGAAGAGAGATCAAGTGAGTGCTGTAAGACATTCTGTGCTCCCTCGTGGCTCGAGAAAGAAGGAGGCGTGAACTACAGAAGACAGTGAGAGGCGTATGATGGCCCTTTATTCCTCCATCGCTGTAACTCTGCTGACAGTACAACCAAGGCACTAACACCTACCATGGAGGTGTGTGTTTTCAGTCAGTCTCTGTAGCCCCTTACACCCACACACACACACACACACACACTTCGGCATAATCTTTCTCTCCCGACAGAGTCAAAGCTTGCCAGTGTCAAATGTTGATTTGCCACGCTGCAGCTGGAGGGTTGTCTCGACTCCCGCGAGGGCGCTAAAAGAATTACCTCATCAGAAACCTGTTGCTGCTGTACAATAACTTCACATTGCATTGTTTTATGCCAGATGTATGTAAGTTGTTCCAAAAGCAGATCTGCCATCTGGCACACAAATGGCAACACGATTTACTGCAACTTGGATAAACAGTATTTCTACCATTGATCTTCATCATCGTGGTTTGATGCGATTTTTATGAACCGATTTCAAAGGCTGCTTTTTACCTCACAGTTGAGTGGTCCGTACCACATATATTTCATATACATGTTCATCTTTTTAGATTGCTTGTTTGCACTCGACTGCGGGCCAAGGTCAATCCAATCAAAATACGTCTGACAAGAGAAAGAAAGACGAGCAGCAGTCACAAAGTCTCCCAGCTGACAGGGTGGGAGCAGATTGTAATGCTGCGAAAAAGAAAAAGAAACAGGCACTAAGAGACGACCTCGCTTGCATCACAGGGGCCGTGGGTGTTTCCATTCATAGCCTGGTCTTTCTAAAGAAATAACAACAAAAAAACCTTGAATAGATTCTAACAACTTGGTGTCTTTCTGCCTCCGTGCATGAAGGCTGCCCTGATGTCCTTTAGCAAAGATAATCGATTTACTACGCGAATATGTCACTCGCGTCTGTATCGCACATGGAGCCGAGATGTCGGGGGGGGAATTCTTTTTGAAGGGTGGAATCCTGAAGTGGTCAAAAAAAACTGGGGGTTGTGGAAACAACATATTTCATATGCTCCATTTTGCCTTTAAAGCCTTCACATAATAAAACTAAACTATTTACGAGCTCATCAGACGAACCATCCCTTGCATTTTGTGATGCAACGAGGAAACACAGTTGAAGGAAAGATCCTAGTTTACTTTGGGTGTCTCACTTAAAAGAGGCTCAGCGACTAAGCAAGCAGCACGACGCGTAGTCGGAAAACAAAACTGCCTGATAAGTCAGTCCATGTGCTGAACAATGCAAACATTGTTTTATACAGGCACTTGTGCAAAAATAAAATGTGCTCAAGTGCAAAAAAAAACTAAAACTGACATTGAGAAGCAGCAAATGTGCTGACATTCAGTTCCTCTAAATGTCTTAGATCCTGAAAAGATCCGACTGTGACGAGACGAGCAGACTTTATTCTGTTTAGAGATGCTGATCCAGGTCTGAGAGCAGAGACTTGCACTGAGCTGAAGAGGTGGTCCGACAGAAGGACTGGTACATTAGCAGCCCCATCATAGAGTGAGAGAGAGACAGAGACAGAGAGACAGAGAGAGAGAGCGAGAGAGAGACAGAGACAGAGAGACAGAGAGAGAGAGCGAGAGAGCGACAGAGAGAGAGACAGAGACAGAGAGACAGAGAGAGAGAGAGAGAGAGAGAGAGAGAGACAGAGAGAGACAGAGAGACAGAGAGAGAGAGAGAGACAGAGAGAGAGAGAGAGACAGAGACAGAGAGACAGAGACAGAGAGACAGAGAGAGAGAGAGAGAGAGAGAGAGAGAGAGAGACAGAGAGAGACAGAGACAGAGAGACAGAGAGAGAGAGAGACCGAGAGAGAGAGCGAGAGAGAGAGACAGAGAGGGAAGGAACAGAAGAGAGTGAGAGACCAAAACAATGAAGAGATGGAAAAAAACTAAGAAGACATGAAAAAGAACAAAGGAGAGAGTTGAGAGAATGGGAGTGAGAGGGAGATGGATGCAGATAGTGTAGCTGCAAGAGAAAATGAGAGATAAACAGTGGGAAAATGAGAGTGAGATTGAAGCAATTCAGATGGAAATTTAGAAGGAAGTCCCTTTTATCATGAGATTCTTTCATCTTCCAAAATACATGTTTGATTATGCAGTGAGGAAGGGGCCATTGGTCCCCTCACTTTAGGCCCCTAGCACAATTTGGCGTTGCAGCCCGTGTGATCTCATCACAAGACGGTCTCTAGTTTAAATCCACATTTTCTACTAATCCAGGATGCCATTGAGTGGTACTACAGTCTGTATTTCATGAAAATCAATGAGCAGACTGTTGAATCATTGACAAAAATGACTGCAGACTTTACGCTGATGGATTACACAAGCGTCAAAGAGTGCGTTGATTGAGTTTGTACGAAAATGAATGGAAATCAATGGCCGATAATTTGTAGTTAAGGAGCTAAACCTACCTCGACCTCACTGCAGCTTTCGACACCATCAAACCACAACATCCTTCTCTCCCGCCTCAAATCCTCCCTCAATATCACCGGAACTGCTCTCTCCTGGCTTAAATCATATCTTACAAACAGACAACAGTTCATCAGCATCAACAATTGCACCTCCTCCACTGCTCCTCTGTCTCAAGGCGTCCCCCAGGGTTCGGTGCTTGGTCCTCTTCTGTTCATCCTCTACTTGCTCCCTCTTGGAAATATCATACGTCAACATGGTCTCCACTTCCACTCCTACGCTGATGATGTCAGCTCTACATCTCCACAAAGGCCATCACCACTGCTACTCACTCCACTCTCACCAACTGCCTCACTGACATTAAATCATGGATGCAAACCAACTTCATCAAACTCCACTGTGATAAATCTGACATGATCATCATCGGCCCCACATCTCTCACGAAAACCAGTCACAACTTCTGCCTCACCATCGACAACTCCACTCTGTCTCCCTCACACATCCGCAACCTCGGAGTCATGTTTGACAGCAACCTCTCCTTTGAACACCACGTCAACCAAATCACCAGAACTGCCTTTTTCCACTTACAAAACATCGCCCGTCTCCGCCCATCACTCTCCTTATCTGCTGCTGAAACATTGATCCACGCCTTCATCACCTCCAGAATCGACTACTGCAACAGCATTCTTTACGGCACATCATCCAAAATCCTAAATAAACTCCAGTACATCCAGAACTCTGCTGCTCGCCTGCTCACCCACTCCCGTGATCACATCACCCCTGTTCTCCAGAATCTCCACTGGCTCCCCGTCCCACAACGAATCCATTACAAAGTCCTTCTCCTCACTCATAAAGCCCTCCACAATCAGGCCCCCTCCTACCTCACGACCTGCTTCACCACCACACTCCATCCCGCTGGCTCCGCTCCTCTGATGCCAACCTCCTGTCCCTTCCGCTCAGGACCAAGCACCGGACATGGGGCGACAGAGCCTTCTCCATAGCTGCCCCCTCCCTCTGGAACTCTCTCCCCAAACACATCCGAGACTGCACCGATCGTTCCATGTTCAAATCCCAAATCAAAACTCGCCTTTTCAGAACTGCTTTTAATGTGTGACCAATGTTGTGTGTTTTACGTTTTTAGTGTATAGCTTTTTTACATGATGATTTCAAATGTAATGTGTAATGTAAATGTGTCTTTGAGTATTCTGAATCGTGCTCAATAAATAAAAATAAATAAATGTATTACTAAAGCTTGCAAACAGCTATGGTCCTTTAAAGGCATTCAATTTGCCCAACAGTGCACAGCTGTCCTCATAAAATAGGACCACAGAGCGGTTCATCGGAGAGAAAAAAATGAGTTCCAACAAGAGGAAGCAACACAATTCGGAAGTGTAGAAATGGACGAGAAGTGGCACCAATAATCACCAGTTACTCATCCTTGGAAAGCCAAGCGTAAAACACACCACACACAAAAATTCAGTGGACGTGTTTCCGCCCGTGTTTAGAACAATGAAAGTAATTTACTGTATATGAGTACAGTTGTTGCTGTTGTGGGTAGTTCCTTTAGCTCTAGCTAACAAGTTCAATGTCTCCAAAAGAGCTTAAGAAACAGTAAAAACTCCAGCGCCTTGAGGGGAACGTTCTTTCAGCCGCATTCAGCACAGTATGTGGGAGAGACTTAAATTGTTGTCCCATTGTAGGAGCGCTTAAACTTCCTCGCTTCAGAGATAGAAGAGGAGACAGTTCATGGTGATTAAAAATGACTTCTCAAATGGCAAGAAAGCAAAAGAAAGTGGTAATCACGCTTGCACGAATGAGGATCGGATGGCAGCGGGGCAATGGTTACAATATCACCATTGTGTTGTGTGTGTGTGTGTGTGCACATTCATATTTGTGCGGAAACGAAAGAGCTATTTCTGCAAAGCAGCAGCATTGAGGTTGTGATGTGAGCGGGCCGATTACCACCCACAGGCCCGGAGCTGCTGGCTACAGCATTTTTGCCATTGCTCAGTGGCGGCTGGAGAGGAATTATTTGCCAACGTTTCCCACTGCCCCCGAGCTGGAACTAATGCTGCGAGCATCAGCCAACTGGACTCTGGAGTGTGTGTACGTACAGTATGTGTGGCTCTCACATGTGTGAGAGCCTCAATGCTTATGTTAACGAGACGAGAGGAAGGTCAGTGGCCTTGTGCGGGTTTGATAGGTTTACCAGCTCACGTGACACCGAAAAGAGTAGCTGAAGCCTGTGGTTCCCTGAATGCTGGCTGCAGCCTCGAGCCTGGCAACACAAAGAGTGTCATTATAATGTCTGGTGGCTGATTTAGCAGCAGCTTCTTCTGCCAAGACGTGTAAAAGGGGTATTCCCAGAGGACACACCACACAGAAGAAGACTTCTCAAGTGGTGAAAGCGCTGGACTGAGGACAGATATTAAGTGCAAGTCAATTTTTTGAGTGAACACTTTGCAGGGATCCTGGATTTTCTTTGTTTTTGTGTGATTCTAGTGACCTTTTTTTGGTGCAAAGGTTCATCCACTCAGCTCCTCAGCGGCCACTGGCCATTCAAATCATGTGGTCAATGTTTTTTTACATAAAGTTGGTCCTAGTTTTGGTGCGAGTCATTTCAAATGAGATACTGTCATCCATTCTTCTTACTGACTGAATATTTGCTTGCTTGCGGAATACTGGTTTGGAGGGAAATTATGTACAAGCACCGAGTTTAATTATACCGAACCACCTGTGAAAAGGTAACAGATTGTTATAATGAATATGTAGCACGTCTTTTCACTGTGAGGCAAGCCGCCATGAGGCCCGTCTACGCCCTGCTGCAGTATCCTTGAGCCAAACACTGAATCCCTACCAGCTGCTCTGTAGCTGACCCTGACCTTTGACCTCCCTGAGGTGGTAACACAATATCACAAAAGCATTAAGCAAAATGTAAAAATGAGGGCATGCAGGTCATGCAAAAAGCACTTCAAAAACACAGACAACAAAGAATCCATAAACTGAAGGCGGTACATGAAGTGTCTGCCATATTTACCTTGTGTTTTTCTTCTGTGGGGACCCTATTCCACTGTGGCCTGGAGGACTTGCATATCGCGCCGTGAGACTGAAGAGAGAGCAGATGACAGAGGGACCGTTAACATGGTTAGAGGAGGAATGAGTCCAGCGTCTTGCTGGAATTGTCTTAATCCATGCCTTAATGTAATAATGTGCGTGAGAGGAGTCGTTCAGCAGAGGAGATAACTAGGGGGGGGGGGGGGGGGGAAGAAGAATCGCATACCGCATGCTGTACTGTAGCACGCCAGAGCACATTTCAGTTCTTTTGCACATGATGGCTCACATATGTTTATTACCACGCGCGTATGACTAAGCCAACAACATCTCCAGCCATTTATACATAAAACAGCTCGAGACACTTTCACAAACGAGAATTTCACTGTGGCATCGTTTGAAGAAAAACCCCAAGACCCACTACGCACGAGGCATAGGCGAAAGGAAATGCCCACGGTACCAGTCATGGTTTACAACCCAACACTCACTGTTAGTCATTCACGGAGACGGGGAATCAAGGCGGGCTGCCCCTCCGTTTGTGTTTGACAGGAAGTAGTTAAGCTACTTGTGGAGTGATTCATGAACAAAGACATGCCTTTAATCATCGTGCCTACACCCTGTAAACAATGTAAAGTGGCGGCCAGGTGGCGGGGCTGCTGTTTATTCCTGCGTGTAAATGTTCTGAGTGTAACGTCCTGTGCGAACAGTGTGACTCACAAACCATGTGAGAGTTTCTCACTTGTTGTTATAAACTGTGAACTGAGCCTCTAGTCGAAGCTTATATCTTCTTATTTTTCCAGCTTAAATACCTCATATAACAACACATTGTTTGTGGCTGGCTTTATTAAAAAGCAAGCAAGTGAACCGCCCACTCTAAGCAATAGCATCATTTTAACTTAAAAAACAATGCTAACAATGCTAACTGCACCTCAGTTAGCATTGAAACACATGTGTCCTCTTCTGCTGTTTTTTCACTCTTTTGTCAAAGAAAACTGCATTTTTTTACAAAGAAGTTCTGAAAATAAACACCATCAAACATAGAAAAAAAGCCAAAATATGATGTTGACAGCAGTGTTGAGGCAGGCAGGCTTAGCTAATGGCCAATAACATTATTAGCTTAACCGACTCAGTTTGTTTACAAGTGTTCCATTGTACATAGAAAACTCTACATAAAAAGAGTTCTAATTTAAAGAAACAAATGTGATATAGCACATATAGCAAATAACTAGCACACAACAAGGTCCACCTTCAAGTAGTTTTGAATATTACAAGCAATTTCTTCTTGACTGTTAAATATTACAAATAAATCAGTTTATAGAGAATTCCAGACTTGTATTCATACCTTTCACAGGCTGACCCGAGACAGAAGCCTGAGTTTTCCAATCGGTCCCTTTTGAGGAGGGAGTCACAAAGCCGCAGAAACTGTCCTCTACAATGACCGGAGCAGCGATGTGCCTCAGTTGGAGGACAGACAACCAACACCAGCAGCCTGTTTTAGACTTCCGTCTTCTCTGACAACGAGGAACAACTCATCCTCTGTTTTGCGATTGTGGGCCGCTGGTTTGGCATTGGTGACTGAAAGTGGACCGAGACAATAAACCACCTATACTGGGTTGGCTGACTGACTCAGTGCAGTCATCTTATTTTCTGCTCTGACTGCTTTTGCCGTGCAGTTCTCAACTTTGCATGAAACTGAATATGAATGAATGCCAACGGACTTTTACATTTTAGCACTTAATTAAGCTGGCTCTGTGACCCGATTTGAATAACCAATTCCAGAGAACCAACAGTACAAGTGACTCATAACATTGCTTTGAGTATAAAATGATCACAGGGACAAGAAATTCAAAGAAATATGATTTAATATATGAAAAGAATCGCACGCCCCAGATATACCACCAGACACTGGTATCACAAGGCACAGGGTTCAGCACAAACACTGGCCATGACTTTTATAAAAAAATCTGTAATTTCCTCTCATGCAGAAGTACAACAAAAGGACTGCTGCAGAAGTTTCAGGGCTTGCTGAGGTGATTTTCAGTCAATATCATTTTCATCATTCTGTGAAATCAAATCAGCCGTGACAGAGCGAGCCATCTAACTCTCTTAAAGTGTGTCTCTGGGTTCCTATTCTCCGTGACACACATTCCCATTCCTCGTCTGCAGATGCACACAGCCTCTCCAACACACGCAGTCCTTCTGTATTTACACCTCGCTTTTAAACCACCCGCGATAACGCGCCGAGTCCCTGTACATTGCCAATTGACCTTGCAGGGTTTGCATGACGCGGCGTTATGCTAACGAGCTCCGGAGCAGACAGCAGAACAGAGGGGGAACAAGTTCAGGTTAGTTTCCCATTATGGCAGTGAGCGCCTTCGCGTCATGTCATTAATTAACTCTGTGATACATGACACGTTGGTTAATGGTGTCTGTCGACGAAATATGTTCTTCTTCGTTCTCCAAAGCCCCCCCACCCCCCCCCACGGCCTGCACCACATGTCATCTCCCTGTGGTATGTTTTGTGCTCTATTAAATAACCTAAATGGCACTTAGCACACAGACAGGACCTGCTTAGACAGAGATTAATGGAGCCTGTCACACTCTAAAACGCCTTTTCAGCATTTCGTTGGAAAAAGGGGTCGAGCTCAAACTTGTGCATCACATTCCTCTTGAAGCAAAGCTACTGTGCTTTCTCTCTATTTCTTCTGTTTGTTTTTGTTCGTACTCAGAGGGGTTAGCGAGGGTCGTCTTTAAGGGCGAAAAAGGCCGCAGAAGTTTGAGGGAAGGTAATGTAAGTGAAGCTCATGTAGAGGCAGCCCACAGTTGTTTATGACAGCGTGGTTCATTTTTCCACCACAAGGCCTGTCCTTACCCCCCCCCCCCCCCCCCCCCCCCCCTCACCTCCAGCTTTATGAAATGCAATGAAACATGAAGGCAATGGTATAGAGTCCCCAGTCTGGCGTGCTCATCCAACCCACAGCATTTAAGATCTTTCCAATGTGGAAAAAGAGACACCAGAACACATGAGGGGGCATGATTTAGGACTGGGGAAAGGGGATGGGGTGGAGGTGAAGACGTGTGGGGGGGAGGGGGGTGTTACAGTCTGTCACGTTTGATCCAATACAACATACATCAACAGGGCCTCCGTTTAATAGCCCACGACACTGCGGTGCACATGCGAGCGATATTGGACGCCTTCGCTGTCAGTTTCAGCTTGATTGTAGCCGCAGCCCTGAGGGCAGACACAAACTGGTGGGGTTGATATCCAAAATGGCGTGCGCTCAGCCACTACAGGCCAACGTGATGACAGCAGGTAATGAGATGTCATCCGACCTTCGTGTCGGGGGGGGGGGGGGGGGGCACACTGGACACACAGACTCACACATGAAGTCACATATCCACTCAAACTCAAATAGCTAATGTGTACTGATGCTTGATATGAATTGGTCTTCATGCATTTACAGTATGCTGCATCTCACCAGCATTAACTGGTGTACACAGAAGAATCCACAGCAGTCAAAGCTCTTGTATTCATCTTGCACCTATCATGTGACCAATATAAGTCGGCCAAACTTAACTTCCAAAAACAGGTCATTTTGGAGTGTCCTAGTGTTCTCAGGGTTTAAGGTGCCAACAGTAAAACCACAACATCCCGAGTGTTAAGTAGAGATCCCACCCCATTTCAACCAATAACATCATGGCAATCTAAAACCTTCAGCGGCAATAGAGGTGTGTGTGGAGCCACAGTCCTCTGTTGCTCCGTATCAAGCTCACACACTAAGCCCAACATAGAAAACGACAGTCGGGGAAAGATCATGCTTCTAAGAAACAGTGACCGTTTGCAGGACATCGGATGCAAACAGCGGTGACTTTGTCGTCGAAGTGAAACGGTTTGTACGCCAATCCAACCTGACCTGTGAGGTTTTGATGTATTTTTCAGATGAGAGCACTTTCCAGGACGCATTAGAACATGAAGTGTTGCAATACAAACACATAACTAAAATGTACCAAGCAAGTATCAAGCAACGTAACGAGAGTGTCAACGCAAGCACGCACATGCAGCACAGAAATGGGTATTTATTGTGTTTTACTAAGACTTCACCCTGACAGTATCCCACGACAAAGATCAGGAAAATATCCATATCTATGCATTGACAACCTATGACAGCTTAACACATATCAATGAAAACAGCACAAGTGGAACCAAACCATTTACCAGTTCATGATGCCACCGGCACTAATCCGTCCTCCTCATATCAAGCTAGAACAGTACCTAGGAGACGAGTCGGGCTTGGCCAGGCTGTTGGCTCTCCCGTAGGGCAAACGACTCTTCCTGTCGCGGGACACGGCGGTCGGCAGTCGTGAGGAGCGCCGCACCAGGGGGTCAACTTGTTCGCCCCGGGACATGGCGAGTTAAAGAGGGAAGTTTTGGCTGCGCCCTGCCAGTGCCCGGGCCCCACTGCCTTCTAGAGCACCGACAACCTCCCGTGGCTCCGGGCTGTCGCGATCTGTCCAATGGGGAGTTCCCCTCGGACACACACACACACACACACACACACACACACACACAGTCCCATACATCCCCTGCCCCAGAGAAACCAGTCAGGCCAGCAGGTGCTGTCTATAGAAAGCTCTCCCATATCCCCGCTGTAGATGCGCACTAGGCCAAATATGTGTGTGTGTGTGTGTGTTAGGGCGTGTGTCTCCGCCTCTGTGAAGCTGCGAGGCAGATAATTTGATCATTTAAAAAGCTTAACATTTTGAATTTGAAAACATCCATTCTCCTGGCTTATCTGATAGCTTATGATGTTACTCAGAAATGCTTAATCTTCGGGGTCGACCGGGCCACGCAGGAATTCATCACCGTGGAAAATTGGAATTAAAAAAGATCTTTTTTTTTAATGACTACATTTAATTACATTTCAGTGCTTCCAAAAGTGGGTGAAAAGCAGAGGGAGTGTGCGCACCAGCCAGGCGTGAGGCCTCAAACAAAAGGAACCTCACAAATCTTTTAAATGATTTGGAGTTGACGGCGCGACAGGAAAAGTGCAGAGAAACTTGGACAACAGACATATCATCACTTTGTGCAGTAGTTCGATGCTACTTTACATTAAGGAGATTCTTCAGACAAACTCAATTCGACACAGTCTGAGTGAGACAAGCAGCATACATTGCTCAAGCAAATATGAACCTATTATTTTTTACTTACGCTGAAATATTGATTGGAAACAACTTATTCCACACTGTCTGACAGCATCATATATAGTCTGTATCAACTTCTTCCTGCTATTCAGTAAAGCTATATAATCTTTACAATGTGTGAAATATTCAAACCCAAGATTACATGGCTGCGTCGTTCCATGATATTGAAGTATTCTGAAATATTCGATTTCTTTCTGCTTTGGAAAACTCTGTGATCTCCGCTAGAATTCAAAATAGACTTCTGTGGGTTTAAATGATGTCTGACGGCACAGCATGAGTTTGTGATGACTGACTGTACCAGTGAGTCAGTTGCGTTTAGGAGGTCAAGTCATCTCAGAATCTGTTGAGGATGGATTCATTTTCCCTTGTGTGTCAAAAGTGCAGCAGTAACACTGCATAATAAGAGCTTCTCAGAACAACTCAAAACTCTGCATCTCATGAGAACCGTTCATCCGAACTACTTCACACTTGGCGGGTGTATTGATGGGGACTCAACGGCGTGCAGAGACACATTTGGTTCAGTTTGGACATGCGACTCGTCCAATATTAACAAATTTGTGCAGCAGCGGGGGCGGAGCTTCAGGGTCGAGCGTGTCCTCCGCAGCGGGCCTTTAAAGCTTGCGGGTCATTGACTGCAGTTCAGCGCCTCTGCTGGATGCTGGATGCACTAAAGGTACAACCAAACTCTTCTTCGCTTCGGGTGAGAGGGTGAATGGCGCGGACGTCCCCAAAAGCTCACAGATGAATGGCTCACTCTAACGCTGACGGACAAGGGCTGATCCTCTGACCTCCGCTGTGGCCTCCGGCATTCAGACGTGATTAACTTATCAGCCCCGGGGGGAGGGAGACTTTACTGGGGCCACGGGCGGCGAGGGCAGAGGGGTCTGTTTGGAAATGAACTGAACCACTTCATAGGAAAGTCTTTTTCCGCCATGAATATATATGTTCTCCCATCTCATCGAATAAAACCTCAAGTGTCTCTCAACCAACTTGTTATCGGACTCGACCTCGTATTTTGTGATGGTGAACTCCTGTAACGGCTTTAACGGTATGTGTGTGTGCTTTCCAGGACTGGACTGTGTGCTTCGAACTTCACTGTTTGCCGTGTACAGTATGTGTGTGCGAGAGGGCTCTCCACCTGTTGTGGTGGGGGGAGTGTGGGAATGGGAGGCAGCTGTGCCCCTAATAACCCCTTCCCACACACACACACACACACACACACACACACACACACACACACACACACACACACACCCGATACACCGACCCCATCGCTACCACCTCCTAACTTGTCCAAACAGGGGCCAAAGCGATCGACGATATCATCTTACCCACATGCCCCTTTCCTCAAGCGCTGGGACTAACTGCTATTATTGTACACACACACACACACACACACACACACACACACACACACACGCACACACACACACACACACACACACACACACCATTGCCAAACAGAGCGGCCGTGCAGCAACTCGAGCCGGTCAGAGGGAGTGCTGCTCATGTGTGGCATGTCAGGCCTTCCTTTAGATGCTCTTCTGGGCCTGTTCTGTCTATTTACATCACACAGGGTCAGGCCTCCTTTGCTTTTACTGCATTTTAGTGCTTAGCTGCCTGTTTGACCAAGACTTCCAGTTCACCGTGCACGTCTTCATATGATGAAGTTCCACTGCCAAAACTCAACATCCCTTTAAAAGAGTGCTCCGCAGATTGCACTACAGCCACATTGAGAAATGTTGAAAAATTGTTGCGAAGAACCAGTGACAAGAGTCGGGTTTTCGTGCAAATTTATTGCACATTTGAACAGAAAATCCAGAAAATCAGCAAAAAACAATGCAATATGAATGCTTGTTACCATCCACTGTCCTATGCAACTATTAGGAGTTGGTTTCATGGAGATATGCAGTAGGTGGTGCCAATTCTCCATGCGGGAAACCATTTTACTATTGCAGAAGAAGAAGGCGCAACAAGACGACGTAATTTAAAGAACGCCAGTCAAACCTAGCCGTTTCCCCCTGCTTACAGTCTTTATGCTAAGCTAAGCTAACAGGCTGTAGCTTTGTTTTTAACAGACAGATGAGAGCCATATTGATCTTCTAACTAGCTGTCAACCAAAGAGTGAATAAGCAACTATGCATACACTGTGAGGCTAGGACTGCATTCTAAATCGAATGTGAATCTGTCCGTTAGTCAGCTTGAGTCCTCCGAGTCAAACCTTCCATATGGAGCTGACGCAGCAGAAACACTGATGAGAAACATGTTCCATGAAGGCTGTTATTCATTTCACACTGAGAGACGGTCATATCCAACAAATTCCTGTTTACAAAACCTCTAACTGGACCGAATTAAGCATCCAAAAGAGACAAGTCGACCCCTCTGCCAGCAGAGATCCTAAAAAAAAAGAATTGGTCTGCTAATTCAAAACAGTGACATTAACCAAAACTTCTGGGCTCCATCTGCCTCAGACATGAGACCCAAGCCGACAACAAACTACTGCAATGCAACTGTGCGGAGCGCAGCGTACCTGGACTGCATCTCCTGCGTCTTGAGGCAGCCGGCGGACGGCGCGCTGCTGCTGGTCTGCTGGCTGAGCTCCACCAGGGACTGGTAGTACTGCTGCTGCTGCTGCTGCTGCTGCTTGTAGCGCGACAGGATGAAGAAGAGGCCCAGGATGCTCTTCAGGTTGCCATTCCTGATCTCTGCGGGGGCGAGACAGGGAGGGAAATGTTAGTGATGTGCCATGGTACTTATGGTGCTGCTCCACCATGTACCTCCACCATCTTTACCCTGCATGGAACAAATGCATCTTCTTGGTGTGTAGCCATTTCTGCGAGTGAAAGTAGTGCAGGACTTTTGTTTTTTTATCCGTCTGGAACGAAAGCAGTGTCCCGTGACGCTTCAAATGAATATTTTCCAAACCATTTATTGTATCTTTCAAACACTGTAAAGTGAACACGTTTTTAAAAAAGCCACTTGGGGATAGAGCGGCAAGTGCAGCTGCTGTGCAGCAGGCTTATGAGTTTATGAGTAATTATACACTGGCTTTAACTGGAAGAGATACTGATGTGCTGTATAGAATATGCAGAGTTATAGCACTTAATTATATATAGCACGAGGTAACACTTACTGTGTGTTGCAACAGTTTAGGCCGCGGCTCACGTCCGGTCTAAAGCGTCTGCTAACGCACAGCTGGTTCACTTAGGTGTGAAGCTCAGCATGGGAACTGCTGCACTGGTGTTTAACTGGCTGACGTCTGGTGTGAGGGCACGTTTGAGCAGCCAGACATATACGACGGGAACTTCAATTACGCTTCTGCTTTTGCAACGAAATGAGGAACTGACATTTTTTTGGTGCAGTGAAATGATATAAATGGATGATACAAATTAGAAATGATACCAGCTGACTTGGACTTCACTCCATAAATGACAACTGAAAAGAAACTAGCACGGATAAGGGGCGAAAAGACAGATAAAACACAATAACACAAAACACATCAATATTTAAAAAATGAACTCAAGTGTAAGAGGGAGATTGAATTCATTATTGTTGATCCAGCAGAAACTGCAGCCCTGCAGATAAAGTTACATTAAAAAAAATGCTGAGCTGGCAACAAACAGCGAGGGAAAAAGCCCCTAATCGATGGGCGGCTCTGTCTGAGGTGTTCATGTTGATCATCAACAGCTCCTGAGTCAGAACTCACACACGCAGCCGTGGTGGGATCCAGCAGTCGCAGAGGCGGACGAATTGATTGCTGTGGCTAACGCACCCATTTGTGAAATGGACTTTTCGGATCAAAACCCTCAGTGGGAGCTGGCACGAGGAGGGACAGCGGCGGCTGACGCAGGCTTTTTCGCTCCATTTTTCAATTTGGCGAAGCTCAGGCGTTCTCCCCGGCCATCCGTGGCTAGTGTGCCGTTTGCAAGCTGTGAAAGTTAGAGACGATTAATCTCTCTGGATTTTTTTCTTTTGCATTTTCTAACACCATGAGGCGGTAATTTATACGGGGCCTTAGAGAGTCTGAACAGCAGCATTTTGCTGGGCTTTAGGGAGAGACTTTGTTGCAGATTCAGCCGCCCCAAGGGGGCTGAAACTACTGGCAACTGGTAAAAAGTAACAGAAAGGACAATGATGATGATGCTACTTCATCCATCGCAAAGGGGAAGTTGCCCTGGACGGTCAGGGTCAGAACAGAACAGCACATTTGCGTCAGTTGACCTGCTGTCACCTGATCTTAGAGCCACCTTTTGATGTTCCTACTACATGTAGAATGGTGTTATTGTCAGAATAACTGCTGTTTTATATTGTGATATGCAGGATTTATGCATGAAAAGGGACTTTGAGAAGTTAAGCATGAAGTGACTTTCTGCCTAAACTTCAAGCACCACACTGTCCTTTTCCTCCAAGAAGGATGTAGGAGAGCCACAAGCACTTTGGATGCTTTTTCCACAAGGTTTCACCTTTTGCACCCTTTTTCAACTTCCTGAGAGTTTTTGGGGAGAAGTTGTGACAGTCCGTGAGACTGCGATAGGCTATTGCTAAGGCTGCCACAGACCTTTCATCCCCTGAACGGAGGAGGGCTCTTGCCGCTCTGGTGTGCTGCGGAGGACAAGTGTTTCTGCTTGGCCCCCGCTCAGTGAAAATGTGCCTTTGCCGCTGGAGGCCTTTTAAGTGGCTGCAGTGGTTTTATTCAATCTTTTTTTAATTATTTTTTGGAGAGGTTAGTTATTTCATTAGTCACAGAGGACTTTGGAGGAGGAGAAGGAGAAGTTCTAGCATGGTCGGGTAATAGGAAGAAGACTACAAATACCGTGTGAGCATTTATGACTACATATTCTGTCATTACCTTCTTTAATCAGCCTTTCTTTGGGTTTAATCCCCAGACAATACACATTCAGACAGGGCCTCTCCTTACAACTCCACAGCTGGTCGCATCTTTGCTTCCTCCGCTGCCCTCCGATTTCTCTGTGTAAACTTGCTTTTAATTCATTTGTTTGGCTTCCATTTATTTCCCAATTCGGTCTTCAAACAACTATCGTTGCAGTGTTATGTTTTACACTAATTACACAGCCAGTTTTTTTTTTTTGCAGCTAGAAAGTATCAGCGATACACTGGAGCTTTTCTGGTCAGAGACCAAGTGCGCACCCCCTGCTGACCCCCAGCACAGTGGCCCTAATGAAATCAGACCCACTTCAAAAAAAGAAATGGACCCACTGAGATCAAGCAGGAGGGCCTTTATTGCGGTGAGCAGGTCATTCTGTGGGCTGCCCTCTGGCTCTACAACCAATAAGAGGCTGTTCTGCTATGGCAGAGACCCTTCAGTGGGAAGAGGTTTTAATGACCTGCTGGGAGGACCCCTCACTGTCACCCATTATCAGATGCAGGAAATGTGTGTTTTGGAGCTTTACACCTGCTTTTTAAGGCTGGTAATGGCAGACTGAACTTCCTGACGATAATTATCACATTTCAAGTAGTAGAACTTTTCTTTGCTTTGGGGCCAAATGGGAGTTTAACTTGCTTTTTCAAGAGTCTAGAGCCACACTAGTGGCCCTGCTGTACTTGTACAGAGCGGTGCTTCGTTTCACAATGACAACCTCTCTGTAGGGTTACGTTCTGTTCTTGCATTGGAAAAAAACAACAACTGTGCCTCGTTTTCATTATGGCCTGTAACCTCCCTCAGCGGAAACGTCTGAGGGGGAACCATAACGCTCTTCAGCATGATGGGTTGTTCCGGAGCTTCGGTTTACAGCCTCCCAACCGGAGAGATGCAAGGCAACTTCTAGAGAGGTTATTACAATAAGTAGGCTCTCTGAGGAGAAGGAAAAAAAAAACATGTGCCTGTATGCACATCAAACATTCCACTTTGAGTTTCAAACCCACGCCTTGTAAAAAGATAATAAAGGCCACATATGCCAGCCAACAGACTCTGGAGAGCAAGCACAGCCTACAGAGAAAGAGGCCGAGGGACAGGGAGCGATGGAGAGAGAGACGGGCAGAGGGAAGTGAGTGATGACACACGGCAGCAACAGTGATGGACAGAGTAACCCAACAGCCCATATATTTACAGCGAGTCACCCTTGCTGCTTTTAGTGCTGCAGGATTTAGAGCTGTCGGTCAGTGTGTCAGCCTCTCAGGCTATTTCTGCTGCTGGAGAGGTCAAGGACACGCCCACCTCTTTAAGCTTTTAAAGGGGAGCAGAAACAACATGGGGTCTGCGGGTTCTAAATAACAGCTGGGGACATTCTCGGTGGGTATACTTGAGACACGCTTGTACTGGTTCTCAGATTGCTCTATATTTGTATCAAGCATTTTTACACTGTAAACTGTACAAAACATTTGTGCCTCTTTGAATCAAGATACGCCACTAGGTTCCCCTTCGACACGTGTCAAAGCTCCAGAGAAGCAGCATTTGTTTCACATGTTGACCCTGTGGGTGTGTGTGGTTGAGCGACGGAGAGAGAGAGAGCCAGGTGGATGTGCTCTGAGCTGATCAGCTGCTGGCACCGCGGCAGAGAAGAAATTTGTGTCGCGTTAATTCACGTGCAGAGTCTCACACACACATACGCACTTCCTGGCGGGGATGATGAGTTTACTGCTTCCTGTTGAATTGAATGCGTGAGAGACGGAGGACGCGTACCAAGCAACCTCACGGAAAATACATCGCTACCAAGTTGGTAAATGGGCTAAGATGATGGGAAGTTGACATTTGGAGATCCGTGGTTTTCACAGGACAGAAACTATTTGCTCTCCAGTGTGGGCCGAAGCTAGCTAATGTATGACATGTCAGGTGTGGCCTACGGGTGTCGAATGGGACACGTCACACGATGTAATGCCACACGCAACACTTTCCATAAGCTCCTTGCATGCAGTGAAAAAAACAACTGACTGCAGTTGGATTCATTTAGGAACTTTGAGGGAACCTCGAGTTCCTCCTCGTGAGTCCAAATCAAGTGTAAAAACTAAATCACAACAGACGTTTGGTAACTTAACTGTAATTTCAGCCCTGGCCTTGTGAGACAATTTTTAGCTTATCGTTCAATTTGACATGATCCGTGTTCTGTACACCCTGATGGTCGGGGCGACGAATCCCCTCGCTGGAGTTGTTTTTGTATCCTCCCACAATCCACTTTGATGCCCTAATGATTGCCTACACTGCCGTAGTGAAAGCTGGAGATGGAGAAACTGTGCACCCTGTCATGAGACCAACATGGTAAATTCCACTGCCGTGAAGTTTAATAGTGTGTCTTGGAAAGGAGCTTCAACCAGCTTTTCTCGAAGGTATTCGGTCCTGTGGAGAAATGGAAAGCTCCCCGCAGAAGGTCGGTCGGCGCTGGAGCCGAGTGAATTTTCCAGGTCTAGAGATACAACATGGAGATCCGTCTTGTGCCGTTCCCTGCTGATTTAATTAAGAGTTTAATCAGGCCTTGAATGATGCGTTGGTTATTCGTCTTACCTTCTGCCGAGAGCCCTTGCACGTTCACTCCTCTGGCGTCCAGGAAACTGAGGCAGGCGTCCACATTCTCGATCTGTGGAGGAAGACGGCAGACACAGTCAGCACAAAAGGACACACACGGCGAGAATGTGACCATGCTTAACATTCAGCGAGCCTAAATGTCTCGGGGCGGAGGGCCCCGAAAAGGACGTGGACCGTCAGCCGTACCCGCCCATAAAGCCCACCATTGTGTGGCTATTGCCCGACCCCCCCGCTCCACCATGGGACCCTGTTAGCGTGGCATACTGACTGCAGTGTGTCGCCACCTACACAGCCGGCTTTTGCATATCTCACACACGCCCATATATATATATATATGTACAGAGGCAGACATACATGAATTCACATCCACACACAAACTATAGAAACACACAGAAAACAATGCACACATTTGCACATAAACACAGGTCGTGCGGGTCAGCGGGGCCCACTTGAGGCCTTTAACAGCGTAGTCAACATGTCACCTCGCAGCCTGGATTCAGTTTCACAAAGTCGCACTGAGGTCGCACTTGTAAGGGGGATTTTTTTGCTTTCGTCGACGGCGGCTTGAGGGTGGCTTCATTAGCATGTCGGCGAGCCGCCATCGGCCCCACAGGAGCTCCTTTATGACGAGGTCAAAGGTCGGAGCGCTCCCAGTCAGCGCAGTGTGCCAGGGCCACACAAAGGACAGGCCGGGCAACGGGGCCAGAGATCCTGCGGGAATGATGATTCATGAGCTGTGACTCTCTCTCTCTCTCTCTCTCTCTCTCTTAGCGACTTATAGCAGCACTACGGTAATGAGTCATATCAGCACACGGGATGTTTGGATGCTCTACTGATTCGTCTTTCACTCCTGATATCATGAAGTTTGTTTTCTCATACAACATAACAATTATCCCAATGCTGGCACTATTGAAGGACATGAATCAATGCATTTTCTCCTGGAAAGAAAATGATGCAGCTGATTCAGCTGCAAATTGATGGAAAGATGTGAAAGTGCTTTTCACCAAACTATTTTACTATCACTTCACACCGTTTGACGTGTTTTTCTCCCTCTCAACATATTAAATGTCCAAATTTGTCCTTTAACGTCGAGGCTTTCAGGGGAGCTGCGTGGCGATGGGATTGGTGCCTACACATGCACCCGTCTGCACACCGCCCAGTGCAGCCACATCCTCGGATCCTTTGCATCAAGGGCAACCAAACAAGTTGCTGAAGAAGAGCTCTTCCCCTCCCTGTCACGCAGACTGATGTGTTTACCCTGGTCGTATCAGCGGGGAGCCCCTGCGGGACAAGAATCCCGACACGGAGCTCCTCCATCTGCCTGACAACACTCGCGACACCGCGTGCATCCTCCCAGCAGGCTCACCCCTTACATGTGGGCCTCCGTCTCTTCTCTCTCCCCACACACCAGACGCTGACACATGTGTGTGCCCTCTGCACTCTCAGAAGTTCGCATTTTGGGGAGACATGTGCCGAGCAGCGTTTTGTGAGGGCTCATTACGACGCTCTTAATTAGACCGAGCACCGGGACAACGTGGGACGCAAACTTTGTTTTTTACAGTGCAACCGCCTGCCAAACATGCACAGCCCGCAGGCACGGACGTATGTAACCGACAATATTTGCACGGTAACGCCATTTTCGCCAAGCGACTTCTCAAATCGGCTCAGTCAGTCAAGCTTTGGGAGGCCTCGCTGAAGAATGGTCTGCTCCGCAGGCAGCATGTGCGTGCTTGAAGGCTGCTTTAAGAGCTGATAAAGACCAAAAAGGAGTGAACTCATAAACGGTAAATCTCTCCATTTGGAGACAGACCTCTGTCTGCAGGCGGGCGGGCGGGCAAGGCCGACGAAACCCGCGTCCTCTTCCAACGAAGCTCTTTAGACGCGAAACCGCAGTTAGCTTTTAGTCGGCCTTAACTCCGGAATGACGTAAACGAGCGGAATGATGATTGATGATGATCTTAAACGACCTTGATGAGAGAGTGCAGTCGCTTTGCTGCTTGCTCTTGCCTCTGCTTGCCTCTGCTTGCATTTTCTTGCATTTTCTTGCTTCAAATTTGCCAGATATATCACATATATCTTGCCAGATATATCACATATATCACTCTTCAACGTTTGAGTGAAGACAAATCCAGAAAGTCGTCGAGCGGAAGTAAATGGACTGTGTGGGAATGATACCACTCTACCATGGACTCAAAACATTGGACAAAAGCAAGCTAATACACAGCTAACTAGCATAACCAGGCCTACCAAGAAACAGGAGGAGAGCGCATATAATGAATCTTATGCGACTGACTGGCCTGCACTAGCACACGGGCAGAACTCCTCCTCAACCCCTGCACCCAGACGGACAAAGCCAAGGACAGCTAAGGAAAGTAAAACCAGCAAAATACCTCCACAACAACCAAGCCTACAACTTCAAAACAGATTTGCTCCATTGTCGCAGGATCCTAAATCTCCATCTGATGACCTGGATAAGCAGCTATCTCCTCAAAGCGGGGTAAGAACTGAGAGTAAATGTGAGAAAAGGCCGCAGGCAAAGCTAGTGACTGGGCCTGAGACTCTGATTGTTGGTGACTATGCTGTAAAAGATGTCAGAAAACTGTGCAGCAAGAACACCAAAATACTCTGCTTTCCGAAAGATATGGTCTCTGACATGAGAGACAAATTCCTGGACATCGTGGCTGACTATCCCACAGCGAAAAACATCATCGTGCATACAGGAAGCTGTGATATTGTGAAACAACAGTCTGAAGTTCTGAAGCGAGACTTTATTGATCTGTTAAACACAGTCAGCTCTGTCAAGGCTGAGGTGTTCATCAGTGGCCCTCTTCCACCAGTCAGAGGAGGAGATGAAGGATTCAGCAGGCTGTTTGCACTGAACAGATGGCTGTCAACTGCATGTGCTGACCATTCAGTACATTTTATCAACAATTTCTACCTTTTCTGGGAGCGCAGACATCTTTTTGCAGCGCATGGAATTTGCCTGAACAAGTCAGGGGTAAAACTGTTTACCTCTAACCTATTTTTCTCCCTGCGTCACCCGTCTGTCCCTACTGCCAAGGACAAGATACAAGAGGAGTCTAAACACAAGATAACCACACAGCATCGCCATGGAGACCTTACGGGAAGGATGCCCCCGCCTAATGACAGCCAAAAGGAGGAGTCTCCAACCTCATCATCAGAGACCGCCTCCGATCTTCCACTTTCCCTACCCTTCCTAGACGCGGAGTCTTTACCTCCCTCCCCAGCACCTACTTCTATTTCGGGTCCATACTTTGGATCGCAATCCTCTCTCACACTCTCCCCATCCTCCCCCCACCTGGAGTTCACTGACCACATGGAAAAGCTGGTCATTGCTGGAACCAAACACACTCCTCTCCCCACTCCTCAACGGTACCACAATTGATATCTTCTGGGTCCAGGCTACAAGGCTAATGATACCAATGACTCTCTCCAGGAAAAGTCGGGGCCCTGTATGCAGGTAGCCGTCTCAATTCCTGTCCTGCAAGTTTATAGAAAAAGAAAGGTGAGGCTGCGAAGAAACAATAGTAAACATGCTAACTTATCAAACTTAGCATACATTCCTCGTCAGCCTGTCCAAATAAATTGGGCAAAGAAAGCTTTAACCACATTAAACCTAGCTTTATTAAATGTCAGGTCTCTGTCAGGAAAAACATTTTTAATCAATGATTTTATTGTTAGGCACAAACTGGAGATTTTGTTTTTAACTGAAACTTGGTTAAATCAAGATAACAGTGCAGCTGTTCTTATTGAATCAACACCTCACAACTTCAGTTTCATGAGTGAAACAAGAGCGCATAAGAAAGGAGGTGGAGCTGCTGTTTTATTTAATGATTCTCTTCAATGCAAGCAGATGTCCTTTGGTCATTTTAGTTATTTTGAATATGTGGCTCTGAATTCCACTCAAGCTTTATTCCTAAACATTTACAGACCGCCTAAATACTGTGCAACCTTCTTTGATGAGTTTACTGAACTGCTGTCTGTAATCTGTATTGATTTTGACTGTGTTGTTATTGTTGGTGATTTTAATATCCATGTTGATAATCCCCAGGACAGAGAGTCTATAGAACTATGTGGTGTCCTTGATAACTATGATCTGACTCAGCATGCGACAGGACCCACCCACAACAGGGGGCACACTCTGGACCTAATCATCACCAAAGGTGTAAACATTTCCAAGGTTGCTGTGACTGATGTTGCACTCTCTGATCATTTCTGTGTTTTCTTTGAGAGTGCAATCTCCTTGCACACGAATGTCCAAACCAAGGTTGTGACAAAGCGTTACATCTCTGAAAACACCAGTGAACTATTTATTCAGAAGTTCTCCTCCACACCAGCCCTCTCTTGCCTCTCAGTCAATGAGCTTGTAGATGGCTTCAATTTAAAAGTTAAAAATATTATTGATGCCATTGCACCCACTAAAGTGAAGGTTGTCTCGGGTAAGCAAAGATCTCTATCTCTAGAATGCTACGCTGGTCAAAATGGAGAAACGAGAGTGTCGGAAAGCTGAGCGCAGGTGGCGAAAAACTAATCTCCAGGTTCACTGTGACATCTATAAAGAGAGACTTCGCAATTATAATTTGGAACTTAGAAATGCAAGGCAGTCATTCTTCTCTGACATCATAACCAAAAGCAAGAACAATAGACGCGCCTTATTTGCTACCGTCGACAGGCTAACAAACCCTCCAGTGTCAGTAGCTGCTGAACTCCAATCCACCTGGGCATGCAATCAATTTGCCTCCTTTTTTACTGACAAAATTCAGAAAATTAGACAAGCAGTCAGTGCCTCCACACCAACCACAGGATATGTGTTGTCCCGATCTCTGAATAACATCCATTCAAATATCATGACACAATTTAATTCAATCGACCGTAGAAGCCTAGAAGACATTATACAACATCTGAAGTCATCCTCCTGCTGCTTGGATATTCTACCAACACACGTTTTCATAAATATTTCAAACTGCATGACCACTGATCTCTTACAAATTGTAAACACATCCCTTCTCTCAGGTGTCTTCCCACAAGCCATAAAAACTGCAGTTATTAAACCACTCCTAAAGAAGGTTAGTTTAGACTCCGCAACGATGAAAAATTATAGGCCAATATCAAACCTCCCATTTTTGAGTAAAATAATTGAAAAAGCGGTTTTCCAACAGCTGACCAACTTCTTGACCGTAAATAACTGCTTTGATGTTTTCCAGTCAGGCTTTCGACAGCACCACAGCACTGAAACTGCTCTTGTTAAGGTTTTCAACGACATCCACTTAAACATAGACAATGGCAGAAGTTCAGTCTGAGTCTTACTAGATCTCAGTGCTGCATTCGACACGGTCGACCATGCCATACTCCTAGAAAGACTAAAAATCTGGGTGGGACTCTCTGGCACAGCACTGGTTTGGTTTTAACTGGTTTGAATCCTACTTGAAGGGCCGAGAATACTTTGTGTCTGTGGCTCATTACACATCAGAGCTGACTAAAATGACATGTGGTGTTCCCCAAGGTTCAATACTGGGGCCTCTTCTGTTCAACATCTACATGCTTCCACTAGCTCAGATTATGGAAAACAACAAAGTGTGTTATCATAATTATGCAGACGACACACAAATCTACATAACTATGTCACGAGGGGACTATAATCCCATACAAGGGCTGGGTAACTGCATTGAACAAATCAACAACTGGATGTGCCTGAATTTTCTTCAATTAAACAAAGATAAAACAGAAGTAATTGTTTTTGGTACCAAGGACGAACAATTGAAAATCACCGGTCAGCTTCAGTCACTGATGTTAAAACCCACAAACCAAGCCAGAAATCTAGGTGTAGTTATGGATTCAGACCTCAACCTGAACAGCCATATCAAGACAATTACAAAATCAGCCTACTATCACCTGAAGAATATATCAAGGATTAGAGGACTTATGTCTCAACAGGATTTGGAAAAACTTGTCCACGCATTTATCTTCAGCAGACTGGACTACTGTAACGGTGTGTTTACAGGTCTCTGTAAAAAGTCCGTCAGAAAGCTGCAGCTGATTCAGAACGCTGCAGCTCGAGTCCTCACTAAGACCAGGAGGGTGGATCACATCACCCCAGTTCTGATGTCTTTGCACTGGCTTCCTGTCCAACAAAGAATTTACTTTAAAATCCTGCTGTTGGTTTACAAAGCACTGAATGGTTTAGGGCCAAAATACATCTCTGATCTGCTGCTACCTTATGAACCATCCCGACCCCTCAGGTCGTCTGGGACCGGTCTACTTTCTGTTCCCAGAGTCAGAACTAAACCTGGAGAAGCAGCGTTTAGTTTTTCTGCTCCACATATCTGGAACAAAGTCCCAGAACCCTCAGCTCATTTAAATCAAGATTGAAGACTTTTCTGTTTGCTGCTGCCTTTAATTGAACCACGTTCAATTAATATATTAATCAATTTCCTGCATTTCTGCATTTTACTACTGCATTTTATTTCTTGCACTGTTTTTTAATGTTTTAATGAATGTTCTTAATTGTTTTTAAATCTCCTTTTCTTTTGCCTTATGTTTTGATGCTTTTAATGGTTTTATGTGAAGCACTTTGAATTACCTTGGTGTTGAAATGTGCTATACAAATAAACTTGCCTTGCCTTGCCTTGCCTTGAAGGCGTTGATGACGGCCGGGGCATTAATGTTCCGCAGGGTTTCTGGCGTTGTTTAACTGCTCGTTTGGTGGGCGCGCTGGCTTTGCGGCATCCTGTGACAGCTTCTCGGAAAACCGACATCGTTTACTTTTCCGATGCGGGCTGGCATCAGACAGATCCACGCGAGCCATTAAAAGCAATTTGGAAAAGGGCATTTTTGATGAGGCGCACTTTGCCCAATCATGAAGCACTTACAGCAGGGGGAGCATATTTTTGTGAGAGATGACAGGAGGGCACGTGTGGGGAAGGAGACTCACCACTAAGCCTGGAAGAATGATGGGGGGGGGGGCTGTTAAGTTTCTGTGATAATCTGTTTCAAATGTGCGATGTTGCCTTTACAGAGCCGCACCACAAATCTAAATGTCATGTTCCAACTGACACAGGCAGCAGAGCGGAGGAAAGTTTGTGTCATGGCTGGCAGACAAGAGGAAAAACCAGAATCCCTGATTCAACCTGTCCTCCACAGTCTCCTCGCTGATGAGTTCGCACCTCTACCGTAAACCATCCTGTACAGAACACACATACTCTATATTGGCTTAGAATTGAATTAACTAAAAAAACTACATTTTTCATACAGTTCTTCATGGGTAAATGTGGCTGAAAGCTTCAAAGACACCCTGTAAGTGGGCCATGCGATGGTAACGTTTTGGTCATATTGCATTTCTAAGGTCAAGAATGAACCCTTATTTGACTATATAACTGGTTAAAGGATCAGGCCAGTGTTTTTGGAAGTTGTACCTGCTTTACTTCCACTTTTTCAATGCACACTTATTTTCTTCTGTTCAAAGCTTTTATTCATTAGCAAACAACAATCTCTCTGCATTTTAACTTCACCATCACCCAGTGATATAGTATCTTTAACAAATACAAATTCAGACGTGAAGTACACACATAACACAATTACTCTCAAGAATGCGTTCATTGATTTTTATTTTTATTTTTACCAGAGAGAAATTTATGGAAACCAAGAAGGAAATACCAAAATGTGTATAAAAACACCCTGGTTTGGTTAACTATGATGTGAAGCATGTGCGATTTTTTTTCTTATTGCACTTTTTGAGTAAATGGCTCATGATGCAATGGTTTTGAGCAGCTGTAATTTGGCCATTTGTGGTTCCACCAGCAGTCAACAAGAAACAAACACTGTATACTCGCTTTAATTTGCTTTTACGCTTTTTCTTCTTTTCTTTCTTCCTCACTTGAAAGACAAGTGTGAACTTTTAAAGCTGCACGAGGAAGATCTGATGTAAGAATGGTCTTTGTGAAAAACGAAAAAAAAGTGCACTTAAAACGTCCCTTTGGTAAACTGTTGTTAAATCTTTACTGCAGCGTTCCTACGGTACTTTAGTGCATTGTGATACTCTTTCCACTCCTGGTAAGAAGGAGACATGGTGAGACACAAGAGGAGACGGTGGCTACATCTGCTTGTTCGCAGCTTAATTCTCTCACGTCCCTATAGCCTTGTGAAAAGTGTCCTGGGGCACGCTGGGCCTCTCCAAACATATCAAGTGACTGATGCATGATGGTTGGATTTGGAAAGTGTTATCCCTTAGATGCAACTGTCAAGTACAAATGGGCCAACACTTTAATTACCGCTTCCTACGGGGGACAGAAAACAACCTCCTTCAAGACGGGACTGGAAAACCAGGCGTGAGCGCTTTTACAGCACATGAGAAAGGCTCGATAATTGGAGGGTTTTAGTCCAGAATGCTACATATCCAGTGGAAAAAATCACGCCACCTTAAATCCCTAAGTCAGTATTTCAAAAACACAGATGACTTGAGCTCTGCAAACAAAGCCATTTTGTGAGTAAGAGTTGGGGCTCAGCTGACTTCTAGTTTTCCTTTCCAATGTGTATCACCGTCGACGCAGTGGTTACTTTCTGAACGCTGTCAGTGTTTATCAATTCATTTCAAATCTCGTCCTGGTTGTGGAACCTGAATCACCAGTGGGGCCATCAAGGGCTCTGTGTAGAAAACCAAAGCGGCAGAGAGCTGATTGGCTTTTGTAGCATCCCTGTCTTTTGCTTAAGGCAGGAGTCAAAGTCCAGTGATGAGTCAGGGGAATCTAAGTAAACAAAAATCCCCCACGTAGAAACCACTGTGTCATCGTTTTAAGCCAGCAGATCAAAATCGATACCAGCCAACAAAAAAAATGAGTTTGTCCTCAGACACCCCTGTATAAACATTTGCTTTTTCTTCTTCCACTCAGGGCACCTGGCAGAAAGTTGACAAGATGAATACGCACTTCTTTTGCACCTATTAATTCCTCTTGGCACTGGACGCCTAATGAGGCAGAGCTCATCACTGAGGCGACACATAACTGGGATGTCTCTTGCAGCAGGAGTATACTTTATTAATCATTGCCGCTGAGCGGAGCTGCTCTGAAAGCCAAACAAGTCCCTCTGCTCACTGCAGCTGAGTTGTGGCCCAGAGGTCTTGAAAATGTGAGTTCTTTGTTTTTCCCGAGCTGTTCTCTCTCCCGCTGACGGTGGCCCTCGCCATCTGATACCCTTTAGACGTAGCACGCTTTCATGACTCCAATGTCAACCCATTACTGGACGCTTAGAGCAACTGATTTAGAACGAAAAGTGAGAGCGTCCGAGTAGAGTGGGTGGGTCAAACAAACACAGGACTTTCACTCAGGAGACAGTTGTTCGCATCCTGTGACAAGCCAAGTCTACGTTGACTTTACCTTAGTTTTATTGTAATTTTGTTACGTAACTTCCACACTTTACAAATGCCAGCCTGTATGTAACATTGCACATCGTCCCTGAGTCCAAAAGTGACTCTTGAGGGTTACCTAGAGCGCTGGCCACTGACCAAGCTGTGGTATTTGACGAGCTGGGATTGAGAACACGTTGTTTTTTCCCCATGAGAAGCCAGGACCTGAAGGACATGGCGGCTTAGAGTACTAACACTACACTGTCAGAATCTGAAGTCTTCATTTTACCAAACAAAGCACTGCTCCAGTTGTCCATCACCTCTCCGTCAAACTCTCCTCCTCAGACCGGGGGTCTGACCCCGTCTCTTCCCCAACACTCCATTGATTCCTCTTTCGCCCGGCCCTATTGCTCTGAACGCATCCAAAGCAGACAGCTGCTGACAGGCGACGAATCAGAATGGATCGAATGGGACGGAGCTTTATGGCGCCTGATGGGCAGAGGGTCGGCTGGGTCAAAAGATCCTGTCTCATAATCCGGGGATCATCGCTCATCACGTCAAAACCCAAAGTAAAGAAACATTTTCTCATCTGGCACCGGCGCGGGAACTGTTTTATGCAATATTGATCACAGTGGCAGCCCCATAATTCCTTGCCCTGATTGAAATCTTTCATGGTTTGTCTTTCCTAAAAATCGATGAAAAAGTGGTAATTGCTCATTTTTAGAAACACCATGAGAACTTCACACTGAACCTCCTAAACCCAGATCTATCTGGCCTGCTGGGGCTGACAAAGACGATGTTTGCTTTCATAGCAGCCTAAATGTTATGAAACTGAACGCCATAAAACTTTCTAGAACGCAAGAAAACCGAGCAAAGATGATTCAATTCAAGCAGCCCCGGCTCCTGGAGACAAAACAAGCCCCTCGCTGATTTTTATCACACCATGCCTCATATTTGCGTAAATACAACAATCATTTTCTCTAAGGATTTTACTGGCTGTGACGTTGCCAGTTCTTTAAGAAGCTGCAGTACTAGCTCAGTCAGCATATATACACACATGATGTATAATCAACGCGCTCTGCATGGCAACACAGGCCTACATCCGCGGATGTGTCAATGACATATGGGGGTTCAATTTCAAATGTGTACAGCATCAAATAGCTCAGAGGGCCTCCATGTGGCTTTGCGCATCTGCTGCACAGACAGTGTGTGTGTGTGTGTGGGGGGGGGGGGTCCACAAGTGTGTGTTGGCTGTGTGAACGAGTGGCAGGGAGCGAGAGAGACAGTCAAACAAAGATGTCTCATGGTTGACAAAGACCAAGAAGTCACCTCATCAATCTCTGGGGTTAATCTTTCCACTGCACGAGTCAGCTCTGATTAACACTTCTGTTGATGGCGCCGTTTCAACGGCTGCCAATATTTCACATCAAAACATTTGACACCGGCAGCGATGCCAACCTATGACAGTTGCAACACTTTTTCATTTAAAGGTTTGAATAGATCCGTGCAGGCAGAGGATCAACTATTATTGACCCAGAGCAGCGTCTGGCAGTCTGTCTGAGGTGAACCGTACAGCCTAAACTACTGGATATTATATTGAATTTCCTTCAACAAAATGCTCTGAGTGAATTATACTCTGGTAAACAATTACGCAGGGTATATGTCTAGGGCTTTTATTGTGAAAGGTAAGAACGGAAAAGGACTGGATCTGGTCTGCGATGCCTTTGTCAAGGTTTTAAGGAGTAATAAAGTTTGCCGTCTTGGTTCGGACTACGGAACCTCAGCTTTGTTGTCCTCTATAGTACGTGTTTTGAAAATGTCCGTTCCGCACAATGTGATTGGTCGATGTCTTTTCTCGCAATACTCGCGTTTTCTGTGAAAGTATATGTCTAAAACTTCAATTCAATTCAATTTGAACTTCAGTTCAAAAACAGATACTGAGAAAATGCCCCCGATGTGTAAAGCTATGTGTAATTCAACAACAGCAAAATGATGAGTGTCTCTGTAAATGTCCACAAAAATATGTTAATCCACTTTTGGAAATGGCTGTGCCATTAAAGTGGTACTCCAGCCATTTAGTGATTTGCATAAGGTTGAGGGACACACTTTTAAAATATGGTCAAAGTCAAATGTCAATGTAAAATCCCTTTAAGGATCAATGTTAAACAACCGGGAGACAAGCTAGAAAACTGATCTTGGTTAACCTCCTCTCGGTTGATGGTTTTGTAAGTAAACATAAAACAAAGAGCTGAAAGAAGATGTCGAGGCGTTATTATCAATCTTCGCACCAGAGCACATCAGAGTGAGTATGCGGAGGAGGATAAATGAGCGGCAGATGTTTTTCAGAGGACCACAGCACGGCTGGGGTAATGACTCGGCAGTGTCACGTACACACTGTTACAGTCTGCGTAGGTAGACATCGCCAACATGATGGACAGCATTACTGTTGACAGGCGACAAATCCGCCTGTCAGCCCTTGTCTGGGGCTGCTTCTCCCCAAAAGGGTCAGTGGGGTTAAGCTGCTGACTCTCAAGGGGTCTGTGTGCGTAACCTGCTGACCGGCGATGACGCACGGTGAAAAATACCTCCATGGTTCTCAACCTCTCTGTCCTACTGTATCTTACTGCAGCCGTTTACGGCGTGTAGGGTTTAAAGTGCAAAGAGCTATAATGCAACGTGGCTTTTGAGGGGATCTCCTAACGTGACAGGAACAACAGGTCATACGTTAACTGCTGTGAGCCTGTGATACCAGGGATGGAGGCTAATACGGGGGCCACGGTCCACCAAGCACTTCAATGTTTTAGTGGCCCAAATGTAACGTGGCGCAGATGAACACAGACCTCCTTAAATGTGACAGGGAAATAAATGAAGAGACATCAACAAGAATAAAACTAGGCAAAGAAAATACTATCTCAGCTAAAAAACTGAACAGTGCAATAATAAACAGCTCGTAGTGTCTGCTTAAAGAGTAAAGCTCTTAGAGAGTCAGCTGCAAAATTTAGCGTCACTTTAAATATTTTCATGTTTTTTATCGAGACTACAGATTAAATCGAGTTCATCAGATTGTTTATTTTCATCCGATGCTGGACTGTCAACAACGGAGCGCATAAAACGGTGTTTTCCTGTTTGTGAATGTGGAGAATTGGTTTCAGAGACGACACTTTTGGAGCTGCATTCATCCTGCAGGAGGGAGGCTATACTGTGTGTGAGGAGACGTCACTAATGGCCTGATGTCAGCACTGATGGATGGGTTATGATACAAAAATTGTGTAAAAAAGCTTTTCGCAGCTAACGGATAAAACAAATGAAATGTAATGGGCCTATTTAGTATCATTGGCTGCTTGGATCATAACACACCTGACTGAAACTGCTGTGTCAATAAAAGTCAGGAAAATGAATCAGAGTTGATAAATTAGTTCGTCACATTACTATTTCGTCTTGTGTTATGGTAAAGCAACTTCATCACGCACCTTTAGAATTTGCTGCAGCAGTCTTGTGGCCACTGCAGACGCTCAGTCACTGACCATTTGTACTCGTCTCTCTCTCTCTCTCTCTCGCGCTCTCTCTCTTACTTTCTGTTCAAACCTGCCATAGTCTCTCACCGTCTGTGTGTGACCGATGCAACAGTGAGGACAGGTTGTGCACCAGCTTTTCCCCAGATGTTGGATGTCAGATGCTGCAGCGGTCAGTCAGAAGTGATATGTTTTCATTACCTCCTCAGCGCAGTAGGGCCAGCAACGTGGCAACTTGGGTTTAGTCCTTTAGTTAGTAAGTAAGTGCAACTTTCTCAAAAAGCGGTGCAGTCCTGTTTCCTGAAAGTTAACATTCACATACAATGAAACCGCATGGCGAATTACGCTTTGAGGGGAAATATATTTTGTCGAGGATTACGTTTGCTTTTGTCGTATCATATATAAGTTTCAATGGAGTTGGAAGTCCACAAATGAAGAAGTGAGCTGGATGGGAACAAACACAGAGCTTTCACCCAGGAGACCGTGTTCATGTCCAGTGTGAACCGAGTACTTTTGTTGCCTAAACATAACCAAGTCGTTTTGTCGATAAACTGTCTTCTTCAAAAGAGTCAACAAATGGGCGGCCGTGGCTCATTGGATAGAGAGGGTCGTCCGGCAACCGCAAGGTCGGCGGTTCGATCCTTGACTCCTGTGCCGAAGTGTCCCTGAGCAAGACACGAAACCCCTAACCGCTCCCCGGGTGCTTCTCAGCAGCCCACTGCTCCCAATAAGCTAGGGATGGGTAAATGCAGAAGTTACATTTCATGTATGTACCAAATGTATATGACGACTACAATACAATTGCATGTCATTTTTTTGGGAGTTAGCGTTCAAAATGAATCCAAACTAATTCTTTGGTTTTGGGCAGTGAGGGATGAGAGTGGCGCTCAGCGATCACTTGAAGCCGTGACACTCGCCGTGTCGAGTCGCGGGTGGCTCTGAGGGGAGCCAGGCGGGTTGGGGTTTACTGAGGCCCAGGGAGGCTGGAGAGGGAAGCCGGCAGCACCAGCCATAGAAAGAAGAAGCCGATAAAGGACAAAGAGAATCCAGCTCTCCTTAGTATGCTTGTTTGTAAGATGTGGAGGATGCAGGGAATTTGTAAAAAGACTGATTTATACTTTAGTAGGTGTGAATGAGAAAAGGTTCAGAATAGTAAAGAGAGACTGCAGCTGGTGCTTCACAGTCCAACAAGATCAAAGGTTACCAGTCCTCCACTGCACCCGCTTTAACAAGCCAGCTCATCGCTCCGTTAACAGAACATCTGCCATTGCCATTCAGTTATAATGAGTGATTAAAAGCTTCCAATTGAGCTACAAGTGAGCCTGTAAAGAGCCCCCCGGTGCTCAGTCAGTGCTGCTGAACTGGCTGCCATACGAGGGGGTCGGCCTGTGCACCAGAACACACACGTCTCGCAGTAAAAAGCAAATTGTCACTTTTGCAGAGAGCAGCAAATAAAAAGACCCCAAAAGAAGTTTCACAAGAGTCGGGGAGCGCGATGCTCACGCACTGTGAGAGCAGAACAGCTGCTGAGGCACTTGAGCAGCCATACCTTACGAAACCCGGATCGCACTCCAAGTCCTTGGTACTGCCTCCAGACATCCTAATTCGGAGCATCACGCATTCATCATGCACCCCCTTTCAACGCCCGTCGCACGAATACAAAAAACGCTGACACAGGATATCTTGCTCTTTGACTGTCTGCTGTGCTGAAAGCAAGACAAACGTGCGTCGGTCCAAACAAGACATGCATGCATTGGCAACAACCTCCTTTTCAATATGGAGATAAAATATGAAGACGGATTAACACCAACTGGTCCTGTTGAAGGTATATACTGATGATCCATACTGCATTCATAGTGCAATATCAAATGGAAACAAATGATTGAATACCAGCTCCAGCTTCTCTCAACCAGCTCTCTTTAACATCTGGCAGATAAAATGAGGCGAGTGCATGTTTCTTCATCTGATTAAGGGTACTCTGATCGATGGGCCAGAGAGGCATTCTAAATACTTTGATCATTGGTCTCTATGAAGGCCAATCAGAAGAGACTCTCTAAAGCCCCTTTTACACGCCGACTACTTCAACTTGTGTAGTCTATGGCTGTAGGGAATCACTTACTGAAGTGCATTTGATTTGATTTACATTGTGAATCCAAGACGTCTACAGTTGGAGTCGTGTTTTTAACGGACGGATGTTAGTCTGTGTTTTGGGGCTCCACTAACTCCAGAGAAAAATATCCGGCCCAATGCTCCACTGTGTTCATCATCAGCTAATCACGAACATCGCCTGGGCAGGTGGTCTAGAGTTCTTCATGGTATTGAATGTTTTGGAACTAAACAAAGGTTTCCCATCTGACAAAGGATTTGAACTTAAAACCTTCAGGTCCCAAACTCCCGCTCTTCCATTACGGCATCCAGACTGTGAGCAAGAAGAGAGAATGAATGATACTTCCTGCATAGCTATAGTGTCAGCAGTCCGAACAGGCCATCTGCCTCTGCACTACGTTGGCCACTCGCTGCCAATCGCTGGGCACGCACAATGACATCAGGGATGTTTCAGAAGCCCACAGTTCCCATCATCCGTTTGTCTGCGTATATCCAGACCGACCAACTCTCATTACGGGTGAGTAGACTGACAGCCAGGGCTAGTGTACTCAAATCAACGACCTGAGGAAGAGTGTCACGCAGATGCCAGTTGGTTTGGCCTTGCAGGAACCCGGGCCAGGTGCTTAAATTAGGAACACAGGATCAATTAGGGGCTGAGATTAATGGCGAGCTGTGCTGATGATGAAGTATCCGGCCGGTGAGGATGATACTGCCGAGTGGCTCGTGCCATTTGTCCTCTTGTCTGGCTGGTGTGCAGGCTGCCAACAGATGGGGCCCAGATGACACTGGTGGGGTTGTACAGTCTCCAAGAAACCCAAGACTCAATTAGACCTTAAAGGCAGCACACAGTCCAAACCTGCTTCTACTGCCAAAATACTGAGCGGTGGTACTTTTCTAGTATAAGTAGAAATGACTTATCATTTTGCCATTTCCAAGAGGTTTGTTGAGTTAAGTTCAGTTGAAAGATTAACAGTCACTGCATATGGGGTTGGCATATGAACATCATGCTGTATTGAAGAAAACTTGAAACTAGAGATTGAGACCATGAACTCATGTTTACGATGTTTACTGAGGGAATAAATCAAGTGAGAAGTTTAGTCATCATAGACTTCTATACAATCTCTACTTCTTTTTCAACCAGAGGAGTCGCCCCCTGACGGCCATGAGAATGCAAATTTAGGGCACTTAAGTGTTGGCTTTGCTTTTCAGACCCAGAGGTTGCCGCTTGATTACACCATGATGTTTCAGAGCTCCTCTTTAGCTCAACCTTTTGTTGGTTTCCTTTTTCTGTCCGTTTAGTACAAAACTAGAAATGTTAAAGATTGCAGCTCAGCAAGCACCTATCGGCTCCACCGCTAAAAGCTACTGATTTGGTCAATGACACTGAGGATTCAGTATTTCAGTTGCAGATTCATTGTTTAACATTTGTCTGTTAATGGTCCGAAGAATATTTTACATGGGAATAAAAAACACCACCTATCTCTGAATCACAGCATTTTCCCTTCAGTTTGAAGTAGACAGATATTCTATTATGCAACAGCATCACTCAGCATTCATTTATTTTTCCGTTTAACTTCTATCATAAGACCTACGTAGAGTTTCTTCATCATCTCGGAAACTTATTACTTCTGACAGCAGTATCATTCATTACAAATGTATTCAGAAAAATCTTTCATTTTCTAAATTATTACATATTTAAAACACAAAAATCACAGCAATGTGACATTTTCCTGTTCACGTCGTCCTGGACATGGTGCAATGTAACATAAACTCATTTACCTTGAAATATGTGGTGCACTAAAAGTTGACTAATTGTATCGCAACTTCACACAAACGCTCCCTCACCGCAAATCAACAGCCAAAGAAATAAAATTGTAAAATGAAACTGGATTGGGGCGAGAGCCAAGGCTGCATATAATCGATCCAAGTATGATCCACGACACACTTTCAAAGCCAACACCACAAAGGAGAAGCAGCGAGAAAGAGTTGACTTCAGAACGTTGAGATGTGTGATGTAATCTCTCGGCTCTGATCTGCTGACAGATGTTTGCATCTCTGCATCTCTGCATTCATGTAACATTTTGACGGTGTTTGTTCTTCCCTGCCATCCTTTGCTGAAGTCACTAAACACACACACACACACACAGAAAGCAAAACTGCACAGTCATGCACAGTTTGCTAATGATGTCTGTCTATAATGAGGAGGATTAGTGCTGCGAGGCTTTAATATTTTCTGCTGAATGGGCCTCTTCTGGTTCCCTCGCCCGCCATTCTCATGTTTGAGCATGACTCTTCTGAGGAATTAAGAATGTAAACAAAATCCTTCACTCCGCTCAAAAGCCTGGGTGCGCACATAACGCCATTGGTTGTCTCCACAATTACGGGAAAATGCACCGTCAGGTTTGGGTGAGAGAGACATCGCAGAGTGCACTGTGAGGTGGAGTGAGAGATTTGGAAGGCTTCACACAAACACCGTGTGAGATCCTCAACCCAAGGAAAGCGTCTGTAGTTTTACACCACATGTATTTAGCTGACACATTTATCTAAATCCCTTTCATTGCAAGTGGACTAGTAATCTAGAAAGGGTGAGGACCATAGTGCGGGATGTGATAGGAGAAGGCATTAAAGGGCAGGTCCATCCGTATTCTTTTTGGTTTTCTTCAAATGAAATACACTCAGTCGATAGCAATAAAACAGTCAAAAGAAGACATGCTCAATCTTAGGGAAAGAAACAGAACCAGTCTGTGCTGAGTTAAAAGCCCCTCCTACCACACTCCTGTCATTTCTTATCCTCATCATCTTCAGCGGCTCGCTCAGCAGGTTTCAGACGATTCCTTCCGAGACCAAACATTCGGGACACGGTTCTGTAGACAAGCCTCCTGCTCGTCCCAGCAATCATTATCTCCGACACAAATAAATCCACCTGAAACTATTCCCCCGAAACACGCCGGCCACAAGCTGTTCGCAATTCGGTCCAGTCTGACCACGGGGAGCGTCTGGCCTCAAATGTGCGGAATATCATTTGCATTAACGACGTAGATGTGTCGACATGAAATAAGGCCTCCGGGAAATGCAAAAGAAAAATACTGATTCTCTTCTGAAAGCGACTACTGCACAGCACGGATGCGGCCAAAGCGCACGTCTGACGTCTTGTTGTGGAGTCGCTGCACGTTTGCTCGAACCTCAAGAGAAACATTAAGAACAGAAACCTGTCCTCATTTTTCAAAGTAGTACGACCAGAGATTCTGAGAGCGGAGTTAGTTCAAGGCTGGAAGTCTTTTTTTAGGAGTTTATATGACGGCAATTTTAAAAAGCTGGAGCATTGCACCTTCTCAACCAAATGACCAAAGTTTGACCTTTTGTACTACACACTATGAATGAACTGTATCAGACAGGAGATCAAAGGTCAGACTCTTTCACTTATTGTTCCTGAAGAGCGCAAATTAGATCAATATTCTTCTGGAGAAGAAGAGTGCATTATGTGAGTAGATTATCCGTAAAAAGCTCGCAGATTCCAGCAGCTGCTCCGTTGGCCTCGGTCCACTCACCGGGCCGGCAGCGCTTGGACACTCACCACTTGGACAAAACTGCCTTGTGCCTGCAGGATTACCGTTTCAAGTCCCAAGTGGGGAAAAAAGAGAAATCTGTGCAGGGGAAGTGAATCAGACTCGTCTGCCACTGACAGCTGCTACTGCGATGTCTCTGGCCGAGGAGCTTAAGCTCCAGGTGCTAGAGAAGGTGGCCAGTGGCAGGTTTTCAATAGTTACGTCTCAAGTTGTCAATATGTGGCCAAAAGTTTTAAAAATGAGTTATTCTCAAGACGGGGGGGGGGACGGGGGACGGGGGGGGGGAGGTTGTCTGTAAATAACGAATGTTTCATTTGATCACCGTGTTCCAGCCCGAGGGATAAACAAGTCCAACAAATTAGTGCTGCACTTGGAGAGCAGTACGTTCATGTGTCATCACCGTGGTCTCTTTGGGGGGTTTAGCTCATTCGGTCCGGCCAAGGAGAAAAAAACCTACATCATTGTTTTATAATTCTGACCCGGTTCCTGTTCCTGACTCTTTTTTAGAACAAACAGAGATCGGTGCACATTAAGTCACATGGACTGAAAGGTGAGGCATCGATTGGGCAGTTTTGGCAGCTGTCGTCTGACCCGCATCGTCGACGTGGCGTGGATGCAAGTTTGTGGTTTATTCATACAGTATTCGCTGGCCTCAGTTCATAACGAAACAGTGGACTGATTGTATGAATAATTATGACGAAAAACAGAAAAAAATAGGTTATTGTAACAATCATGTTCATAACAAAATCACAATACATTGCTGATAGAGACACGATCGCGTCCCCGACAGTTCACGATTTGATCCAAACAGTATGATCTGCTCGCCGGCTCCTTCTCTCTGGATGTTATGTGTGCTGGTTTGTGTCAGATGTCCCCCCCCCACACACACACACACACACTCCCCTTTTTGCAGCCACGCCATAAGCAACCGTGCTTTCTCAAAACAGTTTTCCCAAGCTGGCCCTCTGTGGTCAGAGCAGGTGGTGGATCAATGGGCTTAGTAAGTCACTGAGACGAAGAGCAAGCCACACACACACACACACACACACACAGAAGTCAGAAGTCGTCCTTCGCTACCGGTGCATCAGTCCGGACCAGAATCATTTCATGTGACAACAAATAAATAAATGAATGCTGGAGAGTTTATCTTTCCAGAGCTGCTTTGGACACATTACGCTCACACGCTGACGTTGAGGGTCACCAGGACTCACATTACATGACCTTGACATTTCCGTCCTTCCTGCTTCTTTAGTGTTGTTTTGCTAACCGAGTGCCTCCATTGCAGCCGCAGGAAGACCTGCGATGGACGTGTGAAACCAGTTGTAAACCAGTAATGAAGCCCTCGTGGAAAGAATCCTCAGATACTCCTCAGGATTCTACTGACTTCTCTACTAAGTACCGGACATGCTCTCACACATGAGGACACAATATATGGTGCAGAGAGTGCTGCACAGTGAGCTCTGCATATACAAAAACACAGCTTTAAAGAAAGAGGCACAAGGACCGACACACAGCACTCCTCGCCCGCAGCAGCTAAACAGCCTTCGTCACTTTTAATGGAAGGACGGCCGATACCAGGGCCAAACCAGCGCTGCATAAACACTTAGTCAACTCCAGTTAAAGTGAGGGGCAATCATCTCCCAGTGACGACAATCAGCGGTTAAGCAGCCAGTCATCTCGTTAAAAACAGAGAGGGTGGGGAGGGGGGGGGGGGGGGGGACACACCGCCAGCATCGCTCAGCCAGATCACACAGATTATTATCGTCGAGTGTGTTGGAATTTCTTCAGGTTAAGTGGCCATGCGGTTACTGCAGTCATCGCCATCTTTCTGAAGAATAAAGATGATGTCGGTTTGTGACCTGAGCGGTTACGCTTGGCCACTTGGAATCATGGAGTGAAATCAAGACGCAGAGCAACAAGTGGCAAGTTTGTCTTTGGGAGAAACGTGACTTTGCATAATCGTCACATTAGTGAGCGTGCGTGGCAGGTGGTGGAAGAAGTATTCAGATCCTTTACTTCAGGAAAAGTACCGATACAGAAAGGGAAAAAACAAATAGACTTACATGCACTCAAACTCATACAGAAGTACTCAGCTTGCTGGGAAATGTGATATCCATGTGTGCTACGTTACTGGATTGTTAATACTGAAGCATTAATGGCATTCTAACGATGTAGCTGCTCGAGGTGGAGCTGATTTGAACTACTTTATCTGATTGGGTATCTTTGCCCAGTGGTTCTCAACCTAGGGGCCGGCCCCCTCCAAAGAGCCGCAGGATGAATCTGAAGTCCATCATCTTTTGCTTTTTTTTATGAAATATCAAATAATTTGACATCTTTGGGCCTCAAATTCAAAAGAAGCCATCTGAGAAGTCTAGGGGACAAATGTCTCTTTGGTGGAACTGCCAATAACGTATACATCTGAAATATCATGAAGAAGACGTTGCTTTCTGAGGAGACACGAGCCAAAAAGGTCGGGGTTCACTGGTTAAACAATGCATAGTGTTTTAGAAGCTCATCTTGTGGATTCTATTATCTGAATCTGAGCAGTCTCAACAGCTGTCAAACAAGTGTAGTGGAGTAAAAAGCACAATATAGCCCTCTGAAAGTATAAAGTAGCCTCAGATGTTCCTCTTAAAGATCATTCTCAGGGCGTTAAAGATAGATCAAGTGGAATATAAAAGTTGTAACACTCACCATTTGCGACTGGCTCCTGGGGCTGCCATTGATATCTTCCACCTTCTCATTTGCTGCGGGACAGAAGGAATGAAGAAACGAGATGCTTACTGTCCTCCCATTTACCGAACTTTAACATCGCGACGTCCAGTGACTTTTGAGCTCAGGTGCACAAGTCCAGCAGGAAACCTCTGCTGAGTTTAGCAAAGGAGAGTGTGTGTGTGTGTGTGTGTGTGTGTGTGTGTGTGTGTGTGTGTGTGTGTGTGTGTGTGTGTGTGTGTGTGTTGAGGTGCAGAGCGACGCAGGAAAAGGTCTGGGAAGCAAAGCTGCCTAATTCGTCAGCTGCCGCCAGAGAATTACTGACAGGCCAGCTTGGCCTCATTGTCTGTTGGGGGGCGAGCAGGGAGGGTAAAGTTTCAATCCAACGGAGAGAGAGAGAGAGAGAGAGAGAGAGAGAGAGAGAGAGAGGGAGAGAGAGAGGGAGAGGGGGCGAGAGAGGGAGAGAGAGAGAAAGCGAGAGGGAGAAGGAGAAAGAGAGAGAGCAAGAGAGAGGGAGAGAGAGTGGTAGAGAGAGTGAGACGGGTTAAAAAAAAAGAGAGATTTAGGGAGGCAGACGTTATCTGTGAGAAAGGCAGCATATGAAATAGAGAGGAAAATGTGTTTGTGAGTGTTGGAGTGTGATAAACACAAGGAGTCCCAGGAAGAGAGAGGCTCAGTAACAGAGACACAAAGAAAAAGAGAGAGCGAGGGAGAGACAGAGAGGGGGGGAGAGAGAGAGAGAGAGAGAGGGGGGGGAGAGAGAGAGAGAGAGAGGGGGGGAGAGAGAGAGAGAGAGAGAGAGAGAGTGGGGGGGGAGAGAGAGAGAGAGAGAGAGAGAGAGGGGGAGAGAGAGAGAGAGGGGGGGGGAGAGAGAGAGAGAGAGAGAGAGAGGGGAGAGAGAGAGAGAGAGAGAGAGAGAGAGGGAGAGAGAGCAAAGACAGTGGACATAAGAAGTAGAAGAAAAAGAATGTGTGAGCGCCGGCGCTGAGAGAGTTGCTTCAAAATCACTCATTATTTGTCCTGCTGTGATTAACGGCGGGTTCAACAGGAAGTCAGTGGTGGCCACCGTTAATAGACCACATGACCGTTGTCTGACCTGGCGTGCTGACCACAATGTATACTGTTGATTCAGGGTTTGATTAAAAAGTAGTTATGTATGGTTGAGGAAATGACACCTGCATGCTACTCAGTGCTACAGTGTTAGTGCCTCCTCTTCAATCCTACTTGGATCTTCGTCAGGTCAAAGCGGTGTGTCCTTATTTCCTCATGATGCCGTTCTACGTGATGTGCGTATAATAACTCTTCTTCAACGGGGAGATATTGTAACCATAGACGAATGAAACAACATTGACCGTCGGTTAGATGGGAACCGTGAAGAGGAGAGGACCGTCTTGAAGGTGACACATGTTTCTCTTCTGGCGTTCGTGATAGTCTCCTCCCACGCACCACGCTAACGCATCCCCACCCAAGCACAACACCATCAATCTACCCCCATCCATCACTCTCCTGATGAGACGTCAGAAAAAGCTATCAAAGAAACAGGGTTACGGAGATGAGTCACTGCAATGCCATCTGTAATGCGTAATACTGTAATGCGTCAGTCAGACCAAATGTGTTACGGCCCAACACTGGTAAGAGCAAGTCGGGAGGAGAAAAAGAGAAAGTGAGATCAGAGGGAGGAATGAGGGGACAAAGAGAGAGAGAGCGAGAGAGAGAGAGAGAGAGACGAAGAGAAGCGGAGCACCAGAGAGGGAGACGCAGAGACCCAATAAAGGGGGAGCCACAGAGAGACAGAGGGGTAAACTCTCTCCGGGGTACAATGGGAGACACATGCCTACTGCACCCCAGGGTGTCAGAGAGCCCATAGATCTGTGCTGCTGCAGCTCACCCTGCCACCCAAAAACAAGAGAGAGCTGCTGAGATTTGGCCCAAATATCAGACTGAGGAACCGCTTCCCTGCAACTCACCACAACAAAGACCAAACAGAGTGTGAGTGCCTGCGTGTGAGAGCGTGTGAGAGCGTGTGTGTGTGTGTGTGTGAGTGTGGGTGTGTGTGTGTGTGAGTGTGTGTGTGTGTGTGTGTGTGAGTGTGGGTGGCTTCATCTACCAGACAGAATGAATTATAGGCACACGCAGTGTTTTATTACTGCTGATAACACCGATTTATTCATCTTTGCTCTGTTGATATTATTTTTAAGCACTGAAACAGACGCTCTGTCACGGTAATTATGTAATAACAGTAATACTTATTGCAGTTGAATTAACCTCAGGTGTGAGCTTAATCACTTGAGCAGAAAGAGAAAGAGAAAGCTGTAGAAGGAAGACGAGAGACGGATGATAGAGTAAAAGACACAGCAGCAGATACCAGAGGAAAGACACGTGTGTGTGTGTGTGTGTGTGTGTGTGTGTGTGTGTGTGTGTGTGTGTGTGTGTGTGTGTGTGTGTGTGTGTGTGTGTGTGTGTGAGCGGATGCCGACCTATGATCTGGATGATCTGTGCCAGCAGGACTCCATCGGTGACGTCCTGGCTCAGGTCCTTGATGAGGCGCTGACAGCCAGACTTGGCCAGGTAGTGGTTGGCCCAGTCCGTGTAAATCTGCAAAGACACAACAGGACGTCCTGTCAATGTTTCTCTATGTGTGTGGTGTGTGTGTGTGTGGGGGGGGGACAGAGAGGAGGAGTGTGTGTGTGTGTGAGTGTGTGACAACGTTTTAAAGGTTTTACAATTGGCAAAGAGTGAGCTCACATGCATTTTCTCGAAACATAGCGTACGTTTGACGGTGTAAGGGAAGGAAAGGCCAGTTTCTGGCTTTCCCCCTGAAGTCTAGTCGTAAACATTAACATAGATGAGATGGGTGTTAATGTGACAGCCTGCACCAGCAAATACACAATGTCCTCTTTTTAATAGAGTACTTTGAAGAACCCGAAAACAGATGGGAAAACGACGAAGAACCAAACGAACTACGTTTTCATAAGATGAAGTCTTAATGAAGACGTGCGCTGTAACAGATTCTCCTTCCCCGAGGTGTGCCTCTGAAACCGGAAGATGTCGGATAATCTTTTGTATTGTCACCGAAACCTCTTAGCGGCCGCTTCGTCTGTCATCAGAGCCCGTGAGCCGGCCGATAAGCGGCGCTTTGTCCGGGCCAGTCGACAGACTGATCTCGACAGCTGCTGCGGTTTCACCGGGCTCCGAAAGACGTGAACCACATTTTGGCCCTGTGGACCCCGGCATCTACTTGTGTGCGGATGCTTCCATTTTCCACACGTGACCTTGAGGGTCGAAGCAGCTGCTTTCAAGGTTGAAGGGCCATCCTCCGTCCTGGTTACGCTGGTTCAAGCAGCCCAAAGTAGCTTTCTATACCCTAAAGGTTTGAAGTTTTGTCCCTCTAATCGCCTTCCTTCCAGACCTCTCTCACTGAGAACCAGACCCGGGAAATGACGAGAACTAGAAAGGGGAGCGGTTCAGACGGCTGTGGAGGAACATCTTTCTTCCTGCTCGGCCTGAATTGAGATTCTGGGAACAAACGAAAAGCTGCACCAGCCCATAAAAAGACCCTAACTGCTGCTCCGCTGCTTCTGGAAACTTTTCTTGTTATCCCCGGATAAGAAAAATAAGAAAAAGTAGCGCAGGCGTGAAGAGCTTTGAACGGTGAAAATCCCCTCAGAAATGTGAGATCTTCCATAAAGTGCGGGGGTGTTAAAATAAGAATTAATTCAGATGTATTATACTTCCTGTCTGTCAAACTGTGTGGTGGGACTCTAACGTCTCTGTCCGCAGATGAAGTCTCTATAAACACAACAGCCTCCTCAGCACTTCGGATGGTCGCCATTTCCAGAGGAATCCCCCTCATGAAATGTGTTTGTCACGATGAAATGATGCCGTTTTCCCCTCGTTTACCTCACGCCGCCCCGTAATTACGAGCCTTCCTCTCCCGCTCTTTTTCTCTTTCTTGGAAGAGCTCCTTTTGAAAGACGGCGCCTCTCAGAACTTTGCATCTGCTGTGGTTTCCCTCGGCCACTTTCTCCGTGATGAGAAGTCGTAAAGTCGAGAGAAAAACAAGAACCCCAAAAAAATGCACATGCATACAAATAAACACACACACGCGAGGGGCTCACGCACACACACACACACACACAGGAAAACACACACACACACACACTGCAAATGCAAACCGCATCCCTTGGGGGGGGGGGGGGGGGGGAGGAAACAGAAGGGCAGGAGGATGGAGAAAGTGGGGAGGAATTAAGAGTGTATGTGCTGCTGCTCCTGCTGACAGTCACATATCAGGCTGCAGGCTAGTCCACCAAGGCTTGAAGACAGACTGGAGAACAAGGTGGGTTTTGATGGAAAGGCACTTCAGTCACGTCTCTGGGAAAAATCAGAGAGGCCTTTCGATCACTTCCTCCAGAGGAGGCGGGGAGCGGGCCAGATACCCCGACGGATGAATTCAATCTGGGCTAATTTGTGGCTAAAATAGCCAGCTGCCTGAGCATCTGCTGCAGCTCCTGGAGGGATCTCACTCCGATAGACACACATCTCCAGGGCTCGGCGCTCTCTGTGCTGTCTAGCACGGAGGTCAAAAAGTTTGCTATCTTGCGGCGAAACAAAGCTAGCTTCACACAGAATGACAATCACAGGAAGGTACACTGAGGCCACTTTAAAATCCCGCTTTGAGCAAACACTCTGTCTGCAAACACTCGTCTCATTGAATGGAACAAAGCCTCCGTAAAGAATCTAAAAGGATCACACGGGCATCTGAAGGTGTTTCACAAAACGTCGGTGACATCCAACAAAGACGTACTCCACCATGTTCTGACAAGTGACCTTTAAGAGTCCCATCACAGAATGTTAAAGTTCACAACAGTTAAACCCTGTTTACCAGACTTTCTGACAGCTGAGCTCTTTGACCCCTTTCTGGTTGCTTTATTGCTGTAAAAAACCACAGTCTGCTCTCTTGATTCATATTTCTTCTCTATTGTTGCCGGTTAATCTGAATAAATCTGCCTTTAAACCACCAACGTCTAGATCTGGATGTTTTTCTGAACTCCAGTTTGAAACATTGCGAGAAAAAGAGTCAATAGAGCTCCTGTGATTAAGAATCTCTTCGGAGCATGCAAGTGCGATGTCCTGGGTTTGAACCTGACCTGGGACCTCTTGCCCCCCCCATCACTCACTCACTCTCTGGTCATCTCTTCTCCCTCAGCTTTCTGACAAAGCACAGACATCAAAAGCATCCTTTTCCCACGGAGCGGCGACTCACTGATCCGCTCTCTTCGCGACTCCTCAGTGATGCTCGGAGTTTCAGTCTGTCATCAGCCTCCTGCACCCGTTAACCTCTCTCTCTCTCCTCTCCCTCCCTCCCTCTCTCTCTCTCCCTCAATCCCAGTCTACAACACAGCTTCAACGCCAACCTCCAGCTGTGATGACTGAGGCGACTGACATCATGCTGGATGAGACAAAGCGCACAGACAATCGATACACATTTAACAGCTACTCATACACAAGCAAACACACAAACACACACTCTCCACTTGCCCCTTTCTGTCTTTCCGCAGAAAGCATCAATCAGCAGAAGTCCGGTCTCTCAGCTGATGTTATCCTTATTGATGAAGTATCTCTTCCTCTCCTCCGCCTTGCAGATCTCGCCCCCCCTTCAGCACCGCTCACAACAAAACAGCTCTCACCCCGGAGTCGATAAACTGCCTCCAACAGTCCTGATCACAATGCAGTGACTACTGCTACGCAGGTGTTTTTGGCAGAGGCTGCAGTGGCGCCGGTGTGCCTCCGGGGGGAGTTGGGTGAAAGGAGGGAGAGAGGGAGGGAGAGACAGAGAGAGAGAGACAGAGAGAGAGAGAGAGAGAGAGAGAGAGAGAGGCTGAGAGGAGGAGGAAGTCAAACTGTTCAGGACTCCGTGTGTTCATCAATGTGCCTCCACTGAGTGACTGCTGATGTATGGGCTCTTTAATCAGGGCTTCGTTCCAACACAGTCTAATGAATTAAGAGCTTAAACGCTTTCAAGGGGTTTCTGCATGGATACAATTGCTGGGAGGACGTTTAGCTGTGCAGTGCTGTTTTAAAAAACCAAGAGGGACGTCTTCTATGTGGCTGCACCGCTCGGAAAACAAACCCAGACTTGGCACGGGTGGCGCGCCGCTCCCGCGTGGGTCCTAAATGTAATTAAATACGGCGTAAAAGCTGCGTTAACTTAAAAAAACAAACAAGCGACGAGCCGAATCGATGGAGCTGTGATGTGATGGAGCGTCCTCCCTGATTCTCCTCCTCGTCTTCCTCGTCTCTCGTCTCCGGGGTCATGACAAACCAGGAGTGATGGAGAAGGGGATGGAGGCAGACAGGATGGGATGGCATGAAGTTTTATGGAAGGGTATAGAGAGAGAAAAATTATTTTAAAAAAGATGCGCACAGGAAGTGAAGCTCAACAGAAAATCTGTTCTGGTGTTTGGGGAAAACCACAGAAGTAAAAAAAACAAACTTTTCGCCAATTGTTTTTTATGGATGCACGAAAGAAAAATGATTCCTGCATGACAACAACAAAGTACAGGTTGGTATCGACGTGAATAATACAGTAAAAGGCCCGCTGTCACATAAACATACTGCTTTGAATATCAGTGTGTGATTTCAGATGTTATTGTTATTATGTCGGCCTCCAAAGTTGCACAAAGTCAACGCTCAGATCTCAGGTTCAGCACACTGACGGTGAAATCAGCATTCTAGCATCAAACTCCGCATTCTGCAACAGTGAAGGTCACACATTCAAGCAGCAATATGCAAAAGGCATTTTTAAGTGGAGCGGAGGCTTTGAATGATAGCGTTGAAGTTAAACTATCAGGCTTGACAGTTGGGTAGATCATCCACGTTGCGGGTCAAGGCCTTGTGCTACTTTGTAAATTGGGAGCCAGTGAAGGACTGTGATGGGCTGCTGAGTTCTTAAATAAAAGTAAAGCTGGTGTAACTGGACAGCTGAGCATCAAATAGAAAACTGTGGTGAAAACAAAAGCGTGGATGCGTTCCTCTTGGGTCAGTACAACAGATGAGTTGCCTCATGGTGGAGATATCTTACTGTGAGCATCTGCTGCTTCCAGTGCGTCCAGTGAAGAAGAGGTCAGGGATGGGGCGGGGCACAAAACTGTCAGTGTCCCGCTACATTATGAGAGCACCTGGAAGCCATTCCCACAATATAAACCTTTTCTGGTGTTTCCTGGGATAAGTTTGACACATCTCTGTTCCCTTTAGAAACCATCATTATCTTGTCCTGGGGGCGGAGAAGAGAGGCCTCCTCTCAAACCCACCTAATCCTGAGGTAATGGCAGCAGGCAGCTGTCCAACGTGTGGCCCCACTCCAATCTCGCAAACACCCGAGCGGGGAGTTTACGCCACTTGATATACAAATCACACACTCCAAGTTTCCCTTCGCGGCCTGGCGCCGGCGAGGAGGGATCAAGAGTAAGAACTCTATTTACGTGACAGCATTATCCACAACTATTGGTTTTTGTTTTTAAGAGGCAGCGATGGACTGCAAATCTGGAGGGATGTGAGTGCGATGAGCAGCGAGCCCGTTAGTTGCCGTGCCAGCTGTCTAGTGTTCGGCTACAGATCCGTCCGGTTGTGTTTACAGCCGCGATGAAGCACACAGTGATAAAACACTAATCAAACGCAACAAACAGATGGAACGTAGAATGAATGGATGTGAGCAATCAATTAATGCACGTTAGGATTAAAGCGTGGCACACCCATTCACTCTGATTTCTCTTTCCAGAAGAAAGCTCCTTTGACTCCAGAGCCAAACTCTTACTCACTGTTTCCTGAGAGCCTATTAAGTGTTTGGCTTATTTCTTCCAAGGAAAACGGATCATCATGCTGCCTTCAAGGTCCTGCTGCACACATTTGTAAAACTGATACGTCATTGAGCAGCTCCGGACAAGCAGGTGCCTTGCCCGTGGGCAATCGAGGAGCTGTTCTGTCGGATTTAAACCAGCGCCTTCTAGCATCCAGGCTGGTCTCAGGCCAAATGACTCCGCTAAGATCAGCCGATAGCAGGAGGGGGAAGCTCACGCTGCTAAAAGCTGACAGATTTGCTCGCGCCCTCGCTCTGCCAAAGCCACTTCGTGCTCTCAGGGGAAATCCCTGAGCAGAAAATTACATAATTGCACGTCGGGGAGAAGTTTGGACACACGAGCCGTGTTGGACGCGCTCGCACGCGTCAGTCAACGCAAGAGACCGAAGGCCAAAGAGTGAGGAGAGGGGGAAAGAAAGAGGGGACGGTCAGAGAGAGAGAGAGAGAGAGCGAGAGAGAGGGAAAAAAAGAAAAGAAATGACAGCTCCAAAACAGTTAGAAGACATACGAGCAGAGGACAACTTGGAGACAGACAGCAGCAGGCAGACAGGAATGAAAGACAGATGTGTTTGTTGAACGTCAGTGGTTACAAGTGGCAATTACAATCGTTTGCCACAGCAGCAACATTTTTAAGATAGCACACAGAAGAACAATTGCATGTAGCAGCTTTCCATTATTTTACTACGAACTACACAAGTACTTTGTAACCTGACGACTGTGAACGTCAGCATCAGCGCCTCAATTTCCCGCTGACCTCAAACCTGCTCAATGAAGATGTACGGAGCAGGGTTGGAGTTCAGCGTCTGGTTTCTGTTCATGTGATGCACAACCTCCAAACACACATCCTCAAATCCCCGACCCCAAACCGGAAGGCCAGAGGACGTAGACCGCCTCTAGGTCCAACGGGTCATTTAGGGTACATCCCAAGTCTCTTATCTGTCGTTTCCTCGCTCCTCGATCCTCACTTGAACCGAAAGTTGTTCTGCGCCGCCATATTGACGGCCGTTCCAAAGCTCTTATTTCTGATCTGAGGATCGAGGAGCCATGAGCGAGGACGCACGAGAACAGCCTTCCAGGAAGTGTTTTAACGGCCGACACACCCCCTCATTGGTCATCAGTTATGTGATTGGACGCTGCAGCTGATCGGACTGACTGACTGGAGTTTCATACGTGAGTGCTTTGGGGCGGCGGAGGGGCTCACGGCAGCACCCGCTGCTCGTTCACAACAGTGCAGAGCGGTACGTGCTTTCACGTCAGAGTCAAAACACCAGAAAAGTCTCCAACACCGGAACAAGTGGCTCGATTTGTCACTAGTAGCTTTTGACAAAAAAAAGTCGCCATGAGGGTTCGGAAAGTCACCAGATTTAGCGAGAAAGTCGCCAAGTTGGCAACACTGGCACCGGCTAAATATGTCTCCAGAGCAACATTGGACGTAACAATAGTTCCTATCACATATAAAACCAAACAAAAATCCATCTTCATAAAAACAAGTTGAACAAATAATATATAAACAAGCATATTAAAGCTACTGCAGATGTAAAAACAAACGCAGTTGATTTACCAAATGCTGTTCACTTAAAGACAAACTCCATCCTCCTTTCTTTGTTGACAAAGAGTTTAATCCCACGGTTAAATCCCAACTCACGAATACATTTCTCCTCCTTCAGCGATTGAGTGTTAAAAAAACAAAGCTAGGTAAAAAAAAAAAAAATGTATTGCGAGTACATTGAAGACTACTTTAAACGTGGCTTTACAACACATGAAATCCTTCATGTGTTTTGCAAACGCACCCTTGAAAGGATTTTAAGCTTTGAACAAAGTTATTGTAATAACTTGTGTTTGATATTTGTCTTTGATATTTTCTTCAATAGTTTGATCTTTGATAGAGGAATGTGGGTTTCTTAACCCTCAATTAAAAGGATTTAAGTTATAACATAAATGTGCTTAAATATATTTGTATGTACAATATTTTACCACTTGAATAAACAACAATCAAATGCAGAGAGTTATTTCACAATATGTTACGAGTAGTTACATTTACAACCGGCCCTTTGTAATCAATGATTTTATTGTTCGGCACAAACTGGACATTTTGTTTTTAACTGAAACTTGGTTAAATCAAGATAACAGTGCAGCTGTTCTTATTGAATCAACACCTCCCAACTTCAGTTTCATGAGCGAAACAAGAGCGCATAATAAAGGAGGTGGAGTTGCTGTTTTATTTAATGATTCTCTTCAATGCAAGCAGATGTCCTTTGGTCATTTTAGTTATTTTGAATATGTGGCTCTTAATTCCTCTCAAGCTTTATTCCTAAACATTTACAGACCGCCTAAATACTGTGCAACCTTCTTTGATGAGTTTACTGAACTGCTGTCTGTAATCTGTATTGATTTTGACTGTGTTGTTATTGTTGGTGATTTTAATATCCATGTTGATAATCCCCAGGAAAGAGAGTCTATAGAACTATGTGGTGTCCTTGATAACTATGATCTGACTCAGCATGTGACAGGACCCACCCACAACAGGGGGCACACTCTGGACCTAATCATCACCAAAGGTGTAAACATTTCCAAGGTTGCTGTGACTGATGTTGCACTCTCTGATCATTTCTGTGTTTTCTTTGAGAGTGCAATCTCCTTGCACACAAATGTCCAAACCAAGGTTGTGACAAAGCGTTACATCTCTGAAAACACCAGTGAACTATTTATTCAGAAGTTCTCCTCCACACCAGCCCTCTCTTGCCTCTCAGTCAATGAGCTTGTAGATGGCTTCAATTTTAAAGTTAAACATATTATTGATGCCATTGCACCCACTAAAGTGAAGGTTGTCTCGGGTAAGCAAAGATCTCTCCAGAACGCTGCAGCTCGAGTCCTCACTAAGACCAGGAGGGTGGATCACATCACCCCAGTTCTGAGGTCTTTGCACTGGCTTCCTGTCCAACAAAGAATTTACTTTAAAATCCTGCTGTTGGTTTACAAAGCACTGAATGGTTTAGGGCCAAAATACATCTCTGATCTGCTGCTACCTTATGAACCATCCGACCCCTCAGGTCGTCTGGGACCGGTCTACTTTCTGTTCCCAGAGTCAGAACTAAACATGGAGAAGCAGCGTTCAGTTTTTCTGCTCCACATATCTGGAACAAAGTCCCAGAAAGCTGCAGGTCTGCTGAGACCCTCAGCTCATTTAAATCAAGATTGAAGACCTTTCTGTTTGCTGCTGCCTTTAATTGAACCACATTCAATTCATATATTAATCAATTTCTGCATTTTACAACTGTATTTTATTCCTTACACTGTTCGTAATTGCTGCTAAATCTCCTTTTCTTTTGCCTTATGTTTTGATGCTTTTAATGGTTTTAAAAGGACTGCACAATATATCGCCATTTCATCCGGGACCGAGTTCGTGCAAGGCGTACACTATAAAACGCAGATCGGCAGAGATCTTTTCCAGACGTGGTTTGTGTGCGAGTAATTGCAGAATTGCGGCAGTGTATGGTTGATTGCGTGCAGCGTAATGTCTCAGGGAGACATCGATTATTGTTTCAATGTATGTTTTAAATCTCCTTTACTTTTGCCTTTATGCTTTTAATGGTTTCATGTGAAGCACTTTGAATTACCTTGTTGTTGAAATGTGCTATACAAATAAACTTGCCTTGCCTTTGTGGGCGACCATGATGCTGATGTGGCCCGGAGTGAAAATGAGTTTGAGACCCCTGACTTAAACTGATGAATTCTGATTGGATAAAAGCTCTGTTTAAAACAAGCTGCACAGGAAGCAGAGCAACTGAGGAAGACAGTAGCTGTGCAATGAGAAAATAAGATAATGGGAAAAATATTTTTATACATTACAATACATGTTGTGTATTTATGAATAATTATTTTGTAAATTGTTTTTACAGATTATGTAATATTGTTTATCATGACAGTTTTGAACAAATGTTTCATCGTTACCCTCAGAGTGCTTTATATCATGTCAGCATTACCTCATAAAATATCAATCATGAAGTGATATTTACAATGTGTTCAAGTTCAAGCATGAATGCCTTTATCTTGTAGGAATAAAGGCATTTGGCAATGCGCTTGTCCACGTCTCATTCATGTCTTTAATCTATACTGTGCTCTAAATAAAGATCTGTCATACATATTTCATCATGTATAAACTTTCTTTTCATCATTTCATTCTGTCACTGTTATTTAATGTCCTCCCCTCTACAGGATGTTTCATCACCGAGATAAAATATTAGAACTCCCATAAACCACAGCAGTGTGTTCAAACGATCATGTCTGTCCTCATAGAACAGACATGTAGACTGCAGCAGATGCTCAATCAGTCACACACACACACACACACCCACACACACACTGCATCCACACAGCGAGGTTTACGAGACTTTTGCAGCATCTCACCTCACCATGGTAACCACAGCATGTGAGGCAGCGTCTGGGTCGCTGTGGCCCGTGAGCCAGGCGCTGCCTCCACGCTGCTGGTGAGGAGCGAGCGCATAGACACTGCTCGCCACACACAACCTCGCAACACTCTCACACCCAAAATCTCGATATAGAAAAAAACAACAACAGAATAACAAGTTATGATCTCAGACCTAGCTCTGCTCTGGCCACTTGAAATAAAGAAAAGAGAAAGACATGTAGCTCGAGCAGCTAATAGCCAGCAGATATTTGTGTGACATTCAAACGACCAGAGGAGCCTGTGGAGAGCCCCGTGCTAATTAGCCACAAGATGAGCTCCTTCCACAGCCTCAGATCACACACTGCATCGCCTCGCTGTAACCTCTCTTGCTCGGAGGCCTTAACAAGCACCCCTGACAGAACTGCACGGTCGGTTACGGATGCACACAAAACAAGTCATTATCATTGGAAATATTTTCCAAAACCGATTCCAACTAAAAAACCAAATTGCGAGGACACTGACTCACCGGCGGCCTGCACGGGTCAGTCACACTTCCTCACAGCATCCGCCTGGCTTGCTGTTCATTATATCAGGATGAGTCAGCTGCTCGGTTTGAGTCGTTGTGGTTCTGTTCTACAGACCGGGCCGCAGTTGAGGCTGATTTGGAGGCACTTTCACTCACAGCAGCGGCTGTTACTTTTGCCACAATAAGCCGCCCTCTCTGGACAGTCGTGCTGATGAACTAGATTTCATTTGCAGTGCAACGACCTTTTTATCAAATGTATATAACAGAGAAATGAGAACACGATGGTTGTAATCAGGCCTATGCAGCGTTTCGTCGCTAAAATACTCATATTTACAGCCTGAGCTTCTGGCAAACACTGTGTTCTAACTAAGCCCACAAAGCTATCAGCGGCTCGCCAACGGCTACGACCCTGATCAGTATCAGTCCCTTTGAGTGTATTTGTTGTTTGTGTAAAAGAAGCCCATCTATATGCGGTGCACAGCACATGTCTGTTTGGTTTCAATCGTCTTCTGCCATCTGTTTGTTGAGAAACAAATGAATGGAGATCGCTAGATTAATGGGTTTTTGATTGGGTGCCAGCCAGACTGCCAGGAGCCTGAGACGCGTTTTTTTCTTGTCTTATTACGAATCCTCTCAGAGGCCGAGGACAGGCCAGCGACGCTCCGCAGCCGCTTCACTGCTGCTTGCTGTGGTACACTACTGATGAGCTGCTGCTTGACCGGGAGAGGGTGTCGTCTGTTTCAAGGGGTTTGGTTTTTACTTTCGATGGAAGTCCTTTTGTGAAGTCCGTGAAATCGATCATCCGGTCTCCTTTATTTATCAGTTTAGATGTTTGTTTGTTCTATGAAGTTTTGTCCAGTTCTACCTGATCAACACTCTTGTTGATTGTTAAAGAGGCGCTCAAGTTGTATGATGATGTTGTTGTTTTTGTAGTTTTGGACAGTTTCTATTGTGTCAATAAAGTTAAGATTTAAGTATTTATTTCATTAGTTTTTTTATTATAAGGTGCTAAACATGCCCCAAGTCACGTTACCCTCACATGTATTAATGCCCTGTGTTTTCTCTAACTGGTGTTTATGCAGTGATGTGATACATATGCCAGAGGTTATATGATCCAATAGGGGAGAATGTGAGAGAGCTACTTTAAGATGGCCTGCCCGGTACTGGGCTTCGTCAGCCTTGAGACAGCAGAGGACACTTGCTCATCTACTCTGAATGAAATGCTCTTCCACACGGCGACCAGCAGAGGGCTCTACCACACTGACCAGTCACAGTACCAATGACTTAATGAGTCATCCGAACATCATCTGTGACTTGCTGTTTGAGAGCGAAAGCCAGAGCGGCCGGCCACTTCAAATGCAGAGCGGCTTTGGCTCTTTGGTTAGTAATGAGGCATATTTCCCTGTGTTCTCTGCAGCCATAATCTATAAACGAGCCCTTAAAGGAACACATTACTGACAGTCACAACGAAGGAAATGCCCCTTTAAAGGCGTTCATTACTCCCTTTTAGAGATAGTTCTAACGCTGCACAAAACTCAAGATAGAGATTTAGAATATTGAAAAAAAAAAGTTAATGAAAGGGTGTCACCATCAATTTTACACATCACTATTAAATTACTCGTCATAAAGGGTATTATTCAGACTGTGATTGGGTCATCATGTGGTCTGTGGTTCTGGGAAATAATCTCAGTCAAGTCTGGAAAAAGTAACTCTGATGACGTCAACGAGGTTGGCATGAAGTTTGAAAGATGTGGGCATTTACCATCCAGGGAGGGTCTAAGAAACGGACTGTGTTGAGTTGAATTATGGGAAATGTAGGGTCCATACCAGGGACGAACGTTGAAAACACATCAGGCAATAATTACATTTTTCTGCGACCGGGAGGCGTGTTCATGTGTTTCAGGCGAGAATAAATTCTTTGTAACTCAGGTCAGTGTTGAATCCGCATTTCGCTGCAAAAAAATAAACTACAGCCAACTTTGAGCTTGACCGCACCTCGCTGCAGAATAAGAACGGCTGCACTTCACCGCTGCTCTGGTGTGTTTTCAGATCTGAAGTCAGTATATTTCGGCCTCCTACAATCATCCCAACTTTATGAAAGTGCAATAGCAATCCTCTTTTGTGCCCCTTCAACTTAATGCTTCTCACATTGTTACACGACCAAACGAGGTTGGGTCGCGGTCACGGCTCGGTGAAAGGTAAAAGCAGAGGGCAGGAAGGGGTTGGACTTATAGAAGGCGGCCGTTCTGCTACAACAAAGCATGTGGCATTCATTTCAAGCAACAAGTGCTACGCATACCTAATGAGGACGGTAGTCAATGGGAATACAATTGTATTAGGAGGAGATATTTTAACCAAAACAATTTTCTTAATCAACTCCACAATAATTCAGAGTTTATGACCACACCTGGTACATTTAAGGCCTCAGACACACTAAGTCACATTTAGAAACCATTTCTCTTCTCTCGTATGCTCTCCTCCACAGAGTTATGGAAACCAGACTCTTCCTATCAGTAACCATATAAATCATTGTGTTCACCGCTTCATGGCAGATAAGTCTGGCTCATCACACCCCTGTCTCCCCTACTGTTCACCCCCCCCCCCCCCCCCCCTGTGGGAGAGAGTCATCTAACGCTGTCTGCACACTGCACTGTCCTCTGTGCCCTCATCAAACCCATCTACACTCACCATTTCATTTAACAGCAGCATACAGAAGAGGTGACCTCAGTGGAGGCAACAGGAGGTGTGTGTGTGTGTGTGTGTGTGTGTGTGTGTGTGTGTGTGTGTGTGTGTGTGTGTGTGTGTGTGTGTGTGTGTGTGTGTGTGTGTGTGTGAACCAGTCAGGGGGAGATTGGGGTCCTGACCCTCAGGGGTTGGGGACTGAATGAACCTCATTGGCTGTCTAATGGTGCTGTCATGGGGGTCAGACCTTCACTTCACTGAAGGTCTTCTTCAATGTCAGTATGTGCAGAGCTCCGTGGTATCACTAATAGCTTTTTTACACAAATCAATACGTGCCTTCACGTGTTTCTTTAAACACCTTAAAATAAAAGTTGAACTCAATTTAAGCAAAGCATGAAGTCGGAACACATCAAAAGAATCCAGCAGAAAGTAAAACTTCTGCAGAATCATAGAAACACATGGATACGTGGGATGCCAAGTAGAGGGGCACGTTGCCAGACTCCCACACAAACCCATTTCACAACCTAAACCGTCATCCACCAGCAAATAAAAGCCCCACGCCATGCCACAGCATCATGGTTACCAGCCAGGGCTGGGTTGCCAGTTCTGTGCCTGCACCAGTAGAGGGACCTGCAGACCAGAAAAAAATGTGCTTGATCATTAATTGACTTATTGAAGTGATAGTGCCATTAATCCCCCAGGGTGTTTACTGTGGCTCTACCAGCTCAGACAAATCGGATCCCTCTGTGTTTATGAGTCGTCCTCAATCATGAATCTGATGTCACTGTGCACGACAGCAGCATACCTAGCTGCTAATTGCAGGCTGATGATGAGCCACTACCTGAGCTATACGCAGGATAACCATTGTATCCCAGCAGGGTTCTGAAAACTGGAGCCAATGTTATAGTGCATTAAAGCTGCATTCTCTCTAATGGCTATCAGGAGGCACCACCTCTGGTTGCAAAAACAAGTCTGATTGTATAGAAGTCAATAAATGTACTTGATTTATTCCCTCAGTAAACATTGTAAACATGAGTTTATGTCTCAATCTCTAGTTTCAAGTCTTCTTCAATACAGCATGATGTTCATTGAGTAAATGATGGTCCATTCAGAGTCACACAGACCATAAAGCACTTGTGATTGACAGGTCACTACCACAGTGTTGTCCAGTCTGGGTGTTGTCTGTGTTTTCGTCTCATAACATTTTCAGTTCATGAAAGGTAATTGCAAAATTTTGGTCGCCTACAAATGTCTTTGCACTCAGCTCCAACCTCTCCTGTCACTTCTGGTTGCAAAAAACCAAGAAGGCAATTTACAAAATGCCAAACTCGAGGCATCAAACCCGCAGACCACAAACCAATGGGTGACGTCACGGTGACCACGTCCACTTCTTATACACAGTCTATTGGTGTATCCTGATCTAAAATCATTCACCGAATCTGTCATTTCATTTCATTTACCTTTTTTGAACCGCAGGAGAAATGAAATGAAAAGCTGGTAAAAAGTACTCGGTTATGAACAATTACAAACGATCCTCTCCAGACTCACCTCCGCCAGCAGACAGGGAGTTCCAGTACCTTATGCAACACACCAAACGCAATGTCAAAATGACGGCGCGGTGAGCTTGGCCGCTTACACCCCGTCAGCCCCGGCATTTACTGTAATTGTGATGCCGATGTGCTGAACATCTGGGGCCCTGGGTCTGTGACTCGGCCCTGAATCACAGGTGACTGCTGCTGAGTCACGGGGTCCACAGAGTGTGGCTTCACTGCGTGTGTCTTCTCTTTTTCGCCTGCTAACAGACTGCGAGTCGCTCATTCTTGCCTTGTGTGTCACTGTGGCCATTGGTCCTGTGTTCTGTTGATTGATTGCGCCTTCATACTGTATGTGTTGCTTGTTTTTTGTGTTGAGATGAGGCTATTACTCAAGGACTACTTCTATTTCTGTACACATACAAGGGCTGCAACTAACACCTATTTTTATTGATCAATACATGAATGTTCTGGCCTATAGAGTGTCAGAAAAAAGTGAAAAAATGCTGTATCATTGATTCAACTGAGCTTTCTCTTTTGTTTTCACTGCTGTCCGTCCTGACTCTCTGAGCAGGCTGTAATATGCAGCTGTTGCAACAGAGGCTAGAGTTCATTCAGTCAGCGCTCTGTCAGGATTTCCTTCTTTTGCTTTTCAACCCGAGAAGCTGCCTCGGCCGAGCAGGAAATAGCCCCGTCCTGACAGATGCGTGGCGACCGGGCACAGCCAGAAACGTACACACACACACACACACACACACACACACACACACACACACACACACACACACACACACACACACACACACACACACACACACACACACACAGCTACAAAAACAAGTGTGCGCAAATGTGTGTGTGTTCAAGAGGAGAAAATGATTTTCTAAGTCACAAGACACCTCTAAATCTCCACACATGGTCCGCTAAAGGCATCACTCATCTGAAACACATCTTCAATAATAACACCATGGTTTCATTCCCTCACTTGGTTCAGAAGTACGGCATCAGGAGCAATCCATTTTTGGAATATCTGCAACTCAAATCATCCGTTCAATCCAAACTTAACATTAAGGCCACTAACCTAGAATTACCCCCCTCAACCTCAGAATTGATTAATATCCCTTCTTCAAAAAGTTAATCTCAAAAATAAGTAGAGTAATATCACAGTCTGACAAAACATCATCCATGCCATCAAGAAAATAGGAATCAGACCTATCCATCACTCCTGATGCTGATTTCTGGACCCAAATCTGCAATAACATCTACTTCATGACTAAAAATGCCAATTTACAACTAATACAGTATAAAATACTTCACAGAATTCATTACACCGGGCAAAAAATGTTTCAAATGGGATTCACGTCAGGTATCTGTCCACATTGCACTCAAAACAGCCCGGATAGCTTTGTTCACGCCACCTGGCACTGCACACCAGTTCATCACTTTTGGAAAGAAATAACTGAGTCACTGTCTGTCTTCCTGGGCTGCCTCGTCCCTTTATCCCCTTCACTGTGCTTACTAGGAGACGTCTCAACAATACAGCTGAGTAAAACAAACCGCTAATTACTCCTTGTGGCCCTAACTATCGCCAAGAAAACTATCCGCATGAACTGGAAATCAAGGAATAACACACACATCGCACACTGGAGAAACTTAATGACAGAATATATTTCAATGGAAAATCTAACCTCATCCATCATATACAATACAACAGAACACCATTCCACCTGGTCATCCCTCACTATGTTTCTGCAAACGTGACACCACCCATTCTATTCATATTGAAATATGTATAGTATATATCCCGGTGTACCTATATATATATTTTTTTTTGTGTATTTTTTACGATTATTGATTTCTGTTTTGTTTTTCTTGCCGGACAACCAATTGAAACCCACGTACATGCATACATGAACATCCATATGCACACATACTTACCTGTTTTTCATTTTTTCATTTATTTTTTTGGTTTGGTTTTTTAAATTATTATTAATATATGTATATATATATATATATATATATTTTTTTTCCCTCCATCTCGAAAGGCTCAAGGACATTCTCACACACACACACACACACATACACACACACTGACTATATGATATTTGCTGGCTTTTATCCCACTGTTCTTGTCATCCTCTTGTTGTTATGTCTATGTATTGTCTTAATATTGTCTCGTGTCTTTCAATAAAATTTTTTAAAAATAAAAATAAAAAGAGGAGAAAATGAGGCAAGAGGTAACCAAAAAACGAGTAGTGTTAGTGACTAAAACAGGGAACGAAGAGGTTTTAAACTCCAGACTATAGTGTAGGAGACCCATGAGAATCTCGGCAAACAAAAAAAGTTCAAGTTGGGATTTTGAAAACATCTGTATTAGAACCACGACCGCGTACAAACACCTGCTGTCAGACGGACTGCGGTGTCGTGCTGGGGAGAGACCCGGATGAAGGAAAACAGAGGGAAGGTGAACCTGCAGGACTTCCAGTCGGGGCAAAAAGAAAACACGAACAGCTATTTTTGACCCGAGTCAAGTTGACAAATGGCCCCGGACTTTCCAATTCCCTACGACTTTGTTCCTTACGCTCCTGAGTGCTATTGTTTGGCACTGACATGGGGCAGAAAAAGAAGAAGGAAAAAAAAACAACAAACTGCAAGGTCGAGGCCGACCCTGCCACTTTGCAGTGTGCATTCAATGGAGCTCAGAGTGCGAGGAGCGGCTTTGTACCCAGGAAGAAGAAACGTCGCCCGAAGAGAGACTTGTCAAGATCAGTGACCTTTTTTCCCTCTCTTTCCCCGACAGCCTTTTGTTGTCGGGAGGGGAACATGAGACGATGCGTTGACGGGGAGGCTGCAGGAACGTTTCTACAATCATATCATGCTCGGAATGCTCCTTCATCGCAGCTCTTCTAAATGCTCTTTTTAAGCTGAACATCAGCAGCACCTCTGTGAGCTGGGCGCCTATTAACTTCCATAATTAACACGGAACTTCCAACTAGGGAGAAATGAAGGGGGGGGGGCAGGGGTGAGAGACAGTGAGCTCAGGTTACAAGAACACCAGCGGCTGACAACTGTATTTGTGACCCATTCCTAATGGATTTGGAGTGACAGCAGTTTCAGCCCACTGGCAGGGTCAAAGGCAGAGACAACAGAGAGCTAATGGCATGACGGTGACGGGTCGCTTTGTAACCGACCCCATTTGGGTTAAGGGGGTGGAGGGGGCTCTGACAATTGGAAAAGAACAAGAAGGAAGAAGGGTAGGGGGGGAGGGGGGGGACTTGTCCTCTCTCCGAGGAAGCGAGAGTGATGGAGAGAGATGTGTCTGGGGACAAGACAGTGAGTCGTTTTTCCAGTCTACTTGCACTGCGTCTAGACCTAGAGTCAACGGGACAGGCCAATAAAGAAGGCTGGATATTGGAGGGCAGAGACCGGGTTAGACGGAGTCCAAAAATACAGACGAAAGGCTGCACTGTGGAGGAGCCGAGGACACTGAACTCCAGTGAGAACCATCAAGAAAACTCGCCCATCCTCCGAAAAACTCGCCTCTAGCACTGGATTCTCATCTGACAGCTGAAAAGAGAATCAGAATTTCTGTAGCAAACCTGTGAGACCTGAACTTTGCAGGTGGACTTGGGAGGTAACGCTAGCTACAGTGCAGTAAACAATCATCCGCTTGCTTCCATCAAATAGGGCAATTACAAGTCTGAAGCAGCGCCGAGAGGTTTCCTGAATCCTGTCCAAGGGATAAATACATAAATGAAACATCAAATTTTGGGTGCTAAGTACATTGTAGGAGTGTTTGATGTACTTTGATGTACTTTGATGAGGCACGGATTGAAATGTGCATATTTAAAAGGAGGTTCAGTGTGTGTGTTCTGACGCTGATTAATGTGCAGCGAGTTTTGGCCTTCCGTTGGGTAATCAGCGTCCCATGATCAAGAGGGCGGTTGGACCGTCGCCCTCTGTGCCGTCGGAGGAGCGTGACCACGGGCCTCCTGTTCACTGTCCTCAACTCCAAGGGGTGAGGGGTTCACTTCCCACCGGGGCATTATGGAGAAACTTAGAAAATAACCATATAATAACCAGCTCTGGCAATTTTCACGTCATGTCAAAAGAGGGATTACATGCTTCCTTTTGGGGGTTGAGAAGTGACTCCACCCTCCACCTTGAGCTTTGCATTGGTTAAACTAAAATAAAGAAGCACTGTCATCAAGGCTCTGGAAGTGTACGGGAGAGAGAAATTACACGCACACACCTGCCAGGTCACCGCTCCTCTGGCTCAAGAGAGAGTCAGCACAGTTACAGTCAGTCCCCGCGCTAAACACTGATTGATTTGTTTTCCCTTATTTAGCTCGAAAAACCCCTCCAAAACCCCCAAGAGCTGCAGAGCGCCGACCAGACACCGACGAAGCAATCTGGCTTCTCGCTCCCAGAGCACACGGCAGCACACTCTGTCTGGAGAGCCCAGGGCTTTGGTGTGCTTGTAGATCGATTGTTTGCCTTGCAGAGAGAGCAAATGATAAAAAATGACCGTGTGTGTGTGTGTGTGTGTGTTTGCTGTGGATGTAAAAATGGCTGTGTGGGTGTAAGAGTTTATGTACCGCATATTCACTGCTTTACAGAAGGCTCTTTTCCCCCGACTACCTACAAACTTTCTTGCATTTAAAAACAATTAGAAAGTGCAGAATTCACAGATTTTGTTCCGTTTGCAGGTGAATTCTGTAATAGCCTCATTTGTAACAGACACACATACTTAATGTGTCGGCTGTAGAGAGGTTTTTCAACATCAATATGCAGCGCAGAGCATTGACAAACATGAGACCTCGGAGTTCTGCGGTGCCAGCAGAGTCATTAGAAAAGCATTCAGTCCAACGCGCTTCCACTTTGTTTGTCGGACATTATGAGAAAGGCCTGAAAGAGTTCAGATTTCAAGTGTGGGTGGCAGATGGAGATGAAGCGTCAAGAACAGCAAATAAAATGTATGAAAGCCTTTCTACAACTCATTTAATGTTTGTGGAATAATAACGTCTGTGGAATAATAACTTTCTCAGCTGACTCGAGACTGGACTTGGACCTGTCCGACTTAAAAACAAGACTTCTGTCAATACACGCAATGTATTCACACTAAACATCAGCTACATGTTCACATTCACCAGCAACATCGAAAATGAACTAAACGCCTCACAGTTGTACGCCTCCGCCAGTCAAGTTGCAGTTTAACGTCTGTCCAAAATGTCATCACATCATCATTTTATCCTACTAGACATTTGTGTAAAATTGTCTTGATTAGCATATTCAGTCACAGAGATCTTTGACCACAACATTCGTATCACTCCCTCCGCGAGTCCAAGTGAACGTTCGTGCCAAATTTGAGGACATTCCCTCAGAGCGTTCCTGAGATATTGCGTTCACGAGCATGGTACACACATAAGGTCCCAGTGACCTTTGACCTTTGACGACCAAAATCATATCACTCTTGTGCCAAAGTTGAAGAAATTCCCTCAAAGCGTTCCTTGAGATATATTGCGTCTTGGAGAACGGGACGGACAGACGTAGATATGGAAGGACAGACAACTCGGAATCATAATGGCGGCCATTGCTGCAGCCTAGCACGGCTGTCGCCGGCTATCATCAGCGGCATAATAAAACACGAGCGAGCGACCAGCGGAATGAATATGTGGAAGAAGGATGGAGGGATACAGTAAGGACAGGAAGCAATAATGAATGCCTGTGCTGAAGTAATAACCTGTCTCTTAGAGCGGCCTGCAGTTTAGCAGATAAAGTGTGCCATTCAGGAGTGCTTCAGGAGTTAAGAAAAAAAAATCATTATCTCAAGTTCATTATTCAGCAAAGTGGGGAAATATCCAGCTGGTGCATGCAATATGATTTTGTCTGTTTTGAAGCAACGTTGTCAAACAAAGTGTTTTAATCCTGTAGAAGCTTGTGAATGAGTGAATTAGTTTATCAACTGAACCTGCCATGTTGCTACATAATCTATGTCTGGTGAAGGCCTCCGGCTGCTTTGATTTGAGGACTGACCTTTTCTCTGCAGTCTCAGAAGCAAAACGGATCACCATGTTGTATTCTCAGCTAAAAAAAACAACTCGTCTATTTTCTTGTATCAGGGGCCTCGATGACCCAACATAACTTGCAGGAGAATGGATTAACCTTTCTTCTCACAGGCCTGCTGTTAAAGTGGGCTGTGCTGTTGATTCTTGAAGTTGGTGTCTGGATTGGTTTTGTTTATTCACATTTTTGTCAGATCTAGATTGTATATTTGAACTTGTATGTACAACTACTAGTCTAGATACTACCTTCTACAGCTCCACCTGTATTTCTCTGATTGGTCCATCCAGCTGTCAGGCTGTGCTGTAGCCTACCAAGCCACACTGAATCGCACAAATAGATGTAACAGGGCACACTGTCGGGCAGTCGCTCTACAAAGCCGCTCATAGAGTTAACCTGAGTTGTACACAAAAACCCAAAAATAGATGCAGACCCTCCAATTGTTTTACGGAAGACATTTGTACTTGTCATGACGAGAAAAGACCAGGTCAAACAGATGGACCTTTGCCATGGAGATTTGGTTTGTTTATCAGCAGGATTACGGAAAAACTGTGGACCCGATTTTCATGAAACTCATTGGAAGTGTATAGCATGGGCCAAGGAACAACCCCATTACATTTTGGAACGGATCTGAATCAAGAGGCAGATACACACATTACTTTCCCTTTTGTTAACATTGCGAGCTAGTACAGGCATTGGCAGAGGTCTGTGCTCTCCGATGTCTGCTGTGAGAAAAAGTCTATTTGGGTGTCGGAAAGGCGAAAGATGGTTTCAGGCATTCTGCAGACACACTTTGTTTGCGGCACACTGAATCCTTGAAAGTGATAATTACTGTATCGTAAGGCCGTAGACTAAAAATAGAACCATTATTAATACCTCCGCAAAGGAGGTCATGTTTTCAGTCAGTTTTTTTGCGGGATTACGGAAAAACTACGAGCCCGAGTTTGACGATATTTGGTGAAAAGGTGTAACATGGGCCAAGGCCATTACATTTTGGAGTGGATTGGCCTTCTAGTTCCATTTCATGCTATTGTGCTATAAAAGAACGCATTCTTTCAAAACGGATTTGCATCAAATACTACTGCATACTTGCATACTTGGGACCAAAGCATCACGTATGGTAGTACTGGTCGGTTTCTGGGGGTTGTGTAGTCTGCACTGTCCATAATGGGAACGACTTGGCCATAAAGACGACTTGGCACCGACACGAGGCACAGAGAGTGGGAGGAATGGCGGGTCAGTGGGTTATGTTTGCCCCGAAGTGCGCTTGGGCAAACATACTTACTACACTGTTTGAATGACAGGTGATCGGCAAGCACTGAGCACCACAAATGGGGAAATATATATAAAATAACAAATATAATGACTGTGTAATGACGTTGTTGCAAAAATGTTGCAAAACCCTCGTTTGAACGTACCATCACAGGAGTTACATCAGAACCCCTCCTCTCTGCTTTTAACATCCACTGCTGGCTGTTGACATTGTCCCTCTCTCCTCCCTTATCTCCCCCCGTCTCCTACTTCTTCTCCTCCCTCCACCTCTTCTCCCATTTCTCTCCCATTTTCACCTTCCTTCCAGTACTTTCTCGCACATTAGTCTTTCGTTGCCATTACATCCTCTGTCTTCTCTCTATCCGCTATTATTCCTGTGATCACAAAGCCGTGCGTGTACCCTGGTGGGATACTGAGGGAGAGAAGTCTGGTCTCTCACATGAGACAGAGGGAGATGATGAGAGAATCAGGTACTTTGTCTGGATGACATAATGCGACTGAATGCAAAGTTTCACAGCCTTAAACTCTGCAATATACACGTCCCTGCCTCTCTCTTCCCCTTTTTTTCTCTGTGAAACTGTCTCATTTCATTCTTTTCATTGTCCCTTAGACCTTCACGTATAGAATCACCCTCTCTTCTTCCTTTCGTCATCTCCTCTCGCTCTTCACCCCTTCCCTTGTGTCTCCGTTCGGGCTAACGTGAATGAAGAAGATATTCCACGAGGTTTGGTTTCGACATCTCAGAGAGTAACAACTCAACAAGAGGCAACAGGGGAGATCCAGGGGTGTGTCTGTGATTTACCTCCCCAATATAATGTGGCCGGCCCAGAGGCTTCTGGGAACAGACAGCAACTCATTTCGCTCACGGATGGATTCTAGATCGAGACCCTGAGCTCCTCCTCGCTGCAGCTGTACATTTGACATATAAATATACAGTATAACTTATGCCATTTGTTGGAGGCTATAATCCAAAGTGCTTTTCAGTATGGAGGGTGGGGATCCAGCGGGAGTCAAACCCCCAACCACGTAAATCTGCAGGCAGTTTGGATTTCTCAAAATGAAAACAACCTTACCCATAAACCTCTGGCCTTGCTCAGTTTGTTTTTAAGAGCAAAGAGAAGTATAAGAGCTGACAAGAAACTGCGATATAGGCCAAAATACACTCTATCAGGTCAGACAATGTGAGCTTTTAGTTCTGGAAGTCTCGTCAAACAGTGACATCCAAGGTAAAATGCAGATGAGATTCTGGTTGCGGATGATGAACCTTTTATAGGTAATGTTTTCTGTGTTTTCTGCATAATCTGCTTTATTTAAACAATTCATTTAGATACAGTATGTATAGCTTTTTTCATTTCTTTACTCAAGTTATTACTCAGATGAAACAAATGAGATACAGGGTGTTGATTGGTTAGAAGTTGTTGTTTGTTCAATTTGGACCAAGCCTCCTGGAGCGCCGGGCTTTGAAGAAAACTTTACATCGTTGCCAAACGGGGGAATTACAACTTCCGGGTCGGTCACGTGACGCCATTGGACCTAAAAAGACTTCTTGAGGTTCATCAACTTCCCAGTAAGAACACTTGAATGGCCCCTATTTTAATCATCAGGCCTACAAGTTGTAAAATTCACTAATAGCTGAATCTATAGTTGTTTTAACTCCTCCGTTCATCTGAATGAGCCCGAAACAAAGGCTGGACTGAGGACTGGGAGGCGGGGTTAAAGGAAACGCTAGCACGCTTGCTCTATGGACAATTTAATCCAAATTTAATACTCAGAAGTCTTTTTTTGTTTCATGCCTTATTGAGTATGTTTCATAGGAACGGGGCCGCACCTCCAACACTGTATCCAGTTCTCTTACATATCCATGCTTTGGACAGTGCCAGGCTAGCTGTTTCCGGTCTCGTGCTAAGCGAAGCTAACAAACACATTTTTCTGCAAGAAAGCAAACAAGTGCATTTCCCAAAATGTCAAACTATTCCTTCAAAGAGTAACTCCACCAAGCTCTAATCTTGCTCTGTCCACAGTGCTACATGTACCTCCTCCTTTTCATTTTGAACTCTTTATTTTCCAAGCAAAGAAATAACTCGCAGCTTGTAAATGGCACTGAGCTGCACTGCACCTTGTCGCGGTTTCTCTGCAGCTGATCAGATCACAGGTCACACTTGTGCTTCTTGACAGCCCGTCTCTCTGTCTGCTGCCTCCGTAGTGTGTGCAGTGTGAAACAGCAGCACACAGTGTCTGTGGCTCGAGGTAGAAGTGTGACTCTGTGTGTGCAGGCGTGTGTTTGAGACAGAGTCCCTGCTGTGTCTGGCTTTCGCAGCAGTTAATCCTAACAGTCATGGTGTGTGCGTGCAGGTCAATTGCAATTTAAAGTGAGTGGCTTCATGTAGTGTAGTTGAAGTATTAAAGGCAGAACATACTGTTATGAGGATACAAAACTTTTCAAACCAATATCTTGATTGATCCCGAATTAGGACTGAATTGTTACCAAATCAAAACATTACAACACAACCAAAAATTTGAACATTTACCAATGGCAGTTTTACATTACCTACATATCGTAGATACAAAAGGGCACATATTTTCAAGAATTTGCCCACTTCCAAACTAAATTACTTGAGTCTTGTATGAACTGGCTGTTTTTACTATGAGCTCCTTTCTGTCCTTGTCCTTCTGTGCCTTTTCCATACCATCCATCATCCACTGTGGTCACAGCGGACGAGGATTTCAACTGAAATATTCTTGGCATCACAAAAAAAAGGCAGAAAAAAAAATCAATCATCAGGGCAAAATTTGAACTGGCTTTGATGGGGACGCGAAGGAAGGAAAAATCTGCTTTTGCAAGAGATTTTTTTTTTTTTAAGAATATGGGCTACCCCTTAATTATCGCTAAAACCCAGAATGTTCCATATGCTTTGAGGCCACGTGACGCCAAGACGTCTCTCTTCAAATGAGACAAAATCATAAAACAAAAAACAGTGATTCATTTTCACCTATAAAAAGTGCTATCCCGGGGAAAGCTCTGTAAACGATACGCTCCTCTCCGATGGATGGTTTTGAATGCGTGGACCCTTGAAACCTTAGACCACAGGGCCACTTGGTTTTTGTGGAGCGTGTCAGTAAACCCCCCCCCCCCCCCCCATCAGGGAGAAAGCGATATTTTGCAGCGACAGGGGAATTACCCATCACCACAAACCTCATCTCAATACCCTAATATTCAAAGGACCTAGTGAGAGGGGAGGGGGGAGATGAAATGAGAAATGAAGTGAGTTATATCAAATGAAGCGACTCTCCATCAAAGGCAGCTCACAAATCGGTTTGTAAGGACAGAGAGGGAACAAAGCCAGCTGCCCTGTGCACTCACACGCACTCTATCTCTAAATGCCTCCCCTTGTTATTTGTCAGCAGGGTCAGTGGCTCTGATTGAAGTGGAATTGGATCCACGCTGGTTGATCTGGTGACCAGTGCCCCCGCTGGAAGCAACATCTGGCAGGATTGGTTTTAACCTTGACTGCCCTTTTCCGTCCTGTCTTGCTTCACTGAGAAACAATACCTCGGTAATCAGCTCTGCTACAAACATTGTTCATACTTGTACTGCTTCTGAGTTATCTCAGACCCGACCAGGACATGAGTCAAAAAATGTCAAGCGTGGCAGAAAAAGTCAGATTTGATGGAGGTTGCTGGTTAGAAAATGGTTACGTTCACATTAAGTCTGTAGCATGGCTGGTTTGTAGGATGGTAATACTTCCAGTTTGCTGTTCATCCTACACATCTGTATATATTTACACATGTGTTGTAAAAAAAGCAAGTTATAGAATGGCAGTAGCTCAGAGTATAAAAATAAATGTACACACAAGGAAAGTAAAGATAAGCGTCAGAGTGTCTTTGAACAAGGTACCTTACACTCAAAAGTGCAAATGTTCGGCACTGGTAAGCTTCTTATATCTGCTAATAATTCAGAGTCAAGTGCTCTCTTCGTATCTAAATCCAAAGTTCCGGTGAACACGTCCTCTCACATTGTGCCTCTGAACGCTCACATTTTCAGGGATGTGCATCACCTCCAGTTCCTGCAATACCTAACAAGTGTTGGAGGTAGTTCCCACAGCCAGAGTGACCTCAGACTGGACAGGTAAACACCCGCTGACCCTCAGTAAACAAAGCCAGCTATTTGGTGAACACAGGGCTCCTTATCTCAGGAACCTGTCCCGGGTCTTTTAAAGTTTGGAGTACGAAAGCATGAGCACGCTCCTCGAATGGCACCTTTAGTCATTAGAGCATCTGGAACTGCAATTAGACCACCAATGGACACTGAAGCCCCATAGTATATACTATAATAGTGAAGATGCTAAATTAAATAATCTAAAACACATCTGGCCCTCTAATATAACTACTGAATTGGAGTGTATTATCTATTCTATCTTCTAAAAGAAAGTCAACACCTTTATTCACTTTTACCATGGAGGGATCATTTTCATATCAGAAATCGTGACACTGTGCGGTTGACACATCCAATTTTCCACACGAGTAACTGAAATTTTTGCAAGAACCCGCAAACCTCAACAAGGAAATCAGATGTCAGTTTTGCATGGCTCCAGCTCACCATCACCGCTCGGACACAGTCAAGCTGTCAGTCAGAGGTTTGTCTGAAAGTGTGTCTGAAAGCTTCCAGGAGCTGTGCCAGCATAAAGTCCTCGGGGGTCGACCTTTGCCCCCGACCATTTGTCAAACAAACAAGTAGTAATGCGTCTCTGGGACTGGAAAGCTACCTCACCTTACCCCGAGCCCCGGAGGAATGCGACAGCCGGCATGTTGGAAGGCTGTGCAACAGTGAAGCAACATCAAAAGCTGATATGGTCAATTAGGTCTGCAACGACTGAGGGAGAATCAGAGTGCTGGGCTTTGCGACGGGGGGCTTGGTGGGGTTTTAGAGGCTAACGTGAGAAGTGACTTGCAGACAGTCAATGTCCCAGCGCTCGTGGAAGTAACGGGAATACAATTGTGCAACTACGGCTGATTGATGATCATTGCATCGATCACAAATAACCATTGCTTTGCATTTATTTTTCTTGCCTGCTGTTTTACCCACGTTTGAAGGGCAATTTATCTCCAGTGGCACAAAATGACAATAATATATCTGCAGGGAGCTAAACGGACTGTTGATCGATACCAATGACTCAATGATTCAGAAGCAGAGAGAGAGAGAGAGAGAGAGAGAGAGAGAGAGAGAGAGAGAGAGAGAGAGAGAGAGAGAGAGAGAGAGAGAGCGAGAGAGAGAGAGAGCGAGAGAGAGAGAGAGAGAGGCGGTGAGTGTTTTGTCTCTGAACATCAGTGCATCCTTTTCAATCCATACAGACTCAATGTTCAAACCAAAGCTTCAGCCAGTCCCAGGCGGATCATTCCTTTCCTCCCTCACTCACTACTTGATTAGTTCCAAGTCATTTAAGGTAATAAGAGAACAAGGGATAGGGAGGAAGAAAGCAGAGTGCATTTCTAACAAAAACACAAATGCGGATTTGATTCATTCTGCCTTTGGGGAGATACAGCAGGGTCCTGTTGGCTCTGTTTTAAATAGTGGTTTAAAAGTTTTGGCCACAATCAGACTCACTTTGTCCCCTGAGAATAATGAATACAGGTAAATATGCCTCGGTGGCATCGGTGCAAAATCATTTCAAAAGTCATTTTGTGGCAGAAAATGGTGGCGATTAGATTATCACTGTTTTCATACATTCACGGTCAAACGAAGCCCTCCAACCGTTGATGGGTGTGATCTGTGTACTCCCGATTCCTAGAACTGGGAAGGACGTTTCCTGTTAGCAAACAACACGGCACACACAAGTCTTTTGGCTTTGCGTTTGACGATATAGTCCGATGACAAGCACACTTCGCCGCCGGTAGCTCTTTTTCAGGGTTCGCCTTGAGGATCAAACCACCAGCTGGCCTGAGTGTGCTGCGACAGGAGGACAGAGCCTCCTCGGGAGAAGCCAAGCTTGCTTGTTTACAGCATGACTGAAAGGAGCCAGCAAACAAGCCTCCATGACCGCTGGTAAACACAATTAGCATGCCATAAAAGATGAATGGCGTGTCTGTGTAATTGTCAAAAGGAATTATGCGCTGGGAACAAACCGGAGAAATCTTTGCAGAGGGGAGACGCTGTCGAACTAATTACGGTTTGACAGTAGTCATCCTGTTTTCTGTTCCCTTCCTTGCATATTGAACAAAGCAGAGGCTCGAGTAAGCGTGTTTGTTACACATCATTAACCACTGTATCATGTTACATTGCCACTAATGCGCCGAGACAAATCTCCTTCCCTCCAATGTCCCTGATAAGCTCCCTCTCTCTCTTATCTCGCCTCCTGAAGAGTATCAAACATTTGCCTCATTAGGATATCAAAGTCTTAATAAAGGCTCTTTATCTCGTCCCAGCCAGACCCAGCTAATTGAATCCAGAGCCAGATAGCGATCTAGTAAGTGTGTCAGTGGATTAGTAGGGCCTGTCACCATGGTAACCCAGGAGGAGGTGGAGGACTGAAGTTGCTTCCTGGGTTTTTTGCCTCCAAATGACTCTGCAGAGCGTCCTCGCTCAATATCCGCCTGATAACGCTTCCTTCCGGAGGCGAGCGCCGCGATCCCTCATCTTTCTCAACATGCGTCAAGCAGGAAATGAGACCAGATGTAAAACATGACAGTTCACTGACTTGAGACCTCCTTGTTGCCAGGCCATTGTCAGCTTGTATATCTGATGAAAACAAGAAACTTTTCATTTGGAAAAGAAAAGACGAACCCCAGGGTGTCCCTGTCTCTTTGTGAAGCTTTCATACCCTCCTTTTATTAAGTTCTGTTTGCTCCCTTGATATGCCAATCTCAACCCCCTCCCCTTATGTTTGTGTGTCCTACATTCTTGTTTGCCTTTCTTTTATTTGCTCCTCCGTTCTGGATCGGAGGATGTGAAATCATTCGGCGCCGTGCAGCGGTTTGCTGGCTGCCTCGGTTTGCCAAGGACCTTGAAATGTGGGGAGAGTAACTTTGACACAAAGTCGTGCGGCGTGCCGAGATCAGGACCTTGAGAAAATCGAGATGTTGCGGTGAGACGCAACACTCGACTGCTTCTGGTCACGAGGCGTGGCGGCGGCCTTGTCTGGGGTGTTGGCCTTAACTGGCCACAAACACCAATGTATGGTCAGAGAGATGGTCAACATAAACGGCTTCATGAGGCATGTTTTTCCTTGGGCTCTTGGTGTTGGATTTTCTGTTTGGTGGCTTTAATTCGTTCTGCAACTACCCAAAAACTTCTTCCCTTCATTTCAAAGATATTAGACAGATACGGAAATGTAAAAGGCATCATTTTTGTGCACTAAAGGATTTTTCACTCCAGGAAAAACTATCAGACACGGAGGATTTTTAATTTTTTAATTTTAATTTTTTAATTTTAAATTTTTTGAATAACATCGATTTACTGGAGGAAAGATATATTTTGAAGTAAATGTTTTTACTTTCACTATTCATTGCTGCTTGATTCTGGACTTCTGTCGAATCACAAAAATCCCTGCAAATCATTAACTCTCTAATCCCTGCCAGTCCTCTCTCTTCCCAACATTTCCTTTCTCATGAACTCCCACAGTGTCAACTCCTGCTTCTCCCAGGGGCATCTTCCTCTTCCTCCTCCTCCTCCTACTCCTTTGTCTTGTGAGAAATGGGCTTCTCCATGCTCAGAGAACGGTTACAACACAGGAACTACTGCTGGCCGAGGCAATCCCGCCTGGATATCATGTCAGTGGTTGCTCAACTGTGGAAGTGCATCTTGGGAATGTGCTCAACGGGTGAATCTGGAGGCCCAGAGACAAGGAGGATAAGCTAGAGGCTGGTTTGTAGTCTTCATTGGAAGCAAGTCTTATAGATTAGACAATTAGTGCCTATTTCCGGTTTTCAAATTTGCTAAATTTAAAGAAAAATGCAATTGTTTTGCATATTAAGCCAAAACAAGTGTGCAGAAAGTGCCTTTAGTGATTCATCTTTACACACCATCTACCCTCAGCTGCCGTGTCGAGCCGTCTTAACTGGGATAAGCACACAACAAGCCAGGTTTGCTCAGCGCTGAACTGGATACAAGCCTAAAATACATGAAAAGGCTACGGCGGGGAGGTGATTTGAAACGAGCCGGGCGGAGCTGGAGAGCTTCCAAACAGGTGCTGCTGAGCCGGCGTCCCAACAGGAGGCTGTAGACGAGTCAGACAGTGTGTGTGTGTGTGTGTGTGGGGGGGGGGGGGGGGGGGGTGGGGGCTGGAGGAAGGTTTTTATGCTTATTATATTATCTTATCCTCTTGGGAACCTGTTCCTGATCTGCTGCTTCCTGCTTCGGGGGAAGATAAAGGACAGAGTTGGACAGATAAATGTGGCCTAGTCAAAGTGATTGTGTGTGTGTGTGTGTTTAGACAGGAGTTATGTCTCAAATGATCATAATACACTTTTGAAATTTTGCCGAAGTAAAATGGGAATCCACGTGTTTCCATCGATTACTTTTGTGGCTATAAAAACATGACACGATTACTTAATTAATCAAACCCCAATAACTGATGATGGTAATTCTGTTGCAGCCTCCCACTTGAGTGGGCAAAAGACCGCTTCTGTTTGTGCGTTTCTGGAATCTGGTCGAAAAAACCTCTCAGAGAGACACACACTTCAAGCAGCGAGGTGGTTTGAAGCGTCACAGGGGGACTGACAGGTATGGATGGGCGAGTTATTGTCGGCGGTGCTTTGCGTTGCAGGTGGGATTCTGAGGAACCCAAGCCGACCACTGGAGGAGACTTCAGAGGAAAATGTCAACATCGACGGCCTCTCAGACAGACACACATACACACACACACATGTGATTGACACAAATGTTAAACTCGCCTTTGAGGTTTAACAGGGATGTTTTGCCGCCAGTGCACTCACACACCCACAATCACTCCAAGTGACGGGATTGTCTTTGAGGTGTATCTTATTTTGTCCGCTAGCTCTCACATAACACATACACACACACACACACACACACACACACACACACACACTCACACACAGTACATAGGATAAATCCAAGTGACACGGTTGTCTTTGTGGAATATCTTATTTCACCTGTTAGCACTCACACAGCTTCAACTGCTCTGTTTGCCTTTGTTGCATATCTCATTTCATCTGCAGCTCACACACTAACACACACACACACACACAAACACACACTCCAGAGGCTGCGGCTGTCTTTGAGATACACCTCCAGACTCTTCTCAGCAAAAGACAGAAAGTCTTTTCTCAGAGTTCTGGGCTGAGCGAGGCTGCCTGTAAACTCTGGTAGCATCACAGTGTGACTTCAAACGCAGACGTCAGACGGCTCTCAGTGCATGCAGTGTTGAGACTGAGGCTCCAGAGGAAAGACACTCAATCACACACACAAACACACACAGGTTAAATAAAGCTAAATGGAACAGTTGTCTCATTTGACTTTTTTCTGCAAAACAAACGGTACAGAAATACTAAATACTAGGAATGTCTTTCATTGAAAGAAGCCTGTGGTAGTGGGTCACTGAAACCTTTTCCCAGCCCTCTAGATGTTGTGCATTTGAATGTGCCTGCAACAGAGCCAAGGAACTTTACTCTTCTTCCTTCCTCTGATAACAGCGAGTTTGAAGGTTATCTTTCAGCCAGATCCGAATTGAAAAGGCACTTCTAGTTGTGTCTGTGCGACAAACAAGCCGGCCAGACGCTGTCCTCCTCGGTCATTCCTGTCGCTTCCTGCTGGGGCGAGCCTCGACCTCGCAACATCAAAGCAGAGATGAGCTCCTGTATCGCCGGGGCCAAGGCTTTTTCTCTCTCAGCTGATAGGAAGGATAAGTCTGGTTGTCTACTTGAGACAAATTGTGGCCCAAACATTTGGCCCAGATGTATGTATATGTCTAAGTGCATTTAAAATGTACTAAATACCAGTAACATATTTATTGAGCGATTTTAAAAGAGAATATTGCAGAATGCTCAAGAAAGATTATTATGAGAACCTTAAATACTCTTTCAAAACAAACCACTGAAAATAAGGTTGAGGTTGAGCTTGAACAATCACAGAGAAGTCATATCATGTAGAACTGATTAAAACAAAACTGAATAAAAAAACAACAGAGAAAGAGGTATTCTTTCTTTCATCAGAGCAGCCGGCGGAGGACGATATGAGAGACGAGAGAGCAATGTCACAGAAAGGAAAACATCACAACACTACATTAAGCAGGAGACTTCTCCAGCCACGCAGTAACAAAATAGGCTGCTATTATCATGATGAACTGCTGAGCTTATGAATCTCATAAGCGCCTGCAAATATCGCCAAACGGCACAGATACTGAGACGGGCGGAAAAAACTGGCTTAATTATACATTTCTATTCCTCGCTGGGTTTTGTTGCCACGGGCCAGAGAAGAGCTCTCGTCTTAGTCACTGCGTCTCGCCATTCGTCTGTTTGCCCATTTTTGTCCACCAACTATAAACGCTAGGACAGAAAGAAACAGCAGCTTAGCGCAAAATGAACAGGGGAGAACGAGGAAAGAAGCCGTAAGAAGCTGCTACATGACCTGCGTCTTAATCAGCCTGTTAAGGGTCTTATTTTCCAGGAACAATTATCCTCGTCTTCATTTTCCTGCCCTCTCTCCCGTCACCATTTGCAAGATAACTCTTTACGGTTCATGAGTATTTTCCTTTCCCTTATAGGTTTATTGCAACTTGGTCTCTGGATTTGCAGTTTTGGCGATCTTTTCATTTAGCTATGACGAACACTGGCGTACCAAAGTGGTTGCTGAGGTCTGGGATCATGGCAACGCTACCGCAAAGTCTGATGGGGCGAGAAACCCTAGAGGCCAGATGATGAGACAGGTTGTAGACATGCTTACAGTTGAGCCAATTTATCTCGTTTACTGTATTTGAAGGTCAAACTGGAACTGGCCAAACCTGAAATATTCCTTATTGCACAGGAAGACTTGGTTTTGTGCCTGTTTATAGACCTTTTTAGCAACATTGCCATGTTCTGAGATCTCAGGAGCTAGTTTGGCGCAAATAGTACACAATTACGTTTCCAATCAACTAAACTGCACTCTCAATTACGTTTTAAAGGAAATGCGTTTTTTCCTGGATTTGAAACACGTGATTCAATTTTGTAAATTTAAATAAAACAAAAAATTAAACGCTACAAAACGACTTAGTTAGGTTTAGACAACAAAACTATTGGTATACTACTATTACAACTGTTAGGTTTAGTAAAACATGTTTTGGCTTAAAATGACTACAAAACTGAGATAAAACGAAACAAAAACATAGCAACAATCTCACGTGGGACACAAACGGCAGGGTGAAACAGTGTTTTTTGTGATTCTGTGATTTGGAGTAAGTTGTATGGGAACATGATTTTTAGGAGACAGGGCTGCATGTTGAGTACAATGCCAGTATTATTCCCCCGCTTTGGAGAGTAGCTAACGCCAATGCATGCGCTAAACAGCTATGTTTGTATAAGTACCGGTATTCCCTCTCGAAGTTTGATTGCTTCATTTGCATATGTGTTTACATGTTAAATCAATATTATGCATCGATGAGGAATGTTTCACAGCAGTAAAACCAGCTATTTATCCCCCATCTGGTCTCATCAGCCCATGTTTGTGATTTGTTGTCTTTTATTAAATTCATTCCTCATTGAGAACGGAACTGAACTTTGAAGTGGATCAGAGCTGGTCAGAGAGCCAAGTCAACAGTTGATTTCTCTCCATGTGAAATATATGCGAACTGGCAATCGAGGTCCTCTCACATTCCCGCTATAAAAAACCGGACCACTGAAACAATTACGACCGCATCTAAATTAGCCCCGCTGCACCCTCCCTAAAAAACACAATCCATCAAGAAATGTGAGGGAGAGCTGCGGCCTGCATTTCCTCACTGCTTAATGAAATGCCTGGGTACAGTCTGAAACAGCTTTCAGCTTCCCAGAGGAAAAGAAAATCTACAGAAGGCTATCAGACAGAGGTCACTTTGCTTTGCACAATCTCCACACATCAGCGGCGTTTCCTCACAGATGTCCTCCTCAAATATTCCAATTAAAATTACACAAATCAATGCCCTTGTCTCAATCTCACTATACAACAGGCCTGTGGAAAAATAAAAAAACTCCCTCAGCATTCTTGCGCGGTCTGCAAACTGACAGAACGTCTGTACCGGTGCCATATGCTTTATGATATGGGCTCGAAATGTAGTCAAGACTGTTGCTGTTTATTATGCTGCTATGAAACCGTTTCCAAGTAAGCACTGTGTCAAATGTGCCTCTGGCTGTAAAGACAAGTCCTTTGAGGTGCTGGATTTTCTTAGTTAACCTGAAAACTTGCAATATAACGATGGAACCAGATTGAGGGAACACGATTGTTGCGGACGTATCCTTGAAAATAGTAAATCCCAATTCGGTTCAGGGGGTTCCTACAAATTGGCAACTAGAAGGGTGTGTTGCAAATGTAAACATACCGGATGGTATGCAACAATCTTAGCAACTTCTGAGTACAAACAAGAGTCTACAGCTAGCATCTATGTCAAGCTGTACTTGGGCACAACGGGGTTTACTATTGCCCCAATACATTTGTAAGCTTTCCAGGACCGTGGTACAGAGAATAGACTGCGGGCATTGAGATCATTTTGCAATTCAAGAAACTAGAAATGTGATGGAGTTTTTTGTGTTGCATTTGAGAGCTAATTTCTAAGGACATTTAGTTCACTTGTTGCCATATCATTCCTAATGACTCCTAAAGAAAGCCCCCCCTGAACTTGTGTGTTTACAGCATGCACGGAGTCTAAGGACGTGAAGCAAAACCTCTTTGTTACTTACCCGTGCCTCCCTATCTCTCTCCCTCTCTCTCTCTCTCTCTCACTCCCTCTGATAGTCTCTAATGCTCTCTCACCCACTCTTTCAGTACTTTGCTGACAGCTTCAAGGCCCTGCTCTCTGAACTGAGCGGGCCTTGATGCTGCTAATGTTCCGTGTATCTGCCGGACCAAACTCACAGTGTCTTGTCTGTGTGAGTGAGCGTGTTGGAAATTCTGACTTCTTAAAATGAATAATACAATGGAGCAGGCCTCAAAGTGATTATTTCAAGGAGGAAACTGTCTCCACCCCAACTTTCCTCAAATTTGACACAACACAAAAGCGCATTATTCATTACTTGAATATATTGCTAAAAGTAACAAGTCTTCCATGCCGAGCGAGCCAAAGTTCCCAAATACTATTGGCATATGGTGGTGTGGGTGAAAGGATTTCTTATGGTGTCTATGTTTCCCTGCTCTTTTTTTCTGAACTGGTCCAAAAGAACATACAGAGGTTGCAACTACGAGCCACTGGCTGATCATTTCCAGCTTCTGTCTCAAAATAGAAGGGCAACAAGACACAGAACAGCAGCTCCTCTAGCAACTACAGCACATTCAGGATGAGGGAGCAGTATTATGGACAGACAGCCGCTGAGCTTCCAGATAATGTGTGCAGTGTTTACGAGGCTGCGCACAAGGGGTCTGAGGCTCCCGGCAGCTGATCGGTGTAAACAACCCCTATCAGCTGACACCAGCCTGTTGGGGCACAGAGCAGGCGACCACCTTTGAGATTTTCTACGATCCTCTAAGTTCCAGACGTTTAGAAAAGCCTGATGTTTGTGTCTCTGGGCCTGAGAGATAAACAAAAAAATAAAAAGAACATTGCTGAAAAAAGACGGCTTTTGAATTTTTGTGATTTACAGCGAAAACATGTTGCACCATAAAAAAGCGGCTCTCGGGCCATGACGTGTTTGCAGCGGGCCGCGAGGAAGATTGGATCTAAGTCTGGATTTTGAAACGTTTTTATTTATCCAGGGAAGGTTGACTTAGCGTGCAGCAGCTCCTTACTTCATACTCACAATGTTCCACGCTTTCATGTCTGAAGTCCTCATCTGTTGGCTGCTGACTGTTGACGTCCAGTGCCTTCCTCAAGTGCACTTATGCAGACTTAAAAGCTTTTTCATTTAAATTCCCCCATCCCACATTGAAACCACAGTACTTCTGTGACCTCTGGACTGCCTTCTTTCTCAAAGCTTCAGCGACTGAATGAAGACACTAGCTGTAGAACGTGTGTTTGTGTGTTTGTGTGTGTGTGTGTGTGTGCGAGAGGATGGTTGCGTGGTGGAAACTGAAGGTGGAGTGGAGGACAAACAGAGAAAAAAAAGAAATCTGCTCTTTCACAGTGAAATCTCCAAGTTAAAAGCTTAAGAGGAGGCTGTTGACCGGATGCCAGGGAGTAAAATCAGGAAGAAACGCCAACTCCTAACTGCCTCAGGGTGAGTGTGACTTATCGAAGCATGCAAAGAGTATTGACACTGAAAAAAGAAAACGTGCCACCAGTCGGCTTTGCTGACGGAGACTTTGTGCGATTTTTCCACTGAGGACAGATGGAGGCTCGCCGCTAAAGAGAACTCACTGGGAAGCCTGTGCAGTCGTGACGCAAGAGGGAACATAATTCTACATGTCACAGGGCATCAATAAATATGTTAAAATATTTTAACAGATTTCCCCTAATTACACCCCTTCTGACCTCTGGATGCCATGCTGCCTTTGGGCCGACCACTTCAGGCTTGTGTTGAAACAACCGCAGGGTAATTCCTCACGTCGAGCATCCAAGTTCGCCCGGGATAGTTTTATACGGCCTCACCGGCTCAGCAGCCACTTCCAAGGCAAACATACTTTCACCCAGTGCGGCTAATGCTCCGGCCCAAAACGTCAGCTGAGGTGTCTTGTGCTGAGGACAGACGGAGTGCAGCCACTAAGTAAGCTGGCTGCTGTCTCGGCTCGGTGTTTGAGCTTGGCAGGCTTGAGGACAGCGGTGGAAAATGTACCCATAATTCCCTCCTAATGTTCCACCCACCTCTTGATACACCGACTGTCTGCTGACAAAATGACTCATTTCGGCTTAAATGTCCCTCTTTCCTCTAACCACCTTGTCTCTTCTTGGTGGTGACAGCTCCAACTAAAGCAAAACACTTAATAATGTTAAACATTACTTGTATAGTTATTACACGTTAAGATTGATTTATTCTGATGAACTCAGACAAATGGAAATCTCTGGCTCCGCTAGTCCATGTCGTTGTGTCCTTGGGCAAGACACTTAGTCCTGATGGGCAGGTGGCACCTTGCATAGTCTTCCCTGCCATCAGTGGATGAATGGGTGATTGATGACATGTAGTGTTAAAGTGCTTTTGTTGGTTATAAGACTAGAAAAACGCTCAATGAGACAAAAAAAGACAGAAGCAGGGCCATGGTTTGACTTCAGGAAATACTGCAGTTGTGAACACCATGTCAACACACTCGCACACACACACAAACCCTATCAAACTGATAGTTTTTTCCCACTGCTCCATTTGGAACCGTTATCCTTTCACAAGATGAAAAGTTTAAGAGAGCGTGCGATGCGAGGCCTGCTGCTGCTGCAGCCAAACATTGGAAATGTCAACTTCCTGGCAAGCACTGATCACCTTTAATCATCATATTGTAACAGCACTTTCCCTTCAGGCTTGAGCGGCATAATGGTAGTGCTGGTGAAGCCTTCGCCGCTGCTGCGATATTAATACAATGCATACCGCAATACCTCTTGTGTTGCTCTCCAGATAAAGCTAGCAAATTGCCTCTGTAAGTCACTGCCAAGGTTTGGGGTCTTGTTTTCACCAGGGCCACCCATGCTAACGCTACAGTGTGCTCCGAGGCGCTGCTTTGACATTTTCACTGGAACATCTGTGAAAATGTCAGACATAAAATGGAATAATCTTCAAATCCTGTGGAATGCTAGCACCTAGCCCTTTGAAGGGTAACTGTGGTTTGTGGGGTCGTTTGCAGCAGTTAACTGTATGTATGTGGGCAAATACAAAGCAAGCCGGTCATTATATCATGACCACTTACACATTGGGGTTTTGACTTGACCGGTCGGAGCCTATTTTGCAATAATGAGTGGCTTACTGGACATTAGCCTGCTGCTACACAGCTACTGGATAAATAGACTGAACACATTGGAACTCTTCCTTACTAACGATTTTCATACATGATAAAGAAATCTACAACGTCCGCAGGATTGCAGCATCTGGAGCTAGCACCCACAGGCTACAGTAAATTGTCAACGAAATGTAACCATGGCAGCATAAGCAGACATACACAGTATACACACACACTGTGAGCAACCTGTTGAGTTTACAGAAGGAGCTAAGCGCTATGATCAAGCGTTTGGCAGTTCCAAAGTTTGATTGCATAACCTGCAGTTATAAAAATACACACACTCGAACTATTGGGCCATAAGATCCGTTAACAAGATGGGTGTTGAGCATACTAAGCTGTAAAAATGTCTACATGCTGCTTTGCCAAAGGCAGAGGAACCCTCCCAAAATGGGGGTGAAGTGGGTTGGTATTAAGAGTAAACAACTGTGTTATTAAAGAGTTACAGCCCGGGCTTTCAGCGCCAAGTGCTACGCCAGAGTGGAGACCTGGGAAAAGGAGGCTCACACACACACCCACACATAAAAGGCAATCGCACGATCCTCTCTCTTTTTCACACACTCACAATCTACTCACAGTGAATACACATGCACACATACAAATGTACACAAAAAGAGAGGCTGACACGTGCTTTCATTTCATACACATGTATGCATGCTAATTGATAGCATGGAGTTTATAAAAGATAAAAGCTGCAGTCCAAGTTCCTCCTAAGACGTTTTACAAGAACCTGCAGCAACCAACAGTTTAACTTTCCAGCCTGTTTGAGACACATGTAAATATTAAGACTATCGGGCCTTATCATGCGACTATCAGGCCTCACCTGAAATCAATGAAAACTCAGTAACCGAAAGAGTAAGTGGACAAATGTGAGCAAGCTTTACAAGGTGCACACCACCAAAAGAGGAACTTTCTACAGAGCAGTAGTTACAGTCAGAATCATTTCGCTTTGTCTAGCGATGCACCTATACGTGCTGATATCAGTCCTATACTGACTCAAACAACCGGATCGGGTATCGGCTACAATGGGCTGAGCTGGTATCTGATACCATTGTTTTATTATCTCACAATTGAGCCTACCTATATCCATGAATTTATTTGTTACACTCTGTTTTACAAAGTTAAGAAAGCAATGTTTATCTGAAGTTAGATGTTGCCTTACACAAAAAGCAACAATCCCAGATGCCTACAGCTTATAAATGAAACACTGGTATTGGATTAGCGGTATTAGCCTAAACCCAAAACCCAGGTATCCCAAGTATCGGGGGGCAAAAAAGTTGGATTGGTGTATCCCTAGCTTTGTCCCAGTACTCACCATTAACTCTCATGAACTCTCATCAACCTTTGGTTTCTTCTGGCCCTCCTAAAATACCTCTACAATGAGAAGTAGTGAAGCAATTCCCCTACTGAATTACATTACCGTCTAAATAATCTTTATACTTGAGCGATCACAAGTTGCTGTAGGTAGTTTCTGCTTGGAGGGAAAGCTGAACAGTCTTTTAACCAAGCAACGTTTTGTACTGGAACACCACTAGGCCAATCCGAAGGAGAAATGAGGAAATGGGATGCCAGCTTTATCAGCACACACCTTGGGGTTTTCTATTCCGCCCTACCATCTTTGTCCGGGTCGGGTCAGAGCAACGGATATCCTGTTAAATTAAGCCCTGGATTTTTATGTCAAGTCTGTCAAGCAGTTTGTGAGTACCAATTAACCAAGTCAATCCTGCTGAACACCCACTGTTCTCAATGTTTTCCAGCAACCTTCATGGTGAGAGAGTGAGAGGAAGGGACTGCTGGGTGGGAGTGTAGCCGCTGCTGGACCGACCCAGATATCAGTCATCGAGTGGAGGTTTGTTGGATGTGGGAGAGGACATTACCTTTCAACCCAAAGGCCCTATCTCGCTCACACTTTCTCTTGTGTGTGCCGGGGAAGAAATGCTGTATGGGATTGAGGAGCAGCCAGCCAGAAGGCCCACTGAGACCAGCCCTTCCTGCTCCTGCTCATTCAACACATCTGAGCAGTACAGCCATCACGAGGATAACTCAAACATCCTGGTGAACAGTACAGTCAGCACAAAGACCGGACCCTGCGGCCTTAGTTAGTGTAGCCAGTCTGCTGGTACCCAACATGAAGGCCCTCCTCCAGGTGCTTCGTACAAATAGCCCCATCAGATACATGGGAACAACACAACGAATCAAGCTTGAATGTTCACACTGTGAAGTAGGTGTCAACTTTGTGTAAATCCAACATAATAACAAGCCCAGCTAATAGCAACTATGAAGTATTCACATTCAAAGCCCTTAAACAGCTCTTCTACTGGCTGAGAAAGACGTTTCATCTTTCCCACACTTCCATTACTGTGTGTCCAACAGCTTCTCCCTCTCTGCCTCTCCTCCCTCTCTGTGGTCTGGGCTATTCTATAACACACACTGTGTATGCTGCTACCTGTGCCAGAGGCTCCTTACCCCCTAAACGCTGTTACTCAAGCCTCCTCCCCAAGACTAATGGTCCCTGTCAAGCTCACGGAAATTAATATCAACTAACGCTGATCTGACGACAACAAGGGAAGAAGGGGCTATGTTTGCTGGTTTCCGTACTTCCATAAACCTGCTCACACTCATCCAGACGCTCCTCTGTGATTCCCTGTGCATGGCTCGATGGATGGAATGATTGTGGGTGGGATCCAATGTTGGTCAAAAAGGAATACACTCCAAGTCAGTGGGGCCCCAAGGATCCTTGCGTATTACAAATTTCCAAAGAATGGTCCGAATTGTATCTCTGTAGGTTATCCTGTACATGAAGCACCTGGCCCACAATGCACCACCTCCCGACCCTATAAGATCAGCCTGGAATATGCTATTAGACTTTTACCCTCAATCCACTTCCTCTCCTTCTTTGTCTCTCTCTTTCGCTACTTAATTAAAATGCTTTGACTCCAACTGTAACCTAAAGATTAATAGAGAGAGAATATGTAGCTCCTTAAATCATGGCGCACGGCAGTGTCTCTGATACAACTACCACTCTTTGTCCTCTCCCTTCAGGATCACACTTTTCCTTCCCACTGTCCAAATGTCCTCCCCCCTCCGCCCTCTTGGTATCTTACCTTCAGTTGTCATATCCACAAGGCCACGAGGAGGGAGCCAGATGCAGAGAGCGATTAAGGTTTTAAACTTGAATGAGGTGCCTGCATCTGCTTCCAATCCAGAGGGAAGCTAACTCCTACCATCCCCATCTTCTTTGAATAAATACTGAATAATAAAAGAAACCCTCCCTTCTCTTGAGTGGCCATCCGTCTGCCTGATTGCTTTCAACCCTCGTACTTCCTGGTTCGACAAGGGTAGAATGACCTTCCCTCTCCAGTTAGGACAACAGAGTCATGGGCAAGTCATCTTCTGGTAAAGTACCGTGCATCAGCCTCTCCACATGAATCATATCCTCTTGGCTCCCTCTAATTGCCCTCAAATTATATTTTTCCATCCCTCTCCTTGACTGTTCTCCCCAGTGCATGTTCCCCCCTTTAAGTTATAATTGTCTACAAATTATTCTTCAGTGCTGGCAATTAACTGTGGCATTAACCACTGCAATACTTATATTTTTTGTTAATATTGTTTGTTTCAAGAGCATGACTCAAAATGAAGCTTAGGTAGTCAAGAGGTATAAGGTACCCACCATGGGCTATATTGTCCCTGGTTCAAATCCAGCAGTGGACCTTCATTGCATGTCATTCCCCAACTCTCTCCCCCCATTTCCTGTCAGCTCCCTAGTACTGACTCTCTAATAAAAGCATAAAATGCACTAAAAATAATAAAACAACAAATAAAAGAAGCTGACATGTTGATAGAGTTGGACAATGTCTACAAAAGAAAGAAATCTTACACATAACCTGTCTTCGTTTTGCTCTAGATAGAGGCTTGCAGCTGAACTTTGTGAACTGCTTGTAGACATCTGCATAGGAAAGTAGCGCGGAGCTTTACAAAAGCCTCTTGTCGTTTATCTCCGATGGGGCAGCTGGCTTTGGTCGGACAAGCTGTTGGCATGTGGCCCGCTAGCACGTGAACCCTGGTGGCTGCTACAAGGAACCTCTTGTCCTCTTATTACGACTCCAGTAATGAGTCTCTTCAGTCCAAGATGGCCGACAGCCCTTCCTCATCATAAAGGGATTATGAGGGAAAATGTTTGCTCGTTTGCACAAGCTTTCTGGACCACCACAAATCTGCCTTACAGGCCAATGTTTGACCTGAACCCTCAACCTATGAACCCATCACTGAGGCAATGGCCTTCCAGTGCTGGCAGAGACAAAGATTCTCTGTGTATGCAATTCACCTCCTGTGATGAGGGCCATTACACCATTTAGAAGAGTATGCCAAAACAATATAGAGTCTTAAGAGTGAGTGCTAGTCATCAGCAGCAATATAGAATAAATAGAACTGCGTGGCAGGGGGGAAAGAGATCACAGGTTAACAGACTCCCATTGGTTGTAAGCTTTGGCAATACCACTGTCCTCGTTGAGGATGCAATTCAAAAGACCCACTGCTTGTTTAAGTGACAACAATCAAGGCCGATGGGTTTGGAGAGGAAATGAGCAGAGCTCCGAAAAAGCCTCAGAGGATGCATCAACAAAAAACCGAGCAGTTGTTAAAAGTGAGAGTATAAGCTTTCACGTGGGAGCAACAACAACAGCAGCCAGTAAATAAAACCAAACTCCAATGTGTGCCTGGAGACTGTGAGAAAAGTTGCCCTGGCCCAAACAGCAGAGCTTTGTTGGCCATGTGTGGAGGCCAATGGAGGGAGGAGGGAGGGGAGAGGGAAAAGAGGAAGGGGTGGGTGGAATTAGGCTTCAACTCTCCATCTCTGGAGACTGTGTCAAGGGTCGCTAGTTCATGCTGAACACTCATTAATGGCAGAGTTAACACACTTTATGGGCAAACTTAATACAGTGGAATGGCAGCGGCAATAGGGTTGTGATGTTGAGGCGGAAATTACTTTTTTTTAATGGAGGGGTGCTTTGCACTTTGGTGGAAAAGAGGCCCACCTGCAGCCCAAAGGAAGAGCAATATCAAGACATCATTTCGTTCTATTCCGTTTTTATTGACGCAGACATGCAGAGACAGACAGGCACCCACAAGGCTCCAGTTGCAGCTTCGCAACATGCAGTTTCACACTCGATTTACCGCCACCAAAAGGCCACAGACACATCAAATGCTGCCACGCTGCTCTGCAGACGGGCCAGAGGCTGGATGGGTCACGCACCACTGCGTCAGCCTATGACCTCATGACTACATTGGACCTGCACGATGTTTCCGCTACTGTAAACCTCCGAGAGCCATGTCTCAGTGCGTCCAGTATCGCACCAACACTGCCAGGTTAACACGAGAAAAGGCCAATTGACATCTGCCTTGCATTTCGGAAATATAATCTCCCGGGTCTCCAAACATTGCGCCATAACCACATTCTGAATTCAGACTAGGAAATAGTTCCTAAAACTAATTGGACTAAAAAGTTTTATTCACATTAAAAACAAGTTGTGCCAAAGGATGATTGCCAATGCGGTTTTTTTGGGTGCTTTGTTAAGCCTTTAAAGATGTGTCTTCTTTTTTGCCCTGATTTAATTTACCACCTGCAGCAGATGATATGACCTTTTCTAAGACGAGTTAAATCCACTGTGAGGGTCAGGGTTTTGACTTTCAAGGCAATTTGAACCAACACCAAATGCACATAAAATAATCCCTTTACAGCTTGCTGCTCAGATTAAACAAACAGAAATATATGAGAAACCATAACAATTTCCATTTGACATTTAATTGCCGCTTACATATGCCCTGCAGAGACAAAATGCAGAAAGTTGAAAAAAACTGACATGTCTGGATTGAAAAGAAAAGTGGAAAAATAATGAGAGCATAGATGCTGGTTGAGGGTAATGATGATTCTAAATGTGAGGGCTAACCGCTCCAAAAAAACATGTGTGCTCGCTCTGTTAAGCGCCTCGTAAAAGGTCGTGCCAAGGGAGGGTACAGCAATGAACCACCACCCAGAATCCCACCAGAGCCAGCTTTTTCATCAAGCCATCTGCGTCTGCGGGTCGGTTTGTGTTTTCTATTTATTTATCAAAAACAACCAACAGTCGACCCGCAAATGTGGCCCATTGCTGGATGATTGATGCTGTTTTTCAGCAGCTTTCTGTTTCACATTCAAACTGCAACAAACATTCACACCTGGGAACTACCAACTCAAACCACACGTTTTTACTGGAGATGACGTTTTGGGTTTCAAACTAGCATTTAACTAGCATTTAACTGCATGTCTATATAGTCACAGTTACTCCCCGTCCGGAGCACCGCTCTTCACCCCAGGTGCCTCTGAAGAGCCGCAGTTGACCGCGTTGATAGTCGGTGATCTGCCGCAGCCGCTGTGTGAGCCGTGAGTCGATACCACAGAGACCGCTCATAACATCAGCAATCATTCTCCGTGCATGCCTACAAACAACACATCCGCAGAGCCAGGGCCCATGCTAGCATGTGCTACGGGATGTGTTCGGGTGTTTGCTCCCTGTCCATGCTTGTTGTTGTTGTCTCTCCCAGATGTTTCCCTGCTGCTGCCTGGGTCACCGCTAGACATACTGCACAGAGAGAGACGTATAACAAGGGTTTAAAGAGGGAGAGGAGAGGAGAGGAGAGGAGAGGAGAGGAGAGGAGAGGAGAGGAGGAGAGTGACCTATTGGTTCAGCTAAGGAAAGGTGATCTGTGACAGCTGGAGAGACAGAACTGGGCCAGGTGTGTGTTAACTGTCTCCTGCTGCTTTTTGCATCAACAATATCACAGAGGAAAGGATAGAAAGGGAGAGAGAAGGCTGGAGGAAAAGATGATGGGGGGAGGGTGAAACAAAAATAATATGACTTAGAAGTAGCGGGGGGGGGGGGGGGGGGGGTTAAACGGAAAATACCAGTAAGTGATTTGGAGGTAGCAGAGTAAGAGAAAAACTCCAGCAAGGAGGGACAGATAAATGAGGTCTCCGGGAGGAATGCTGGGAATGGGAAAGAGCAGAAAGACGACGACAGGAGACGGAGTGTGGAAAAAAAAGAAGAAACAAGTGCCGGGAAGATGTGAAAAGAAGGGATTGAGGGAGGATAAAGGACAGAGAGGAGAGGACGCTAAGACAACACAGCAGACAGAGAGACTGCTGACAGACAGCTGGAGACAGACAAACTGAGGGGAAATCTGAGGTGGAGGTAAAGATGATCTGCCACCGCACCGCGATGAAAAGTGTGCATGACCTCGTAGTAACCTCACATGTGAGCATCAAGTGGGTAAAGTGTTCCGCACAAACACAGTTCATTCACCTAAACAACAAGATCAGATAGACACAACATATATCGTGTACAATGTGTGTCTCCGTCTCCAAGCACGCTCCATTCACTTCCCCACATTTCTTCTTTTATGGCATTAAACTACAAACAAGCGCCCCGTCCCTCTTGGATCATTTAGCGAGCCTACCTACACTGTCCTGCCCCCCCCCCCCCATCAGAGAGAACATCAGAGACATTGAAAGTGCGTTGGGAGGCTTTGTTCACTTTAATCTCACTTATTAGTTGAATTATGGGACAAAGAGAGAGAGAGAGTGTGTCTGCCGAAGTGTCCTACAGCAAGGCACTGCATTTGTAATAGCTCTAACTTTGTGGCGTAATAATCAATTCAAGGGTCAGAATGGGTCATCTTTTCATCCATACAAAACTCCCATTGAAAGAAGGCATTCTTTTTGCTCATTCATACCTCTGGTAAACAGGTACGAAGCCTCGGCCATCTACCTAAAAAAGGCTCCACTGCTGTACTCGGGCACTTGAGCTTGTTGTGAGTCCCACTTCTCTTGGTGTTGTGGAGCGAACGCTGTGACTGTACTTCCAGGGGAGGGTATTTCTAACCGGTGTGGCTGCACTGTAAACACCAGCCGCTCTGTGTGTTCTCACTCCAAGATTTAAACACGGCGGCCCACAACAGGCTCCCCGCCGCACGAAAGCCAATGAAATACTGTGTGAGACAAAACGCACGGGGAGGCGGAGAGAGAGAGAGAGAGAGAGAGAGAGAGAGAGAGTGTTGGAAAGCATAATATCGTCTTGCATTATTCCGACCCCGGGGTTCATTAAGGAATCTCATCAGTGTGGGGAATTATACAGAAGTGGACAGGCTGATACAAAAACATGTGAGTGAATCCCCTTTGTGGTAGTGATTCAGCTGTGACATATGTTAACCCACTTTTTTATTTTTCTATTTCCTCATCTTACGGTTGAAAAATCACGTGTTAGACCAAAAATCACTGCCATGTTTCCAACTTGGATGAGGCCAAGTGAGCTGGGGTGGACTCTCCTGTTCACACATTATTTCTGATTGGCTGAACAGACCACAGAGTGTTGACCTTCGTCCTGCTAATGCTACTAAAGTTGCAGGGACAAACTGCTGTGCTGCAGAGCGGCAGCAACAGAGATCATGACAGAAACTGGCCAACTCAGGCCAACTCTCATGTCATTCTATACTTAAGTTCAAGAAGTTGTGGTTCCCTTTTTAAAGAATGCAATTTAGAATCAATGTGAGAATCAATTGTGTTTCAAAGATCCAATCGCCGGCCTCGCTGACGTGCAAACATAGCAGCGCTCCTCCCGCTCGTTAGCGTTCACATTCACCCTCACGACGACGCCGTCTCTTCCAGATATGGAGTCCGGCACACGGCGAGTCAGACCACCCATGACTAGGACACATTCAGACACCCCCCCCCCCCCCAAGAACCAACCCATCCAACCCCCTCCCTCGGCTAGAACAAGTTGGCCCCCTCTCGCTTCCGTCTGTTCTCTCTGTTGTTTCAGCGGTGTCTCGAGTGGAGAAGAGCGAGAGCAAGAAAAGATGGAGGGAGAGCGCTTCGACCGGCGATGTGCTGGACAAAAAAAACATGGTGAAATATGTTTCCTATTCAAAGTCTTCCTTTACATCACTACAAATGTTGACAGCAGATGTCACTGTAATGGAGCTAATAAACAAAAATGTTCACATGTGTCTGTGATGGCAGTACTTAGTACAAATGTTCCCATGCATATGAACACATGAAAGCAGTCTGTTTAGTTGTATGTACAACATGTATTAGGGATATACATATTACAGGCTACATGGATGGTACGATCAAGTCGTGCAAGTCTACGAATGTTTATGTATGTAACATGTAACCTGAATCAGTAAGGAAGATATCACTCTAAAAATACCCAGCAAAGAGCTTGTTTGCTTTTTGGAGAGTTAGCAATCATTCATTTGCATGCAGACACTGAAAACTGAAGAAACAATTGTGGGCGCGATACAAAAAAAAAAAAAGAACAGAAAAAGAGAGAGAAGGAGGACAAGAGAAACAGACAGTGGCAGGCCCACCCAGAGAAAGAGGCAGAGGTTTGTTTACAATCTGCTCGCTCACTCAAACTCACTGGACCCCGACATCGGTCCCTGGGGCACTCCACCTCTCTTTACTACTTTGAACCCACCCATGAGCGGCAGATGCACCAAACAAGAAAAAATATGCAGAGACACATCCTGATTATTCTCCTCAGTACGCACACACGGACGCACGCATGCACACACACACACACACACACACGCACACACACCTACACACACACACACACACACACACACACACACACACACACACACACACACACACACAAAGAGACCCAACAGGATGTTTTTTGTTCTCTAAGTGAGCGAGTGTGTCTGGCTCTCGTCCGCACTTCCGGCAAACACTTGTGTACTTATTCTTGAGGAACAACATTCACTGACATCAGAGGCCGGCAAAAATAGAGGCTGCGACGGTCTCTGGCTGGTGTGTACAGTGAGCTGCATTTCTGAGATAACGACACGTTCACCATATACAGCATGACTCTGTTCTGTTGACACAAGAGAGGGCATGTCAGTGTAGACTGACAGCAAAAGAATATAACTTTAGGATATACAGGAGGTACTACTGCTATTGTAAATACCCCATTTGTGCATTTTTACTGCACCCAATCACTTCTACTGTGGCTGTGCAATTGTACAGCAATTGTAATTTTAACATAAAGCTCTATGTTTTTAAAAAGAAAAGGGTTGTGAGACCTGTAAAAGGAAGGCACAACTTGAGTCTCTTAAACAGTTTTGCTCCTGGGAATGGAGCGAGTAAGTGTGCGATAAAAAGGGCACTACGTGGTAACTCTAAATGCTAAATGAATTGGCATTTGGAAGCTGAAATAACCAGGTTTTCTTCATACTAGGGAGCTTGATTCAGTAATTGGCTGCATTCTCAGGGTCAAGACCAAAACAGGCTGAGATCAGAGGAGCGAGCTCGTCACAGGTACGTCATTACTTTATATCTGCAGCAGAGTTATTAAAAACATTTCACTCAAATCATTTGCTGGGAAGCAAAGTGAGGATGAATCCCATCCGCACCCACGCATTTCTTCAAGGATGAACAGAGATGGATCCAATCAACATCATTTCTTCTGCTGCCGTGCTGTAGATCTAATCGAAAGAAGTGACGCAATTTCCAGTTCCACCACAAAAGGGACTCACTAAATAAGTCCCGGGGCTGTGTGATTTGGACACCAGCCCAAAAACTCTTGATGCACAAGATAACTCCACCCTTCATCAACGCCCGGTCGACTCAGATGAGCCCTTTATTCCAGCTCGTCATCCTGCGGCGCCGGAGGCAGCGGAGTACGACAGGAAGAGCAAACGTCTCACCTTGTCCTCATCTCCAGGGTGCAGGGGGAATGAGAGTCCTCTACAGCCCTGGAGCCGTAGATTAAGACTGGGGGGGGGGGGGGGGCCAGGAAGAGGGCAGGTGGTAAAATGAAGCAAATGCAGTCAAAAGCCAAGGCAATATGCAGACGGCCCGACAGCCGTGTTCTGTAAAGCCCCGCGGTATCCACGACAACTCAAGACCTGTGCACAGACAGAAACACACAAATGCAGACGCGACTCGCCGACGCTCCTATGAAAGTGGTGGAGAAGAGCTGAGGGATTATCGATCACACAATACATGCAGACTGGACTTATACAGAGAGATTAGCTGCAACAAATTCTGAATGCTGATCAGATTTGAGCTTATCTTTCACTTGTACGGGATTCTTTTGGACTTCCTGCTTGGCTTTGCTCAAAACAAAATGAATAAATAAATGTGTCATGGGTCAAATACTCTGAACCTCTTTGTTGACCAGACAGGAGGAATTTTCCACCAACAACACACTGCATTCTTGAAATAGAGAAAAAAAACACGTTCCTGCTTTGGCAAACACCACCCAGGTTAGGATAAGTTTAACCTCGGGCAAACAAGCCAACACATGCTGACTATTGTATACACATGGGGCTTTGCATGTGCACAAACAAGCATGCAGTCAAGCACTGCACACACACACACACACACACAGTCCTACGCTTGATCCCGCTTGATAATAGTGCTCCAAATTAAACAAGGAGTGTTGGTGAATGTGAAGGAGTAATGACAGCATTCACTCCACCTTCTCTCCCCTTTTTTCTCCCCCCTCTGAAAGCCTGGATAGTTAAGCTCTTAAGGGACAACACAACACAATTAGACAGACTAATTACCCCCTCCATACCACCCATTCCTCACCCACACCGACAGGCTGAGGCAGGAGTTCTGTCTGCCTACGAGCTTCCCAAGGACAGGGCCTATATGCACTGATTGGACATTTTAAGGCAATTCAGCGGGGCCTCTATCAACAGGAAGGCAAGCGCAAATCTTATGAACCACCACACAAGAAGGGCAAAGGTCAGAGCCACAGAAAACTGACAGCATTTCGGTTCCAGAACAGCTTGAAGATATAAGTTAAAGTTACTGCAAGCTTGCATTAAGGGTTGCTTTTTGAGAATGTGATGGGAGATGGATGCTGACACAAGTCAAATCAGCCTTCAGCATTCATCCTCTTCAAACCCAGATAAAACGCAACTCTAAGAACCGCTTTTAAAGGAGCAAGCGAGAGGCTTGTAAGAAACCGGTTGTGTTAACAAGCTGAAAGTCAAGCTGAAGCTGCCAGTTCAGCGGCAGGTTAATGATGAGCGTAGTCACCCTGCAGGCGATTTGGACTCGGCCACGGACACGCTGGAAGGATTTAGGGGCAGGGGAGTGCTGACCCACTCTTTGATGTCTCCTGCCCATATTTCCTCTGGGTCACGAGGAAAATCAGCAGCTTTGTACAATATCAGAAAAAGGGTCAGGGAGTCCGAGCATTTTTCGTTTTTTGTCTTTGTCGGGAAGTTTTGTAACGGTAGAAAGAGAGGCGGAGGAGAGATCAACCGGCCAAACAGGAAAGTTTCACTTTGTGCTCTGACAGTTGTGGATGTGGGACGGGCCGAGGCACCGCTGAAACTATTTGGCGGGGAGTTTTGAAAACTCCTTCTTCCTTGAGGACGGGGCCAACCCCGCTTCCTCCCTTGCAGCCTGAGAAAGTGAGCCAAAACTTCCTGTGAGAAGGAAAGGACTCTGGCACGGCCTGTGTTTAGTATGGTGAACCGCTTCATGATCTCTGTGCATTATGTAACTTTGTTCTCGCCATTGGGGGTATTAGGAATATACTAAGGGGGGGGGGGGGGGGGGGGGGGGAGTGTGTTCAGACCATGTTCCCCTTAATCTTTGGGGCTTCTCAGGTAGCTCCCATTACCCGTGGATTAGTTTCCCTCCCTATAGAAGAGCAGACACCGTTCACTTCCCAGGTAGGGATCTGTATAGTCCTGACTAAATACACACACACACACACACACACACACACACACACACACACACTGATTAGTAAATCATGTGCAGACTGAACGGGCAGCCAGATGAGACAACTCACTGACAGCGATGCATTACTCATCTGGTTTCCCCTCTTAGTTGATGACCAAAAGCCGGCGACATCATCCCACCATAGCGCACATGACTCACCACCATGTGCCTGAGCTCTGCTTCAGAGCTACACCTGCTTAGATGAGCCAAGATGGGAAAGGAGAGCGTGACAGATACTGAGAGAAAGAGAGAGACACCTGCGGAGTGTCACCATGCTGCCTGCGGAGCCACCACCACTGACCTTGCAGATCTTGCTCTCCTCCGTCTCTGCTCTGGACCTCCCCTCAGGTGGCCTCTGGTACCCGGACTTGATGGACAGCTGGCAGGAGAGCCCCGGGGCGCCCTCGCCCGCATCGAGCTCCTGCTGCCGGGCAGCGTAGCCCTGTGAGGCGGCCACCCTGACCGTGCTGGGGATGGGGAGTGCAGTATGCACCGGCTTGCTGCCCACCGTGGAGGGTTGCCTGAGCTTGGAGGCTACGCCGACCACTGGCATGGTGCTCCCCCCCCCCCGGACACAGAAATAACAACACAGGAGTGGGTCCGAAAAGGTACGGCGAGGAAAGGGGAGACAATTCGGTTGTGACTCCTTCTGATGTCTGCACAGCAGAGGAAGGAAAAACTAAAAAAGAAAAGAAAAAGGAAAAAACAAATACAGCAGTCGCCTCTCAGACCGAGAGGAGAGCAACTGTGCTCATTCTGTAGCCTACAGCGAGCAGGACTGGCAGAAACTGAGAGAGCTTCTCCTCCCTCCAGTTCACTCCCTCCTCCTTCTCCTCCCACAAGCAACACTCCTCCCTCTCCTTACTCTCTCTCTCTCTTTCAGAAGTGTCCCACAAAGTCAGCCAAAACAGTTCAAGGGGGCGTGAACTCCTCTGGAAGGTACAACCACCACTGGCAAAACCCTGATGGCTCAGACCTGGCTGAGTGTGTGTCTGTCAGAACAGCTCTCTCTCTCTCTCCCTCTCTCTCTCTCTCTCTGAACACCAGAAATAGACACACTCTCACTGTCTACATCTGGAGCTTCCCCTTCCTTTGATGAGAGAAATAGTGGAAAAGTGAGAGGGGGAAAAAGTTATACAAAATATGGAAATCGAAAAAAATAAAAAGGTTTGAGGGGTGAAATTAGAAAGAAAAAGTAGAATTCCAGTATGAACAGCTGTTGGAAGCTCTTTGTGAGAAATAACTTAAGGGAAAAAAAGTTAATCAGGTACCAGATTGCAAGTTGCTCGACTGGTTTCTACTGCTGAGCCTCTCACACTACTCTCTCACAGTAACTCTCTCACAGTATTCTTCCTGAATGGAAACAATGACACTTAAACAAAAATAGCCTCACTAAGTGATCTTAAATATCTAATTGTTTTTTTGTGATTCAGTATTTAGAATTATGAATCAGTACCCCTTCAGCAGGTGCCAGACATCTTATAGTTCAACAGGACTGTTGTGGCAGCAGTGGCTCCAATACACACGAATGAATCCTGAACCCTGGAGACCTTCGGTCATGTTTTGGCCTCCGTATGCTTCAAACTAAGTTGTGACAAAGTTGCTTGGGAGACGGTTATTCCAATACACGGGATTCGTCTGCTAGTCTTTATTTGCTGTTACAATCATTCAAAAGCAAAAATAGCATTTGTATACGTCCAGTATAACTTCACTAGCTAGCATAGCATAGACGTGCTAATGCTAGTTCATGAAGCGGAACATTTTAGAAACGTATATATCTCCATCCAACCTCTCCGGGTAACAAATATCACAATTACACAATGTTTGACCGTGACGAGCTCCAAATCTACTGAAATCTAAAAAATCTAAAACCATTGCATGAGAGTCTACGCAGCAGAGCTGATTGGTAGTAGGAACCTGGTCAGAGCTGGCTGATGCTACGCTATGATTGGTCAGTCTGGGTTTGAAGGGCGGGACTTAGCGAAGGGTCAATTGGTTAAATTTCTTTAAACAGTAAGAGGGCTCAATCCTCAGCTGAGCATTTAGAAATCTATGGTTGTTGTATGTTATCGCCTACTGTATGTAGCTTTTCAAAGTGCAGGCAGTATTGATTCTTGGATTGGGTCTGTCAGAATGTGTATAGCTGGCATATGCTCAGTAGTACAACCCTCATGCATTAATATAATATGCTGGCTTTTGGCTGCTTTTCTATAACAAGAAACAGAGTTTGCATTAGTGTCCAATGTATATCACTGTTGTGGAGAACAGGAGGCTGACAGCATCACTCACAAACATTCTCCTCTGGCCATTCAGATATCATGAATATCAAGTCTATCCAAGATTTTTACTTTTTCATTTCTCAGATGGTTTCAGCAAGACTTTTGTGTTCCAGTTTTTGATATTACAGAAAGGACAGCAGAGTTAATGCAGCGCAGATAGAAATCCGAGAGTGAGGAAACTACATATCAAGCGCTTCATTGGTTGGTGAGAGACAGATGAGTCAGTACTGCATTTGGACTGCATCAACCGGACACAATATGACATGTAGCAGGTTTGTGTTCCCCCTCCTTTTATATAAAAGGGAGTGAAAGTTTTATATGGAAAGGCTCCATCTGGTTCAGGTTAGGGAGGTGAGGAGATGTGCTGGAATCAGAGGGGCATATTGCAGTGTCACGGCAAACCGGAACTCTTTAACACGGCATCGTCTAATAAAAAAAGAGCAGGGGGAAGGTGAGTGGAAACCAAAAAACGCAGGGCTCGTCTCACAAATGTGTCCTTACCACAAAAAGCACAACAGCTCAAATGTAACTCCCTCCATGAGGCCTTCTGTTTCACCCTTTTTTTGTTTTGAGTTTGACTCGTACAAAAAGGTCAATGTAAAAAGTTCTTAAAAGTGCGACATGATTACTTTACACGCCGCTGCTTCCACTTCTACTCACTTTCATACCACCGCAATGCCTCTGACAGTCAATTGCCTTAATAGGGACGCTGCTTGCCCCGGCCCCAGAATAGCACCGGCTGCTCCAGCATGTTTTCAATCATGCACCAGGAGCGATGATGACAAGCCTAAAACAACAGGATACCACGTGAATGAATGGCACAAGTCCAACCTCGACTTCTGCTGCCGCTGCCTGCCGAGCAGCACGAACCGGAGCGTGTACTTGGCAGGATCCAACCTCGCCTGGATCTGTCGGGAAACCCGTCTCTGACGAGGCTCCCTACCCGGGGGTTTGCAGAGACGAAACGAGCTCACGCCAAACCTCAGAGAGGTCTTAAGAAAACCCTCTCACTTCCCGCAGGTTGTTCTGGAGGTGATCATCCTACGCTGCAAAATGTTTCCGCTATCTGCAGGTGATGAGGCCACCGCTGAAAGGTTCCTCGTTTCTCAACAGCGCAACGCTCCAAAGTCAACAGTGGCAAAGCAGATCTTAGATTCACTTCCATCCTCACACACGGCGTTGGGGAGGTCAGCATCCTTATGTTTGGCTACCGGGGCCAACCTAAAAATAGTACGACGCCAACTGTGTCACGGTTGGAATGTGGAGGGAGCGGAGTGCGGCGAACACTGGATTTCACTGATGGGAAGATGTTGACAAAAAGGAGTGAAATGATCGCGCTGTGTTGCTGAATTGCTCAACTTTTGTTTTTGTTTTTGATTAATATTTCAGAATATGTGGCAGGCCAGACTGCAAAGCAATCAGTGGAGCTGAAGTCAAGACCACCTCGTTGAGTCCAGGTCCATTCCAAGAATAGGATCCTGTCAAATTTATAAACTGAGTCTGAGCGATTGGTCACAACTAAGACAAGAAAAACATCACAGCAGACCAAACATGAAGGAAAAATGAAAAACTTGGAACAAAGATGTGTAACATATGTGCAGGAGTGCAACCCCTTCAGCATCCAAGTAACTGATGTGTAAAATTCTGACCATATTTATCTGAAAGGTGAAGACAAAGGCAGCTGAAGATAACCTCTCATTGACATGCCTTCGTCTTGTTTTGGCACGGACATGAAAAAGACCTCACCGCACCTACATTTAAAGCTCCGGTGACTATTCCTGTGACGGCTGCCCAGCAAAGCTTCCCTGGGTTTCCGGCAAAACCACCACTAAATATCTGGTGGAGAGGGAACGCATTCCAGCGGAGGGGAGGGGGAAGGTGGAGGTGGCGTTTGAGGAGGGAGGGATGGAAGCTGGGAGGTTGGCACGCTTGACAAGTGCTCCACAATAATTCCCTGCTAAACGTGACTGGCCCTAAAACACACTGCAGGGCACGTTAATATATTTTTGGAACCGCTTAGTCATGAATACTCAAACAGAGCCCTTCACATAGAATACTCGCGGCCGAGTATGTCATGTGTTCGTGTTGTCTATTTGTAACGCCGCCAGTCTAGGACTGTCATGACCGAAGGAAATCTGAGTCGACTAGCACTCATACGATGTTGTCGACTAATCGTTTAATTGATTTAATGGACAGATCAGTAAAAATGGAAAATGCATTCCCACTGGTTAAAGTTGGTGCCACCTTTGTGACGCTCATATCCATGTTCTGTGGTTTGGATGCTGTTGGAAAACAAAACAATCTAATAGCAGTTCAGTCAGTTAGAATATCAGATATTTTTGGCTCATGGAATCAATAATATCATGTGTCTATTATCTGTTCCTGGCAGATGGCTGGTAACCTGCACTGGTGTGTGTGTGTGTGTGTGTGTGTGTGTGTGTGTGTGTGTGTGGTTTATATGAAAAATACCGCCCAGGGTCACATGACGTCAGCACTGAGGTTGTGTTGTAGCTGTGAAAACAAACACGCTGGGGTGCTGGAGATAAGAGAGGGTCAAACACCTTACAACCTCCCGGCGTACACACACACACATACACACACACAAACACAAACACAGAGTCTAACCCCCCCGGGATACGAGATAGTCACGCAGCTGGATCTGTCAGCGCTCTGAATGCTATCAGTCAACCACACGTCAGGCAACATGGGAAATAAAACACACACACACACACACACACACACAACAAAGAGGTGCCCGAGCATTCGGAGGCATGCACGGCGGCTCGGTGAACACAGGCATGTGCCAATACCATACATCAAGCGTGACCCGGGTGGACGTAAACATGCACTCACTTTCATCTTCTCCCTGGTTCAGGATTCACAGATAGATTCCTGCTCCTCAGTCAACCTTTGGCTTCTCCGCGCTCAACCACCCACGCAAAAAACACGCATTCATCCACAACACATCGGAGGAAAGCTGTTCTCCACTCACACAGGCTGTGGTTCACATCGCAGGTGTTCGTATTCTGTTCAAGATGTCTGCGTATGTGAAATGTTTTCAATGGCTTTAGGTATTCTAGGATGTAGACAACGTAGAGACCTTCTGTGTCGGGCAAATATCAAGTCAGAGAATCAGCACAATAAAAATGTCACCTTAAGGCAGCGGTTCCCAAACGTTTTAGGCCACGCACCCCCTTCTACATCCCCACCGGGTTCACGCACCCCCTAAAACTCTTCCTGCACCGTGCCTTCGAAAAGGTAACGGACGTACACCAGAAGAGTGGCCAGATTGGCCACATCTGTAGGCTCGTCTACTTGCAGAGAGTAAAACTCACTCTTCTTCACGCGACCGACTAATGTAGCCAGGATGTCTTCGGACAAAGCATCGATGCGCGCGACAGTGTTGTTGGACGCGGGATCACGTCCAACTTGTTTGCTTCTCTCTCTCCAATCATACATTCCACCATCTCTTTAACATCTTTTTCCCTCTCCACCACCGCCTCTCCTTCTCCCTATTACGCGGTCAGAATACTACCACAACACGCCGCCTGTCAGAAATGCGCTCATACACACACGCACCTCCCCAGCAACGAGGCACATCACCCGGTCACAATACCTCCAGAATGTCCCCCGGGTGAAATCCGGGACTTGGTTTTATGGTTCCGAGTGGCGCGCGCTCACCCGTTGGCGCCGGGACGCGAGGTCTCCAGCCGTCCCGCCGCGAGGCACCTGATCGTCAGGTCTGTCAGCCCTCGGAACAGGCCGCGGGTCAACAACTCGTGGGTGGCGGGGTAGAGGCGAGGCAGATCACAGAAAAATAATAAAGACCAGAGTATGGTAAAGATATGTTGATGAGAAACGTATTTGTAATACGTCAAACACAAACGTAATCAGGGAGAAAATACGTTTGTGGTCAAACGTAATCACTCAACATTTAATCATATATCCTGATGAGCATGGAACCCTAAACCTCACCCCCAACCCTTTTCTTGCTTTAAGACCATTACCGGTCTGGATCGCTATTTGACCTATATGTGTGCCGCCAGTGTTAGTAATACAGCTTTACGTTGACTGTTTCTCCTTTATTTATTCATTGACTTACATTTGCATTTGCTCCCTCCCTTATTCCCACCTCCACTTACTTCCTTGTGCACTCAGTCATTGGTAAACGTATGTTGTTCTTGCTATCTTTACGTTTGACTTTCATTCGTATTTCAGCACTTCTACCTCTTTCCAACTCTCTCCCTCTCCACTGCAGGAGCTCAGGTACTAAATAGCTCCTTCACCCTTTCACTTGGATATTTTCCCCTTCTGTCGCTCCGTCGTCCTCTCTTTGATAGCAAAGTCCCCCAGCTCGTATTACAAGTGAAATAATGCGCCACTTCTGGGGTCGGAACTTGGATCCAGAATTACGGCGAGAATGTTCGGGAGTGTCGAGAGAGTCGTTTGGATTTCCATCCCGTTGTGTTGGAGGGGTGAAAACAAAACAAAACACATCACTCCTGTTCTATGACACAAGGATAAAACGATTCTCCAAAGGGGGGGTGAGGGACGACAGGGCTATGACAATACATCATTTTCACCGCAGCTTCTACATGGTGCGATGCTTGTAACTGCTCTCCAGTTTATCAGTGACATGATTCTATTACAGAGAGATGATCTACCGTATAGAACGCAGTTTCGGATGACATTTGAAGCAGCAGAGTACCCCTCAAAGCCAGCTCTTACAAATCATGACGACTGCTCGTTGTTCTGTCAAATCTAGACACCCAGCTCAGCCCTCCATCGCAATACATTGCTTTATAGGCTCCACTGTCAGAGCTTTCTTCACTTCCCCGTCGTAAAAAACACTGCACTTTTACACTTGACGCATCGCAAAGGCCACCGACTTTGATTCCTCGCGGCCCTGCCGGCGTCAATCAATTCCCATTCACGACCCTTGCATTCCTTTTCACTACGGCCTTCCCCACATCCACCCCATACCGCGACGTTTCCGCTCTTGTGAAACACTGGTGTCCTCTGCGAATCTCTGATTTCACAGCTGGAGTTGATAAAGTGCTGAAGTGCTGAATGGGACTCTTCCCCTCAAAAACAACAAGCAGGAGAGGGAATGTGGAGGGAATGTGGAGTTGTCCTGAAGTTTGGGCGATCTATTGTAATAAAGGCAAAAATAATTCACAATTACTGCTTTAAAGGCATTGATCCAATCGGTCTCTGCAACCTAATCGTGACAATAAACATCACTAACTGCTTCAATTACACTGCTGTTATGTGCAAAATGAAAGGAATGGTCACAATGCCATTGTTCCGACGGCCCATAATTCTGAAACCCACATTTTTTGAAAAACGTCCCATTAGAAAGAAAGCTCATTTGTCAAACAGCCTGTTGACCCTCCATGAAACAAACATGGCTGATTATGAGGCAGAATGAGGGCGAAGGCATGACTCTGCCTCAGGTTGGCTTATCTGATTATCTTACCCCAAACGAATCAATCTCACTCCTCATGGCTAAATCGAACCAACAAAAGCAACACGTAATAAGAGCGTGGGAACAAAGCAATGTACTGCTACAGAAAGGGGCAGCAGGAAAAAGAAAGGCTGATCATTGATAACTATGGCGTCTTGTGGCTTTAAGGAGAGTATAGATACGTTTCACTTATCCAACTTACCCAAACTATCCTTTCAATAACAAAGAAACCTGCTTATCCAGTTTCCTTTACACACTATTGTTATTTCAAAAGTCTACAGGGAGCTGCAGTTGAAAATGCTGATTAATTGTAGAGTTAGCTGCTAAAGCGCATTCATCTGTGACAATATACACACGGTCTGCCCCGAAATGCTGGAGCGTCCCAACACAACATCAATCACCACAGACAAGTACTAATCCTGTGGGAATCACGAGTTACACCTCGAGTCCACAGGCTGTCCATTTCCTCTCAACGCGCTCATCCTCCAAGGTTTCTGCACACATGCATCACGATATGACGACAACTAAACCGATTCGGAGGCTCACGTTGAAATGTTTCATTCACTGCGAGTGCACCTGAAAATGAAAACCACCATGTGGGGGGGGGGGGGCGAGATGGAGACAAACTCAACTCAAAAGGTCACAGTCAGTCAGCTCTGCGGGAGACAGACTGCAGGAAACTCTGCGTCAGCCGGCAGGAAGACATGTCACCACCTCTTGTATCGTGTCTCCACTGGGGACAAATGTATCGTGCTGTATTCATAGAGTGACAGCAAGTTTAACAATGAAAACCGATGTGCAACAAGAACATCAATTCAATGCATCATTCAATTAAAGCTTTGTATTCGATCTGATGGATAGAAAAATAACTCTTTTATTATCACTATGGTCAACACCTTGATAATACCAACAAAGACGGTGTTTGAACCGCATAAGCTCTTGCCAAACAACAGACAAGTGCTCTTCATCCCCTGAGTAACCAGCTTAAGCCTCATTACTTTTGAATGTGCGTTAAGGCACAGCTTTTAACCCCCCCCCCCCCCCCCCCCCCCCCCCGTGGGCTGGAAAACAGGGCGAGCTTGTTGTTTGCTCATCTGATAAACACATATTGGTGTCATCTGTGGCTGGCCCCGGGGTTTGCTTTGACTCGGCCTCATTAGCGGCGATGCTCATGCACAATGGCCGCTTTAACGCCGTCTGATTAAAGAAGAGGGTTGAAGGTCGGACCCCTGGAAGCTGGCTCGCTGTCAACGTGTCCAGATGTGAGGGTGATGCTGAGCACATGTGCCTCTCATATATAGATATATATATATGAAAATACTGTACGCACAGAAGAGTCGCTCGCAACATTGCATGATAACAGCCTGCATTCCCCGTACAACATCTCATTATGTTTAACGTCCACTCGACAGCACCAGCTTGTTAAGGATGCCTTTACACACGGCCGCGGCGCTGTGCTGTACATGCTCACTGTCTTGTAAACTACACGCGGTCGTTGCATAAGCTTCAAAGAAAAAAAGCACAGCTGGCGGGCGTCTCTCCTCTGTTTTGATTTATGTTGCGGTGAGGGAGGGAGGAGTGAGGACAGTCATCTAATTGGTACGCTCTGACCTACGGGTGCAACAACTCAAGAGGGTTTATTTCTGAAAGATGCAGGTCCAGCTTCAACAGCTGAGTCGCCGTGAGCAGGACGACCGTTCTCTCCGCTGTTCCTCTTCGCTTATCTTCCTTCCCTCTTGCTTTCTCCATCAATCAGTGAGAGGCCGCCAAAGCCTCGCAGGCCGTACAGTGTAAAGTGTGCGCGGAGCACAAAATACAGGGGGGAAAAAAGGTGAAAGTAAAAGAGAAGCGAGCATTGCTTACTCTCTGTGTATGTGTGAGATACAGACAGAGATAGTAAATAGTGTTTACTCCTGTGTGTGTGTGTGTGTGTGTGTGTGTGTGTGTGTGTGTGTGTGTGTGTGTGTGTGTGTGTGTGTGTGTGTGTGTGTGTGTGTGTGTGTGTGTGTGTGTGAGTGAGTATCTAAGGCAACTAGCCGGTGTGATTACACGTGAGGCTCTTCTCTGTTCGATGACAGCTGGTGAAAGCTTAATGGTGCTCCGAGTCGCCCCGGAACCCTGGTTATTACAGGATCCTGTTGCAGGTAAACAGAGACCTACGCACTGTTTTTAGATTTTCTGGACCAGGTTAAAAAATACATACGACACAATGCTTAGCGTGTGGACCATCAGGGTTGAAGAAGGTCTGAATCTAAAGCGTATTTCTGTCGAGTTCAGCAATCGTGACATATACCGAGTACTGTCAGCCAACCCTTCAGATTAGCCATTTCTAAACCGCTCTATCTGGTGGTATGCAGCACTTGGAGACTAGTGCAGACGGAGAATAAATGAACTTCATAGTTTCTCCTGTTGCAGAGGGGTGCAACAGGTGAGGATTTTACTGGCAGCTGAGTTTTGGATTGAATAGGGAAAGCAAATGATATCCAAACCTGCTTGTGTTATATTTCTGCATTTTCACCTCGTTTGTTTTACCGTGGAACCAAATGAATGTATTGTTACATCAACACACCATCTGGATTCTTATAGGTCTTTATGAGGGTTTGGTTGTGTTGTCAATAGGCAGCTGTCGACAAGCTCTCAGACTTACTGTCAAGCTGTCAGCTGTTTCTGTTGCCCAAGTCTGCAGACAGGAAACGTTCATTTCACTCATCATCAGCGCTGCAGATGAATCCTTTCAGGTGCAAAATCACAGCAAAAGAAACAGGCCCATGCATGCACCTTATGAGCCTCTGTAAAGAGGAATCCAGGTCACTAAGCATTAGTGGTGTCAAACTCAAATTTTGTTAAACTACCAAATAATATATTTCCAGGATATGTTGGCCAACACTAAATTAGTATCAGAAAGATATATGTCATTCCCTCATGTTAAGTTGGCGCGCTAAATAGACAGGTTTCAAACCAGGTTTGTCCGCCCTTCATAAACTCTACTGAGGCCGTTTCTCCCAGAATCTGGTGTTTTGACACATTCACTGCAGTTGACAAGGTAGAGCATTAAACCAGCTGTGATTGCAGTAGGTAGGGCATGCTATTAATGCCCCCTGCATGGTACGCCTCAGCTCTACTCGACTCATTCTGGGACCAGGTCGCTCTCTCCAATTCATTTGCAACTGCAGACAGCCCCCCCCCCCCCCCCCCCCCCCCATTGTAGGTGGGATTCTCAGCTGGCCCACTACTCAGCGGTGCTGAGGTTGAACAGCTTGGCTTTTTAAAAATGGCGGTTTGGAAGATGTGCAGGACGTCCCGTCTAGTGACCAATCAGTGTTATGTCATGGTAACAATGCCTGAGAGTGAGAGGTCATATAGGTCCATCTGGCATGTAACAGATCTGAGAAATGTTTCATGTTTCATGATCTTATCATGTTTCAAGAGAAAGCACTGGGTCATACAGAACAACAGGCACGGCTACAGCCGCCAAGCATTCCTCTGGATGAGTCATTGACCAATCAGATGCTAAGACCAGAAGCCATCTCGTCAAAGTGATCTAGCAGTGGGGGAACTCATGATTTAGCAGCTGGAGCTACAATGTCCCAAACGTTACTGTGGATAACCACTGGCAAGAGTCAGTATCAACGCTCTTCCTTTACACAGACCCGGTGGCCACTTCCCTGTAAAAGTCACTGGCAGTGTAGTTACTGGTACCGTGATGTGATTAAAGGGCTAAATTGACTTTGAAATCATATCCCAGTGTAACACAGAATTCATTTTCGTCTCGCAGCAGTGGAAGTGAATCAAATCGAAGAGGAAAGAGCGAGGTTGCGGGGCTGCCATAAAACTTCTAATTCCTTTCGACTTCCCTTCGTTGGCTCCTTGCCTCCAGACAAACAGGAATCTCCATGTGCAGATCTGTCGGTTTGGCTCTCGCAGCGCTTAGACTTTGATGATTCCGGGAGTTAAAGAGTTCTTTTGCGGGGAGGGCGTATCTGAGGGCACAGACGGCTGGCTCGCAGCCAATCTCAGGTTGTGATTGGCAAGAACAGTCAGTGGTTAGTCTGTTTCCAGTCATCGATAGATAAGCACACTCACCTTTATCACATTTCCACCTCGCGCATTTTACCGTGAGTTACGTCGCCTCAACAATTGTGGGCAACTTTTTAGTTAGCAAGCTTTTCATTCAAATTCCTCCTTCTGATCAGGCAAAGCCTGAAAGGAAGAAGGATTTGCTCAAGCAAACCGCAGCTTGCCAGAATTCGTGGTGGTTATTGGTAGATCACCGCCACATGTAACAGTTTCCAATGTCTGTTGATCAACCAACTGACAGCAGCAATAAGTCACTGATATCTTTACCTCGCATTGACCCTCCGAAGTAGATGTGAGGACCAGCATTTTCCTCTCTTATCTACATTCTTTTTGTCAGATAGACGTAAAAGAGCAAGAGAGCACACTCACAAATCACTTTAACTGGTCACTGTGTTGGTGCAGTGCAGTGAGGATGAGGCTGTGGGCCTCTCTGTGGCTGCATGTGGCTAAGTGCTGAGAGCCCATTTCTCTTGCTCAAATCACTCTGATGAAAACCAAACGAGGGCTGGGAGAGGCCAACAGGCCAGCCATCCAGTCAGTAACCCCCCCCCCCACCACCACCACATGCGCATTGTCCAATTAAGGTATTCTACTCCCCGCTCTGTGCCCAGGCAGACTACCACAGGCTGCCAAGTCCCAAACAGTCTGGTCAGGGGAGTTAATCTGGCTCTCTGGGCCTGACGGGACCGGGTGTGTGATGCTGCCCGCTCTGACACTTCATCGTCAGTGGGTGGGCATTGGCACGTGGGCACAGGGCTATAAAAGGCCTGGAGGAGTCCGATCTATGGCCCCCTACCCCTCCTCGCGCTGTGTTTGGACCAACTGCCAGTCTGAGGAGAGTGTGCGGATGTGTGTTTGTTCGTGTGTGTGTATGTGTGTATGTGCCCTGGAGCGAGGGGGCCAGACTTTACACTTGCTGCAGGATTGTGAGCAGTGTTATAACATATTGCAGACTCCTGCCAGTGAACCATAACACTGAGCCGTGACTTAGCTTGAAATTAAATGACGCTCCGCTGTGAAAATGGCAAAGGCAAACGGGCTGTTAGGTTGGCGGCTGCTTAATGCCACTGGCTGTCTCTTGAACTTTTTGACTGAGTTATCTGTGTCAAGCAATTCTGCAGGGAGAGCCCCAAAACAGCACAAGAGAGTCAACTCAGAGAGTCAAACGAATTATTATCAAAATGTTCCAAAATGCTATTTCCATCCAAGCTCTTTGGATGGAGAGGTGGGGAGGCGAGGGGTGAATGGTGCCAGTTAAAAAGAATAGTTTGATGTTTTTGAGGATTACTCTTCTTTGGTTCCTCGCCAAAAGTTAGCCGTGAAGACACTTGCATAGTTTCAACATGAAGCTGTAGCCAGCAGCCTGTTAGCTTAGCTTAGCACAAAGACAGAGGGAGACAGCTAGCTTGTGCATCAACAAAGTCCACCTACTAGCACCTGCATGCTGTACCAACACCTACAAGAACCCAAGTGGAAAGGCAGAAGAGAAAGTCATATATTTTTTGACTGCAGTTTTGAAGCCTCGAGTTCGCCGTTTTGGCCGTCGCCATCTTGGCTTTTTGCAACCAAGATGGTTTTTGCAACCAGTGAAAAGAAATGACCATATTTGGACGGTGGAGGAGTGACATAGAGACGCGCTGTATATGGCTGTGGTAGCGGTAGCGACCTGTCAATCACAATTAGCCCGCCCTAAAGCATGCTCTGCTTTATGGTCTATCTGACTCTAAATGGACCATAATGTACTAAATGAACATCATGCTGTATTGAATAAGACTTGAAAGTAGAGATTGAGACATAAACTCATGTTTACAATGTTTACTGAGGTAATAAATCAAGAGAGAAGAAGAGTCATTTTCTCATAGACTTCTATACAATCAGACTTATTTTTGTAACCAGAGTCGCCCCCTGGTCACCAGTAGAGAGAGAGGAAGTTTAAGACACTTCCCCGTTGACATTACTTTTTTGAATTAGAGGCCTGGTCACTACAAGCAGCACTTTCACACTACATGCGTCATTCTTTTCAGGTGAGTGCCCCCATGCTGGCAAGTAGATAAGTTTAAGACACATTTGCTTCACTCCTAAGAGCTAAAGTTTGACCCCCGGAATGAAGTATTGCCTGATGTTTGAGCACATTTCCAACACGCAGGGCTCAAAACCGTAACAACCTAAAAGCACGAAACCAAACCCCAGAGTTTCACTCCTGAACGTGACAAAACAAGCTAATGCTCACCCCCTCCTAAAAAAGAACGTCATTAAATGAGAAAAATAATAATAATAACATAGCAATAGCTGCCGGCAGTTGTTTTTTATGTAATAACTCATATTCTTACAGAGTTCTTCAAGTTTAGGTGCAGTAATAAATGTTACACGTGTTTTTATTGCCATGCCAGTAAACTCGGTGCTGAAGGCAGTGGAAACAGCACTGCAGCAGTTGGGCAGATTTAAAAAAAAAAAAAAGTGTTGCTCACTTGCAGAGTGATTGATGCGGCTGTAGGGCCGACCTGAGGGAACAAATCACTCTTCCATTCTCGCCACAGACCAAATGCACGTGCTATCTCAACGCCAGCGGACCAGGGCAGGAGTGCTCTATTAGCAGATCACTTTGCAGCCATATAGAAAACGAGCCCATCTGATGAGCTAGTTCATGTTGCGTCAAAAGAAGATGCAAGCTCTCTTTAGTGGTATCTGATTTTGGATGTTTTACACTCTGTCCCGTGGAACAGAACGAACCACGTTCTCCGGTTTAATTTGACCACTGCACTGGCTCCAGACTTGACAACTCAATGAGACTGAAAGCAGCCTGCCTCAGGCATGACAAACACACTCAGCATCACTCTGCGCAATCGCAACCCGTTGCTGTAAATCTTTGAGATGCTGTCAGATAACGCATTGATCTCGGTCCGCCTCTTTGCTTTGCAGAGTTTCCTAAAAACCCTCAGAGAAAGCATGAAACGGGCTAGCGCCGCCAAGACCGGCCCCCGGAGAGGAAACACAGGATGAGGGCCAGCAGCGGACTCGCTGCTCTAACTTCTCGGCTGCCGCTTCAGGTTTTCATGGAGGGGAAGCGGCGGGAAAGACTTTTCCAGAAGTGACGGTGGTTGCTGGTATGTCACAGTCGGGTGCTGCAGTTTCCTACAGCCACTGTAATTAGATGACATGCATTTGCATGTACGGATGCGCGCACAGATATCAGTATCATAATATCTGCCATCAATAACGTTAACTATAGGCTTGGATTCCACACGGCCTGAGGAAGTGATTACTGACTCTGACCGAAGCCGTTTCACATGCAGGGAGACGGTGGAACAGGTTCCTCTCTACATTTAACGGTACAATGGTGCTGGTGGAGCCCAGTGGCTGCTGAGCTCCGTTTTTCCAACCAAACAAGTGACATCACAGCACCTGTCAGGACAAATAGCGCAGAGCTGAGAGGCTGAGCAGTGTGGCTAAATGAACATGCACACACTTGATATATCTAGTCTGCACACTTAATTAAGGAGAATGGAGAGAAACGGTGGGGCCATGAACAGTGTGGTTACTCTAAAAAAGGAGAGAAAATAAGGTGATGTTCAAGATGGGGTGACACAAACAACCAAGCCTCCTCAACTGCATGAAAAATTGATGCATCCAACCATCGACCCTTTATTGATCCTGAAATCCTTCTCTTATCCTGTAAAGGGCTAATATGCCCATTCCCACTGTCTTTAACAAACCAGAAAACTGTTACATGTCATTATAAAGGTGGCGGCAGGACAAATGCACATTGAAGCATGCTGTTCTGTTAGCAAGAACAGTCGTAGGACCCGAATAGTGCAATAAGTGGGGCCAATATTTATTTATCTTTCATGTTTACATGGAACAATTGTTAAAAGTCAGTATCACCTCATCAATGGCAGGGCTCCACCCAGGCACCCAGGCACATACAACTGCAGAATCCAGCTCCAACCAGGACTGTGCTGCCCACCGGATGCTAACAGCTCACGGTAACTCGCTCTCCTCCTGCCCATGACAAAACTATTTGTTGTTCACAATGTAGCATCATCAGGGATCAGCACCGAGAAAGCATTGATGGCGATCTCCCGATCGCATATTTTCACTGAATATCCGCCGATGCAAGATCACATTGATTTTTCACTTGCCGGACAACTGCACGAGACATCCCATTTCCCTGAACACAGAGTTCACTTGCTTCACCAATCGGTAACGTCGAGCCCTGTCAGCTAAACAGAATTGAAAGCTGCTGTGAGAATCCTGAGAGATTTCACGAGCAACATTGTATAAAAGAATATAAATCTGAAATAGCAGAGCCAAAATCATCGATTCATCAACAGCTTTCTTCTGCTAAAACATGTGGGAAACATAAGACATTGTGCTTTTGTCATGGCATGAGAACTAAATCCTGGATTGATCTGCTGCTATTGAGCCAGCGGGCGATGCGCTGTTCCCGAGATTATTAAGTTTCCTGGAGTGGAATAAAGTGCTTCACATGGTAGTTTATGAAATTGAACATCCCCGGCGCTGAGTCATGGGGAGGCCTGAGTGACTGCTCAATGAGTTGTAAAGATGTGTACGTGCTTTTATGTCTATATTTGTGCAAATGTAAGGAATTTGTTTGTCTTGCGTGGGGGTGCTAACCAGTTCATAACCTTTGACGGCTTTGTAATGACTCGGGAAAACTGGAGCTGAACCATAGCAGCGGTGGAGAGAGGGAGTCATATCCTCCCAGAATTAAATAAAAAACATTTGTTGTATTGCCCACTTTGAGAGCCGGGATAAACATTCACCACCAGACCGTTGTAGAATTTAATAGAACATAATATGTTCAGCATTAAGAGCTGATTTTACCACTGCAAATATTTCTCAGAGGCAGAGCTGCTGCAGGAGCAAAACTCACCTCATTGGCTGGGTTTAGTTTACCCGGTACCCTCTCTCTCATTAGATATAAACGATTTAAAGGTACGGGATTGGCTGACAGAAGTGGTAGTATCCCACTATGGTCATCCTACCCACCCAGCTGGAGACCGCTCCCTCGACTGCTGGACTGTGAAATTACCACAAACACGACGAGAGAAAACATTGAGGGCCAGAAATGTTAATTTCACAAACTCCCCTCCAGATTCTGCAACACGGAGATTGTGACATTAGCCTTTCTGCGGTTTCTGCACCGGGACAGAAAACAAATAAACTCCCCGAGTCGGAGAGACCAATTAGAAAACACAACAGAAGCTCGAGGCGAGAAGTCAGGTGGGAAAGGTGTGAGGAAATATCTGGCAGAGTTGGGAGCCGTCAATCAGGATTAAGAATTTTTTTTAAAAACAGAGGGTGGTGAATGAGTAACAAGCTGGATAATGCAGTTTGTCATTAAGCAGAGCTTTGTGGAGCACGCTGTGGACAACTGCACGTTGAAAACGGACACAGCAGCTGTAATTAAATGCATTTACATTCCCTCTTTTGGGGTTTTTTCTTTGGGGATGTTGTTTTTTCTTCCTGCTCCAAGACATATTCTTTGCACGCCCACTTGAGTGTGCGGTCAGGCGGTGAGAGAGGCCAGGTTTGGCTGAGTGCTCGCGGCTGGGACGGTGGGAAACCATCTCCCTCCTCATGGCTAATAACCCCGCTGGAGACAGCCCGAGATGGGGATGAGACGAGCGGACGCTGTTGGCCCGAAGCAGGGCAGGCGATGGGCTTCTGAATATTTGCACAAACGGGTCGGGAGCCCACCTACTCATTATGGTAATAGCCAGCTCTTAAAGGCTGACGTATGGACAAATGGCTGTGGTGGTGAACGGGCGAAGGTCACAGAGTGCGTCCGCAGGATGGAGGAATCCACTGCGTGTCCTGATATGACCTCTTTATTCCATAGCAGTCATTTGGGGTTTACCCCCTCATTCCTTCCCTCCTCTCCCTCGCCCCAAAGAACAATTTCGCAAATCACCTATAGAGGGATTACGTTCCCTCTAATTGTGTTTACCTGAGCGGGCTGTCTACAGCTGGAGAAAGGCGTGAATCCGCTTCTTTTCCCCTTGTCTTCCATCTTTCTCGTCATTGGAGTGATACCAACGAGGGTGATGGGTATGACGATGGCGCAGCGGAGTGAGTACACATATCGTCAGCATCACAGTTAAGAATGCACATGAGTGTGTTCTCAAAAGTGATTTGTGGAAACAACAATCCAAACCCCCCAAATATTCAATTTACATTTAATAATGTAAGAGCAAGAAGAACATCTAACTCGTACATTTAAACAGCTGGAACTGTCTGACATTTGACTTAAAAAATTATTATTAAACAATTATTCAATTATCAAACCGGCAGAGAAGTCCACACATCAAAGTAGTGCTGCCGTAAGCTGCTTCTGATGAAGTCACTGCATGGACTGCCCTGCTGCTCCCCGGACTGTGGGGTTTTTGTTCTCCGCTACTGCCTTTCTTTCTCTCTCACTTTCCTTACCCTGCCTTTCTATTTGACCCAAAGAAGAAGAAAGGGGTGTGTGGGGGGGGGGGGGGGGGGACATAAAAAGCCAGCCGTTCCAAAGGACACACATCCATCTTTAGTCTATAAAAGCTAATTGAACTCTTGGGGTGTTCTGACAACTTGGGTAAGGGGAAAGTTATCTTTTCAAATGTCCATTATCTATAATGAGAAAAAAGAAAAAGACAATTTTCCCAGCCGTGTCGGAAGAAGCTTTTGAAACAGCGTTCAGAGCATCATCGGACATTACGACTCATTCAGACCGGACCAGCTCAATTCTTTCAAGGTCGGCAGCTAGAAAAGGATTCGACGGCCACAAAGAACTTTAGGACTCAATAGGCATGAAGGCCAAATGTTTTATAAAGTGTAGCATTAATAAATGCTACACCAAACAGGTTTTACTACAGGTGGGTACAAACTTCAATATTTGATATTATTATTACTATAATGGCTAAAATGTGTCAGTATCACTGAGTGTGCTGGAAGTGAATGCTTGCCCAGCCTCTTTGCTTGTTGAGACAAAGCTCTTGTAAAAATGCCATTGTTCATATGTTCCTGTTTAGGCACAACGGCCGTGTTCTTAGTGGCCTCCGCTGTCGCTGAGGGAAAGAAATAGCTGCTTTGTGTGGTCTTCACATAGAAAAGTGCAATTAAATATGTCTCATTATCAATTAAAAGAAATTAAGTTCAAATGGCAGACAAATAAATGATGACGGATTATAGGACTTCATCCAACAAAATGACGGCCAAAGAGAAAGTCTAAGGAGACGACAACCACAGCTACGGGGATGAATTAGACAAAAAGTCCACAGAGGAGGAGATGATAGAAATAAAACCTGAAAAGACCTGCGAAAATAATAAGAAAAATCAGAAAGATGGAAGAAATCAAATGAACCCATCACAGCTGTACTTGCTGAGGTTTCCCAGTGTGTCCCAGAAGGGGGCATGCGTTGCAGACGGACTCGGCTTCGGTGCTGAGGAGGGAGTAAATGGATTAGTCTCAGCTGGAAGCCGTAGGATCAGCATGGAATTGGAAGCCGTTCTCATGAAGGAAAAAAGAAAAAAGAAGAAGACATCGAATGTGTCATTTATCCTCCAGCATGTCTAACAGTGATTAGAGCCTATATCGTGGTTCAGCAGTTACGCCGCTAATTTCTAATCTCGTCGCGGGACTGAGGTTCTACGCTAATGAGCCAAAAAACTAATCAGGGAGTCATTTTGATGCCTTGCTGCATTCTCCTCCTTCATTTACATTGCTATCACATAAAATCAAAAATATGTTGTTGGTACTTTTCCTCTCCCGTTTCTCCGAGCAAAGTAATTACGGCTGACTGGGAGGGGAGGAGGAGGCCAATGACCTTTTCTGCGGCGCCGCCATTTCACCGTCTCTGTCTGTCAGGCAGCTGATGTCTTTTCTGTTATCTCACTGTGGACAGTTAAAGGACGACTTTTTAAATGCATGAATCACTCAGCCATGAAACTCATTACTGCGTGCATGAGGAGTGTGTGTGTGTGTGTGTGAATGTGAGGGTACTGTAAGTGTGTGTTGGGGTGGTTTGGCCCCTGACTCTGGGCTCTTCCCAAACGATTGGAATATGGCCTGGTCACTAGAGCTAAGTGATGGGAATCATTTAGAAATCCACTCAGTGATTCTATCATTCCCGAAGGAGACAAAAAAAACGGATGGTAGGTTTTGAATGATCTGAATGCACAGAATAAAACAGAAAAAAACACGAAATTATAGAACATCCATCCTCCAAAAGCTCTGTCTCAATATATAAGGTCAGAGGTCACGGGCAGGGTTCAGATTTGACGTGGACATAAATATACTTGTAACTGCTTTTAAATGACAGACAGTTACGTTTCTCGTTCCTCTACAAATCTGTCAGAGCAGGAGACAAAGCTTAGAGGGATTCCTCTTGTTCTGTGGCTCGGCGCCGGACGCTCTAAGTATCTTATAATAACCACTTGGCCAACTCCTATATGATTCTGACTACGGTGCTTGGAGGCCGCTCTGTGTTTTGCTGTTCATCCAGGGCCAAACCTGTGTTTGCCAGCCCAAATAATGTCCACTTTGGTTGAATAGCACTGCATGAGAAAGTCCAGCGTTTCAGCCAGCAATGAGTGAACTCCTGCCGCTCTTCTTTTTTTTTCTTTTTTCACTTCCTTTGGCCCACATCCTTCTTAAATGTACATTTTTACATTCTGAGTGTTCAGAACACGGACTTCCTCAGACCGCCTTGCAATAATTACATGCTGCCAAATTAAAGGACAATTACAGTTTATTACAGCTCAAGTCTTATTTATGTCGAACCATTTCCACCAGCTCAGTCAGACCGCTCACATGGAACAGATTCCACGTGGCTGTAGATTACTTAGAGGGCTGATAACTGGTGTCTAGGCTCTGACCTCATCACTCCCCACAAGGAAACACAGCAGGGAGTGACCATTTGAATGGAACCACTGTCTGAACACCTGCTAACCGCAGGTTAGGCAGTCTGGTTAGGAATGCACCTTGTGATGTAATGTTTGATGAACCACCAGCTGGTCTAAGCAGAGTCATGTTTGAGGTTAGTATCGCTGACACCGTTAGCATCTTAGCATGCAAGTGTGATTCCTTGAGCTAGCTAGCGTTAGCCCACTTTGTTGATTCTAGGTCGCCAGCTTCAGTCTGCTAGCAAGCTAGTGAGCTAGTTCCAGTGTGGCCATGCTGGCCATCCAGTGGATCAGGAGAGAACCAGGCCGACTGCTGGGCCCAGGCAGGCGGAGGGCCAGGAGAACGCGGCGGTGTGGAAATGACAGAGCACCAGATTTGCAGAGAGCAACAGTGAGACAGCTTGTGTCAATATGTAACCGACTAGGCAAGGCAAGGCAAGGCAAGTTTATTTGTATAGCACATTTCAACAACAAGGTAATTCAAAGTGCTTCACATAAAACCATTAAAAGCATCAAAACATAAGGCAAAAGAAAAGGAGATTTAAAAACAATTAAAAAACAGTGTAAGAAATAAAATGCAGCAGTAAAATGCAGAAATGCAGGAAATTGATTAATATATTAATTGAATGTGGTTCAATTAAAGGCAGCAGCAAACAGAAAGGTCTTCAATCTTGATTTAAATGAGCTGAGGGTCTCAGCAGACCTGCAGCTTTCTGGGACTTTGTTCCAGATATGTGGAGCAGAAAAACTGAACGCTGCTTCTCCATGTTTAGTTCTGACTCTGGGAACAGAAAGTAGACCGGTCCCAGACGACCTGAGGGGTTGGAATGGTTCATAAGGTAGCAGCAGATCAGAGATGTATTTTGGCCCTAAACCATTCAGTGCTTTGTAAACCAACAGCAGGATTTTAAAGTCAATTCTTTGTTGGACAGGAAGCCAGTGCAAAGACATCAGAACTGGAGTGATGTGATCCACCCTCCTGGTCTTAGTGAGGACTCGAGCTGCAGCGTTCTGACGGACTTTTTACAGAGACCTGTAAACACACCGTTACAGTAGTCCAGTCTGCTGAAGATAAATGCGTGGACAAGTTTTTCCAAACCCTGTTGAGACATAAATCCTCTAATCCTTGATATATTCTTCAGGTGATAATAGGCTGATTTTGTAATTGTCTTGATATGGCTGTTCAGGTTGAGGTCTGAATACATAACTACACCTAGATTTCTGGCTTGGTTTGTGGGTTTTAACATCAGTGACTGAAGCTGAGCGGTGATTTTCAATTGTTCGTCCTTGGTACCAAAAACAATTACTTCAGTTTTATCTTTGTTTAATTGAAGAAAATTCTGGCACATCCAGTTGTTGATTTGTTCAATGCAGTTACCCAGCCCTTGTATGGGATTATAGTCCCCTGGTGACATAGTTATGTAGATTTGTGTGTCGTCTGCATAATTATGATAACACACTTTGTTGTTTTCCATAATCTGAGCTAGTGGAAGCATGTAGATGTTGAACAGAAGAGGCCCCAGTATTGAACCTTGGGGAACACCACATGTCATTTTAGTCAGTGCTTCTGGTTCCGTTACAAGGTCCTGCATTCAACATGAAGTTTGATTCTGTCGTTTACAACAGCTAGTTTGGGTAGTCATGTGCAGTTTCTTTATTCCAAATAAGCTTGGCTAAATTGGGGGTTTGTTTGAAATCTGTATGATTGTCTGACTGCTCATGTTTCTTTAACTTGTAATGTCACTGTAACCAATGGATGATGGCCAGAACTATGGAAATTTGTTTGAATAAATAAACTTCACTAAATCCTCAGGAAGTTTCAAAAGCAGAAGGGTGAAATGTCTCAGTTCAGCACTGGAAGACCAATGTAGGGAAAAAAAAGTGAGAGTTAACAGAGAGGTAGAAAGTTTTCCAAGGTGAGGGGCAAACTAAGGCCAGCGCAGGAGGAGAATGTGGAGGAGAGAGATACGATTCAGCAGTGAGAGGCTGACATGAGGAACAGCTGAAAGTCCACCGGTCCACCAATCAGGCGGGGATGGGAGATAGCGCACACATTGAGGTTTTTTTTTATTTAAATTTTTTATCCAAAATTAGTCTGCTTGTGGTTTTTTTTTCACGACTGTGAAAGCGCATAGGTGATGCAGTCGTGTTGGTTCTGGCATTTCAGCAATGACTCATCGAGGAAAGTGTTTGGAATTTCGCTGACAGGTTCCCAGCATCGTATTCACACATGAGCGAGGCGATTTCTTTCTCTGCAATCCCAGAAATAACACATTGCGTAACACTCTCTCCCCCTCCTGCTCCTCTCTAATATTTTGCTCCCAGTCTGCCTCGCTCCGTCTCTTTATACACGCAGAGGCTGTAGGTGGGATGTGACGTGTCCTGGATTCTGATGGAATTTGGAAGTGTTACTTTTTTTGTGTTGGGCCAGGCTGGAAAAGACTTCATTAAGGAGAGAGACCATGGAGTGATCTCTACTACCAGAACGGTAACAGTAGATGTCAAAAGCCTCTTAGCGCCAAAAAGACCACGTTGATACAAACTGAGCATTGGGAACAACAAAAGGTGGAGCCTGAGCATTACTTCCTGCAGCCAGATCATAAAAGTTCTTCACAAAAATAAAACTCAAATGCCAGTTTCATACCAAACAAATTGAACATGTTTGTGGGGAAAAGTCTGACATTACCATGGTAGCGGCAAAAATATGACCGATACAGCCTCAAATCCTGGATCACATATGGACGAGTGTCCGAGTCTATGCACTGATCCGATACCACGTTATCTTATCATTTACGCTACACAGGAGCAACAACAACACGCATTACTCGCCATCCAGTCCGTACAGCGCTGCCCATCATCATTTTGGGAGAAAATGATCACTGCGTCTGAAATCAATGATGGAAGTAGCTAAGGAGTGAGCCATCTCGCTTCTTTCTTGTCTCTGTTGAGGGTTGCACACGCGCAGTATACCAATCGGAGAGGTGCGCAAGTTCAGGTACCGGACTCGGGAAGGGAAGAAATATCATTGGAACATCTCTAAATGTTTAACGAGATCAAATATTTCTTTATTTGTTCAGACATGCATTCATATATTTTTGGCCACTTGGGAAGAAAAAGTTGAAAACAAATCGCTAACATACCATCACCTATCAAACATATTAATTTGATTCAATTAAATTATTCATATAGGAGAGGAGAGGAGGCTCAGAGAGCAAGTGACACTACGCAGCGGTGAAGAGAGAGACTGAGAGCTTGAGACAGAGAGATAGAGGGAGAGAAATGAGGACATTAGAGAGGAAGGTGTTGATAGAAATGAAGAGAAAGAGAGAGAGGTTAATAGGAAAGTCAATGGGGCTTCACACTGCCAGCACAGTCACTTCAGAGGCAGAGAGAGGAAGTCAATGGGGATTCATCAGCGGAACACTTGAGGCAGAGTGAGAAAATAAAGACTGATATAGAAAGTGAGTGATAGTCAATGGATAAACACAGCGAGACGAACCTCCTTTGGGTCCTTTTTGTAGGGAAATAATTGTTAATGTAACATTATTCAGCCTTTGACTCAACCCATTTTTACTTCCTCTACTACGCGACAGAAGGGAAGGAAGAGGAGGCGAGAGAGGGCAGGGAGAGGAGGGGAATTGAGACGGCAGATGGAGCGATGGGGCGCAGAAGCAGCTACTCTCGATGAAGGGAAAACGACAGAGGGGTGAGGGAGACAGAGCCGAGGAGGTCACCTGGTCTGTCTGAACAGAGACAGCGGAAGCATTCGTTCAGGGGGATTTGAGCAAACGGTGACATGAAAAGACACGTCATCCTTCCACTGGTTGGCTTCACACGTGCATCTGATGCCAGTGACCTTCACACATGTGACAGTAGAAGTCCCTGAAGTGAGTCAAAGTCATGCTAGTTTGCATTGTGCATTGTATCTTGTGTGCACTGTCCACTTTGCTGCTGTGATCCTGTAAATGTCCCCACTGCGGGACTAATAAAGGATTATCTCATCTTATCTTATCTCATATTACATATTTTCTAACAGTTAGCTAGACAGCGTGAGCAAGATTTAACCCAAGAGGTCAAGTACCACATGCCCCCGAGGAAACGGATAACGGGCACAAAATAAAGTGTGTGAGCCACTCACAGCCATAACGAGGTGTTACCGTATTGATCCGAAAGGCCTGAGGAGAAGGCTGAGAGGAGGATTAAGCAACGGTGCTAATAGCTGTGAGTCATTTATGGTACATTCATTGACCGGCACACAGCACACAGCTGTTGGGGACTTCCCTTCTTATCTGCCTGTGGCCTGATAATAGAGCCAAAGGGGCGAGTCAACGTCGAACCGTTGTTTCCGCTCCTCGTTCCTCACCTGAAACCTTTTCCCTCTGTTCCTCTACGAGATGAGGTTTCATTTGTTTCCATCTGTTGGTTCTCACATTGTTCTTTCTGAGTCAACTAAAGTCCTGCACTCTCTAAACTCTAGTTTTCACCTTGTTTATCTTTGGTTTCATCTTGGCTGCTGGTGCTAATGATTCGAAAGGTTTCGAAAGTACTCCTTGTAAATAGATCTGGGGAGAATGAGTTCAATTAAATTGTGGACAGGAAATGTTTCAGTTTCTCCCTGGCACCCTCTCTTCCATCTCCTCGGCTTCCGTCACCGTCTGCGGTTGCTTGAGAAAAGACACACCATCGCAGCCCCGACTCACTGGCTCTCCTGATTCCTAAAGACCGGATGATCGGGGCGCAACCCGCTCATCAATCACAGAGCCTCAGTCAGAGACATTCCCGCTGTAAATATTAGGTGATTCAATATTGCTCAGCCCTCATTATCTGCTATTAGGCTGGGAAGGAAACGCGCAAGTTGTGACTCCGTGCCCACCCCCACCACCAAAATCCTGCCTGGGCCCTGGACGAGGAGGTAATCACTCCGCTGCAGCGTCTGAACATTTTCAACACAAGCGAGGGCCAGCCAACCGCCGAAGCCGCGCCGGAATGAAAAGGAGCAATTAATGGGCATTGAGTTAGATAGTTGCTTTCAGCTGTTCCCATGCCTTTGTACCGCCCCCTGGGGTCATTTCGGAATGAGTCGACGCGCTCCTCCACATTTCAAATATCTGCTTTTGTGCGAGCATCGATTTGGACTGCGGTTTGCCATCGGTTCTGCTTGCACTTTGGGTTCGTACACCTGTAGTTTTTAATTTTACCAACACATGCCACCATTGGTTCGGTGGCACTATGGAGGAGTGTTAAAGGATGTAGGAAGGAAGGAAGGAGTTGTACTCGGGTGACTGTGCAGAAGGAATGAGTCACGCTTGCAATTTAGAAAGGAGTTGTGCAACACACACACAAACACTGAAGACGACATGTTTAGGGGTCATTCATCGGTGTGTCATGACTTTGCAGCCCCCGTGGTGCTTTCGTAATGAAGCGGCCCTCACTCATTAATATTTATGACAAATTGTATATGCGTGTATGCTCTAGACTAGAGAGAAACGAACGCGCACGTGCGGCAATTATTTCTTGCTGCTCCACCTCTGAGAGGAAGAACAACATGCAGAGTTCTCCAACATGAAGAATATGATATTCAACAACATCCGCTTTGAGACTGGGCTTTTGACAAAGGATCAGGCAGCAGGGGGCTTGCAGTGATATTGGATAGTTCCAGGATCAGTGCAGCATGGGGTCATTGTGAGGGATTAATACTACTACATGCACACATACACACACACACGCACATGACGACCCATTATTCTCCAACGTTGCTGCGCACTTCCTTTCCAACAGTATATCCGCGGATTCATGAGCGGACCTTGAGAACAGGTCGCTGATTATTTTGATTATGCTTGGATATAATGGGAGGTTTGCAACAGGAGGGAACAGGCTGCAGCTATTTCCACACCATGGCGCGGTGAAGCACTGATTCAGGCTCACTGTAAGCAAAGGGAAGCAGGACGTCCAAGCAAAACAAACTCATTCCTTGCTTCTCGTTTGCATTGCAGTGACAGTGATTTTGTGCAGGTCGCGTGCGCACACACACACATGAGAGCGCTGTCTCATCCGTTCACCGCAGCACTAGTTCTCATCTGATCAAAACCCGAGTCCAATTAGACAAATCGTAAAAATCAACAAAACAGGCAATCAAGGAGGAGACTCCTAGCCCAGTGAGGCGCATAAAAACGGCAGAAAGCCAACAGAGTTGATTGGGAAACCCTCAAGAAAATCAAGACCTGCTTCTGAGGTTGATTCAGCTTACCTGCTTGGCGTTTAGATCTGCCTTGGAGGCCATGCTGGGGCTGGCAGCCGGGGTCGCGGGGGCACTACGGCTGCCCCCGGACAGCATCGAGCGCACGGATGCCAGCCACTTCATGGCTGTGAGGGCGAAGCGGGGATTTCACCCCGACGTGCCCCAGAAAAGAGGTGTCCAGAAGGAGGGGGAAGCAAGAGTGGAACTGAGCCTGGAGGTGGATGGAGAGACCCGCGTGGAGAGACGTACGCCCGGCGTGTACTTCAGGGGGTTTTGTTCACCGGTTTGTTTCTGTCTAAGACCCATTCAGTCCCACAGATCCCTCCCTAACACACACACACACACACATTTACACACTGACACAGATCCAACGGGCAAGTGTGCACACATTTACAGTTTATACGAGAACACAAACACACTAATCCCACAAACATGCACACACATGGCTACATGTACACCCCCCCCCCCAACCTAGTGACACACAATCCTTTCCCCCATCACTCTGTCACCATCTGTCACTTTACCTGTTTCCCCTGCTCTCCAGCCACATTACTGTAGCCCTGACCAGCATTATTCATCCCCACTGACACACACACACACACACACACCTCCTGCTGTGTCCCATGGCCATCAGACACAGCAGAGACGGATGACTGGTGTAAGTCTGTCATTAATGCTTCCTGTGCAGGTTGAGATGTACATGTGTCTGTGATGGAACGAGTGATGGACAGATGGAGGGACTGGTGGTTGCTGCTGATCAATTTAGGTTGGGATGGGAGGATTTTTACAGAGCCGTGTAGTGATGTATATTTAGTAGCATCGGTTCTATCAGGACTGGAGAGTCTTTCTTCTTTAAAAGAGCAAAGATTGGCAGGAACGTTTTTTCTCTCTTGGCTTCGGCAAGACTTTGATCAACGGATGGTTCATCCAATCACGTGCCGTTTTTTTTTACAGTTTCCAATGACGGCTTCTGAGATGTTAAGTACAACAAACAATGTGGTGCGTCAAGTTAGCTTTAAAATAATTTGGATAAACGCTGCCTGGAATGTCTACTGTCTAAAACTTCATCCCTAAAAATGACTTTCCAGACAAAACCAAGGAGAAAAATATCAAATTCACTGTTTTAACAATGCAATACGTATTTCATTCATATGTCAAAATAAATAGTGTCTGGTGTGTTAACGAACCACCGCTTGGACTGAAAACGTTCAACAAAACTTAAAGGGACCCAGTGTTTGATCAAAACACGGCACCATAACGTCTCTATGGTCAACATTCCAAATAGTAAGGTCAACGTCCGCCCAATGAAAGTGGACAGCTGCTTCTTTAGGCCCGACACAAGCATGTCACTGGAGATGTGAATCAAGACTCGTCCTGTTACACCAGTAACACCAGAGCGGGTGTTTCTCGTGATGCTGGGTACGGCTGCATCAGGGATTTGGCTTCATCAAAGTGACTGCAATAATGGTGAAAATGTTCTTCACGATATCCAGGCTTTTATGCGGCGCTTATGCATGTATGTGTGCGGGATAAGTGAACAGAAACAGGAGGAGAGAAGAAAAGCAGCTCTCTGGTTTACATACGATTTGGTATATAGGAAGCAATGGGAATAATCTGAACAAATGGAATGCATGTTTGAGCCATCGCACCGAGTTAACTGTGCACTTATTCAAGTCCTTACGACTGAGCCTTTTTCTGAAAGCCACACTCTGATCCCACGAGACAGCGCTTCGTGTTTTTGAAGTGACAATCCTGGAGATCAGAAATAGCAGTGCGCGGTAGCAAATGTCAGTGCTGTACATTTTGAAAGAGGATAATCCACCGCAGGCTTTACAAGGGGCTGGGAGCTTTTATTGCTGGCTGGAAGACACCCTCCAGACGATACCTAGAGGGGGGTAGTGTGTGTGTTAGTGTGTGTCCGGCTCGGCTGGGAGGGACGCGGCCATACGCGGAAGGCCAGCCGTCCGTCTCTGTGTGATACTGGGCGAGGATTCGGCCAACGCTTCGACTTGATTCATCTCTTAATCCCCCGTCTCAGTGTGGCATCACATATGGCACGGGGTTGTCATGGAGACGCAGCAATCGACGGCACCTTCGGTCCCGAGACGAAAGCCAGTTTTGTGGAAGAGGGATGGGAATCAAGACGTGGGAGAGGATGTGCGGTGACAAGCATACCCTACTTCTGATGACTGCTGAATGGTGACTGAGTGTACGTGCATCCGTGTGTTTATAAGAGAGACCTCCAAACAAGGAACTGTGCCTCCAGGGAGACATCCGCTCCGTCTAATCCTGGTGACAAACACTGAATCATGCTAAAACATGTCACCAAGACATTGCACAGACTTATGCGCGATGCGTTAAAAAACGTCATATGATGACTTCGATGCTACAGAGGGAAGGATACAATTAAGCTTAAGATGAAACAAAAACCTAAAAATGGCTCTGACACGGATACAGCCGGAGGCAGAGTGGGATACGACGAGTGGCGTGCGTGTTTTGGGGTGGGAAATGAAAGCGGTGTCAGTTGTGGTTTGTGAATGAAGATGTTAGTGATGAATGGAGACAAAAAAGCAACCGTGATATTAAGTCATGGGTTCTTCGACAGCCATTAAATACTAGCAAATAGGACATTTTTCATGAAATCGGTTATAATGCTTTGCATATAACAATGTCTAACAAAAGATGAAGGACCATGTAAATTGTTGTGTTATTGATGCTCTTACCTTAGATTGACGTTTATTCCCCATCAACGAAACATGCTGTAGTGTTTTTATAGTCCTGAGATGATGTCTGTAGGGCTATGTGTAGCCTGACAGACAAAAGCCAGGGTCCCAGAAGTCCCTCTCTCTGCTTCTTAAGCTTATTGCAGGAAGGGCACTGTTTTAAGGGTGACCTACATGAAGATGAACGTATTAACGTTTCTATCAACTCAGAGCTTCTCCTATCTGGATTATGACAGTTGGACCTTTAAGGGGACACTTTTGAGAGAGATTGTAGAGACTAAATCAGGGTGCAAGTACAGGATTTAGATGTCCTTGAGTCAGGGGGAAGAACGGCTCTGCAGTGTCGCAGAACTTAAATCAAAGTGGACTTATCTTAAGAGGTCTCTTAAACAAGCAAACTTCTGTTCTTAACGTCTGTCCACAGCAGACTGAAACCATTTAATCTTTTGAGAAAACACTTCATCGGAGACTAGAGAACACATGGCCACAACTTTGTTCCAAACTTATAAACATCAATGTAAACCACACTCCATGGGAGGAGGATGGAAGGGGAAAGGATACTGAGGTAAGGACAGGAACAAATACTCATACAAGAAACCGACTGGATTTAAGAAAAAAATCATCTTTTAGCTTCATGTTTTGGCAACAACAGTCTTTCATGTGAGGCCAATGAAACTAATTTAACTGGAAGTGAGAGTGACAGATGAAGAGGAGGGAGGGGATAAAAAGTGGAGTTACGAGCGTTTGAGCGGCGAGCTTTGGAACTCCTCCACATTCCTTCCCCGCTCCCACAACCCTCCCACGTTTTTCAACGCTCACTCCGTGCTGAAATGCCCCAGTGGAGAAGGACGCTTTCATCCGGCTCCAGGAGGCCCGAGAGAAAATCAAGAGGGCTGTAAAAGTCTCAGGCGTGAGAGAGGCTTTCAAGCTAATTCTCTCAAGACAGAAAAGGGCTTTTCCCAAGCGGGCGGGACGGCACTGCGAACTGCACCCTGGGACATGGCATTGCTGCTGTACGGGGGGGCGGTTGTCACCTTTGAACCACATCTCTTGACACAGATGTGGCCTTTAGCTGATCCATCCTTTGCTTTTACGGAACAGAAGTTAATTTAATGTATCGGGAATCTTCATTGTCATTTTGTAGAATTTCAAATGATATCTGACTGCAACATCCACATTACAGATCTGGACAATGTGTTTGTCCCTGCCAGCACAAATACCTTTCCAAAAACCTAACAACAATATCAAGACCAGGGGCTCTATTCCTCTCAAGACAGGTATAACGTTGCCGTGGTAGAAAAATGCATCTTCCCTGCAGACTGTTGCTATTAGTACCTGTCAGACTGCGTTGCAGCCAGACTGTTACAGCGAGGAGTTAGAGAGAAGCAGAAAGAACAAAGTCAGGAAATCCCAGAGGGTCCAGAGAGCTGTTACTCGAAGACTGCATATATAGATGTATGACGCGTCTCCACTTCCTCCCGCTGTACAAAAGTGAAGCCAAAACATGCCGGATATTGCGAGCAGAGCGCGGCCGCAACTGGTGAGCGTGAGAGCCAGCTAGCTGCTACGTTAGCACCGCGGTAGCAGTTTTGGCTGGAAAGTCACAACGACGAACCATATTACCTCTAAAACTACATTCATGGTCCAATTGGCAGTCGTTCCATGACACAGACCCGTGATTTTACTCAAAACAGCTGTAAATCACAGATGTTAATCTTGACGTTGCAACCTTTTTGTCGCATCAAATAACCAATTAAAACCCTACTTATCAGAAAAAATGAACACTTGGGCATACATCAGCGCGATAAGAGCCTAAAATCACAGAAACCATCTTTGGGAAAAATGTATTTGACTTTTTGGTTTGTCCAATCCGCTTACAGGTTATGTGTTAGGTCGTTTGTGTGACTTTTTGCATCTGTGATTGAGTGAGTGTGCACCTCTCTGTCTGTCCACAGCTAATCTCTCATTCTGTTGCAGCAAACTGCACAATATTTTGGGTGCCCAGTTATTGCTGCATGTTGAAAGACCTGACATGGTTGTGGTGATTCTTTCTCAAGACATCTTGGAATACCTGTTTTATACTGCCATTGACAGCCTGCTCAGTCATCACTCTTGACCAACCTCCTGCTAGTAGGGTCATCACGGACCCCGAGGCGCTGCTCTGCGGCCAGAGACAGTGGGGCGGAAACAGGGTGTTTGTTTTGGATGGTGTTTTTGGCTAACAGCTAACAGAACTATCAGTCCACACACTGCTGTACCTCTCTGAGTACCTCTCGGACGATGCTCTGCAGCTCACTTTTATTTATTTTTTGGATGCTGTGTTTGGCGAACTGCTTCCGGAATTATCAGGACACACATTGCTGAGTACCTCTCGGACGCTGCTCTGCGGCTCATTTCTATTGTTTTTTTCGACAGTGTGGTTGGCTAACCACTAACGGCTAACGAAACTACCAGTGCACACACTGCTGTACCTCGCCGGCAGAAAGCTTGGTTGGTTTACCTTTGTGTTTTGGCACGATGATATGAAGTGTATTATCCGACGACTTGGAGCCCATTGCTTGTACAACGTTACATCGCTGCTAGCTTTTGAGTTTGCATGAAGAGTGTGTGACGACGCTTTACAGCACGATTCATTCAATCACCCTACAAACCAGGGGTTGTTGAAGGCCCACCTGGCGGAGATCCAGGCTGTTTTCACTCACTGTAGTCGGGTATAGTTTCTCTGGGCATGCTGGTATGATACATCCTGTAATTTAAATGACTCCATGACATTATGACTTTGAATGCAAACTGAGCAGACTAAAGTTAGACTGCATAGAAACAATTAGATGATTAGATGTTGTTTGTGCTGTTTCTCACTGCAGCTGAGTCAAATTTTGTGTCTGCCAGTGTTTCCGGAGACATTCATCACCTGTGTACGATAGTTTGCATTGCGAGGGTAAACAGCACCTCGCTCTCCTTTCCCAGTTTGTTTAATGGGCAATAAATCATCCACGTCACCTGAAGTAAAACGCAACCGGCCGCATCTTCCACATGTTCCAACAGACACGCCTACTCTATAATTATGGCTGCAAAACGGAGTGATCAACAACCCTCGTCTTACAGAGCAGCGCTGGAAGTAAGGCAGCACAGGTGGCTCTAGCTGGAAGATGACATAGAGCAGGGTCAGGACAGGCCACTGTCACACTGCACATGAATATTGAGATGGCGAAGCAGAAGCACTTTAAAAAAGACGTGGTGACCTTGATTGGACAAATTCACTTGGAGTGAGAGGACTGGTGTTGCTGCAGTGCAGTGCAGCTTGGCTGTAGTTTTGGATGGCCTCTCTCATCCTCTGCCAACGGATCCAGGGGCCAGCGGGGACTTTAGACGTTTTTGGAGGGCTTTTTTCCCCCCCCAGAAACAGCTTTTTTGGAATGAGGCAGATGTAAACAATTACTGAGCAAAACACTCATGACGGGGAGGAAACAGGGGGATGAGCTGAGTTTCATCTCCAGAGTTTTTGGCATTAATTGACACACAAGCAAAAGCACATTTTGGGTTGTTGTTTTTTTTAAATAGGAGGGAAAGGACCCCCCTTTCACATCCCGTCTTCAATTGTGTAGCCCACAGCTCCTGGCTCGGTCAGAAGCAGCACTGCCGAGCTCTGAGACCCCCCCCCCCCCCCAGTGAAAACAGTTTGAATCAGCGGTTTCTCTTCACTTGGGGGATTGTGTCAATCAAAGGGGAAAGGAACTGAGGACTTCGGTTGTGAATGTCACAGACGGAAAATCTAGCATTCGTGGAAAAACTCGGGGGTTACAGTCTGACATATCAGATGATTTCCCAACTTGATCCAACAGTAAATCCTTCTTGTTCATCCCTTGATGAAAGGGAGTAAAAAAAAAGTGGTGCACTGAGGCCAAAGAGGGAGAAAAGAAAGGCGCGTAGAAAGAGAGAAGAGGGGGTGAGAAAAAAGGAGAAAAAGAGAGAGACTTTAAGATAACCACGAGTGATGCAAGAACCCCTCAAACTATCCATGAACCTGGATATGAAATGCAGTTAAGCCTGTTGTTCATTGGGATCAGTAAAAACCTGAAGGTTAAACAAAAGGGCTTGTTGCCAGCAGGTTGCCACTCAAACACTGTAGCTGTAAAACAGAAGAAGTGCCCTGCCTGATTTATATATACTTGGTCAACATTCTCTGAATACACAGAAGTTACACAAAAAAAAAAATCGCAGGATTTCTTTCATCTCCTTAAGCGGTTGCTGAGCACAACGCGGTCCCAGAATAGATTTTGGGTCACGACTCCCCACACTGCCTGAATAATTTATCCCTCGCTTTCCCCTAGAATAAGGCCGGGAGGTTTCTGCCAAAAATAAAATCTCTAGTAAACACGAGCTCTTTAATATGTGTGTGTTTAAAAAAAAAAGAAGAAAGATAATAAGTGGGCATTACAGGGTAGAAATGCAGCCTGGCATTTTTGGCAAGCACATGTCTGGTTTATGACAGGGAAGAGGAGGCGAGGGAGGAGGCCACGAGGTGGACGACAGGCCTTACAAGTGGGACTCTGGAATGACTGACACTGTGCGTTTTGTACTCTAGGTGTGTGCTTGCAGAGTTTGAGAGATGAAGGAGGCATGCCAGGAATATTCGCATTCAGAAACACACACACACACAGGACGCAGGTGTGTGTGTGTACCAACTTACAGTCGGAGCTGTAGGCAACTCGGTGAGTGGCAACAGAAAGATGTTGTGTCAAAACAGAAGGTGAACAACACTGCTGCATTGTTTCATTGCCAACTTGGACTGGCGCACCGTGATGCTTTGACAGTAAATCTTTTTGTGAAGGCGACATCTCGTCAAACTGGTCGGCCCTCTTCGGATGACAAAAAGAAAATGCATTGATAAATTTAAGCTTGTATCTGACGATGGCAATAAACATGAAACTGCTTCCTCTGTGACTGAAATGTGATAAGAACGAGGAAGTACTGGCGTTTCAGGTTTCGGATTCGTAATCGAAGCAACCAACGGAAGCGCTTCACTGGCATTGAGGCTGCTTCTGGTGATGGTCTTGACCTTGACCTTTGACCTTTGTGGAGCAGTGAAAAGTGTGATTCTTGAGGCTTATTTTCTTCTTCGTCGAGGGACTTCCTTAAGGTAATTCAATATTTGTGTCAAACGAAGTTGTCTTTGGTTGTCTTTCTTGTTTTTTGGTTCTTGAAGGTTGTTCTTGCAGCTCTTTTATTATCTTCTCTGCACTTACTGTGGAAGTATCAGCGATGTCAATCTTTTCTACATCTCTGCTCATCCAGTTTTGATCACTTTGCAAATAAGCTGATTCTGGTGAGATACCGTGTCTCAGGGAGGACTGGGTTATGCTTGACTGGTTATTCCATACAGCTCAGGGATGATCTATCCTCATACCGTGCATTACAACCTAATTAATCATCGCGCAGCATGACAATTCAATTATTGTTCAGCTTGTCTCTCCATCCGGCCGATTGTTCCAGAGGCTGTTGTGAAAAGGTGTGCGGCGTTTTTAAGTTGACATGCCTGCTCTTTTCAGCAATGCCCTGTTTATTCACACATGAATAGTCTTGTCACCCGCAAACCACCAGATGTTATTCGTTGGAAGCATACGACCCCGCGGCTCTTTCCATTGTGTTGTGGGTGAGAAAGAAATTGAGTGAGGTTTATTTATTTATTTTTTGATCAGATAAAGAAAGAAATATGCAGCCTCAAGCCTCAGGCAGCAATACAAGTTGGCACCATGCAAGAAGCCAGCAAAAGAACAAAACATCACAGCATAACAAACCACCACATCACCAAAAAGTCAAGAAGCCAATGTCAAAAACAAAATCCACAAATAAGTGATGGTTGAAAGATGAACTGTTTGGGATAGAGGCTGGAAAACAGAACCATCTTCCTCTGAAAGGCCCTTAGACAGTTTCTAACAGGGGGAAAGACACATGCACAAACAGACACCAATTTAGCCTCATACACAAGCATGTGTGGTCCTCTGTTGACTTTCTTTTGTGTGTTGCTGTTTTCCTTCGAGGTAAAGTAGGCGTCCGCGGCAGCGAATTACTCTTTAAGTGGCTCTGGTGACTTCACGGGACAAACAAGCACCCAAAAACCTCAGACTGAGCTCCACACGGCAGGAATTTTGTTTTGGACGTTAGTTTCCTTTTGCTTTGTGCACCGATACTTAATCGAGTCGTTGCTCCTAAACCGAACATTGAGGGTTTGAACGGTTGATATCACCAGAAAAGCAGAAATATATTATTTTTGTTCCAAACATCGTTTTCCTGTTTCCCTCTGCTGACAGGAGGAACAAAATCCTCACCATATACTTAATTAGTAGGGTGAGCTTTCACTCATGCATTGTCTCTGAAAAGTCCATGCAACTCCGGGCAGCTGCCAATCGGTAATGAAGAACAAAAGCGGCACATCTGCTGTGGCTTTGGTGAGGGAGCACCAAGGCGGCCTCAAAGCAAACTCCGTCCTTTTATAAGAACCATAGAAAGACCGCACTCAGTGCTGGGATATTAAACAAGAAGGGGAAGGGAAAAAATCATAATAATAATCTGGGTAAACAAAATCTGCTGGCTGTACAGAAACACGCTCGAATGGAAAGTCGACGGTGCTCCGAGGCAACAAGAGGAAAACTATCGACGGGGCTGACTCAGAAGCCTTCCGACTGAGGAAACTGGACACCATCATTATATCCGCTGTATCAGCAGTTCTGGTAAGAAGGAAAACACGCAAACTAGACTATAGTCTTGGTGTTTGAAAACTCTGATGTGTCACAAACAGATATCGAGGGATGAGCAAGTCCAAAGAATGACAGCACATGAAGCTTCTGGGAGGTCAAAGGTCTTGGAGATGTGTGTTAGCCTATCGCAATAATTGGAAGTCCGAAAAATATTGCTGCCCATACTGTAGGAGGGATCAATGCTATGGCAATAGAGACTTCCATGATATAACTGAGGCAGTAGTTTGTCCAGATAGGAAAAGAAAGAATTGGATTAGACAGAGCTGAAGTTTGGGTCTTTGGCGACGAAAGCAATTGGGGTCAAATAACTGAAAACACAGCAAGAGTCGGCCATGTCTTCAAGTTCATCCCTGTCTGTTTCAACAGATTGGTTTAATGAGGTCACGGACTTGACAAGCACGAACAACTTACATTAAAACCACAGCCCTAAAGTTACTGCGAGTGGCCCAAATATGGGAACCAAGGCGAGCATGGGTTGTTTTGCAACACTGCTCGGTGATTTCTTTTATTTTTATTGCAACAGCATCGACTTTTAGACGCTGAGGTCAAACCCAGAATGTTGGTATCGCAGCAAGACTTCTGCGGAAGCTTCCCAGCTGTAGGCTGAAGTCACCAGCTCAATGCTCAGTGCTGCTGATTGGAATGGCATGAAAGCACCACTGGGGAAACAGGCGAGCACCATCCATCACGTCCCGATGAAGACGTCCACAGGAAACATCTGCATTTTCCACTGTCAGCAGTCGTCTGCTCTCACAATATGTACTGGGCCTCCTTCGGCGCTCTTCCTTCTGCTTCGTCTGAAAAGCAGCTTCATTGCTTTTTTTTGTATTCCCTCCACTGGGAGGTCAAAGGTCAGGATCAGCCACCCATGGAGCTGGTTCACATTTAGTGTCTTAGCCGAGGACACTTGAGCAGGGAAGCTAGTGTGGGAATAGCACAGAATGTTTTTAGCACATGTTAGTTGACTTTACTGCTTGGTGGTTGGAGGGACTGCTCTTAACCTGAAGGCTGGAGGTTCAATCCCCAGTTGAGCTCTAAAACATGCTGATGGTTAAATGCAGGAAAGGATCTAGCTAGTGTGAACTCTCGGGAGAGTTTGTATGTGTCCGCGAGAGTATGCGTTCATGTGTTTTCATTCGACAGCCTCGCAGTCGTTGCGTAATCCTGTATCTCTACACTTGCATTTGCAGTTCTGTGTTTTTAAATGCTGTTTTGAATGCAGTGTTTCAAGGTTACGTTGTTGTTATGAAGTCATGAGTATAAGTTCATGGTTGAGGTTTTATTCTCTGATATTACTTATATTACTGGGGACCGGTGGAGCAGCCAGGTGAAGCTCTGCACCTGGCCGGAGCAGGAACCACTGCTGCCGGGCATGGAGCACTCCACCTCCACCTCCTGCCAGAGGTCCGACTGCAGAGAAGCCCGATCTGGGTCTGTCCACGGTGGGCTATTCGCTGCCATAAGTCCAGATCTGGGTCTGTCCACGGCCCTGCTGGAGTCGCAGCAGAGTTTGAGCTGAGCCTGCATGATTTCATCTGATTTCACTGGAATCAGACCCTGTGGCACGGATGACAAGCTAATAACTATATAGAGATAGCAAATGGTCCCGTTTACTTGTGTAGGTCACATAGAGGTACTAGTATTTCATTTAGACCGTTTGATAATGAGTGAAAAATAAGTGAAAAATCAACGCACGACAGAAACAATCTTCTCACACCAGCTAAAGGCATCGTCAATCCTTTTCCCACCGAGTCGCTCCGATTACAACGAGAACGTGACCTCATATTTACACCAGACAGATTCTATTAACCGAAAACATTTCACATCTCTGGATCCACTTAAAGTGGAATCATAATTCTTAATAGAAAAAGAACTGAACAAACACTGACATGTAATAAATGTCTTTCAAAATATGACATGTTCTTTGCCATCCTGGGTATGATGGTATTGTGACAGGTAGGCAGTACAAAGCAGCACACCCACAACAACATCCTCACTGGTATTCAGGCTTTTCTTCCACAGTTACAGCTGCATGACATGCTTTCTTCTCCGTGGTGAGCGAACACGAGAACAAAGACGGTGTAAAAGCATGACTAATTGGGCTTCATGGGAATTACCAACACAGTTGGAACTAATCTGTGACCAAACTGTTTGGTTGAGAATAACTAGAGTATAAAATACATTAGTACATGCCATAATAAGTACGTTCTAGCAATTATGTGCGACCAAAGAATTTGCTGCATCGTAGAAAAGTTGGGCCTTAGTAATTTGCCGAACAATCGTGTTTTGGCAAGTGAAGGAAGTGCACGTCCTTGCTGAGAAAAGCTACCACCACCCAACGGCTGCTCTTGTTAAGACGGGGCCCGGTGCAAAAAAAGGTTTCTGGTTTGGACAGGGCAGCAGGCGAGGCTGAGAGCTGGAAAGCAGAGCTGAATCCCGGCTGCCTCCCTCCTCATGCCGCATTAGGGGAACAACAGGCCGGCTGCCGCAAATCCTATCCCAGAGCGGGAGCAGCTCTCCATCCCTCATCCCTGCTTAAAGTGGGAGACCAGAGTCTGTTCCCCCTCCCATGCTAATGCTGCACAAGGCTGAGCTGTTGTTGTGATCTGGTGTCACTAACAGCGGGTTAGGATTCTGCAAGCTATGTGCTAAGTTAGCCTCCTCGCGGAGACCTTGTGACTCGCGGGGGCTGCAGGGAAACAGCAGTGGGTAGTCAAGAGCTACTCCTTCCACTATTTCTCCTTCTACTACGCACAGCAACCAATGTTAACGCTCAAGAAATGATTTCTTCCTCCAGGCATCTTAAATGACGAACAAATGCAAATACTGTATGTGCTCTGTGCTGTGAAAGGAAGACCAAAACATGTCATGAAGAAGACTGTAGCAGTAAAATAGGATTGTGTATGTGTTGACTTTCATTAGTGCGAGCAAAGTGTAATTCCAAACCTATTCAAGGATCACCAAGCATGGCAGCCGGATTCACGCAATATCACACAAAAGATCACATCATGACAGGCCTTAAGTAATGTATGAGTGTTCTGACCAATCAGCGTTCGGTGAGGAGCTACTGGCAGCTATGGGCGTGGTTTATACGTGCGAGATGGCATAAAGAGGCGACTGTGACTCTACAAGTCTACAAGTCAACGAGGGCTGCGAGAGCATCAGTTTGATCACAACTGTATGTCTTCATTGAAAGAATGGCAAAGAACGACACTGAAGGCTTTTCTCGATGTTTTCGCTCTTCTTCCAACTGGCTTTGGTAAGAGTTTGATTGACAGATGGTTCATCCAATCACCTGCCAAGTATTTAGTGAAAGTGCCCGCCCTTTTCCAAACGATTTCTGATGACGGCTTCTCAGATGGTTCTGTGTAACAAACAAAGAGTCAAGGACTCTTAATATGGCAAATTGATTTTCTTATTCAGCTAATTCCTCATATTCTGTCTTTTTTTTGGGGGGGGTCCACCTGAACTCCTTTCAGTTCAGGTGGATTTCCAGGCCTTTATTCATGCACAATGATTTCCTCAGGTCACAGTCAAATCTATCTAAAGATATCTCATGTCTGTGTGTTTGACTGAGTAATGACTCAGAAGGAGAACTCCTTTTGAGTGAAATATCTTTGCCTTGTGTCTCTCCTTTCTCGCCTCCCCCTTCATCTCTCCCTCGCACCCTGTGGGGAGGCTTTGTCCTGTGGAACGTCCACGTCTATTACAGACCATATCCTGTAATTTTGCGACTGTTAAAATGACGTCTGGAGCGATGAGTTAGATTACCGAGGAGCACGGGGAATGTTTAATTCCCTCTGTCGTGTTACGACTGGATCTTTTTAGGCATTCTGCTTCTTGTGGAGATGAAATCCTCTCTTTCTCTCCATGTATTTACTGTTTGCATCCCTCACTCAGCTGCCACTCTGCCTACGTGTTTCAGCATCTACACAGCTTCTTTACTTGCTCGTCTCGCAGCTGTGCTGTATGTGCGACTGGCTTCGGTCTTAATGAAGGGGCCGTGAAAACGTCCACAAAACACTGACCGGAGTCCTTCCTGTTGGGGCCGGTTGTGCACCAGCAGGACCAGAGAAACAGAATCGTCTTCTGAGAAATCAACCGAGAGTTTTCATGATTTCTTTGGGCATTAAATGACATAGAGTTTGAAGGAATTCTTACATAAGTGGGAATTATGTTCAAACGCTTTGCTTTTGAAGCAAAACTGTGCGACTGCCCTATTTTTTCAAACGGCGTGTCACCGCCTGTCTGCCGGTCCCATCAGGGAACCACAGTTACATAACAACAATGCTTATGAGTGATTATGTTAAATAGTGTCTGTGTACTAACAAGCTGAAGGAGCCTGCTCCATCTCATCATTCAATCTACTGCGGAACCAAAGCCCTATTTGGCAGCAAAGCCTGACGCGGAAATTAGAACAACTAAAGACATTTAAGAGGCTATTAAGAGCGTGGGCCGGGGGAATTAGTGGAGAAAGAACCGTATTCTTTCACTCTGTCACTTCTTTTGTTTGTTTTTTCTCCCCCTCCAAATCAAATACATGTGTTCAAGCGAAACTAATCTACTTAGCTCTTAGTGGAATCTCTTACAAATTGATTTACATCCCCTGAAAATAGAGTCAAATACAGAGAAAATACAGTCTTTTCACTTTCGCTGGAATCTTAAACCACCATGAGAGTATTCAGTCAGTAAAAAGATGTTATCTAATAATAAGCTGCTGGAATTAAAAATGCGATGCCAACAATGGGAAAAGAATGACGCATGTAGTGTGAAAGTGCTGCTTGTAGTGACCAGGCCTCTAATTCAAAAAAGTAATGCCAACGGGGAAGTGTCTTAAACTTCCTCTCTCTCTACTGATGACCAGGGGGCGACTCTGGTTACAAAAACAAGTCTGATTGTATAGAAGTCTATGAGAAAATGACTCTACTTCTCTCTTGATTCATTACCTCAGTAAACATTGTAAACATGAGTTTATGGTCTCAATCTCTAGTTTCAAGTCTTCTTCAATACAGCATGATGTTCATTTAGTAAATGATGCTCCAGTTAGAGTCAGATAGACCATAAAGCAGGCTATGCTTTAGGATGGGGCTACCAGAGATGAATACAGAACAACAAGACTGGGTCCCACTCGTAGACAAACGGCTCTTCTTGAGGTCGAACCTTTAAGAAGTCAGTGTGGTTGAATGCATCACAGATCTAACAGTTCACTGTGCCCTTGTTCTTGGTTCTCAAGTTCAAACCACAGCGCGTGTACATCTAGAATCCCACTCACGTCCAATTACAGCTGTCAGCGTGTCCCCCGCCATGCGCAGGAGACGACAGTCGTGGGGCGGATGCAGGCTGGGAGACGGGACGCTTTGACGGCTGCCGCCGTAAGAGGAGGCACTTGGAAGTGTCATCTCGCAGACTCCGTGGTGGGCGTCAACACTAAGGCGCTCACCGTTGCGGTGCAGACATTAGGCAGCGACATCACGCCGACCGACACAGGAGGAGGCCGTGACTCTGCCGTTTGCTCCTGAGCTCAGGCAGAAAACTGGCAGATTAACCGGAATCAGGGAGGTGAGAGCTGTCTGAACAGGCTGTTTTGACAAAGGAGCAAACACACCGCTGCAGGTGGATGATCACTGATTTCAGAGCATTGGCGCCACACTTCAAAGTGTACGACTGCATGATTATGGCTATTCTTGAACAAAGTTTTGGTGGTAATTATCCAGTTTCTATCAGTTATCATAGCTACATTAGCTCACTTTGGCATCTGATATGTCCTCTTTTTACAAGATTTTTCAGGATTCCAAGGCCTGTGGAAAAGGTTGTTTAGGAATGTGTGTGTGTGTGTGTGTGTGTGTGTGTGTGTGTGTGTGTGTGTGTGTGTGTGTGTGTGTGTGTGTGTGTGTTTGCACATGCAAAGTGGGGATCTTTGCACATCATCACTTTCAGCGCAACCGGCTCTCGTCCGAAGCCGCCTCGGTCTCAAAAACAAATCAGAGCAACAGGGTTTAGGGGCTGCATACACATGGGCAAACACACAGAGACGTGTACACACAGATATACGAAACACACTGACAGATATACTAAACACACTGACATTGTCTGTCTGACAGGCAGATAGTAAACACAGAAGATATATGCGTACAGACACAGGTAAATACAAATGTGCAACTCTGTCCCTGTCTTCTTCTGTGTTTCTCTCTCACCACACACACACACACACACACACACACTTTTCACTGAGCCTGCTGTGAGTGAGCCACACACCTCCAGGGTAACAGGGGAAGCCAGCCCACATGGATGTGAAGCCCCCCCCTTACAGTTCTCTGGTGTTGTGTAATATATTGTCATCAAGGTCCAAATGTCGAGTTATTGACAGCCAAGGCACTTTGATTGTTGATAAATCTGTCCATTGTTGACTCAATTAATCAATTAGTTATTTGGTCTTGCAAATGTCAGGACATTACATACTTAAAGGAAATGAAAGATTTAGTATTTAAAGACTTTTTGAAAGCATTTTCTAAACAAAAAGGGACCAAGGAATTATCTGACTGCTTATGTGAATTAATGGAAAAGTAACCGTGTGCAGTAATACAGAAAATTGAGGATGTGTGAGATGGAAATGTATCAAACCGAATCATGAGGCCAGTGAAGAATCACACCTCCACGATCTCTTTCACATTATACAGTCATTGGAGTCATTGTTATTGTACAAATATTGCTGATAGCCGCTTACATCAATCTACTGTCCGAGGTGCATCGACCATGCTGGTTGTTCTGTTATTCAACTCCATCAAACTGGAACTGTACCTGCAGTAAGAAAACGCAAACGACTACTGGAATTGGACTTGGGAGAGTTTTGAAGGTATTTTTAGGAACTCATCCCTGAGGTTTTGTTAAATTTCATTCAAAGAACTTCAGGAGTCAAAGTCTCCCCCTTTCACACACACACACACACACACACACACACACACACACACACACACACACACACACACACACACACACACACACACACACACACACACACACTGGACCTGACCTACATACTGCACCGGCCTCTTTGTTCGTCATGGCCAGCAGCAAACTTCCGAAGCTCTGAATCAACTCTCACTGCAGCAGCATGAACAAATATCACCGCGCTTTACCTAAAACACTCATGTTTGATAAATGACTGCGCCCGTCACACACAACACACGCTTACTGGAGCTCATCTCTGGCCATGACGAGTCTCACAACACCTCCCACACCGTGTGTTCTTAGTTCTGAAAGGTTGAAGAGGGGAGGCTTTTTACTTACTTCCAAGAGAGAAATGACGAAATAACAAGCTCGTCCACACGAGTCTGCTTTGTCCTGGACCAGCAGTCGGAGGTCCAGCGGGAGGACGTGAGCTCGGCCACCGGCAGAACCAGAACGCACGGGGACCTTCAGAGCCCTGCTTCAGTACAATGAGAGCTTTACTCAAGGGAATCTGGTGCTCAGACAGGTAGCGCCAAAAGCAGCACATTATTAAAGCTCCTTGCAGTTGCTTTAATTTAGGGCTGCTCTTAAGGATTATTTCCATCTTTGGTTATCGATCAATAAAAACGTCATCAATTCGAGGGGTAAAAAAGCTCATCACAGCTGAGCAGTCAAGATAATGTCATCAAAGTGCTCCCCAACTCAAAAACCCAAAGTAAGTAAGCAAATATAAGAATTGAATAGGAAAGTTTAGGCATTTAAGCTTCAAAAATTACTTAAACGATTATCAAAATAGTTGCAGATCTATTTTCTTTGATTAGACAAATGGATTACATGACTGAATGTTTGGTGAGTTGGTCACTGTCCAGGTATCAGAATGTACAGGCTTGTTGCATCTAATAAGCTGAAAGGCACAAGGGTTCATTCTCTATAAATGTGTCCATATAATTATTTGTCTACTACTGTATAGCAGTGAAGTGTTTTCATACACTGAATGAATGCAGATTGAACAAATGAATAATAGTTCAAACCGTGGATGAGTAATATCTTCCACCCCTTTGTTTTGCAGTTTTTAATCCTGTCGCATCTAATTTGCCTCTCCACTCAGTTCCGTCAATGTTTAGAGGAAAATGGGAACAAACACTGCTGAGCATTTAGGGCTGATTAATAATGCAATAGCCCTCTTAATAACATTCATAAATCAATGTGCACACTCACCAGTATGTGTTTAATAAGCCTTTCATCAACCGCACGACACTAAACGAAAACCAAAGAATGATCTCAACTTCAGCTCTTCAACGACTGGCCGAATAGAATATTTACGGCCTCTTCTCTTGGAACGCGTCTCCAGAACATGCAGCTGGGACTTTTGTCACATGTGCAGCAAATGAAAGGCCTGCAACTCATTTGGATCTTGACCCATATTATATTTTTTTATATTTCAAAGACTTTCACTGATTTCCATAATTTTTGGAATGATTCAGATGAAGGATTTTGTGTAAACAATGAAAGGGATTCTGTCATAATTCCAAATACACAGATGGATTTCATTTTCAAGAATGAAGTTGTCCTGTTTTGAAGAGTTGTACTTCTAGCCTGAACTTTGTGCATTTTAACCCAGTATGGAAGAGAAGACTGAGAAACACACTCTCTATACTACACTATCCTTCTATATGCTGGTCATTTGAAAAGCCACCCAAAGAAAGTGGAGATTCACGCTGGTGCTGCTAATAGCTTAGAGCAGGGATTCCCAAAGTGGGGTGCGCGCACACCTGGGGGTGCGCGAGCTGCCTCTAGGGGGTGCGCGAGAGAAAAATGTAATGGCGGTGCAGTCCCGTCTCCTAAAAATTACGTTCCCCCAAAACTAAAATGCATTCTCAATTACGTTTGACCACAAACGTATTTTCTCCCTGATTACGTTTGTGTTTGACGTACAAATACGTTTCTCATCAGCATATCTTTGCCGTACTCCAGTCTTTATTATTTTTCTGTGATCTGCCTCGCCTCTACCCCGCCACCCACGAGTTGTTGACCCGCGGCCTGTTCCGAGGGCTGAAGACCTGACGATCGGGCGCCTCGCGGCGGGGGCGGCTGGAGACCTCGCGTCCCGGCGCCAACGGGTGAGCGCCGCCACTCGGAACCATAAAACCAAGTGCCGGATTTCACCCGGGGGACATTCTGGAGGTATTGTGACCGGGTGATGTGCCTCGTTGCTGGGGAGGTGCGTGTGTGTATGAGCGCATTTCTGCTGGAGACAGGCGGCGTGTTGTGGTAGTATTCTGACCGCGTAATAGGGAGAAGGAGAGGCGGTGGTGGAGAGGGAAACATGTTAAAGAGATGGTGGAATGTATGATTGGAGAGAGAGAAGCAAACAAGTTGGACGTGATCCCGCGTCCAACAACACTGTCGCCGCATCGATGCTTTGTCCGAAGACATCCTGGCTACATTAGTCGGTCGCGTGAAGAAGAGTGAGTTTTACTCTCTGCAAGTAGACGAGCCTACAGATGTGGCCAATCTGGCCAATCGTCTGGTGTACGTCCGTTACCTTTTCGACGTACACCAGACGCGGCACGGTGCAGGAAGAGTTTTTGTGTTTTTTATCTTGTAAACAAACGCCACGCGCGAGCAAACTGTTCTCTCATTAGTCCGATTTTTATGCGGCTCTGTTGCTTTTTTTTTTTAAAGGTGTGTGTGGGGGGGGGGGGGGGGGGGATTGGGGGTGCGTGAAACCGGTCTGGATGTAGAAGGGGGTGCGTGGCCTAAAAAGTTTGGGAACCGCTGGCTTAGAGCATTAACACGGCATCTGTCAAACAACACTAATCCCTCTGATCGACACACAGTGGGACTGTCTCCCACCCAGACTGACCACTGCCCCTCTGCACACCCCCCTCTGGTGGTTACATGATGTTTGAGGTCAGGCTGGCGGTGTGTGCTGGCTGAAGATAAGCCCCCCTCCTCCACCAGTGTAACCTGAATGATTAAAGTGATCCGTGACCTGCTATATGGTCTGGCCCGGTGAGGTCCTTGCAGGGTCTAATCCCAGCGCACTCAAGCTACTGTAAATCCTTTGTCATACGTTATGTCATCCTTTTAGATTTGTTCAGCCTTGGTACGATGGAATTGTGGCTGCTGGACGACGTCAAAATGAGGATTACATTACAATGACCTGCGGTGTCGTCGTGGAAGTGTAGCACCCCCCCCCCCCCACCAGTTCCCCTTTCGGTAAACACTGCGAGGCCCAGATCACACCGAGATGTGTCGCTAGAAACAAAAAACATTGTTTTCCTATAGTTATAGCTCTGCGTCTCAGAAGCGTTTTTTAGACATGCTTAAAAGTGAAAACATTGTCAACTTTTCAACAACAGGTGTGGAATTAGATATCAGAGACCAAAAGAAGGAGAAGAAATAAGAAAAAGCAGCCATAAGTGAAGAGGGGAAAATATTTGTTCGACAGAGAGGAACAGTCGGGGAAATGAACGTGAGGCAGGTGAAGCGGAAGTGTCAAAACAGAATTATTGTTGCAACCCAAAGCTTAGAGGTGAGATGTAGAAGATACGAGGAGCCGACTCAAAGTTCAACCTCACACTTTATACAGGACAGAAGAAAGGATTTTATATCAATGTAGCAGTTGTTAGTCTCACTTATCTGGTAAGGTCGCTGAGCTTCTGCTGCAATTTGGCTTGATTTGCAAGATCGAATAAGGCAATCTGGCTGAAATTGATACCAAACAAAGAATATTCATTTTCCTTAAAGTGATATAAATGACAAATTAAAGGAACAAACCAACATTAAGTGTCTCAATAAGCTGTTGTTACCCCACAAGCCCCCAGCGAGCCCTGCATGCAATATGATATGGTCGGGGGAAAAAAACGTAAAAGGAATTGCCAAATGGATTTGAGCACCTTATTTGAGCACCTTATTTTTGATGGCATCACATCCATGGTATCAGCCTGCTCATCACACCTAAAGCCAGGTCAGATATTGCACTTCACCCTCCTCATTTTCGCAACAGGCTCAATCAAGGATCATCTTGATTAAACAACCTATTCTAAATCTAAATCAGATCTTGTATTTTTCCCGACTTACATTGCCAATATCGGTGACAAATCTGTGAGGAGACTAATCCTTCGTTCTCCAGAGGTCCCTGACAGGACGACAGCATTAGGGCCCGCACCGCTCGCTGCTCGCTGAGTGGCATGCATGTGGCGAGAGCAGAGAAAAATCTGATGGGGAAAAGGGTTGTGACTCCTGCAAGGTGCCACACACACACACACACACACACACGAGATAGGATGTGCAAATAGTTATTGAAGCGACTTCCTTCTGACACACCTCAATGAATTACAATTCAAGGCTCATCCCGTCCCACTGGAGATAATAAACCTGAATCTCCAATTTAATATCCTACCTTTGCTTTTTGTTCTGTTTCCCCCGAGCATCTCTTTCTTTGTGTCCTGCCTCCAATCCAATTTCCTAACTGAAGGTTGCACGCAGTGAATGCTGCTAAAAGGGATGACTGATTGGATTTCGATGGGAAGCAAACAAAGCTAATCACTTTTCACTCCGTTCATTCTGACCGAGATTGGACGGAGATCAGAGCTCGCGAACCTCAGCTAAGGCGGGGGGGGGGGGGGGGGGCTCATGTGTTATCTCATCAGTACAAACAGGCTGAGCACAGCAACAACATGGGGCTGATAAAACTCAGCACACTGGTGGCATGTTGGTACACACACGAACCACAGGCAGCGGTGCATGCATGTACACCCTGAGGCAGCGGCTTTTTACAGAGGGCGCCTCGAAAACGGAAACCTCATTGAGTCACTGTCAAAAGACGAAAAACAAACAACTCGTAAAATACGCCATCAATTTTCGTTGTTTTTCAACTGAACGCAAATAAAAGTGTCATCGTGACTGTAGCACCTGCCCTCTAATGCTTTGCTTCATTCCACTAATACATGTGCGATACTGCAGATTGACCTTGCCTCCAATCCCAAAAAAGGCGGTAATTATGCAAGCAAAAACAGAAGCACAGGCCTCCTGTTCCAAAGCCCCTGTGATTAATAGCATCCGTGTATGCCATAGTTCAGTGCCGATTGGATTTACAACAGCGTAATTGATTGGTTGAATTGGTTGAACTCCTATAATGCGAGACAAAAGTCAAGGCAGCATTTCCTCCTGAGCTGCGAGCGTGAAGATGCCCGGCGCGCGCGGACGGGGAGAAGTCGGACGGAATGAGAGCCAAACCATCTGCTGGTAAAATGAGCGGAAGATTTGTGAGAGGTGAGTCTCAGGTCCCCCTTCCTCTGAGCAGCTCTGAGATTGGAATACCGATTGAAGACAGAGCTGAGAGAGAGAGAGAGAGAGAGAGAGTGAACTGAGTTTGTTCAATGGAGGACAATGGCCCCATAGACTGTGAACAAAGAGTCTTTCACACACCTGAATGTGTGCATTGACTTGGGATGAGATCATAAATTAGCAGATAGAGGGGGTAAATAGGTGAGGATTGAAGGACAAGGGGTTGGAGTGAGGTGAGGCGGGGGGGGGGGGGGGCGGGCGGGCTATTTTGGGGCAATGAAGGAGAGAATGAATGGAAAAAGAGGGGGCTGTGTTTGCCTTTAGGGTCCAATAGCAGCAGGCAGAGTAACTTGTGTGGACAGGGACCAGCCTGAGGGTTCGACATGTGTTCCTGCTGCGTTCAGGTGAAACAAATGGGAAAAATACTAATGAATGGAGATGCATATAACACTTAAAGCACTGCGCTATCACCTTCCTGGAAGGTGTTAGCCTCATGCTAAGTGCTAACAGGGTGTCCTCTGCCCGTGGGTCTTAGTTGTACAGTGCTTTTTGATCCCATGGGCTGCGTGGTTTTTTAAAACTATTTTAGGTCATGTTTTCAGATGAAGAATTTTTCCCTTTGGCACTACAACCGGCTGCCTTGGAGTGCTGGTTGTAAATAGTGGTCACCCATTTATGGACACGAAGAGAACGGTGAGTTCTTCCAATTGCAAGCTTGCATGCAAATTACGGCTGCTGCTTGCAGCAGAACACATTCGAATTTTGTGCTTTAACGCAAATGGAGATTGCCTTAACTCGACAGTAGTTTATGAATTATTGCCACAATCATTCCGTAACTTCACCTGTACTGTTGCTCAGCGCAGATATTTCAGAAAGCCGGAATTTCAAAATGTTGGCATTGGAGGTAAAAATATAAATCCCTTTGTCACTGAACAGTTTACCTAATTTGTCCCAATAGTGGAGGTCTAGTCTGGCAATGGGGTTGGACTAATACAATGATGTTCAACTGTAGTTGTACCACTGTACTGTCCAATTTCATGCTTAATCCGTACAGACGAGACCACACTGGAAGGAAAGTCTGGTCAGAGACTCCCATAAATTACCTAGAGCGGCCTGTGGTCACGAATGTTTGACAACTCACTGAAGAAATCACGATCAGAGAAGATCACATTAAATGAAGTTTGAGGGTATTTCTGCTTCAGATCCAAGTTTAACCATGTAATGCTATCCAAGTCCTTTTCTACCAATACAGCTGCATGGGTGGCACCAGCGGAAGCCCCCTGCTCCTGACCATGTTGTTTAACCCACAAACGTTCTTCTTGAACCAAGGCCAAGAATACCCACTGTTACGTTCCGTAAGTTGTTAAGGTCTTCTCTTCAATCAAGTAGGAACTGTGGTCTATTACTCAGCAGTTCTAGTCTGATATACCAAAGCATTAAAAATGTCGACAGTATTGAAGGAAAGGATAGAGGGTGACTTGGAAAACTGCTACTACTTTCTGAATGAAGCTTTCTTGGACATGTCCCCCTTTATGGGAATACCTGTCAGGAGACAATTCTGGTAGAGCTGCTGTTTTTCATTTTGTTGCCATCTGCGGACAGATTCTTTCCGACAGCCTTCGGTCCACTGGGACATCTCACTCTCTCAGATGGCGAGCAGCTGATTAAGGCCTATCTAGGAATGTTTTGTAGAGCGGTTGCCATTGGCCACCAGATGCCAGCTCCTGGGAAGAGCAACAAGAATTGCAGTGGAATTTGGGACGTTTCCCTCCGTCGTCCTCTAAATCATGTTCCCAGGCATGTTTTTGACCAATTATACTGCCAGAGAGGGAAAAGATCGGGGGTAACTGTGATAACACTGTGGCAGTTCATTCTTAAGCTGTCATTCCTCCAACCCCGATCATTTTGTAGTTTTAAAGAAAAATGTGCAATTTTTTTAATGTATCAATGCAACATATGACAATGCCTAAGCACCAAATGGCACCGGATAGACAAAGCAGCAACAAAAACTAACTTTGGCCCCAAGACTTCTGAACTATTTTGTCCCTAAGATAAACCATAGAGAAACACAGATGAGGTCACCAGGTGGAAGAGCCGGAATAGCACCCAGGTTTGTCTGTTTTCAAGGTTACTTAGGCATTAAAACGTGTCAAATAATCCTCAGAGGCAGAACAGAACCAAAGTAAGAATCGTCTGTGAAGGTGAGAAATGACAGCAAAGAACACCGGTCTCGGGTGTTCCAGGCACGATGGTCGCAGCATGACAAATGTGTACCAGAACATCAGCGCTAATCACATCAAGGTCAAAAGAGTGGGGATCAAAGAGCACGGCAATCACTCTCAGATGAGCAAAGATTACGAAAGCCCCTCTGCCTAGTGTGAAACAACGCTCTCAGCCAGCGAAACCCGAAATGAAGTAACACTGGAGACTGAAATGGAAGAACAGAGGAGAGAGAGACGCACAGAGGGAAGGAGAGGCAGAGGGTTTTGTTCTGTGTGAAGAGTGACAGGATAACAGAGAACAAAGCGCAAGGACGAGACGAGAGGCAGGGACGAACAGAGACGGAGTGAAACTAAGACAGGAGCTATGTTTCCATCCACCTGTCAGACAAATTTAACTTTTCACATGGTTTTATTGTCACGGAAAATCAAATCATAATTCCTCCTGTCTGATGGAAAAGACCAGGAAGGCTGAAAGAGATAAATTGGCGCCCAAATGTCTTAAAAGCAAGCAGATCAATCTGAAAATACTAACGCTTTGATATACTGTGCTTTTACCAGGACATAAAACAGAGAAATGCATTTGGCCAATTGCTAAAGCTTCAACTAGCTCAGATGAAAAGAACGAGACAAAAAGTCAGTCATGCAGCAGTGATGCTGTTTTCTCCTGCAGCTTAGAGGTAAAGTGCGGTCTATCGTGGACTTGGAAATCGCGGGTGATCCTGACCCTGAACATAGCCGGGGCCGGGGCCACCGTCTGGGCTTGGGGGGGACAGGAGAGGCAGGGAGGTGAGAGACCACGAGAGGCCACAGTGAGGGAGGAACAGAGACGGATCAGGGCTTCATGTGAGGGAAAAGAGAAAAAGCAGGGATACGGGGTCGCAGAGTGAGGTCGAAAAGACAAACAGAGAGAGGCATGGAGAGAGAGAGGCAGCCATGTCTAGTAAGAGTGAAGAGAACCACAGCAGAACAAGTGCAGGTCAAAGGCAGACAGGGAAGCGGACACACACAAAGTACACACACATTCACACGTCTGACGAGCAGGGAGGTCAGGGCGGCGGAACAATAAGCCCTGGATTATACGCTGGCATCGCTCTAGAGCCAGGAGTTTGAAAAACGTGAGTGGAACAATACAACTTGTGAGTCAAGCCTCTCTGGGGCATTGCTCCTCTAGCCGTGGCATGAAAAATACCCAGAGTGCGTGCGCTGCGGTGGAGGCTGAGAGAAACCCGATCGGGAGCCGGAGCAGCAGCTCAGCGGGGGAGTGGCGCGTGGGTTCGGAAGCCGGGCCTTTAACGAGGTGTCTGAAGGATCGGATCGGCACCGGGCCCGGACCCATACGCCCGCCCACCCGAACCTCTGTGTGGCCCCCGAGCAGCACCCAGGATGAACCGCCAGGGACCATCAACCATCAAACAGAGGCCGCGGTCCTGCCGGAGCTGCTTGCAGCCCATTATCGGCCTGGAATTACAACATTTGTCTGCTGCCAAAGCCTTTTAATATCAACAACCCGTGTTCTACATGAAAGGATTGCGCTGACTCGCTTATTCGCAGAAACTTGCAAAGGCTCTTAGAATAGACTGAGCATAAGAAGAGAGAGAGGAGTTATGGATCACACTGCCTGAAAACATATGCTTAGCAGAGAGAAGCAGAAAGTACCGTATCATCTTAAAGATTAGGACGAGTAGAGGAGAAATGGATCGGGTCCACTGAGGGAAGAATGATGTTTGAGGTATGTCAGTAGTGCCGGTTAGATGGTGGAAACCCTGTCCCCTCACAATATTTCTGAAGTGGGAATTAGGAAAGCTGCATCACACCATTTCTGTTACTTACCAAAACTGACACAACAAGTAAGCAGGGTTTCTCTCTCTCTTTAGCTCTCTTTCACACTCTACTTACGTCACATTTCCTGTCTACAACCAAGTGAGACTGAAAATGTGACCACTCTGAACAGCTAGAAACACTTTTCTCTCCCCACGTGGTCGGCTGTACTCTACATGTCAACATTCACACACATATTCCTGGACTGATGTCCGAGGCCATGCAAGGTGCCACCTGCAAATCAGGACTCTAAACTTTCATCCACACACATTCTCACACCATGATGGCAGCAGATTCAGGAGCGTTTCGGGGTTCGGAGTCTTGGCTCAAGGACACTTCGACATATGGACTGGAGGAGTCGGCATCGAACCACCGATCTTCCAATTAGTGGTGACATGCTGAGCCACAACTGTCCCGTTTAAAGGGTAAAAAAAGGGGCAAAAACTGAATGTTTGGAATAAGAGTTAATAAAAAAAGTATATGTAGAAAGAAATCTAACTTAAGAATAGTTCCTGATATAGTTCACAGTAATATCTGTGGAACATCTCGAGACATTGCTTTTCTAAAGACACTCATCTTGGGTTGAATCAAACAGCACAAACAAAACTAAAATGTACTAGTAAACCAGAAACGTGTTTTAGGAGTTTGGGCGAACTGACCGTCAAACACGGTTCTAGTCTCTTCCAAAACCCCACGAAGCCTTTTGTGCATCAGCCTGTGCTTACCTGCAGAGCAACCCCAGACGTGTAATAGCCCCACCCATCAACAGATGGCAGTGTTCTGTCTGTGATGGTGAAGGGGAAGAGAGGCGGCAGCTGCACGGCAGACCCCTGCAAAGACGGAGGCTGCTGTAACGATGGATCTAACCTTGGGAGGCGATTGTTAGGCTGCAGAATGAGCCGGAGAGGTAGAGTGTTGGGCGGAGATGTTGCTTCTCCCCACAGAGCTCCAGATTAACATCATTTTACATTTATATTACAGGCGTTTAGCAGATGCCTTCATCTGCTGTGACAAGCTGCTAGTTCGCCAACTAATAGGAGGGAGAATGAGGACGCCATCGCACTCAGTTGAACAGTTGGAGTTTCATCCAGTCCTCATATTTAATCTATTCATCAGTAAAGGCAGAAAGTAATGCCCTAGTTAACAGAGAAGACAAAGGAGAGGGCAGAGAGGAGGAGAAGGGGCTTAAGAGGAGGGGGGAAATGAGGAGGAAATGGGAGCAGAAGACAAAGACAGAAGCAGGGAGAAGTAAGAGGGAGGATGCTGCAGATTGGGAATGCCAGGGAAAAGGTTAGCTGCCTCTTCACTACTTCGCTTTGATAAACCGAGGAAAACGCTGGCCTGGATAAATCCTCCTTTGTCTTTATTTACTGACATGTCGAGGGTTTTCACCGCCGTCTCTATAAATGAGCTCTGGTGGGGCAGAGAGACTTGGTGTACAGTTGTGTGGTAGCGAGCCGCTGTGTCAGCAGTGGTTTCCATCACACATTTTAGGAAGTGGTTGTGTGCAAGTGTTTGGTAGGCAAATGAAAGACTTATTTATTTTCTTTTAGATCTTCTTCATGATATCTTAAGGATATGACTGACTTGAACACTATCAGACCATTCCATAGATATAGAATCGGAGTAGAACGGACATTCCCATTCAAATCCACAAAGCAGGATGGTCAGAGCGGCCGCCATTTTTATGTACCGTTGCCACTGCGACCGCTGTAGCGGAATAACTGGCTTATAAACTAAACCGACTAACAAGAAGTCACTGACTCTCTGAGGTGAGTTTTTCCATAACGAGCAGTGTGCTAAGGGTGTAATAAAAGCACAGCAAGCAAGAGTAAATTAGTCAAATTTAGCAACTGAATGCTTCATCCACACTCTTATCACAGCGTAGGAAAACACAGTTTCTGTAGCATTACAGCATGGTGGAAATATGCTACCTAGCTAACTGGCCGAGCAATTAGCAACAATTGTCGTTGTCTTTTGTACTTGTGAAATGACCACGGAAAACAGTTCAATGTCCGTTGTACTCCTGTTTTTATATCATATTTAAATATTTATATATTTTGTGTTCGAAATATACATCAATATATGTTATTTGAACTGAAGAGGCTACACATAACAGGCTGACAATACACGTCTAGTACATTTGCTTTCTTGCAAAGTGTTGAAGAAGTTTAACACCACTATGTAATATATAACTTAAGCCAGCTGGTAATTAGGTAGCTTAGCATGAAGCTAAACAGCTAGCCTGACCTTTACCAAAGGTAACAAACCCCCCTACCACTACCGCTAAAGCTCAACAATGAAAACATTTGATCAGTACAAAAACCTAACTGTAAAATAACCACTGGGTGTAACTGGGCTTATGTGTGGGACTATTCCTTGGATGTGTGCAGCGACCACCTGGAGTTTTGTCATTCACTGTGAGGTTGCACGTTTGTCATTTTGCTAATTTAACGCCTCCAAAGAACCGAGAGCCGCTCCATCGCTGCTCAGGGAAAGAGACAGCAGGGGGAATATGTAAGTATTCTGAATATGTAACAGTAATTCACATTGTGCACACACAGTGTGCACATCATTTGTGCCTTTTTGAGCAGTTAAAGTCATTTCAAACAATTACTGACCAGAGCTCGTTTCTCTGCAAGTCCTTATCCTCCGTCATGACTCACTACCTCTGCTCCTGCTGCTCAGACTAACATTACCTCCCACTATCAGCAGCACCCACTCACCGCGTACTGAAAGCCCATCGTAAATATTTGGTTGATTCCAGCAGAAACCACAGTCCAATCCCCCCCAGTATGATAACATAATGCTGAAAAATGCTTATGATAGGGTCTCCTAGTGGCTCAGCAGCCTGCTGCCAAAACCACATACTCAAGCTCAAACCATGGCACAAAAAAAGTGTGGCTTACGCTGAACTCTGCTGCTGACTTTGCATTTCGGAAAACAATTCCACAACGATCAACTGTCATACAAGGCGAGAAGGAGGCGCTTCCTGCTCATGTCTGCTGTGAGTGTATGTTAATGAGGATGGGAGGTCACTTGGCCAACAAATCAAAATCGATCAACACGCACAACAAACCAAACCGGCCGGGGTCTGTGGTTCAGTTCCTCAGTGGTGAAGAAAGGTTCCTTCTTATGTCTGCTTGTCTCACTGCACATATGATGCACCAAAGTAAAACTCCTAACAATGAATGTGTTCATAAAATAAACACATGTTTGAGTTAATATGTGCAAAGGTCTGAATTGAAATAAAATGACAGAGTACATGTTTGGAAAATGAGCACAAGAAGTTAATGTAATGCAAAATGAAATGACGGCCTGTCAGTGTGAAAAACAGTGTGAAGAAGGGCCGATGCATTTGTTTTGTACGCAACACATCAAAGCTGAAAGTGTGTAATTTAGCAGACAGCAAATCAGCCAAACTCTGACCAGACTGCAGTCTCTAATGTACGGAACTGATTATGTTGAAGGAACATTGACGCCATCTGGAATCCATCATTTTGTTGAAAATAGATGTAATGAATAAGCAGTGTGGAGGGGTTAACCTTTACCTGAAACTTAAACCGGTTACAGTTTAAATCACTGTGGACGTGAACTGGATATGGATTGATTATTGAGAGAACAAATACTATCAAGCAACCTCACCTCAAACTGTTTATTTCAAACTGACCCGTAGAATGAAGGAAGATGAATTGAGGAAAGCCGAACACATCACGTCTGCTTCAAACATGATGATTATACGAAGACCTTTGACAAATGCTTATCTTCAAGGGAAGATGGTACTAAGGGACATCACAGGCTCTTTTTCAATTCTGTTTCTCAAGAGTTGACAGTGTCGAGTAGCAAATTCTTTTTTTACTCGGGAAGGCAAGGTGGGCATCAATACGACCCAGACTGGAGGTCCGAGTTAGCTGGAGGAGGAAACAAAATTGAACGTATTCACCTCTTTTTAAGACCAAAGGAAATGCAGAATGGCAAGAGAGCTGAAACCAGAGCAATCGCCATACTGGTTGCCACCGTTCACCAAAAACGTATTCCCAGGTCATGTACAGCCAGGACAATGCCTGGAAGACTCATTCAGGTGTGTGTGTGTGTGTGTGTGGTCCCCCAAGAAGGCTGCTGTACTACAGTGACAATCCCCCCACATAACACATAAAGAGTGTACGTGCAAAAGGGGTGGAGCGGGTTAAAGGTGGACCCTTTCATGTAATTAACCCTGAGAGGTGAGCTGGTGTAATGGAGACGTCCCAATGTGACTCTTGCAGCTAATGAGACTTTTAACTGCTCTGCAGCGACAGGGTCACCGCCGGCTGACCTCGCCGCCATCAAGGAGACGCACAAGGTTATGAAGGCAAAGGATGAAATACGGGCTGTTTCCACTCCCCTCCCACGGCAAAGTGTCTCACTGCATGCTGGGTAAGAGGTCAGAGGTTACAACAGCGAGAGAATCGCTCCATTACAGACCAGGCCTCGGGGCTGACGGCTAAATCCTGGTACGCTACATTTGCCCTGAAGGTTTTAACAGGGAGGGAGGGAGGGGGAGGGGGAAGGACGGATAGAGTTAGAGGTAATAAAGAGTTTTCCAGTCTGGTTTAGATGTGAGCCTGCGGCCGCACCGCTGCTGCTGTGGTCAGATGCTATTAGGGACACATAAGAGAGACCGATGGCCGCTGACAGGCCGAGGAAAGACCCGAGAGAAATGTCTCTGGTTTTCTTTGACTTCTCTGTGTTTCAGGAAGGTGGTGGTGGAGGCGGCGTGGGAGGGGGGGGAGGTTTACACGGGTAGAATTTACGCTGCGGTCTCCCCCTCCCTCCTCAACAAGCGGGTCTTTGTGTTGCCTTTAATTTGACAGGCGCTGCGTTTTCCCCCTACTGTTTGGCCGCTCGCTTTTGCGTGATTTCAACGGAGCCGAGAAAACACGTAGTTAACTTGTCAAGATTGTGAGGCTTTCACAGCCTCTATCGAGAAAAGAGTGGCTGAGAATTGCTAAAAAACAAAACAAAAGTGCACTCTGATTGAGATTGCAGAGAGCCGCCTGGTAGGAGAGCAGAGAAATTCAGTATGTATAATTTATAGCAGCTCCACGCCATTGGAAAAAGAAACACTCAAATAGCATACCAATTAAGTTATTTTCTCTGGTTCTTGGAGGCCCGGTGATTATTTGGGATAGAGGTGCAGGGAGGCCTGTTCTGGTTTGGCCTGGAGGCCCTGCGTCAGCCCCGCCAGCATGGAGATCCTCTGCTTTGGGCCCTCGTGACCGCGGGCCTCTCTGGTTACCTTGTGTAGAGCCGCTTCGCTTCCTGCATCTCTTATTCTGAGAGCCGCTTTGCCGTCTGTTTGTTTGTGTTTCTGGGTGTGTGCGAGTTTGAGTTTGCTTGCGAGTTTGAGAAAAGTTTGCAAAGAGCTGACACGCAGTCGATATTTTTCTTCCCAAACAAAGCTTTGCAGCAAGTGTGCATCCATTCGTATTTCAGGTCAACTCCATAGTCTGTTTAGCTTGAGACTGACAGTGATTGACAGTCACTGACACCATGCCCGACACATCTGGACTATCCAGACATGCGGTAGCCTGAACAAATCAAAGGCTTAGGAGTGATCTCCAACAAGTGCTCCATTTATTTTAATCATCATTTACATTATTCTCATTCCTGCTCCGGATCAGTGTCATAAAGGCTCGACACCACACTTGAAATGACTGTCAAAAAAGAGACTACGGAGAGAACTACGGAGAGAAACAGTCCGGCTAGAACATCAGGAGATCGCAGGAAAGACGAGCTAAGTGGTGAAAGAGCACAGAGGACAGTTATTTAGAGCTGGACTGTGGCCTGAAGGCATGGCACCAAGTCTACCTCAGCAGCTGGGTTTCCCCGCACCCAGATTTTGAATTCCACATGAGCGGAGGGACAGATTATGTGCTTTTTATTTGGTTTTCCAGTCCCTCTGCTCGAGCTCCAACCTGCTAACTTCCGTTTTCCTGGAAAAATAAGGCTGCCTGAGGGGACAGCGACAGACTGCCGCCCCGCGTGACGCTTGGCTCCATCATTTGGCGACTGGCACCGCCAATCTGGGCCCAGTCACGGGACCCACCTTGAGAAAGAAACCACCTGCCACGTGGCGCAGATGGGATGCCACGGACCTGGCACGCTCCCTTTGGTTCATTGATTCATGTTGACCTTAAGATATTTTTATAACAGAAGGGGAATGAAGCTAGAATTCATTCATGAGAAATCTTTCACATTGTCGGCACAAAGAAAAAAAGCTGAGGCTCTACAGTTCTCTTCTGCTGCCAGAAGTGAGAACAAATGGCCTGTCGAGACTACACTACATTGGTTCTGTTATAAACTGCATTCACAATGAGTACAAGTATAACTTAGGATGGATGCACTTGGAGACACTGCTGTGCTGCAGCTACAGGTTTCTTATTGCTGCAGGGAGAATCGATTCCAGATCTGCGTTACGTCCATCCAGGATGGAGGTTGTTGATTCTCCTCCCATGCCGCTATCTTTGGAAAAGGGACGTTTTGCAACACAAGCTGCCTGAGCTTGTGTTGATCAGTGGCCAGCGGCCGCGTGGCTTAGCAGCTACTTGCTATGGATGAGCTTAACAGCATGAATGTGAGGGAGAGTGGTGCGTAAAACAGCACTCAGTCCAATCCTTGTGGATGAATTACATTGGCTTTAAAACACACATCAGAAACAAAGAGCTGGCCTCGGTGCTGCAGCAGCAGCAGCAACATCTGCGCTTCTGTGAATGGTTAGCAAACATCCCACAATGCATTTGGATTCCATTTGCACAGCACCTTGTGTTCAAACACCACTGAAAGGAATGAGGTGACTAAGGAATGAGCATCAGGCTATTTTATGCACTGGAGTAACAGGGATATCCAAGCTCTGAGAAATAAGAATTGATTTCAGAGAATTAACTGTATATAACTGTGTAATAACAGCATTTATCCATCAGTATCAGTAGCCCTCAGTGGACTGCAGCTTCATCCCTGAATGGAGGTCTGGAATAATCAAGGTTTTGCCGAATTCAGGTATTCAAGGATGAGGAATGGTGTATCAGGATTCCGTTTGACTCTCTTTTGGTTTTGCTGGTAAAGTTTTTCCGCTATAAACTCCTGTACAGTGCTGGCTGAAGCTCACTGTGAGATATTTCATCTGAGGAGGGGGTACTAACTCGTGAGCCAGGAACATAGATCTTGCAGCGAGGACAAGAAACAAAGCACAAGGCTCAAGTGGTCACTAGTAGAGTGTATCCATTCTCTACGCCCACTTTGTCAGGCGAGACAGAAAATGAGGAACGACGGATCGTTTTACACCGCGCTCCCGAGCGGGGGAGACAGGGGGCAGAAATAAGTGGGAGGTAAGAGGGAGTGAGCTGTAGGAAACGGCTGACCGCAGCCCCGTCCCACCCCTGATTTATCCCCCTGTCCTTTCTGCAGGGCTATTAAGGGTAAGACAATATTTTCATATTGTTTCATTAAACACTATGTGGCCTGATTTATTGCCGTCTCCTCAGACAGCTGTAGCGTACCTGCAGTGGCGGTTTGCAGCCCCTGACCGGACTGAAAAGGCCCATTGAAGGTTCATTCCATGAAATATGGAGCTGTCAGAGTCCCCCCCCCCCCCCCCCCCGCAAAGGAACACTGCACGCAAGTGTGCGTGTTTTAGATAAATGACTAAATGTCGTATGAATGTCTCTTTTTTCACGTGTGTTGTGTCAGGTTACGTCAAGTGTGTTTTGTAGCAACAATGTGTGTATTTGTGTCACTTCAGCTCAATTTACTTTACTGTTGGAGTGCCTTGGTGTCCAGATGTTACAGTGCCGCACAGCAGCACTGTCCTTGCTTCCATTCTAGCCTTGGGACCTTTGTTGCATGTCATACCCCTTCGACACTGTCATCTGTCTGATGAAGGCAAACACATTTAATCTACTAAATTGTTGTCTGTGGAGTGTGTGTGTGTCTATGCGTGTGTTTGTGTGTCATTTACTCACTATATGCTCCCTGCAGCAGCTTTGTTTACATGGTCCTACCCACTGCAAGCTAGCAGGGTATCTGAGCGCTGACCACGCGTGTCAGCATGAATGATAGACTTCTCATCACTCGCGCTGCCTCTGGATATTCTCACACACACACACAAATTGACATCCCGTTGTGCCACGGCCAAAACAAGGTGGCACCAGTCATGGTACTTCAAATGACTCAGGATACACCAATTGAAACTGACCCGACTAAGTGAAACTGTATTGGTTGGTCGTGATGGATCCACATTATTGGCATTATAATATTCTGTGTTTGAGCTACCATTAACATTCATTCCAAAAATAAATGGTTGTGCCCCACAATCAGACCGAGTGATGAAATTAACTTGACTATATCACACACCATACTGTTCCACCTCGTGCCTCCAGTGGGCCTCGTCATCCTGTAGATCAGAGGTAGCCAACACGGTGCCCGCCACCACGTGAGTCGCCCGCAAGGCATGTTCTAAAAATAGAACTCACCATGGAGCTCCGTCTAAAATTGTAATTGCTGTTCATTAGTGTCGATTTTAAAATGACAATATTTCTTGTCATAAGAGAGTTGGGTACCCGGAGGCAACACCTCAGGGTTGGCGGGGGTAGAGGCGAGGCAACGCAATCCGACCAAAAAGCTCTCAGTTTAAAAAAGGTTGGTGACCCCTGCTGTAGATTATGTATGTCTCCAGCAGAGCAGCACATCATATAGAGATGCAGAAGGAGGTGGAGGGAATGTTTGATAAAAGTGCTGCTTGATATGCGACGCTGAAATATCAAGGCAAAGACCGAGAACTTTAGAGGACTCTGATGGCCTCTGCAGCTGGGACGATCCGATCTGCCAATCTATGAAAAGTGAGTGCCGTTTGAGTGGGATACTTTGTGTTACACTAACATCATCCCGTCATGCCAAGACATGTTGTAGCGTAGACCTTTGGCAGACCCTTGGACTCATATGTCGGCCTCAAGGCCTGGGGCCGATTCCCACAACAACAAACAAACGAGACCAAGACGAAATGAGTGACTGGAACTGAATTATAACCCGTAAAGACATAGTTTATGAGATCTCATAACACATGTCTGGTTTGTATTGACATCTGAATGTTTAAAAAAGAAAAAGAAAATCCTCCATTGAGGCATAAAAGGCCATGAGAACACACAATGGAAACATGTGTGGGTCCCAGTGGGAGTCAAACCTCCAAACCCGGCAGAGTTAGCACCAATCAATGGCTTTAAAAGCGACCAATAGCGTGAGAGTGAGAGCTACAGCCCCCTGTGAAAGGACTTATCCTGAATGACAGCCGGCTCAATCAACATGGGGTGTTTACTAGTGTGCTGATGAGACAGCTGCAGCAGGGAGAGCGGTGGGACACAATTACAACTCTGCCTTACTGTGTGTTTGTAAGTGTGCGTTTGTCATAATCTACCATTGACAGCAGCAGTGTGAGCGGCTTTAGAGAGCTCATATCAGATCAAAGAACGGGGAGTAGGTGGGGCTGTTGATGCTTACTCATTAGATAGCTGGAGAGGAGGAGATGAAGAGGAAGGGTGGGGGTGAAGAAGAGGAGAGGAGGGGGGATAACGGGAGAAGAAGCTGTGTTATGAGAGACAGAGACAGACTGAGAACTGATGTGTGTTAAAGTAATTGTGTGTTTGTGTAAAAAAAAAAAAAAAGGAGCTTTCCAAGTGTGTAAATGTGTCTCTGAAAAACTCAAGCATTCAATAAGTTCCTGCATCTGCAAAGAAAATCCAAAATCCAAATCCCTTGATGCATGTTCACACAAACTAAATGATATTCGTCACTTCGGAGCTATTGCATTGACTGGCATCACTTCCCTGGACACTCACCCTATACTTCAATCTACTGCAAGGAACTTTCATTTTGTGTTGATTTTGGCGGTCCCTGTGGGCAAAAACCTTAACTGTTCCGAGCACCAGAGTCCCTTTAGAAAACCTCTAATTTGACTGCAGCGGGGTCTGACAGTCTGACCTACTTAGTCCCACCTGACCCACCTGGTCCTGCATCTCCCGTGCCTCACTTCCCTTCCCAACAGTACTGCCTGGGTCTCCAGCAGCGTGGTGTCGGTGGCGGAGGAGGTGCGGAGCCCTCCACCTCCCGCTGGAGCTCAGACTACAGGTTTAATCTGGGTCCGTCTGTGGCGGGTCGGTCTCTGCCGGAGGCCTGGCTAGAGTCTGAGCTGAAGGAGTTCCAGGTGGCACCGATGACAAGCATTTAGAATAACTATTTAGAAATAGACAATCTTCTTGCTGATTACTTATGTGTGTCATAAAGTCAATATTACATTTTGACTGCTTCATACTTAAACCATAACCACGACACACCTAATGCTAACCTTGACTTCAACCCAAACCAAAAACCAAGTCTAGACCCTAAAATTTAGATGTTTAACCACATTTTGTCCCCAAATGGCAATGTCACTGAGCACATGTACATATTTACAACTCCAAAACATGATTAATACAACCACACACACACACACAGTCTCACCCAGCTTCTCTCTTGCATACACACTTGATGAAAAGCGCACATCTTCACATGCACGAGTCTACAATGAAAATGCCTCCAGTGTGCTAGGCAGATTAGGTGCGATGTGTGGCGAGACAGGGTGAGGGAGAAAGGGAGAGAGTGAGAGAGACTGGTGAGATGTGGAAGGGAGTTGGTGGGGTTGAAGTGAGGAGCTTGTCTCACTTTGGCCCTGTCTCTACAGATCAGGAGACGCAGACGGCAGGGCAACCAGGGGACGCAAAGACCCGGTCAGAACCACTAACTCTCATCCGGTCAAAGGGAGGAGAAAGGAGGGGGAGGGGGGGGGGACAAATTATCTCCTCTGTGACGGAGTATCTTTGAGTTTCATAGAGCGGTGTTAACACTTTTTAATGCCACGAGGGACTGACGTTAAGACCAATTTGAGCTGTAAATGAGCTGTACAGGAAAGATTCTTGTCATTTCATTCAAACATTTTTCCAGCTGTTTATTTTACATTCCAGGGAATGAAAGACTGTTTTCAATTGATGCTTCAGATTCTATAAGGACCAATGGACAACCTGTTGCAGAGGGCGACATGGGGTGAACGGCCGTGCAGGAAACTGACTTTGGGAAAAAAATATTCAAAAATATAGCATACAATTAAACGTATATCAATTTTATAGGGGTGTGAATTATGTTTTGCAGTTGCCCCCGTCCACAGCTCTGCTCATAAGATACTGGAGACTGTGTGTCTAAATGTGACATTTTGGGGTCATGAAATTGAAGCTCTTCATTCTCTGGGGAATATCAATGTGCTTGTGTGGACTGATAATTTAACAGTTAGATTTTGTAATTTGGAACTGAAGCATCCTCTGGGGACCCTGAATAAAACACTAGATGTCATGGTAGTGTGGTGAGTAGCTGTTGACATACTTTGCTGTAAACCAAGGTATCGATCAAACTACCTCTCTCCTGATACCGATTCTTCTACTCTGGGTATCAACGTGGTGGTTTTCCCCAAATTTTCAAAGACTCAATCAGAATAATTTCTGTGGCCCGCTGCGACCAAACTAATGTAACTTCTTCAAAAAATAAAAAATTCTTGTAATGACATTGAAAAATAAAATATTTGATATGGCTCAGTCACATCGTTGCCAACTCCAAATCCACTTAATACGGTCTGACCGAATGACTGACCAACGGAAAGCACCAGCCATATTACTAGCAAGGACTCAATTTGCTCCATAAACTCTCAGATCAGCCTTGATCCCCTTCACTCTTGAGGACTGTTAAAGGATTCTTTCATTGAGTCATTCAGGCACTTGGACCTCACAAGGGCGAGAGACATGCGCACAAATGCTTGCTGACTGACTACTATGGCACTAATCCTATGCCTCACAGAGGAGTAACTACTGCTATGGATTTACATGTGACAAGGTAATTAAGAGTACAGGGGGGAGTCTATTCGCTGCCACGGCACGCTTTAACCTTGAGGAGCTCCGCAGCTAATGAACTGCGCTGGGGAGAAGACTGCCGACTTCTCCCTACCAATCTTGGAATCACTCCAAAAATCCACTTTCAAACCACGATCTGGGGTGGAGTTTTTGTCAAACGGTCGGCTCTTGGGGTGAAGAAAAGAGAGGCATTCATCAGGGGACTCTCCCAGGGTAATTACGGACATTTGACTTGCAGGGGGTTGAAGTTAGTGCTGGTGAAGAGGGGACAGTGAAGCCGGGTGAAGGATTTATGCTCATTGATCAAGGTTCAGCGACAGGTCAGCTTGCGGTACCTGGGGGAAAGTGTGATAAAAGGGAAGGCACTCTACAGCTGCATGCCCTTCTGAGGCCACATGATCCACTTTGAAACAACACCCATGTGAGCTGCAGCCTGGTGGAAGTGTTTCATCAGTGTGTTTTTCAGAGCTACGTTAGATCAGTCCAGTGGTTCAGATGCAGTGTCTGAAAGCTTTAACTGTTTCAATGAGGATGTTGTTGAACAGATCTACAGGCCAGCGGATCCTCAACACTTTTAAAGTTCTTTAATATCGTTGTACTGTAGAACAACTTACATTGTAACAAATGAATCGGCTACTGCTCTAATTCAATGCACACTTCCACGAGAAATGAATCATAATGTGTTGACAGTAATCTGAGTTGATTAGACGTGTTTGATAGTTGGGTTTACGTCTGGAAGGATGCGTCTCAGCCTACGAGTCATATTTTCAGCGCCAGAAACGAAGCTAAGGAAAGCAGTTTAGATGTTGTGTGTGTTTTATCATTTCCATTGATCATTTCAAAAACTCCCATTTTATAACACTGCCAGTCGTCAAGGTGTTTGTGGATAAAAATACAGTCGGGCATCCAGTTTGCTCCCTGATCTTTCTGGGGCATACACATCCAAAACGCTCCATTAATGAGGGCGGCTAAGTGACTGAGAGCTGTGTGTGTCAGACCTGGAAGAGACATGCGAGCTGTGCATGCAAAGTGTGGAGGGGTCGGCAACCATGCACAGGATTAGTCTGTATAGAAAATTGATGGATGGATGCATGAAATCCGCCTTTACATTTACACACCTTAATAAAACTGCATGAATGCACAGAACTCTAGCTGTGTTAATTGGCTTATGCACATACTGATTAAAAGCTGAATTAAGTTATTTAGTCAGACTAGTTTTTACATGACAATTTTCATGGGTGGAAAATTACCGTAATCCAATTATAATCAAACTATTAGTCTCTGTGTGTGTGTGTAAATGCAAATGCAATGGCTTAAATGTGGGAACATCACACGTCGCATTAATTTGAAGAACACTTGCTGTGATTAGCTGAACATTACAAATAGGCGTTTTTTTGGGCACTAAAAGGATGGATTGCAGGTATCGTTTGACTGGAGAGGTTTCTATACGAATATGTAGTGGGCTATTTCGGTCGATACCTTAAAAAGGTATCGAGTACCGATACCCAGCCCTAGCAGGCACACCCAAGGTCATGAATCTTTTTTCAGAGCCTTTTCTAAATGTAGTGAGAGCATAAATAGGATCGCCTTACAGTATATAACGGTGTCCTGTACAGTGACAGCCAAACTGAGGCCACCTTTTTGAAACGATAAAATATTTTTATATGAAGATAATTTACTTGAAATTGTTTGTTGGACTGCATTGCATGCTGCTACTCTTGTGTCCACCACCATTACAGGTGAGATTAAGCAGTCAACACTCTTGCCGCTGGATTGACATTTCTGCTCGAGGCTTGTCATTTTCCCCTCAAGTGCCACAGCAGGCCCATTTTCCAGGTGAGCTCCACTGAGCGCCATGAAAGTTCTCCTGATTACTCACATGACAGACTGTCTGCCTCCGCCATGCTGCTGTGCTAAACAAGACCCCATCACCCCCCCCTCCTCGCTGATCTGTGCTGCACGACTTGAATCACATCTCTTGTTGTTGTTCAGTAGTAGTCTGGAGTAGTAGTAGTAGTAGTAAGGCAAGGCAAGTTTATTTGTATAGCACATTTCAACAACAAGGTAATTCAAAGTGCTTCACATGAAACCATTAAAAGCATAAAGGCAAAAGTAAAGGAGATTTAAAACATACATTGAAACAATAATCGATGTCTCCCTGAGACATTACGCTGCATGCAATCAACCATACACTGCCGCAATTCTGCAATTACTCGCACACAAACCACGTCTGGAAAAGATCTCTGCCGATCTGCGTTTTATAGTGTACGCCTTGCACGAACTCGGTCCTGGAGGAAATGGCGATATATTGTGCAGTCCTTTTAAAACCATTAAAAGCATCAAAACATAAGGCAAAAGAAAAGGAGATTCAACAGCAATTAATAACAGTGTAAGGAATAAAATAGTCGTAAAATGCAGAAATGCAGGAAATTGATTAATATATGAATTGAATGTGGTTCAATTAAAGGCAGCAGCAAACAGAAAAGTCTTCAATCTTGATTTAAATGAGCTGAGGGTCTCAGCAGACCATTCAGTGCTTTGTAAACCAACAGCAGGATTTTAAATTAAATTCTTTGTTGGACAGGAAGCCAGTGCAAAGACATCAGAACTGGGGTGATATGATCCACCCTCCTGGTCTTAGTGAGGACTCGAGCTGCAGCGTTCTGAATCAGCTGTAGCTTTCTGACGGACTTTTTACAGAGACCTGTAAACACACCGTTACAGTAGTCCAGTCTGCTGAAGATAAATGCGTGGACAAGTTTTTCCAAATCCTGTTGAGACATAAGTCCTCTAATCCTTGATATATTCTTCAGGTGATAGTAGGCTGATTTTGTAATTGTCTTGATATAGCTGTTCAGGTTGAGGTCTGAATCCATAACTACACCGAGATTTCTGGCTTGGTTTGTGGGTTTTGAAGCTGAGCGGTGATTTTCAATTGTTCGTCCTTGGTACCAAAAACAATTACTTCTGTTTTAGCTTTGTTTAATTGAAGAAAATTCTGGCACATCCAGTTGTTGATTTGTTCAATGCTGTTACCCAGCCCTTGTATGGGATTATAGTCCCCTGGTGACATAGTTATGTAGATTTGTGTGTCGTCTGCATAATTATGATAACACACTTCGTTGCTTTCCATAATCTGAGCTAGTGGAAGCATGTAGATGTTGAACAGAAGAGGCCCCAGTATTGAACCTTGGGGAACACCACATGTCATTTTAGTCAGCTCTGATGTGTAATCAGCTACAGACACAAAGTATTCTCGGCCCTTCCAGTAGGATTCAAACCAGTTAAGTGCTGTGCCAGAGAGTCCCACCCAGATGTTTAGTCTTTCTAGGAGTATGGCATGGTCGACCGTGTCGAATGCAGCACTGAGATCTAGTAACACTAAGACTGAACTTCTGCCATTGTCTATGTTTAAGTGGATGTCGTTGAAAACCTTAACAAGAGCAGTTTCAGTGCTGTGGTGCTGTCGAAAGCCTGACTGGAAAACATCAAAGCAGTTATTTACGGCCAAGAAGTCGGTCAGCTGTTGGAAAACCGCTTTTTCAATTATTTTACTTAAAAATGGGAGGTTTGATATTGGCCTATAATTTTTCATCGTTGCGGAGTCTAAACTAGCCTTCTTTAGGAGTGGTTTAATAACTGCAGTTTTTAGGGCTTGTGGGAAGACACCTGAGAGAAGGGATGTGTTTACAATTTGTAAAAGATCAGTGGTCATGCAGTTTGAAATATTTTTGAAAAAGTGTGTTGGTAGAATATCCAAGCAGCAGGAGGATGACTTCAGATGTTGTATGATGTCTTCTAGGCTTCTACGGTCGATTGAATGAAATTGTGTCATGATATTTGAATGGATGTTATTCAGAGATCGGGACAACACATATCCTGTGGTTGATGTGGAGGCACTGACTGCTTGTCTAATTTTCTGAATTTTGTCAGTAAAAAAGGAGGCAAATTGATTGCATGCCCAGGTGGATTGGAGTTCAGCAGCTACCGACACTGGAGGGTTTATTAGCCTGTCGACAGTAGCAAATAAGGCGCGTGTATTGTTCTTGTTTTTGGTTATGATGTCAGAGAAGAATGACTGCCTTGCATTTCTAAGTTCCAAATTATAATTGTGAAGTCTCTCTTTATAGATGTCACAGTGAACCTGGAGATTAGTTTTTCGCCACCTGCGCTCAGCTTTCCGACACTCTCGTTTATTCCATTTTGACCAACGTAGCATTTCTCCAAGGAGATCTTTGCTTACCCGAGACAACCTTCACTTTAGTGGGTGCAATGGCATCAATAATATTTTTAACTTTAAAATTGAAGCCATCTACAAGCTCATTGACTGAGAGGCAAGAGAGGGCTGGTGTGGAGGAGAACTTCTGAATAAATAGTTCACTGGTGTTTTCAGAGATGTAACGCTTTGTCACAACCTTGGTTTGGACATTTGTGTGCAAGGAGAGTGCACTCTCAAAGAAAACACAGAAATGATCAGAGAGTGCAACATCAGTCACAGCAACCTTGGAAATGTTTACACCTTTGGTGATGATTAGGTCCAGAGTGTGCCCCCTGCTGTGGGTGGGTCCTGTCACATGCTGAGTCAGATCATAGTTATCAAGGACACCACATAGTTCTATAGACTCTCTGTCCTGGGGATTATCAACATGGATATTAAAATCACCAACAATAACAACACAGTCAAAATCAATACAGATTACAGACAGCAGTTCAGTAAACTCATCAAAGAAGGTTGCACAGTATTTAGGCGGTCTGTAAATGTTTAGGAATAAAGCTGAGCGGAATTCAGAGCCACATATTCAAAAGAACCAAAATGACCAAAGGACATCTGCTTGCATTGAAGAGAATCATTAAATAAAACAGCAACTCCACCTCCTTTCTTATGCGCTCTTGTTTCGCTCATGAAACTGAAGTTGTGAGGTGTTGATTCAATAAGAACAGCTGCACTGTTATCTTGATTTAACCAAGTTTCAGTTAAAAACAAAATGTCCAGTTTGTGCCTAATAATAAAATCATTGATTAAAAATGTTTTTCCTGACAGAGACCTGACATTTAATAAAGCTAGGTTTAATGTGGTTAAAGCTTTCTTTGCCCAATTTATTTGGACAGGCTGACGAGGAATGTATGCTAAGTTTGATAAGTTTGCATGTTTACTATTGTTTCTTCGCAGCCTCACCTTTCTTTTTCTATAAACTTGCAAGACAGGAATTGAAGCGGCTAGCTGCATACAGGGCCCCGACTTTTCCTGGAGAGAGTCATTGGTGTCATTAGCCTTGTAGCCTGGACCCAGAAGATATCAATTATTTCCTCCATCTGGTAGGGGAGACAGAGGACGGTTGTAGAGCCGTCGGGGAGTGTGAAGAGGTGTGTGTTTGGTTCCAGCAATGACCAGCTTTTTCATGTTGTCAGTGAACTCCAGGTGGGGGGAGGATGGGGAGAGTGTGAGAGAGGCTTGCGATCCAAAGTATGGACCCGAAATAGCTGGGGAGGGAGGTAAAGACTCCTCGTCTAGGAAGGGTAGGGAAAGTGGGAGATCGGAGGCGAAGGCGGTCCCTGATGATGAGGTTGGATACTCCACCTTTGGCTGTCGTTAGGCGGGGGCATCCTTCCCGTAAGGTCTCCATGGCGATGCTGTGTGGTTATCTCTTGTTTAGACTTCTCTTGTATCTTGTCCTTGGCAGTAGGGACAGACGGGTGCGCAGGGAGAAAAACAGGTTCGAGGTAAACAGTTTTACCCCTGACGTGTTCAAGCAAACTCCATGCGCTGTAAAAAGATGTCTGCGCTCCCAGAAAAGGTAGAAATTGTTGATAAAATGTACTGAATGGTCAGCACATGCAGTTGACAGCCATCTGTTCAGTGCAAACAGCCTGCTGAATCCTTCATCTCCTCCTCTGACTGGTGGGAGAGGGCCACTGATGAACACCTCAGCCTTGACAGAGCTGACTGTGTTTAACAGATCAATAAAGTCTCGCTTCAGAACTTCAGACTGTTGTTTCACAATATCACAGCTTCCTGTATGCACAATGATGTTTTTCGCTGTGGGATAGTCATCTTTTACAGCATAGTCACCAACAATCAGAGGCTCAGGCCCAGTCACTAGCTTTGCCTGCGGCCTTTTCTCACATTGACTCTCAGTTCTTACCCCGCTTTGAGGAGATAGCTGCTTATCCAGGTCATCAGATGATTTAGGATCCTGCGACAATGGACAATAGTAGTAGCAGCAGCAAAGCACTTGAGGATAAACAGCTGAGGCAGACACGCTGCACCGTGACCCCCCCCCCCCCATCATGAATATTAATCACCTTACAAGCATGACATTAACCTTCTCGTACGGTGAGCAGCCGTCACATCCTCTCACGTGTGACCTGTGATCTATCCTGTATGTGGTTAATTTGGGGTGGCAGAGGGTGCTAAAGCAAGGGGGGGGCTTGAACAACGAGGCGTGAGACAGGTCCCTTGGCCCCCACCTGGAGATTAAACGCTGAAGTGAAACACAGACGGACAGCAGAAGGTTAGCCCTGACCAGCGGCGGGCTGTGCATTTTATACCTGGGCCTTCACTGCTGTCCTGCAGCTGAAATATCACCTTATAACCACATTGTGGCGCCACAGCTCATTTTTAAGGCTGTAACTATGTACATCTTCGTATTAAACCGTTCGGTATGAGTCGTTTGAATAACGCTCGAGCATTTAGAGAATGCAAAAGCCTAAATTCAGGAAAATATAATGTTCTCAGCTTATCTGGCTGTGAGATCCACTGTCATTCCTTAATGACAAGCCGCGACCCAAAGAGAGTGACATTTTACTTACACAACTTGAAGGTTGAACCCATCAGCCTCAGCTGGGCTGATAGTCACTTGCTCGCCCACTGACCAATCACAGCACACTGCACCTCGCGGGAAAGCTACAGATGAACACTGAGCTGCACGTAATGCTGTCGTCATTATAGGCGGCTAGCGGCCGCTGACACGTCAAAGAATACGCCCAACATGTCAAACTAAAGATCTGATTGGTTGAACACTATGACAATCAACACTATCGTCCCCATGTACTTTAATCTGCACTGGCTGCAGAGCCGAGTCTGCAGGCCTCTGGCTCTGTTCTTGCATAGACACACATAGAGGTGAGATCTGAGAGCAACTGAGGAAGACAGTAGCTGTGCAATGAGAAAATAAGATAATGGGAAAAATATTTGTATAAATTATAATACATGTAGTGCATTGAAGAAAAAGTATTAAATTATAAAATAAATTATAATTTTATTTAAAAAAAAATATATATATAAATAGCTTTGGGATTCTGTTTAGGCCAGCAGAGAAGGCCTTACAGGCCCTGACGGCCCGCCACTGGCCCTGACACGCTTGGAATATCACAACCTGCGCTCCAAATACCTCGGTGAAAAGAGATTGCGTCACCGGTGGCAAGAGCCTCAAGAGCATCAAGTCAATTCTGCACATGAGCTTATCTGGAGCGACTTATTTATTGTAATGCCAGGCAATAGAATAAGCTCCAATTCCAGGCTCAGAACAGCCGATAGGAGCACAAAGGTTCAGATTTATAATCCTCTCGCAACATTCACACAGAGCTAGAGGGATTATATAAATCGGGAAAACAAAGCAAGAGCATGTAAGAGGCAACAACATTGAAGGTGGGGATGTGATTCAGCTGCGAGAGGATGAACTGACAGTTTTTGTTGGAACAGCTGGGAGTGGAGGAACAAGGTGACTCCCTTCAGGGTTTAAACAACCGAACCCTCAGAGGAGCCGGGAAGCCTGTTCACTTCCTCCGTATTAAAACTTGTCTAAACTTCGCTTGCTCTGCGACAGAGGTCGGAAGTAACTGCTGCTCACAGAGCCCCCGGGAAGCGACCGCCGACCGCTGGGCGATGATGAGCCCAATTGAATGCAGATTGCACTAATTGCGCTGCAGCGGGGTGGATTCATCACTGTTTGAGAGACCCGAGGTAAAGAGGTGAAAGCTGGATGGCTTGCAGGTGATAATGAGCTTCGGCACTTCACTTTCCACAGAATAATACTCACACTTCCCACCACTGAAACAAATGAACAGGAGTTTGTCTGTGCGACAACTCAAATACACAGAAGAAGTCAGGAGGTTTTGAAATGTCAACTGATGAATGTACAGTATTGAATCACACACACGCTCATCATTCTAACTCGGAGAGCAGTTTCACAAAGTACTTTCTCTGTGGGCAAAGTCTGTATATGTGCGAGTCGTGAGCATCTGGTGCATGCAGTGTTTCACCTACTCCCACCTGCTCCCACCTGCTAGTCAATCTCCATTGTTCTTGAATACGTTGCCTGCAAAGTGTCTCATTACAACTTAAAACTCTGTTATGGGACAATCATCAGTGATGTCTGTGTGAGGGATGTTTAGTAAGCAGGATACTCTGCATGGACTAATGTGATTCTCGTCATGTTTTAGCATTGTGCAGACTCTTCAGGCTGCTCCCTTCGTCAGTCTGTGGGGAGCAGAAGACAAACCAAATTCCCAGTGTGATACATCTGCGCTGTGTTTAGGGCCTTGGGGTAAGAATACCCAGAAGAGTATTTAGAAAGTACAAGTGAAGTTTAAAACACCTGATAATTGGAATGGACTTTGTTGGTTTACTCCTGCCTCTATGAAATTTTTTTAATGTAGACTATATGTGAATCAGTAGATTCTTTTAACTGCATTCTGAGCCAAAAACAGAACAGGATTTGATCAGGAAACAAGTGGATTCGCTAATTAGCTCGGCTAGTTTTGGTCATAATCAAGTATATTGACCAAGTAAAATCCCCTGTTTCGACCTGATGAAAAGGCACCAAAGCTATTCGGATGTATCCTCATTAAAGAGACTAAATCTAAAATATCAGTTTTGTTCTCTTTTGGCTGCACCCAAGGTGAGAAGCGGTATTTATTTTTGGATTTTACTTCCCAGAGATACAAACACTGTCACCTCTGGCGGGAATGTTGCCACAGCCACACAGTTCGTAATTTTGCAAATATAACGGGGGGCCATGGATGCCTGTATCTAATTCCTTTAATGCATCCAAACAATATTTCAGTGTGGACCAAAGTGGTTGACTGAAAGACCAACAACAAGGCCATCCCTCGAGCCAAGCTACTGGCAGGCCGCACAACAACATCAGCTGAGAAAAAGGAATAGTTTCACTGGCGTGCACCTGTGGTTTTGATAAAGCAGAGACAGAGACTCAGAAGAGATGCCTGTTGTTGTGGTTCAGCAGAGATAAAAGTGAATAACCCACAGCCTAATGGAGAGGCTGTGTTTCCTGAAAGGTTGCATCACTTCCAGAGATTCTGTCATCCTCGAAGCTGCTGCATGAGGACAGAGTCCTACTGACCTTGCAGACATGACTTCATAAATACTCTGCACCTTTGATCAAACTGCCAAAGAGGGAGCGTTGCGCTTGCATGGCAGGGGAACAGGAACGGCAGCAGTATATTACTGGCTGTCATGTAACCATTGCATTTGATGAGGAGCTTTTTTACATCGTTGTGCAGAACCTTGCTGCTTTCACGCTGCAAGGTCAAGATGCATAACATGCGCAATATCCCTGCAGTCGCCTGAACCGAAATCAGTAGGCATCATCATCATGAATTATTAATCACTAGTGGTCTATCAAACCTCACTGGCTCCCCTGGGAAACTTTCTGAGAAGTCCAACATGTAACGGAGACGCAGGTAAGTGTTTATTAAGAGGAGGAGGGATATGAGGCGCAGAGATCTCCCCCCCCCCCCCCCCCCCCCCCCGGGGACTTGCAGGGTAGCAGCGTGCTCCACAGGAACCACAGGCGCTATTAGCAGGAGCAGCGGTGTGCCATCCAAACACCTGTTGCTCACAAGGCCGAGTCCGAGAGTGACCGCCACCTACCCATGTTGTTTTTTAAATTCCCCCCCCCCCCCCCCCCACAGAGTGCTTAATGCACATGGAGACCGGCCAAAAAGACCATTTGCCCTGTAATGGATTCATGTGGGTCGTGTTTGGAGGGCAGGCGGTAGCTATGCAGGTGAGCGGTTGTAATATGAAATTATGGTTTCATTCTTTACCCTGAGGTGCCGTAAATGCATTAGCACAAGTGGGAGGGGGTATCTGTTTGTCCTACTACTCTTGTTTTTCCTATCCCTGCTACATGAGAAGAGATGAGAAGAGAAGAAGAGATGAAATGAGAAGAGATGACGGTGGAAAGTTCCAAATGAAACCAAAGCTTTTGGGTCCTGTCCCAGAAGCAAGAACATTTTGGTAAAAAAATTAATCCATCTCTAGACGAAAAGCTCACTCAACATGTGCCGTTGAGACTGTGACGGACAATGAAAAACAGCTCTCATCCCTGAAGAGTCTGGGTTTATTTTCTGTCTTAGTGTATATGTTAACCTTAAAGAAGTGAAACAAGTGCCAGGCTATTAGACAAAAAGAAAGGCCAAGCCGTTAGTTATGGTTGGGTTTTGAATTAATAATGAACGATGTGCTATCCTTCACATGAGTCGACAGTATCTGGCTGTCTTATAACTTCTGCACTACAATTAAACACCAGCCATGCCTGTCTGTGGACAATGGAGAAACAGAAAGCAAACAACACTCAAAGGTCAGCGCCCAGCGACATGAGGCGACGGAACGCAAACGACAGATTGCAGAAAGATCTAATCACCAGATGGCCTTTCAGGAGCAACACAAAGCAGCGCAGGCTAGAGGGATGGGTCGACTGCCTCGGTTGATATAAACTGCACAAGATAAATAGCTGTTTGACGCCTGTGGCACTCACTTTGGCTCCCGTAGGAACACTGGAGTGACAGCAGCCTAGATGATGATTCATGTCTACAAACACTCTTGACAAGCTTGGAGAAAGTTAACGATTAAAAGCTTCCCTCTAATTTAACAACTGCTCGTGAGGTGCCCTTGAGCAAGGCATTTCAGTCTAAAACAATGGAAGACGGTGTCAGCTGTGTTCATCTTCGGAATGCAAAAGCAGTTCAACCATAAAATAGAGTTAAAAGACGTTTTAGAGAAGAAAAAAAAATCAATATTGCATTTTATTTTCTGATGGACTTTTCTTCTACTCTAAAATGTATTCATGGTGGCCTCTGTTCTATTGTCTAAGAACAGAATCTGATCATTTCTCCCTGTCCTCTGTTCAATCAGATTCTACACTGGTCTCCACCACTGCTCCTCTCCCACTGTGCTGTTATGAGGAAGAATGGTATCCAAGCTTGTTATACATAACAAGCTTGGATTTGATTCTTATCTTGGCAAGAGAAAAAAAAGGAAGCGCAAAATATTAAGGTTCTTCAGTGACACTGAAAATATAACTGTCATAATAAAATAGCCATTAAAGGTTATGATTCTCAGTTGAATAACATATTCTACCATCCTCTAAAACCGTGAAGATTGTCCATCGACGAGTTGATTGCCGGCCCTTCCTCTCATTTACTGTAATGAGCTTCTTTGGCCTCTCCTGTCCCTTCCTCAGAGCGATACAAGGTCCTTTGTGAGGGGCCCTTATCATGCAAGTCAGCTCAGCATTGGATATCTTCAGTAATTCAATTGAAGCCAGCTTGGCAGGTGTCTGCATAATGAAAGACCAAGGGCTCCAGCTCATTTCCACCATGCTGGGGAAGCAGTGACTCATGAGGTTTGACTGTTTGCATAATGAGCGCCGATTCGAGGACAGGACGATGTAGCTGGAGACTGCAGGTGAGAAAAAGGGGGCGGAGCGATAAGGGAGGTCGACACAGCGCTTCACCTACACCAGCTACCAGCAGTAGACGGTAATTGGACTGAGCAAGTGCCAAGCGTCATTTTAGCGGGAAAGGAAGAAGGGCGCGGCGAGGCTCGTCTTTGGGGCTGGCGGCCTGTGGAAACAACCTGACTGACAAGCCACTCGCAGATCCATTTCCCTGCCTGTCAGTCTGTGAGCGAGGCACAGTGTCACAGCAGCACCTCTGTGAGCCGCGGTGATCGTGTCCCAGTGTCACAGCCAGTCGGCTCATTGTCATGTTGAAGCGAGCCTTGGTACAGACCTTTAAAAGTAGGGGTTGGATGGAGTAGTGAACGATTTTACTCAAGTGAAAGTACTAGGATCTAGATTGTGTCCGTTATTGCATGTGGGTCCAATGAGATAGGACGGTTTAACCAACCACTGCTGGCTGTGGCAGAGTTCTTACTATATCCATTACTAAACCTGCCAGTTTTTTTTTTTTTTTTAAATAACTTTAAAACTTTGTAACTTTAAATAAATGTGAGTGAGTCAAAGGTGTTTGTATCCCTTGTTGTGGGGCGGCAAAACTCAACATTTAACAATTGTTCATGTTGTGAAAAAAGCACCAAAACTGGCAGATGTAGTAATGGGTATAGTAAGAACTCTGCCACAGCCAGCAGTGGTTGGTTAAACCGTCCTATCTCATTGGACCCACATGCAATAACGGACATCATCTAGATCCTAGTAACCTTGAGTACCAAGTACAGTACTTACTCACAATGTAATGGACTTTTACAAAGTCATTTTGTTTTATTATACTAAAAGTGCCGTGAATAAGTAAAAACAGTTCTCTATTACTTTGTCAGATGGTTGATACTGGAGCATGAGCAATAACAGGTCTGTGATGCCTTTAGATCAGGGGTCTCAAACTCCCGGCCTGCGGGCCGAATCCGGCCCGCCACGTCATTTTATGTGGCCTGTGAATCCGCCAGCACAAAAAAATGAATCTTTTTTTAAGTTAGACTTGATCATAAAAATATCCCCATAGTCGAAATTATGAGATAGAAAGTCGAAGTTATGAGACATAAAGTCATAACTATGATAGAAAGTCATAATTCCGAGATAGAAAGTCAAAACTATGATAGAAAGACATAATGATGAGATACACAGAAGCAGCTCTTTGGCTGGTTACTGTACATTTGAAATGGAAATGTATTGTGAGTACATTGAAGACTACTTCAAACGTGGCTTTAAAACACATGAAATACTTCACGTGGGATTGTGCAAACGCACCCTTGAAAGGATTTTAAGCTATTAAAGAAGTTATTGTAATAACTTGTTTGATATTTGTGTTTGATATTTTCTTTCATAGTTTTATCTTTGATAGAGTAATGTGGGTTTCTGAACCCTAAATTAAAAGGATTTAAGTTATAATAACAGAAATGTGCTTAAATATAGTTTTACATTTATATAACTGCATGTACAATATTTTTACACTTGAATAAACAATAATCAAATGCAGAGACAGTTATTTACCAATATGTTAGGACTAGTTACATTTACACAGTCTTATATTTACAACCGGCCCTTTGAGGCCGACCGTGATGCTGATGTGGCCCGGAGTGAAGATGAGTTTGAGACCCCTGCTTTAGATGGTCGTGGGTGCGCACAAGCCACACCGAGTGGATCGGCGGCCACACTGAGTGGATCGGCGGCCCCAACACTTAAGATGATCAAACTCGACCATCTAGTCCACAGGTGAAGCTGCGGACGGATCATTACCGGAAGCCGCCTCGTCAGGGCCACGTGGGAAAGTGCAGGCACAGAGGAATGAGAAACAAAAATAATCTTAATTGCCTGCTTGTTTAGAAATCATTAATGGCAGAGCCTCAGAGTACCAAAGCACCCCAGCTCATGAGATGGTACCCAAAGTATCTCCAGAATAATGAGTAGGAAACCAAAACAAAGCAGCTCTTTCTCCTTTGTGAATGATTTTTGTCATTAATCAATATTGACTGGCTGAGAAGGCAACTAATCTATCTTCATGTGAGATGAGATGTGAGCCGAGTTAGCTCAATCTATTTCTATTATAAAAGGCACACAACATGAGAGTTACGGAGGAGCTGTATTCCCTGTCCAGATAAAAACACTTGTAGAGTGTGTGTGTGGGTGTGAAGGTCTACGATTCACGCTTTAGCGGAGCACACGCTCATCACTTCCCTTGCAAAAACACATTGTCAGAGGGTCGCATGTCAAGAATTCTTCATTGTTTGGCTTTTGTGTTGTCAGCTATGGAGACTGAGATGTTTGTATCCACTTTTTGCTGTAATGGAATAAATATACACCGCTGTAAGACTTTGTAGTGGGATGTAGCTCAACCCTGTTTATACTGTGGACAGTGGACTGATCCTTCCATCTATACGTCATTAATTTGAGTTGGAAAGTTGGAAAAGGAAAGAGGTTGAGCAGTTAGCACAGTGGAGTTAGCGCTGTAGATGACAGCAGATAATAACCCTGCTGGTGGACTGATTAATACACTTGGTATGCACAACAGAAGTGATTGTCAGCTGCGGCCCTGTGGTGCAGCAGCCTCAGGCAGTGTGAGGATGTATGGCTAGCCTAGCACCGAGCGGTGTGTGTGCAGAAAGTTGAGGCATGAGCCAACAGCATATAGGTATACTGTATATGCCGTTGAATTAATGGAGATGCCATTCGGTGCTAAATGATCTGCCCATTTAGATGAGCACAGTAGTCTACAGAGTCCTTTCACACGAAGACCTTTCTCAAGTCTTCTTCTGATAACGAGAGGAGTTCTTAAAGTGATTCCTCTCAATCTCTAAACTTGAAAGGGTGCCACATGGTCAGCTCGCTCCGCTCATCAGGGATTGTGTTACATCCGTGCTGGTCTAAACTCCGTACTTGGTCTGTGCAGGACTTGAACCCCTGTTTCTCAAGGCCCCCACAGACTGAGCTACTGCTACCCCAGAAGCTGTTTCCCTTGTGTACACCTGACCAAACCTTTACCATGCTGTTGACACATCATAGAACTTATATACTTTTTAAGTTATTTGTAACGGTTTTAAGTAGCACAGACAAAGTATGTTGTCCTGCTGATAGTGGCGTCAGATCACAAAACACTTCCGTGAGTCGTTCTGGAGAGCATGGACCCACAACCGACGTCAATATTTCAGACTTAGATTCAATTAAAATGCTAATTTAAAAAAAGGAGTCCCACTTTTAATCTTTCCTTTTTTAATTGTTTTTTAGAATTGTACTTGTGAATTCATTGAATCTTTTGCTCTATTGAGTTATCTATAAAGCTGTTTATTATAGCTTTTAATGCCTCTTTTGTCCAGTAACATTTGAATTAATGTGCTGCTTTATAATTATTTCTCAGGCTCTTTGGGTCTTCCACAGACTCTTGTAGTTAACTCTGAGAAGCAATCTAAAGGAGTAGGAAATGAACATTTTAGAATGAACTTGTTCGGCTATATATTAAAACACAATCATCACGTCCGTGTGTGAGCACGTATGCCCTCCGCTCTCACTATGACCTGGGGCTTCTGATGAAGCTTGTCTGAAGCTGTGATTCTGCTGGCTGTCAGGGGTGACAGTGTTTGAATATTTCTCATCTTTCAGAAATATGCTTTCTACATCTCTCCTCCCACTGCTCTGGCATACGAGCACATCCACAGCGGCAGAGATCAGCAGAAAGATACTGCAGCTCTGTCTCCGTCTCGCTTGCTTTTTCTGTCTTTGTCTTCACCCGCGGCTCATCTTCCCCTCTGCACTCGGCGGGTGGGCGGCAGAGATGTTCAAACCATTAGTCTGTTCTTAGTCACACTATGAAATTGATTGCAAGCGGAGAGGAATTAGGGAGGAATTGAAATCACATCATCGCAGGCATCGCTATAGCGGAGGAAGCCAGATAGGAAATGTTCACTTTGGGAGACCTCCATAGTACGGAATCAGAGGCGATACCGGGACACGCAGAGAGAATGTTAACTTAATTATCCTTCATTTGGGGGGTGCTGAAAAATGGCAATGGAAAGAGTCTTGCAAAGCTCCAGTGTGATTAATGGCTTGAAATGCTCACTGATTGCTCAGGCTGAAATCTAACCAATTACTTTTCAATGCAAAAGGCTGAGACCTGTAATCTCTATCCAGTGATTATGAAGAAGACTCAGAGGACAAAGTGATGTAATGCTGTATGTCAAGAAGAATGGCTCGCTGTTAAATAAATATAAAAAATGCATGTAATACTCTCTTTGCTTTAATGAAATCTCTGCTAGATTGGCCTTTGATCATTTGGATTGGAAATGTTATACTTAATCCATCCATATCCATAATGGATATACTTTAGTCGTGTTATCTTATTATCTATGTTGGCCACAGAGGACATATATTATGGAATGTACGTTCATCTGAAGACAAGCAAGTGGTTTGAAGGCTGCTGGTTAAGACGATTGAGTAAATTGAGGTTGCTCTCCTGTAACTGCCTGAAGCATGGACGCAGGTGTTAAAGTCACCTCCAGTTTCGCCAAACTTATTTGGAAGAGAAGACAGAAGCTTGGTGTGAACCTCGACTGTGGTTGGGATAATCTGGCTAACCTGTCCAATCACGTGGCTGCTCCTATTTCTTGCACTAACGGACAAAGTTGTTGTAGCAATGTCACTGAGTTCCAAGAAACCAGGGTATTTTAGTTAGAAGAATATCACTAAGAAATAATGTCCAAAGCTATGAAGATGACACCAAACTGTAATAAACCAGTATTTGTCTTAAAGATGTCTTCACATAGCCATCAGTCTTGTTTTGAGACATCATAAAAATGAATTCTGTGTTCAGAGAAATGTGACTCTATACGTCTAAAATCATTGAAAATCTACCACTCAAAAATGAATTGACACACCAAAAGCATGTGATGGTACACCATAGTTTGTGAGCCATATTACCAAGACAAACAAGGTACTTTTCATGACCTTTAACCTTTAGTGTAGCTGGGTTTTTTTGTGCCATTGTAGGGCAGCATTCATCCCAGATAATACAAAGTGGCATTTAAGAGCCGACCTCTCGGAACCCTTCCAATCATCCTGCAAACGGCGGGGCAGGAGGGACGGGGGTGCGGCTTTTTTGCTGGACAAATGAGAACAAACAGTGAAAGGACACAAAAGAGATCAAGAATGGCCTCTTACGGTGAACAGGCCGGCATCTGGCGCAGTAAATTGGATGCTCATTAAAGTCTAAATCAATGGGCGAGGTCAAGGACAGGGCAGTGTAAGTATCTCCCTAAAAATATCTGAGGTTGTAATATCTCTCCGCGACTGTGAGAGTGAGAGCTTGGACCCACATGATCCCACTCGCACACGGAAAACAACTCGATCAAGGTTGCTGCAGTTCTTCCTGTGGTATTACATAACCTCTGGGCAGCTTGCGGTGCAGACTGGGGAGAAGTTTAGAGGAGAGGAAGTCGCTCTAAAGGAACAAGGCGCAGAGCCGAGCACAAAGAGGGGGGAAGACGTAAACATCAGTGAACCCCGCTGCCAAGGTTGCATCGCATCCGTCACCGGCTCTTTGTCCCGCTGAGCCTTCCAACCTGTTGACGAGATGATGGTGAGCCGCTCCACGCGTCAAATCCCCAACGCTTTATTATCGGTTTCATGCTCGGTGCTGTAGCATTCACACAGACAGACAGACAGAGAGCTGTCAGAGAGCTGTCAGAGAGCAGCACTTGTCAAATGAAATAATCTCTCCTAGCACCCGATCCCAGAAGAACTATTTATTTCAAGTGATGGTCCGAGTTGCTGGAACGCAATTCTTCTTTTGTTCTTGCCAAGAGAACGTCATCTTAATCAACGCGTGCCATTATTGCTGAACACAATGAGGGGACTTTACGTTCGGAGGGGCCACAGTTACCAGTGAGGGAAACGTTCCCTGTGCGTTGTGCTGCGAGGCAGGTAGGATTCACACAGAGACACACCAGGAATGTTGGAACTCCCGCGGAGGTCTTCGGCGATTCCTCGGCACGTTTCCACTGAAGACAACGCGCACTGATGCAGAGCGTAAACCGCAAAAGGAGCAGGAAGCTGCGGAGAGGAGGACGGCAACGTGTGAAACACAGCTTCTTGTTGAAATATCAGTTCTGATTGATGCTCGGGGAAAAGTTTTTAAGACACCACAACGACTGGCACGTAGGTTGAACTTTCCGCATCTTTTTGTACCCACCACGACGTCAAGGAGTTTAAACTCTGACAAGCTTGAGAGGGGTTTTTTTCCAATTCATGTCCTCTGAAAAAATCATGATGGAGCACAGTGCGAGCAACTGGATGTTTCTCAAGGATGAAGGGTTTATTAGGCAACAAACGCCACAATATTCCGTGTATTTAAGCAACAAACAAACTGCACAGCGGAGCTTTTTATTCACTGAGCACATGCACTGTGTTGTACTTCATTTATCTCTTCAGTGTAATAGCCTGAGCCATTTGCATACATTAGGAAGAGAGACTCAACACTCATCAACATTAATCTGGTGCATTGTATGCATGAACCCAGTCTATAACCTCATGACCTGGAACACATTAAATGGTCACCACAAAGTCTCAGCACTGACATGAAAGAGAGGTGGAGCGTTCCGTGAACTTGAGCACGACCGACTTGTTTTAATAGTCTGAACACACACAGTTGCCGTGCACCTCGTGGCCTTTTTAAAAATGTAATTAAGTCCTAAATGTATTCATTGACTCAACGTGTGAAGAAATGCAAAGGACATAGAAGGTTGAGCGTGGAAGGGGAGCTGGAGCTCAGAGGGAAGACGAGGGAACGATTCTCAAAAGAACCAGAGACAGAGGTTACGGGTGATTGAACCAGGGCTGAAACAGAGACAGTGAGGTGTGTGTGTGTGTGTGTGTGTGTGTGTTAGGAGTGTGAAGAGTAGGAGCCTTGGATTATATAGAGAGAGGATTACCATCTCTCCGCAGTCAAGGGATCAGTCTGAAATTGCAAAGGTGTGCCACTGTAGTTGTCACTGCCGTCGGGCCGCCTCCTCTGGGGTGTGACGTTTTCACCTGGACCTAGATTTCCGGCTTGGCTCGCCACATTTCTCTTGTGTTCTTCTCCACCCAGGGTACACGGAATGTTTGGAGCTGTTCATTTCAACTACACTTCATCTATTGATGGAAGTCACAATGTCACTTCAACAAGATGAAATATATATATTTATGGATAAAGAGTGTATTATCTTGTTAGATTTGTTTGTTTTTAGGATATCGTGTTTTAATACAATTTTGAAATATTAATCAGGACAGTTTTTGATACCTAATTTGGCTAAATTAAATTATTAAAGCATAAAAATAAACTGATAAAATAGTCTTCATATTAATCGAGTAATCAAAACAATCATTATATTTATACAAAAAGAAAAGTACCATAATCTGTTCCACGAGCCTTGCTGTTAGAAGCCCTGAAAACCTTTTAAGTTGTCAAAAGTTGTTGAAAAAAAGCTGTGATGATTATTATTTTAACACTTTTGTTGGCTTTTTCTTTTTAGACTTTCATTGAGGATCCGCTGAACAGTGTTTCAATGTATTATTGTGGCGTTACATGCCATGCTAGTTCATGAGCTGCATGTTGGACACTTTAACCGTGTTGCAGCCATCTCTTCTCGTGATAGTGTATCGGGGTAACGTCTTGGACAGCTATCTGATCAAAAAGTGGGAATAATCTGTGTCTCCAAGACGAGTAACTCCATCAAATAATCTGTTTCTCCAAGACGAGTAACTACATCATCGCTGTGTTTGGTAGGAAAACCGTGGCAGTCCTCGTCTCACCAGAGAGATATCTGTCTCACCAAAAGCAGATTCCCAAGCTCTATAGGTCACATGACTTTCATCACTCTCTATGTATTTGCAGTGTCTCCTGTCTACTCATTCAATCAAGCTTTTCCAGCCAGGTAAGAACACCACCCTTTAAACTGAATAGCAGCACTGAGACGCCTGAAAACATCTGATTTCTGAATAGAACTCTGGTGTGAAGCGTTTCCAGTGGAAAGTTATCTGAGAGGACGACAGGAAATGATTGTGACAAACCTGCTTTGATGTGGAGACAGATGTGGACATGTCATGAGCGGCAGCTACTCATGTTGAACAAAGTGGAAGCACGCCTCCAGACTATTTGTGTGTTCAGTATGAATACCAGGAAGATTACAGCCAGACACGGCAAAGCAGGCGATTTCAACACGCGACCGTCACATGGAGGCATTCTTGAACTCTCTTGAGCAGATGAGGCTTTTATTTATAGGCTGCGGTTTACTTGTAAGTGGACAGTTTGGGCCGAAACAAACGAAAAAGAAAAGAATACAAAAAGTGAACTTTTCCAGCCTCTTTTGTTCGGAACAAATTCAACTAGTTGCAGGTGTGAGGGCATCCTCACTGGTGAAGAAAGAGCAGATCGAGTGGAACTGTGTAACCCAGCAGCCGCTGCAGACGGTTCTCTTGAAGGTTTGTTGACTTCGCCGTTCTCATTTTCTCTGCTATCACTTTGCTTTTTACAGAGCTCTGTGCGTTTGTACTTGCACCTGTCGCCAACCACTGACAGGTAAACACGAATACAAAAGGCTGGTGATACACAGTGGAAGTCACTTTCTTGTTGTGGATTGTGTCATTAAACTACTGCTGCGCTTTAGTGACAACTGCAAAACAAACCTGGAACCGTGTTCATCTTTTATTTGGCGACAGAAGAAACATGGAATGGAACCTGCTATCACTGTCCAATTTATTGCTCAGCCTTTTCAGGCATGAACAGCAACCTCATCTTAGTTACTAACGTTTTCCTACGCTGCTTCCATATGACAAGCTAATCTATATAATAGACCACCAAAATCGAATCACTTCATCCTCGAGTCCAAGTGGACGTTTGTGCCGCATGGAAAGACATTCAGTCCAGGAGTTTCTGGATCCCAAGTACATGAGAATGGGCCTCATGTACTAACAGACAACCTGTCTTCTCCTTCCCCTCTGGTAAAATGACCTGCCTCATATAATACCAGTAAATATATCCATCTGAACTCATAAATCCCAGTCAACACAGATTCAGTCATTTGTAGATCAAATTTGCAACAGTGGGGAAATTTGCAATTGCAAAGTGACGATTTGATGACAGATATTTGTAATGAATGTGATGTTTGACTGTATATAGTTGTTTGTTAAATCTCTGTGTCGGACAGGAAGACAGCTGCAGGCCTGGCGTTAGCGAGCAGGGATCCTAAAGAAGGAAGCTAAACTAATCGATGTGAAGCAGGTTGTAACAGAACGCATTGACTGTATGTAACCTCGTTATCAATATATACAAAATTGAGCTTAAATGTTCAGTGTTGACTTTGGTAATAGCAGTTTGACAAAAAAGCACAAGGTCCAATTTTCAGTGGAATGTTGTGTCTTTTATCAGCGATCGTATTTGCAGAGTTGTCATGGAGATGACATGTTTTTGCCAGAAAGGGGAGAGGATGAGGAGCTCTCAGTTACTCCATGACAACTTAAACTTTGTGCACTGATGGAAGATGATAGTTACAGAAAATGTCCCATAAGTTGACACTGTGCTGACACTGCATGTTTTGACACAATTTAACCAACTGTAGATGGACCTGAGCCTTTATTTCTTGACGTTTAGATGCCTTTTGACCTGTAAATCACTAAAACAATGCTTACCGGCAAATAAAAAGTAATGAAAAACACATAAGAATAAAATGTAACCGAAAGAAGCTGTGCATAGTATTAGTGTTTGTCTTGGCACGTGTCAGTCACCGCACTCAGACAGCAGGTGAGCATTATTCACTCTTCCAGCTGAGTGCAGCTCTGTCACCCGCCACGGGAGAGCATGCTGGGAAGTGGGTCACTGTCAACACCGTCTGCCTCCCCCACATATGCTCCACCAGCACCCTGTCTACCCGGAGGACCTACATGACACCTTGACAAAGAGCTAAAGAGACAACGTGTACATCCTCGCCACCCAAATCACCGCCATTGTTTTTGTTAGCGGAGCGGAGGTGCAGCAGAGATGACACGTGTGCCACTTCACTCTCGCCATGTGTGCTCGTGATAGGCCGCTGCGGCAGGGACTTAGGAACATGTCTGACGATCCGGAGGCTGGTGAGTGAGACTGGCCGTATGGCGGTTTATCCGGCAGAGATGATACTCTGGAGGCGAAGAGAGACCGAGGTGCACTGTTGGAAGCAATCAGGACAATAAAAAGTACTCCCGGGATCAATAGTGTTGTCTGCTGGGACGTCTGCAGCACGGCTGCAGAGAGAGCGTGCTGGATCAAAGGAGACAGTGTGGCCCCCTGTTTGAGCACGACTTGCTTTTCTCACGACTGCTAAATCGATGGTGCTCAGCAAACCTGGCAGCATTTTTTGTCAACTGCTGGCTAAGGCGCCGCTGTGACTGTGTTTGACACTTTTACCTTGTGTCCTTAGTAAATAATCAGTAATAACAAAATGAAAGTAAATAAATGTACTGTGTCAGCATCTGAGATTTTAATGCAGGGCAACCTACAGAGTTATCCTGCTGAAGAGCACAGGTGCACATTTGAATCCTGTGTTCATTTAGTGACCAGAAGTGTCCCGCAATCTGACTGTAAAGAAGCTCCGCCTTCTCCTCTAACAGGGGTCATTTCATGGCCTACTGCCCCACTTCTGTTTCCTCCCGCAGCCAGGAACACCAGCCATTTGCACGGCTGATATAACACGGCAACAAACGGCAGTAACGGCTCAGCAAATTAAATGAATTTGAAAAAAACATCCTCAGTCATCAGTTGGGACGTTTTTTAGTTTTCTTTCTGTTTCTTCGGAGCCACCGTGTTTGCATCTCTATGCTTGACGAGGACACTTTAAAAGATATTTGATGGACAGTTTTAATGGAAAGTGAACACGTGTTAGGTACAGGCCTAATGAAAATCATTCGGAGACGTGGTAAATAGGACAATTCAGCAAACATTTTGTTCGGAATCTGTTGAATAATGCAGTGCTCTGGTTGTCGAGCTGAGATCATTCTGTTGTTCTTGTCACCACATGTGGTTGCTTTTGTTCCATTGCCAAGCATTGTTGTTTTTATTTACTTTATGTCATGTGCGGGTGAGAATTAAGTCAGAATGGTTCATGAAAGTACGCAGAGATGGGAGTAACTTTATCGAGTATAGTCTGGATAGAGTTGCTGCTGCTCACCATGCAGCTGACACCGCACAGGCTTAATGCTTTATGATTCATTACAATCGGCCGTCTGCGAGCACTGAGAGAGGTATGTATCTGTTAAATTAAACAGGCCATTCATAATTCTGTTACAGTCATCCCCTGCTATGCTCCCTCTGATGTGGCTTGCACAAAGTGTCCCACCTTCATAGGAAAATCGATGCATTAAATCAAATCCAACAAGGCTTAAAAAAATGGAAACTATTTCCTGAATGTTCCTCGCAGCAGGTTGTCTACTGTGTGTACCTTCCTCCTGTCTTTCCAGTTTCACACTCAAGCATGGACCTCTGGTGAGGTAACTGACCCGGGAGAGATACAAAGGAAACTGATGGAGGATCTGTTTTCCATACAACCGCTGTGGATACTCTGCATCTCCTAAAGCACATCTGTCAATCAAACCATTTGATATAAAGTTAGTGCACCGTCTCATTTCATAATTTGACAGAAATCAACAACCGTAACATTTTCATTTATTTTCTACATATTTTAATGATAGACTCCGGTCTTGTCGCCATCTTCTGCCAAAGACTGAAAAGTTGTATCTTTTCCAAAACTCTTAGTTTACACCTTTTTTCCCATCCATTGTCACGTCTCCTACTTTACTTTTGCTTTCACAGAGAGCTTCCTCCAGTCATTTCTCACATTATTCTCCAAGGAGCATCCGTCTCCCACAGTTCCTCCGGTGTCTGCCTTATGAAAAGTCACCTCTCTGTTGAACTCGCAGTGACACTTAATCACGCTCACGTATTAATCCCACCCTGTCTGTGTTGTCAGCGTAATGCAGAGGTGGTGGTTTCCTTTAAAAAAAAACTGCTGCCCCGGACGTTCTTCTTTCTTTGCTTTCCTCTCACAACTCTTTGAGAAGCGAGCGATTACTAAAACGCAGCCAGATGTTGGATGTGTCTGAGGTATCATTCTTGCTTGACTGAGGCAAAGCTCTACCTCGAGCCAACTGGCATGTGGCGTTTGAGGGAAGTGGTTCAATTTAGTATGAATAACCGGGCTTTAGCGGTAGATGAGCGGCGGTGGAGCAATCTCTGGGGTTGCCAACACACAGAGAAATTACTGTACACACATCTGTTGCTGTGGACTACCTGTCAGCCTGCTAGGTTTGTTCACGAGCAGTTCTTGGTCCTGATCCTCAGGACACAGAGCTGGGGTTCAATAAGTTCTACTATAGGATATTATCTGCCCTCGGTGTCTTCGCTGGAGAGCCCCCTACTGATGAAATGTGTGAAGTTAGAGATGGGTGCCCCTCTAGTCCTCAGCAAGAGACAAGGGGCAAGCTGAAATCACAGGGGCCCCTGATGACCCATACAAGGATGCGTTGCCATAACAAACTTTCAGTGGATGTAATCATGAACCCCTAACAATATTGACAGAGCAGAGTCTCCAATGTCAGTAAATCATTTGGAATTAGATCAAACCATCCTTGGAGTCTTTTTCTGAGAAACAGCAATCATTTTTTTCAACTACGGTGGTTGTTTCTTCTTTTATTCCAAATTAAAACAAATTTAAAATAGTTAAACGGGTAAAAAGAGTTGGTTACAAGATTAAAAGGGTTAAACGGGTAAAGTAAAAGGTAAAGGGGTTTCTTGCCATGATCCACCCACAACCTCGAGCACTTCCATGCTGGATGGGAATATTCTCTAACCACCAGGCGGCAACAAAAAAGTGAAGCCAATACCAAAGTGTCTTAAACTTGCATTCTCTCTAATGGCCATCAGGGGGAGACTCCTCTGGTTGCAAAAAGAAGTATGATTGTATAGAAGTCTATGAGAAAATGACTAGTTCTCTCTTGATTTATTACCTCAGTAAACATTGTAAACATGAGTTTATGGTCTCAATCAGTTTCAAGTCTTCTTCATGATGTTCATTGTGTAAATTATGCTCCATTTAGACTAAAGGCTTCAAAACCACAGGCGACACACCGATGGGTGATGTCAAGACGACTACGTCCACATATACAGTCTCTGAATGCCACACTAGGACAAGTAACGACTTAATGAGGCAGGACATTACTGCTCTTGCTTTATATAAATGGGAACCAGGTTTCACTTTGTTTCGCCAAATGCAGAGCTACAATTGTTCCCCCTGACATGATTAACATTCAGTGAAAGTGGTCCACCTCATTAAGTGATCATGGAGTTGAGGCCGAAGGGCCAGTTCACAGGCCGTCCACACACTACGAAAATATAATAATGATGTTGGGAGTGAGCCAACACGGAGCAGGGGCTAAATTAGAAAGCCGTATCCAATTAAGACTTCCAACTGAGGCGTCAGGCTTCCCCAGGGTATCGGGGCAATGAGATCAAAATGACAATATCACAGGATAAAGAATAAACAGAAAACAATGAAGTGGATCTGATTGTATCTGCTGTGAAATACAGAGGACATCTCTATTCACAGAACAAACTAAAAAAGGGACTTTTCTGCCGACAGCCTCCAGCAGCTTTCATGCAGCGTGTTACAGTGTGAGCCGTCAGTTCAGATTCGGCAGGAAATCTGATTATTTTCAGCACATACCAGTGGGGTCTCTTCTTTGAGAGCAGAGGGAGCCAACACTTTCACAGATTCTTGCAATGGCAGATAGAATACTGATAGAAAACCGACTTCCAAGATATTCATCCTCTCATAAGAATGTAACACCCAAGGCAATTTTGGCCCAATGGCACAAAAACACTTATTGCCTAAAAATGACTTGGCATTCTTTGATTTTGAACCACAGGAAGATCGTAAGTAACGTAATGAGGCTTAAGAAACAGCACACTAGTCACGTTTCCTTCCAAATGTAGCTCCATTTTCAACCCAATATCCAGAATATTGGAAAAAAGAAAATGCAAAGAGTTGGTGGCACCAATTCTCCAGTCAGGTGCTATCAAACCCTTGTAGAAGCAGTGCACCAATCAAATTTCAAACAATGGAAAAAAGTGTGGAAATTGACCATTTCCTAAGCCCCACCCCTCACTGCTTCTCCGTCAAGCTGTCATGGAGCCCTATTTTACTAATACACAAGTTTTGCACCTCAGCCAAGGGTAAAACACTTTTTTGAATTTTCTTCAATTGAAAATGCACCTGAAAACAGATGGATGGAAACACAGTCACTGACTCGTTTATGGCAAAAAATATAAAAGAGTTCATCCTCGGTATCAGAGACGCTGATGCTTTTATGAGATGGTTCACCTCTTATCTAGAAAAGCAACAAAAAAGATGGTGTACTGTACTGCTTCCAAAAAGGTGCCCTTAATGCTGCACATCTGGACAGGGGTCCTAGAAGTGCCAGGGACTATAGATATCAACTGTGACAGAGCTTTAGTTGAACTGTTGTCATCATTTTCTAGCAGGGCCCTTGGTTATCACGCCCACCTCACTTCCCTGAGGTAGCTGGGGATTAAATCAAAACCTTGTACTACTGTATGTCTTTCATGCTCTGTATCCCTCTCAGCTTTATTCATGTCTCAGTAAAACTGAGCATAACAAAGACTAAGGGGAGTGAGATAACTGCTGTCTCCGCCCTATTCTCTCTGAATCCATACAGGAGAAAGCAGCCTAAGCTGACTCAATAAGTATCCAGTTTTGAAAACTCACGTGTGCTCCTGTAACGATCTTTGCTTCGTTTACTGGATTTGTAATCAATTATCAAATAAATTAGTAGAACACTAAATGCTTTGGCCATTTCCAACGGAGAAACAATCCACAGCATCATGTTGTCAAACTGACTGGAACAGAACAACACCGTCCCTCAGCCAGGAGGCCCACAAATAGCACCAACCCATGGGTATCTGAAGGGGCAGGGAGAGCGTTTTCATCAGTCGGCCAAGCTCTGGCCTCTGTCATCAGTCGGCCATGTTGTGGAGGACATGCTTATTATGCAGTTGTGCGTGAGCCTTGTTTGTTGTGACCTTCGGGGCTCTCCCCATTGGTGCAATTAGGGCTTGGCAAAATGAGAGGAGTGACCACAGGAACCGCCCTGGGAAAGAGAGGGAAAAAAGTGACCCAAAACACGGTCAAACATTTTCTCTTCCATCGTGTGATCTAGCCAATGCAAACAGTTTCCCAATGTCACAGGGTTTTTGACACATAATACACTGCGTCTCCATCTGTCTAAGTATTTCTCAATCTTCCTGTCTGTCCTAATTCTGCCAACTGCCAACTGACAACTGATAACTGACAACCCAATCAATATCTTTCAAAGAAATGTGATGTTGGAGAATTCTGGTGCTTTGATCGGCAAAGAAAAATACTTAATGTATCATGTAAGGCAATCAAATGCCCAAACATTGCTCCAAAACACATAAAATCACATACAATTTTTCACATTTTCACATTATTGTTCTGCAAAAAAAAGTGCCATTAACCGACATGTCGCGACACAAACGAGGTAGTAGAAGAAAGGTTCTGCTTTTATCACATGAGGACCAATCTGTTGGCGTCACCGCTCAAAGTCAATATTAGAGCCATTGTTGAGGCTGTCAACCTTCCTTCCACTTCTCCAACATGCTTATTCAAGGTGCAGGTACATACATGTCTCAAGAGATGACGGAACGTGACCCAGCAACAGAGAGGTGAAGGGGCTGCTCCCTGTGCCCGATTTATGACTTGTGTTCGCATCAAAATGTTGACGCAAGAATTATGGATTTCTACAGAAGGAGAAGGTTGAGTTAGGGTGCTGTGTCACGAGTCAACATGTCAATCAAACTTGGTGCGGTTGGTTTGGGCGGTTGTTCTGGTGCGGTCCAAAACGAACGGACCAAGATCACTTACGAACGGGTGATCTCAGAACAGTTTCCAAGCGAAACATTTTGGGGGATCGACTGCAGTGAGAACATAATCTTTACCTTAATGCAGGAAGTGAACTAAAACATAGGCTTCCTACACGAGCATGGTGAGATGGAGACGGATAAACGATAGCAGATCTTCATTCACTCGTCTCTCCCGAAAACAAACCAAAGGTATCAAGTTCACTCTGATTGGTGAAGTTGGTTTGTGTGGATCTTCCTCCCATCCACAGGAAATGTTGAGTTTCCGATTGCTGTGTGGCAACTCCCGCACACATTGCATTATAAAGATCAGAAGGTTAGAAACAGCAACAATGTCTTTCAGGAAGTGAATAAAAGCTGACAAACTTTACTTCATCACAGTTAATTAGAGACGACTGGAGATGTAAGGGAGTGTGAGGATGCTTGGCCCAGGGAGATGCCGTCATCTCTTCAAGCTGATTTTATAGAGTCCTACTAGCCACCCTCCTCCCTCAGACATAATAAATCTAGAGGGAGCTCTCAACGTCTCCTCAGGACCGTCCCTGCTGAAGCCGTGGCCGACAAATCTTAATCAATTACTGCCATGGACTCGAAACACAACAAAGCCCGAGGTATACGAGGGCAGCAGCAGTGCACACTAGGAATAAAGTAACCATCATCCTCTGATCTACCGTTTCATTTTGAAGTATTCAGGAGTAGATTTCAGGAGCATTGACGGCATTAAACCAAATTGTTCACACTTCCTGATTGAATCCAGCTAAAAGTGATGCAATAACTTCACACTTGCCGGGCCAGATGAATTAACGTGGAAGACACGGTGACAGAAAAAACCTGCTGGTGTAAATGCGTGCGAAAGACTTGCACTATTTCTGAAGACAAATCTTAGATGAGATGAAATGAACTCCTTTCAGCAGAGCACAGGAAGTCACACTGCAGAGATTATCTGTGAGGATCACTGCTTGTCTCTTATTTCTGTCTCTATGATCATCCTCACTTTCTGTCAGTATGATCCCATTTGGAAGATGAGCAACCGACTCAGTTAATGCAGCTCTTATTGCAGTATCACACAGAAAAGCTGGGTTTAATTAGACCAGAGAAAGAGCCAAAAGCTTGATGCTTCCACATTCCACGTGCAAATTAAACAGGCTACCTGCAGCGGGGATGAATCAGTCTCTGGTTCTTTTGCTCTTGAGTTCTAGCACTTACAGGTAGGACCTAGAGGATGTGACCTGGACGACTGTATGCACCAGGACACAGGTGGAATAAAAACAGCTTGTGAATCCGGTAGAAGCCTGCATCAGTCATGAGTGAGCGTCTCAGAACCCTGCGGCGCTGTGGCCCCTCTTAGGAACCCAGCTGTTGTGATAATCCTGTTATCTACCATTAAAGGAGCAGAGGGTTTGGGGGAAGTATGCCGAATATTGATGCAGACACTTCGGGGCACCGGGGTAATGCAGCTACACCTCATACCGCCTCCATGCGTGTCAGGTTCACCCTCACAGCTACAGACGAGATCTGAAAGCAAATCCGTCTGGATGCAATCCAGGCCCACTCGCCTGTGTACAGGTGCGCTCACACGGGCATTGTTAGTGCCGACAGCTTGCGGTCCTACTCCACACTCGAGAGGTACATCATTACACGCCGACATGCTGTGTGCCGACATGCTGTGTGCCGACATGCTGTGTGCCGACATGCTGTGTGCCGACATGCGGTGCGTCGAGCATGCATAATGCATGAAACACCCGGCGTCAAAGTATGCATGTGAAAACTCAGAACAACACCAGCTCCTGTACAAAATCAAATCATCAGGCAGCAAGAAGAGGGCACACTGCACACACACTTCAAGACAACACTCACTGTGATGCAAAGTGTTTCCTTTGTAGCGCTGACAGTATTAAAAGGTACACTTCCTTCTGCCGCCACAGCTGCTGAATACAGATCCACCAAGGGTACTTTTGCAGCAAGTTTTGAATAAAAGCATCGCCCAAATGTTGTATTTTACATTCAAAGTTCCGATTTTATGGTTCGGTTGGACCGTCGGAAGCTGTTGCATCACCTTCACGGCACAGGTGATTACCATTTATATAGCTGTGGGTTACAAAGTAGGTCCGGGGTGTTGCTCCTCGAGCAGGAGTGATGGGATTCCATTTAAAGGCCTTGCACCCTGTTTGTGGCCTTTACGATGAGGTGATATTTCAGGAGGCTGGACTGCGGAAGAGCTCATGGATTTTAGCATTGGTTTTATGGCAGACGTGCACGTGCACATACTCGAACACGCGTGTAGCTGAGGGCAATCAGATCTGAATTCCCCATCTGACTGTAACCATGTCCAAAAGTGGTGTGATTTAAGACGGGGTCCTAATAGGTATAATGCAGCTCCATCTCTGTGCCTGTTCCATCAATGTGCAAACAGGAGGGGCAATCTCATCTCAGTGACATGCGGGACACGATGAGGAGGGCGTGCGGGAATCACACACCATGACTGGTCCGTACTGCGCGGCTCGACCCAATGCAAAGTGGAAGGGAAATGAGCGGTTATCTCCAGGGTTGGGTAACAGATTACATGAAATTACACAGTGATTACACAATCAGATTACAAAAAACAGGTCAACCCTATATACCCCCCTATCATCAGCCCAATTACGTTTGAAAAAATGTTCAGTTTTATGATGACATTGATGACTTGAATACATTTGTTTTCATGCTTTTAAGTGTTGAAATGCGCGTCTGACGTACAAATTGCTCGTAAATTACTCTTCTCTGGTTAATGATGAATTTATGGATAATTTAGTTTTTATTCCTTTTTATTTATGCTGAAGATAGACGAACACTTTCAATTTGTACTCATATTTTTTGTACTTAACTTATTCTCATGTTGTTGTAGTTAACCTTTTATATTTTAGTCAGTGGGTTTTTGTTTACAGTATTTTTCTCATTCTTCCTTTGTACAAGAATTTCCCTCAGGGTATTTGAAGTTCTATCATATCGTATCTTATTGTATCATATCATGTCTTATCTTACCTTGAGTAAGTGCTGAGTAAGAGCAAAGTCCTCTATGTACTGTAGGCTTTGATTCAAAAACTGCAGCAACAAAAACAACCACAGAAGAAACAGCATCCCATGAGCACGATGTAGAATACACACAGGACACCCACAGTTTGAGTCAGTGCTGGTTTTGTCACAGTAATTTGATTTGACCAACTGTAAATGCTGAGTATCCAAAATGCATTTTATCTGCACAGAACATATCTTGAGATTTTTAAGAAAATGAATATTTGTGGAGGTGCAATCAATGTTTGATTTTAAAGGAATCCAAAAGTATGAGGTAGGATGAGATCTTTACATGAATCGAGTGAAACACTTGTCTCTAATTCAGACTGAAAGACAGTTCTGACTGAACACTGGAAGAAGCCACCTTAACACTCTACAACAGAGGTGGCGAGTGCAAAGTTAGCATGACACATATGGGTCACAATGGCCTAATTAATGGGGAATACACCAGTTTGAAATGTGCCAGAACTTTCCTTGAACAGGTAGCTAGAGAGGTAGGCCGAGTTTGGACAGTCCGTTCAATCTAATAGAGGTTCATTAAGAATAAATCTAGCAGAATAACCAATGAATATGGATGGTTGATTTTTCCTGTTTTGGGTATGAAGATTTAATTTGGGGTTTTACATTTGGTGAGCCAAAGAGTATCTCTTGGCAATGAATTTCTTCTGACACAGTACTGGTGGTGGACTCATTTGCTCAGCTGATGACACACTCTTATTCCCCTAAATGCCACCAATGGCATAGTGCAGACAAGTGAAAAAGTAGCTCCAGGGTGTGTTTGGAATGAACAACAGATTCTACATCCATTACTAATGTGCATATGTGTTCCAACCTCTAAAATATGTATTTCATGTTTCATCTATGTACAGGTTTGAAGAAGTTTTGGTCAAATTCTGAGGCAGGTTTCGTTGGTTTAAAGTATACGGTAGAATCTTTATTGAGCATATTTAGAAATATTTGTCTTTAATTTCCACTCTGTTTACTTGCCAGTTATTACAAAAGCTATCAGAGTAATTAGTGGTCAATACAAAGTCACATAAGTCTAAATCATTTTCATTAAGGTAGATACAAAACCAAATCTCAAGATAACAATGTACATTTCTTGTTAGCTGTAAAAACAATTCGGTCAATATATCGGTGGAATTCTACAATTCAACACGTTTCACAAAATCACGTGTTGAAGGCCTTTATGTAAGAATATGAACATGTTAAAGTTGTCCTGGTGGTCTGGAGACTAGAATGAATCATTTAGTCTGAAACAAGGACGAGCTGACTAGCTCACGGGTATAAAGCTGCAAAAAGGGCCTTTGTGTCTTTGTGCTTCGGCAGGTGAGCGATCAGAAAACGCTGCACGGATGTCAGCGTTGTGATTCAGTGCTCCGAGACAACATCAAACAGCTGGCTACAAGGACAAATGAGGACGTGTGACTTCCCCCCCCCCAGCTGTGATTCAGTGTCGCGATAGCTTCGCCCGGCGCTCAGACTGTCACTGCGTTCCGAACCGCAGACTTTTTCTTTTCACTTTCAGTAAATCCTTTTTGCTGCATGCCAAATTACACCGTGAACCTTGACCCCGTTGCTCATATATCTGCTGCGCAATGGATTGTGGGTCAGAATCGCCAATGAAAGCATGCTGGCTTACAAATGTGACCGAATGCAGGAGGACATCCTGGTATTTCTGGCATACTGCATTATATATACTATATGTATTGGGACATACTAAATCGTTTGCTGGCGTACTAAATAGTGTGGTATCATGGATATTGCTGTGGGATGCAGATGGGGCTACTCTCCGGCTTCCCAGCAGTGTCACAGGGTTCAACTTCCTCCCTGCCTGGACACTCTCTTAGCAGACTAAGGTTTTCCACTCTTGTCCATCCCGCTAGTCCCCCCTGTCTCCCTCAGACTTCAGCTGCTGTCGTTTTGTTCTCCCCTCTCCGTCTAACTCTCTCTGGCTTCTCTGTGTCTCTCTCCCTTATCTCTTCGGTTATCTTTCTCCCCCTCACTCTCTGCCTGACCTGGACATCACCACTCTCATCACTTTGCCTCTGAGGCTTTGCTCCGTGAATGCCACGCTCATGACGCTGTCCTGTTTGACATGTTTTCCCTCCGACTTTGTTCTGTGGTCTCAACCCACTAATTCCTCATGGAATGAGCTGCTGATGTACCATCTCCAGCCAAGTGTGTGTGTGTGTGTGTGTGTGTGTGTGTGTGTGTGTGTGTGTGTGTGTGTGTGTGTGTGTGAGGGTTGGAGAGTCCTCATAGGATGTCACCACACCATTACCAAAAGTTCTGACATTTAAAACGATTTGTATGAAGAAGTGTCAATCTCGCAAGAATCCTTTCTGGCCACCATCATCTTCTGCCAAACCAAACAGGATCTTATCTAACCATTCTAACAAGTTGAAGCTCTGTCAGCAGCCCCAAGAGGCTCCGGTGTTCATTACACCCTACAATATAAAGATGTCGCTGCATCTAAAACAATGTACTGGCAACTTTGTCCGATGGTTGTGCTTAAGGAAAAGCCACAGAGTGGTACAAGGCAGCCGCTTCCGTTAAATTTGGTACCGCCTCCAGCTCTCCACAAAAGCCCTCATGGAAAAGGCAATCTTCTAACAAGCACGGCCCTTGACGGACTTCTGTCATTTGTAACGCCAGCGTTGGCGCTGTATCGTGTATCGTAATAAGCAAGGGGAACCTGGAGAGTTGCTGCCAAAGAGAAAGATAAGAGTTGTTTGTTTTTGTCTGCAGCAAAGCGAGAGCCAGCCCTATAAAAGCAAACGTCTGACGCTAACTGAGTGACTGAAATTACACCATCGAACACAGCATTCGATGGTAAGGTGTTTGCCACCAAAGCAAAAGAAGAAAAAACAAACATTCCGTGATCAATCTTATGGAAAATGCCGTAAAAAACATTGTAGCGCCAGATGGCAATGAGCAGCGCTCTATATGTTCACGTGTGTACCTGACACGCTGTCTTATACAGCCACTACAATGCCAGTGTGTCTACATTTACACATTTTTTTTATTCGATTTTTATAGTCAATCTTTTTTTTAAATTGTCAAATCCAAAAGTTTCAACAGACTAGAAGATGATACTAGTTACTCAGTTACATCGGATTAGTTACAAAGATACAAACATCTGAGAACATGACTGTCACAAAAAGCTTACAGATTAAAGAAAATAATTAATATAAGGAAGTCAAATATTAATGAATGAGAAAAAGGAAAGGCTGTCTTACAAAAGTGTCTTGTCGAAGAGGGAGAGAGGATTGCTTAGAATACAATTATTTTTTAAATTCCTTTTTAAATGCTTAAAAAAATGTGCAAGTAGAATTAAATAGTTTTACAAGATATTAGTCTATCAATATTTGTGGTTATAATCTTGGTCTCAAACATATCTAATATACATCTCATATACTGTATATATATGTATTAACCATGTCATGAGATATGCTTCTTCAGTACACTGGGACTGGGACCACTACAGATGAACATTTAATAGCTAGGGATTCACACCATAGGAGTGCCTACCTCAAGCAGGCGCTGCACCGGACCGTCTTGGTGAAAAGGGAGCTGAGCCGGAAGGCAAAGCTCTCAATCTACCGGTCGGTCTACGTTCCTGCCCTCACCTATGGTCACCAAATCTGGGTCGTGACCGAAAGGACAAGGTCGCGGCTACAAGCGGCCGAAATGAGTTTCCTCTGTAGGGTGGCCGGGCTCAGCCTGAGAGATAGGGTAAGGAGCTCGGTCATCAGGAGGGAACTTGGAGTCGAGCCGCTACTCCTTCGTGTTGAAAGGAGTCAGCTGAGGTGGTTCAGCATCTAATTAGGATGCCTCCTGTACGCCTCCAACTAGGGGTTTTCCAGGCACGTCCAACTGGGAACAGACCCCGGGGAAGACCCAGAACACGCTGGAGGGATTATATCTCCCAGCTGGCCTGGGAACGCCTCAGGATCCCCCAGAATGAGCTGGAACATGTTGCCGGTGAGAGGGAAGTCTGAGTCAGCCTGCTTGGCCTGCTGCCACCGCGACCCGACCCCGGATAAGCGGAAGAAAATGGATGGATGGATGGATTCACACCATAGACACTACCACAGCCTATCGCTGTAACACATTAGTCAAGGTTTAGCAGACTGACCAAACAGGATCCAGAATGGCACACATGCACGTGTGAGATATGGATGGTACCACCTCGGCCTCATTTCAAGCCAGGAAAAATCCAGAGAGCCATTGGGTCCATTAGAATTGAACGGGTTTAACTTCTTGCTCAGTAAAGGGCAATGTTTATAGGATTCTGAGATCTATTGAATGTAACACAATTACATTTTGGCATGAAGATGCACATCAACTGTGATGAGAGCCTCGGCACATAAACGGGTACCGCAACACATCAAAGAAAACAGATATCCCAAATCTGTCATTGACAGACAGAAACACAGAGCACGCTTCACAATAAAAGACAACATGCACAGAAATAATAACATGGACCACCTGCTAGTGGATTCATGCTGAATGCATGTGACCAACCAGCTGAACAAACAAAGATTACAGGGGAGCTTCATGCACTGCACATTGCAAATGCACATTATTGCCTGAGATGGACGCTGCTTCTCCGGTTGATGATGAAACAATTGGTGGGAATGTAGACAGCGTTCTCCATCAACAATGAGGAGGACAAAAGGACAGATGGACAAAACCACTTTAAGCTTTTTTTATGGCTAAACTCAGTCCTACTGATTTATTTAGCAATCCAACATTACATGCTTTAATGACGATCCGACCCCAAACATGGCCTCTCACAGCCCTGCACAGGGTGGGGCACATCTGCATCTGAACCTGCCAGGTGAATTATTCAGTCAACATATGCTGCGTGTTCACACCAACTGCTGTCGTATCTTGTGTTCTGCGATGATACGATGGCATGCACCAAATCCCAGTGATACAAACCAACCCGGTGTTAAATTATTCACTCGTCTTCCACCAGCCCCCCACGGAGGTTTAGAACAGTCCATCACATATGACAGTCCACGGGGGGGGGGGGGGGGGGCGAGCCAGTTAATTCTTACACAATCCAGTGATCGTGAAAATCCTTCTGGGGGGGAAAAAGAGGGGGAGGAAAAGAGAGAAAAGCGTGGGAGGGAGAGAAGAGGAGAAGATAAAGACTCCCTGGGTGATAGAGGGAGGACCGCCGGCCAAATGCGGCTTTCTTCTGTATTTCCAACTTTTGGGATTTGAAACAAAGATCCTACAGATAATCTCCCTCTGAGTAATCACAGAGATGTACTACAAACACCACACAGATCCGACTTCATGTTGACAATATTTATGTCACTAAACTTGCATGTGGACTCGGATCAGACCTTTCCAAGTTGGTCAGCTGTAGGCGTGACAAACTGAGAGACAAGCAAACAAACAGAGATCTAACTAGAGCCTGGAGAATGACGCTAATCTCATCATGAGCCCAATCAGAGAGCTGAACACTGCAAAAAAGAGCGCTAATGGATGAAAGACATTTTGGAAATTCACTTTTTCGCTGATAGTCAGATGAGGAAATTAATACTGACAGACTGCTGGCTCGGGTTAGCTTAGCACAAACACCGCAAACAGAGGGAAACAGCTAGCTTTGCTCTGCCTAACGGTAACAAAATCTGCATCCCTGAAGCTCCCACATTTAAATGTAATGTCTCATTTGTTCCATCCTTCCATTTAACACATTGTGTAAAAAAAACAATTCTCCTGCTAAGCTAAGCTAACAAGGGCTCCTGGCTTCAGCATCACCTTTACCGTACAGACATGTGAGTGGTGTCCGTCTTCTCATCTAACTCTCGGCAAGGAAGCAAATGAACATATTTCAAAAAAATGTCAAGCTAAATGTTGAAACTTGAGTGAAATTCTTTTGTGGCACTATTTTCTCTGTATCGCAAGTTTGGCATGCATCACAGTGTATCCATTCTGCACAGATAATCCCCTCCATTACAAAGGGAAAGGTGGCAATCATTGGAGTGAGACAGAGCACTCTCTACATCTCTGAAAATGTGTTGTAAGCACAGCGATTCTCCTCCACTGGGATCAACTATAAAGGCTGACAGAGAGGAGTCAGTACGAGACTTAGAGGACGAGGCATAACCCATCAAGTCGGGCCAATTACGGCGCACATCCCGCCGTAACCGCAAAAACGTCGCCAGGAATACGGAAAACCTTCAAAGAAGCTCTTCTTGCTCACAAACATATGTCTGCTAGCTGAAGGCAACAGTTAAGACGGAGAGGGAGAGCTTATCTTTTGGCATGACACACATCCTCAAACCCAAATGGTAGCCGAATTGAGCCAAATCGATTCCCGTAGCGGTTGAATATTTGATGTCACTCTTTGCTCAGTTCCAATCTACGCTTCAATGGAGGTTCCCCCTCACCTAGAAATCAGCTTCCATTTTGTAGCGCAAACACAGAATATGCTGCCCTTTGTTTTGTTGTTTGACATACAGTGTATTCATGTAAAAGCTCCGGAGGCTGCAATTGTTAAGAAAGGGAGACTGAACACAGTGAGCATATCTAATCTAAGTGAACCACAACGGTGTATTAGCTTCTGGTTTTTGGAGAGGTCACATGGATATTACTGGGGTTTTTTAGCTCTACAGCAATGATCCAGAATGTACTGTATCACAAAAAGGGCAGGAACACACCTTCCTTCCTGTGCCTCCGCTAAAAAGGTTTTAAAATGTTGTTGCCAGGCAGAAACACATCTCTGTGTGGCTTTAAAAAAAAAAAGAAAGCAGTCCCAGGTGGCACTCAGGTCTAAAAGGAAAAAAAGAAAGAATAAAGTACAATCATCTTCTTTATGAGATCTTAATAGTGCTACAAATGTCAGAGCTGATGTATTACTGCGCCTTCGCTGCGCTCCGATGTTCCCCGGGCATCGCCTGGACAATCATTACGCTTATCAAAAGCACTTCATTAGAGGAATCAGGTCAGAGGCAGGGAGAGGGGGCGCTGTGTGTTTGTGTGTGCATCCATTATCTCCTACCGTCTGTGTATGCATTGTCGTAGGTGTGTACGTCTCCGTCTATGTGCAGGTGACTACACAGCAACACTTCCTGTGTGTGTGTGTTCATCTAGTCCAGTAAGTACCAATTCTATGCATGTGGGAGCAGAAACGACAGAGGCTGCTGCTGTCCTCGAGTCCCACATTCTGCATACAGTGTGAACTCGGCCTGAGTCCTGGGCTCTCTCCATCGATCCGCTCACCGCCGCCACAGATGTCACCGTGTTTCGGAGTCCGACTCAAAGCTAGCCTCCGCCAAGCTCACCGTCATCTACCCGAGCTGTTGCCCTCCACAAGCAGAGCGGCGGCCCATTAGTGTACATGTTATGGCTTTACCAAAGAAAACAATGTTATTTGTCCAATGTTTACGGGTATCATTCCCTTCCTATTCCCAGAGTGGTTAACATAAAAAAAGCATTGTAAACAGAGAGTAAATATGTATTCCCATGGGGGAGGGGGGGGCCTGCCCACTGCCACGCCACATGAGCTGAAATGAAAGACTGGAGGCGCAGAGGGGGAGCAGAAACTCCACCTCCACCCCCCCCCCCCTCTTCTTTATAAATAGCTATATAGCTAAATAGATATGGAACCTCGGAGCTGCTGGGAACTCAGACAACAGCAGCAATTGGACCAACATGTTCTGTTTTTGTGAAGAGAACAGCAAAGCAGGCGATAAACAAACTTTCATCCCTTGGCTTCCGCATACATACAAGTAGAATACAGCGAAAGCCAAAGCTGTGATTATGTTTATAAAAACAACACACGTGTACACACAGCAAGAGAATATTAAAGAAGAGCATTGCAGAGCAGAGAAAGGTTGAAAGACACAAATAGAAAGGTTTTGCCTACCTTTTTCTGGTCCTCCAGTTTTTGACTTGTCGACTTCTTGCCATGCTTGCTGGCTTCCGGTACATCCATCCCTGGTCCAAATAAAGAATAACTCCAGAGTAAAATCACGGGAAGGAAGTTGAAGAGAATCCACACGGCTACAGTTTCCCAACGAGGGCCCTTGTCCGGCTCACGCCTTCACCCGGACACAGGCGATCCATGGCAAGGTGGTGGTTTGTACGGTTAAAGTAAAAATCTGTCTCTGAGTGCTATCAGCGCAGGGACGTTTTTTTGGGGTAACAGGAACGAATACCAAACAGGTAGCGAAGGGCTACAGAGTGAGCGTCATTATGATGACTGGAGCGAAGGGGAACACCGGAGAGGACTTTCAGCCTGCAGGTTGAGTTCTACATGAAGATAACAGTTGTCCTTGCTCCTTCCTCAGAGTGCAATCCCCGGATCCAGCACACAGTCTTCCCTCCACATCTGGAGGAAGAAGAAAGATAAGACATGCTATGATTTGAATGCACAAAAAAGATTGAGGAACAAAAAAAAAAAAGGAAGCAACACAGTTGTAGCTTAACAATTAATTCAAAAGCTCTCTGCCTCTCCGAAAAGTAAATATTCCCCTTGGTGCTGCACTGTACAAATGGCGAGGGTATCTGCATATCAAAGGGAATGTTGCCATGGTGCTCAAAGAGGGAGGGAGAAGGAGGAAGCTTCTACTACATGCCATTTGTGCTACGCTGAGTTATTGTTTTTGATTGTTGTCTTTTTGTTTCTCCAAACCTATTTTCTGCCAAAATAAAAAGCAGCCGGGGAAGGACTGAGTCATGCTGAGGTCGGGTAAACTCGCACCCTGGGAGGGGTCCAAGCATGGAAAGATAAGCACAGGATCGGTGGCAGGCCCCTTCAGCGGACTCTACGAGGGTTCAACTTGTCTGCTTGGTTTGCTCACATCACGCAACGCAACATCTGCCATTCAAAAGCTCTCATGCTGTACATTCGTAGCATGATTTGTGACTGACAAACGTGTCATCGTCTGTGCCACTGAACCCATATAGCTATGTAGGACTACTTCGATATGGACAAACTGTGTGTGTGTGTGTGTGTGAATAAAATGTGCCACTGGTCATCACAGTCAAAGTTGCTGGTGAAGGTTAGTATAAGTGGACTTTTGCAAAATATAGTGTTATGCTTTATACATTTATGTATTTCTAATTAAAGTTACATTATAGTCACTGAAAAATGAACATCTTTTACTTGCACACAATTTAAAAGGAATAGCTAAACATTATTTGGGAAGTCATCTTATTCGCTGTCTAGCCTTATATTTGTCTGTTAAATATGAGACTACAGCAAGGAGACGGTTACCTTAGCTTAGCGCAAAGAGAGGAGGCAGGGGAAAACAACTAGCCTGACTCTGTCCCACCTGTGGACTCCAGGAAGTCACTGTGCCTGACACAGAAAAAAATTGTCTTGCATACAGTAATCCCCAAAGAATCTACAACTTGCTTTTACTATTTTTTACCTTCGAACAGAGGCAGGCTAGCTGCCTGCAGTGTTTGTGCTGAGCTCAAAATGTCTATTTTAACTGTATGCCATGAGGTTGGCTTTGGGGAACAATCTGCAGAATGTGTAATGGCACAAGCTAATGTTGCTTTACAGCACAAAACAGAAGGAGATTGATATTTCTTTCTAGCAGAAGATCATTTTTTATCACTTCCCTTCATTGGCAGTTGAAATGCAAATGAAATGTATGCAACGCTACCTGAGTGGTTGAGAAGGGTAGAACTGAGCTTTATGGGAATAGTGGTCTTAATTTGCAGTAAAGCCAATACTAGTAATATATTTCTAGTGCTGTTACAAGAGAGGCTTTTTCCCATTAAAACCATGATTACATTTTTTATACACCCATTGCCAATGTGCAATAATTCATTTCGCAATGAAATATTGATGTCCTAACCCTAACCCTGCAAACAGAAACTGTCTTTTGTGTATGTGTATGGCCAAACACAGAGACAGAACAATCAGCCCACACTTGCACATATACAGTATACAGTCCCATATATATATATATAGCTTCCCCACACACGATTGCGCTGTCACCGAAATCAATACTCTCTGCACTGCAAATCAGCCAGTGTCCGTCCACAGGAGTTGACCAATCAACCGCTCCAATAATCCTTCAAGGTAATGCTCCATGCGACCAGTCACAACAGAACCCCCCGGCCGACAGCCACACAGCCAATGGGGGAACCTGCCTCGTGTTTGCCTCCGTCTCCTCTCTGAGCACCGGCCACATCCTTTCTTTGCTACGAAACACTTACCCAGCTCCGGGGTGCCATGTAGCACTGCGACCCTGTCAGTTACTGAAGGCCAATCATGTCAAGTGCTGCCAACTCAGAATTGGTTCTTAGGGGACATCATGATTCGAGCGCTGAAGCCCGACGAGACTTTCCATTGAAACCCAGAGTGTTAGTTGCTGGCAATAAGCTGTGAAAAGCATTCATTTCAAGTACCATGGGGAGGCTGTTCCATTACATTATGTAGTAGCCTCAAACAACAAGCAATGCAGAGAGAATATTTCCAGCAATACGCAATGAGGAAAATTAAGCGTGCTCTCTTAAGACTAGGAACACCGCGGAGTTTGGCGCAGGCATAACATCACATCCCAGAAACGCTAAACTTGCTAAAAGAACAGCTGTACTGCTCCTAGACTTCCCCTGTTCCCCTCAGCAGTGGAATTATAAGGGGGAACTTGTTAAACTCATGCATGCTGCATGAAGGCTAATTTGCTCCTTTTTCTTTTCCTTGAATATTACAAAAGAAACAAGGAAACCTCTCGGGGAATAGCATGGCATACATTCTGTTTTGGTTAGCTGGCACGCGCTGTCACCGAGTGACAGGATGGCCTCCAATGTAGGCCACTGGGGTCAGAGGTCCTTCTCCATCTGTTTTTCCTGACAAACAACAGCAGGTACAGAGCACCCTTGCCATGGAGGCAAGGACGAACTCTCAAGACAAAAAAAGTGCCCGACTAGAGATTACTCTGCTGCTTCTGTACTCTTTGCAGTGGGGACAAAAATGGTCTCAAACTGGATCTCAAACAAACCAATATGTGTTGACAATAATACGATTCCAACCACATACTCAGCCATAAAAGGTCTGTGGATGACTGACAAATTGGAGGCAAACTATATACAATGCCTCCCATTATTCCAATATTACTCCCCAACTGTCCTATCTCACTTACTGACCGACTGTGTGTGTGTGTGTGTGTGTGTGTGTGTGTGTGTGTGTGTGTGTGTGTGTGTGTGTGTGTCTCTCTCTCTCTCAGCATCAATAATGCAGCTGAGTGTTACAATTTCAATTCAACAAGCTTTTACTTACATGAATGTCATGAAGGCAAACAAATAGTCCTGGAAGAAGAACCTCAACACTGAACACACTGTGTGGCAATAGAGGAGGTACTCACTATGTTTGTTGTGAAACTTAAAAAAGGAACAAACTCGTTGTGGTTGCCATTTTCCTTACCAATATTTGAATTAGGCAATAGGCTTTAGTCATGGAAATGCATTTGGAGTTTATGCAGAAGGGAAAGCACAGGTGTCGCTAATGACACTAATGATTTCCTCCTGCGGCAGGTCAAAACGGGCTGTTATATTCTCACAATTAAACTCTATGCCTGTATTTTTCTATATAGCAGAGCATAGTAAACTGTATTAACATAATCTAATTTGTGCTGAATTTAATCTGATGAAATAATACCTTTGCTTGAGGAACACCATCCAAGAGTTCTTTCTTTCAAACTTTTAGTCAGAGAAAAGTCTTTTAAATAAGATTTCACTTTCAGATAAAATATCAATTCAGTCCAAAATTCTTGCAATGTTACACTTCTGGTATACGAAACCAAACTCAAAACTGTAATATTTAAATATAATCAAGACATTTAAAAAGCTGTTGCACTTACTGACTTACTGCAAGTAACACCTGTTGCTAGCTACACTAAAGCTAATTTAAGACGGACAAGCTTACAACACAGAGGTCCTAATTTGCAGCTTTTGAGGTGACACATCTTAAACAAGATAAAAATAATGTGCCCACAAGTTAAAGTGAAATTCGAACAACTTTTGAGGAGCCTTTTGTCTCTACTCGACAACTCAACAACTTCTGTTAACATGTTAGCTTGCCTGTCTCAATGTAACTTCAAGCTAAAGCATTAAACAAGCGAACAGACTCACCGCTCTCGTGTTTCTGAACAAAGAGGCAAAGAGACACAACCCACTCTGTAAAAATATTACAGAGTGAAGTTTCATCCTCAACAAAACCATCTTTGACCTAACTTAGAGTAAACAGCACCTGTAGTAGCATGCTAAGTGCTCAACCAGCCAAGAGTTTGTCTTTGTTGTTTGGCCAACAGAGAATTAACGATAATTAGCTGCAGCTGTGTAAGTTTGAAAGTGACAGTCGTAGTCAAAAATGGTGAAATTGACAGTTGCGACATAAAACTAACCTCCTAGAGCAGGGGTGGCCAACCAGTCAGAGACTAAGAGCCACATTTTTTACTGTGTTACCGCAAAGAGCCACATCATACACATGGGCACACATGAACATCACCCAATCCCTTCCTCACACAAACACACTTCTGCACACAGACTTCTGCTCAGCCATTTATTGTAAATGTCACACACCAACATGATAATGACAGAAATTTACTCCTACAGTACTAAGACCACAGGCCAGTCATTTTCAACAATGAACACTGTGTGCACTGTCTCACACACACAAACTCTCAGTTCAACCAAGTCCACAAACTAAAATATAATAATTTACAACAGCGTTTTTCTTTTACTATGCATGTTGCTTAGTGGGACTTCTGGCATTCCTTGCCTTGAACAATCCTCTTCAAATCTGGCTTGTATTCCGTTGTTGCCACTCAAAGCAATTCTTTCACATGGGTGTCAGTCAGAACAGATCGATGCTTTGATTTCACGTGTTTCAGGGTAGAAAACACAGACTCGCAGAAGTATGTTGACCCAAACATTGACAGTATCTTAAGCGCAGCCCGTTTGACATTGGGGTATTTTTCCATTGCCACACTTTTACAGAACTCAATGGTCACTTCCCTTAAAGCAGGTTTCAGTTGGTCCTCCTCACAAAGATCGATCATCTCCAACTCAGCCGCGGCCTCATCTGTGACTAGCGGGGCTTTCAAACAGTCCGTCGCCGCATTAAATGGGTCGACGAGGAACGTAATCTGTGGCCTTTTCAGTTGTAGATCACGGAACCGGGTCACAAAGCTTTCGTGCAGGTCTTCAATCAGTGTTGCATATCTGGCTCTTTGCTTATTCAGAGCGGCGCTGGTGACTTGCCCGCTGGCTTTTAGCAGAGTGGGAAAATGCGTTGAATCTCCCTTTTGAATATGCGCCTTGAACAGCTTCAGTTTGTTGACAAACGCAAACACACTTTGCACCAGGTCAGGCAGCATTTTTAACTTACCCTGCAGGGTCAGGTTCAGTCTGTCCAAGTGACGCAGCATGTCGACCAAAAAGGCCAGATCCACAATCCACTCGAGGTCCGAGAGCTCGGGATAGTCCTTGTCCTTCTCTTCCATGAACAGTTTCACGGCATCCAAAAGCTCAAAGAAGCAAGAGAGTACCTGGCCTATTGACAGCCTGGAAGCCCTTGGTCCAGCTCAGCGATGAGATTCTTGAATTGCCTGTGGTTAAGCGCATGTGTGCGGATATAGTTGACGATTTCCACCACAGGCTTCATGACGTTGTTTAAATTCAATGATTTAGACACGACTTGCTCCCTGTGGATGATGCAGTGGAAATTCCAAAACTCGGGAAATGTTTGGTCAGCTTTGCACAGCCCCACAAGCCCGTTCACAGATCCGATCATGGCTGGCGCTCCATCCGTGGCTATTGCAGTTAGTTTCGGTGGGCAGATTTGCTTTCACAAATGCAGCCATCATTGTTTCTTTCACATCTATGCCACAGGTTCTGTCTTTTAATGGCACAATATCAAGGAGTTCTTCTTTGATCACACAATCGTTTGACACAGACCGTGCAAATATGTCCAACTGAGGCTTGTCTTGTATGTCACAACTCTTATCCAATGAGACACTAAAATACTCACATGCTTGAAGGTCAGAGTGCAAATGTGATTCAATCGCCGCGTTAATGGCCGATATTCTGTGTTCAACAGTGTGGCGGGACAGTTGGACGTCTGATACCATTCGTTTTAGTTTGTCGTTTTCAGGAGACAAGATTTCAACGTCACTGAGGCATTTTTTTATGAACTCCCCTTCATTGTATGGCTTTTTAGCCCGTGCAATGTTCCAAGCCAGTTGATACGATGCAAGCGTTACGGTCTCTGAGTGCTTTGTACATTTTTGGAAAAACTGTATCTGCTTTTCTGCCTGACTTTTCAAAGTGACCAACTTGTGCTTGCGAAGTTCAGTCCCTTTTGGAAATTCCTGGTCGATGTTAGCATGGAGTGAGCTGAAGTGGCGCTGAAGATTTGAAGCTTTGAAATGCGCTAGTGACGCCTGACATATAAGGCAGAATGGCTTGCCATTACGTTCAACAAAAAAATATAAACTCTCCCACTCTGTTAAAACGTCCTGTGTTCATCTTCATATTTTCGTTTTGCTGTGCAGTTTTTCCCTGCCATTTTGAGAGCGAACGGGACACAAATTGTTTACTCAAATGATCTTGTCCCTACTGGGAAACTTTGCGGTATTTTCATCTCACGCACATGCGCGTTTGACGAAAATACCGTACTGAACTCAAGCGAAGCGAACACGCACAATTAAAAAACCACAAACACAAACTTCGATATGAACGTAAGAGCCGCATGAAACCAGGCAAAGAGCTGCATGCGGCTCGGGAGCCGCGGGTTGGCCAGGCCTGTCCTAGAGCTTCTCGGCACATTCATTATGTGGGTTATGGCAACATTGAAATATTTGAAAACTGCACTCCAAGAATATGATGTCGTGAGATTAAAAAATAAATAAAATAATAATCTTTTGTGAACTTATTTAAGTTCGTCATTAATTAAAGCAGATTCAGTCAATCATATATTTTTCTCTCTCAATCTTACAACATGTTTATGGATTGAAAGACTTTGTTCTTGATTTGCGACAACTGAGATGTGCTGCACATGTAGCATTAATAAAGCATTAATAAAGCATTAATAAAGCAGCAAACAACTATTTGTAATGTAAAGATATAGTGCAGTAATGTCTACCTGAGCAGAGAATGAAGTCACTCTCCCTCTCTGTGCGTGTGTTGTCAGAGCTTCTCTGGGATTTGTTCACATAGCCGCGTGTGCTTATTAGTGCATTTCAGTGCATGTGAGCGTGCACAACTGGCTCACTCACTCTGCACTGAGCTCATACTTGAGTAACCGCCGATAACGTTGTCCCATTATCATCATGGAAGTGCCAATTAACACTGTTGCTGTTGTTTGCACTGGCCGTGCTGTTAGCAGCATTAGCTGCCGTCGCCATGTTGAGAGCGGTTTGGAGCCACGATATGCTCTGTATTTAAAATCTAGCACCTATGAGTAAGATTGCAAAAATTCCCGACCAAAACAAACAAATTTGTCCTCGACAGCAATTAATGTAATTTCTGCAAAGCTCTCAACTAATTGCCCTACAGTCATTATTATGGATGTGTGTAATCATTATATACCAATTATCCAACTACACCAGAAACATTTATTTCGTCAGATCATAAATCATCAAACAGGATGCTTTCAGTGTCTTTGACAAACATCCTCGTGTAACTGTTGTTGAAGAAAATATTAATGTGTGCCTTAATCCCCTTTCGGTTGTAAAGAACCTTTCATCACAGCCGGGAGTGAGGAGCTGGTGATCCCAACCTTCAATCTCCACAGCTGGTCGACATTCCCAATCACGCAGTGGCCTTTCGCCGGCACTTGCTATTCAACGGGTGTCTGTAAGTCTCCAAGTGGTCAATAAAGTTTGATTCATGGGGCCCGGGGCCATAACTGCTGCCTTAATTCGAGGAGATGTAAATGATGGCCATAGATCCAGCCTGATTTCCTCGGGGAGAGCAGGAGGGTTGGGGGAACATGCGCCGTAAATCATCACCTCAATAGGTCAGAGGTCAGACAAAAGGAACGCCCCGCCATCGCATTAAAATACTATAATGCCCTAATGGCATTCCTCCAACATAAACCTCATTGTATCAGCCTCGTGAGAATCACGGCCGATCAAAACACGCGTGATATGGCGCTAAGATCAAATAACAAATATATAACATATATTGTGTTGCTTTTAAACTGCATTTTTACAATAGAAAGTGGAAATTAATATTCTCATATAGGAATCTGCATGGCAGCACAGAGCCGGTGTCCACGGTACGGAGACGACTGCATCGAGAGAAATAGAGTAATGGTAATATTCTCAGCAATTAGGACATTTGTAATAGCCTCGCCATACTTCACTTGGCTCCACAATGGGCCATTAATAATACTGATAAATCTAATAAATGCAAGAGGGATCCCTTGCTCCACATTAAAGCATTGAAAGGGACTGAGCTGACCACTCAGCAGTTCCGTTGTGGAAACCACCGGACAGTTAAAACACACTTTCACGAATGACTCATTATGGAGTGGACAACCAACAGCAAAGGTTGGCTAACAGGGCTAGTATGGTGGAGGGAAAAAGAACAAGCAGCAAAATATATAGAAAATGAAAATACACCGTTTTTACAGAACGAAGAACTGGAAGCTTTATGAAATAATAACTATCGTACAGCGCAGCATAGCAATGGGGACCATATGGGAGAACAAAGAAACCAGATGCTACAGCAAATATGAATGAAGTGCAAAATGTGTATTGTCGTACTGTATTAACATAAACAAGCCTGCAGAGGCTATATGTGTGTCCATAGAATGTGGGTATAGGTGTGTGTATGGAATGTCAAAATGTGTGACCTACAGTACCAACCGTTGTGAATCTTTCAAGGCTCTGGACTGTGTGTGTTTACTTTTCAGTTTGCTGCATCAGCTAAAGTGAAGAAATAGATAGTGAGCATGCTGTGGTGGATGGTCAAGAAAATGCTACTTCCTCTAAGGCTGAGGGAGGCCATTAAGTGCAGGAAAGGAAGCTCTAACCAGCCATAAAGACCAGAAACATAACAGTATGTGAGACACTTACTACAACATGCAATAATACATAACTGAGCTCCAACCATATACTTTAAGCCTTGAGTTCCTCATTTCGGCCGTTGCCAACTTTTTTTTATTGGCCGTTAGCATCTTGTCTTTTGTGCAACCAGAAGTGAAACGACAGGTTGTAGCTGAGCAATGTCATGAGTTAGGTTTACATATCCGTGCATGAATGCACAAGTTGTTCACATGAACATCTGACAGTACTTTGTATTTACTGAAGAGAGGAGCGGATGAAAATGAGCTCATTGGCCTTCTGCCACATTTACATTGAGGTGGAAACTGACAGATGAATGTGCACTGTCCCTTGTAAATAAAAATACAAATAAGGGAAATGCATACTAGAAGGGGCAGACGGCAGGTTTCCATCCGAATGTATCACAAATTTTAACAGAATTTTGGGAAAATCTGCAAAAAAAAGAAAATGCAAATGAATGCTTGTTTCCATCCACTACCATTGTGTAATTATTGGGAGATGGTTCAATGAGATAAGAAAAATACAGTCGGGAAACCATCATACCAGTGCAGAAGAAGAGGACGTAATAAATAATTAGTGTCTTTTGCCGTTTCCACTCAGTTTTTTTTAAAGAGTCATATTGAATATGCGCATGGAAACGCACCTAGAGAGAGAGAACGAAGCAAAGAGAGGAGACAGAGAGAGTAATGCAGGTGGGAAAAAGCCTGGAGAGATAAACTGGCAGAGTGTAAAAACTGTGACAGCAAGCGAGCAACAAAAAAAAGAAACGTCTGGAAATGCACCATTAGAGGAAAATCGTGGTAGGCTGGTACAGTTCAAACATATCAACTCAATGAAAGCAATGCAAAAAAGCAATGCAATAAAGTCCTGACTGCAAATTGACCCCTGATTTTACATACCAACAATCATAGACAATGGACTGCAGGTACTAATATGTTTAAGCACCATATGTAATCTATATGGAAGCAACATGCACCAAATGCTACCCTGGCTTTTTCAGTTGTCAGGGAAACTGTGAAGGGATGGCGGTAGCGTGTGTGTGTGTGTGTGTGTGTGTGTGTCGCTGCGGGTATCCTGGCTCTCTCTTAACAGGGTAATCACTATTGTGAAGGTGAAGACTGACACGAGGAGCAGCTCATTAGCTTGAGGAACGCATGTCGCGGTGTCAATTGGCCGCTGTTTGTTTTGTTCCACACACACGGCTGAGCCTGACATTCTCCTGGCACTTGGCTGTTTATTGTTTTTCCCGGAGATGACACAGTGTTTGCAAGTGACAGCAAAATGACTCAGAATGACATTAGGACCCTCCACCGCTAAAACAGAACCTGCCAAGCACCTGCTCGCCGGGGATTTTTAAAATCTCACACTGGCAGAGACATTTCTCAATTAAACAAAACAAATGTACCAGGAATAAAAATATCTGTGGTTTACGGAAATGCAATGCCTATAGGTAGCATGAAAAGCTGACTAATAACAGAGCTGAAAACAAGCAAACATGGCAGATCTTTCTGTTGTATTATCTTTTACACTTTAAATGATCGAGGAACATACTTCGAAGTCGGCTTGCATTTGAACTACTTGCTTGTGTGATGGAGAATGGTCTGATCATGGCGTAAACCACCACCGGAAATGATTTAACGAACAACGTTCTGTGCACATTAGCATTTGACATCGTGACGCCGTGTCAAAGAAAATGTTCTGTAGTTGAAACCAAGAGATTGCACTTCAAGGACGACCCAGTCTCCTACAACATCAACGTTCCCACGCAACGGAACTCCAGTCTCACTGAAGCCTCAATGGAAACAGGGTTTTCCACCCAGACCTCCTCCCTATGCGGACTTCAAAAGCAAATGTCAGCTTAGACAAAATAAGTTTCCCTTAAAAACTCATTACAATGCAGTTTTTTTATGGCAATAGTTTCAGGAGACGGGGATGCTACAGAATACAACATGAGATGACAACAGGCCAATGAGACAATGAATTGATTGTGGGAAGTCAACTATTTTCCAATATAAACTACCATGCGTTAATGCGTTAATGCTTTTAAAATGTCTGGCTACCTTCATCAGGTTGGTATCTGAGGTTGTTTCTACTTTCCTTATATGAGACTCCATCAATTAGTCATCATACATGTGCTACACAGCCACATTACAAGTCATCTTTTAAAATATGTTTTCTCACAGAACGCAATGTACAATTTGACTTCAACAGGGTAACAGACTATCACAAACAATAGATGATGACTATCCCGGTGTCCCCCTCCATTAAAGTATAACCAGCATAGGATTATAATCAAGATCAAAATACATCCAACAGAATCATCCAGCTGCAACAGCATAGTCAGAGATCAACGTGAACATCACCCTACGAGTAGGCCCAACTGTTCCTGTGCATGCTACCTCCTTGTCTCTGCGTTTAGGAGTCTGATGGGTCTAGTGGGGGTGAATGAGTGTTTGAATCGGTTTGTCTTGTTGATGAGGGGAATCTGAAGCGGGTGCCAGAGGGTCGGGTTTGAATCTCCAGATGAAGAAGGTGGGCGTCGTTATGCAGAACAGACTACTACTAGCCTGCTGGAGCCCTGTGATTTAGCTGCTTGTATACTTTAACCATTGCATTCTTGAATTTGATATTGCCATACCAACACACTTGAGGGAAAATGCTTAAATTGAGTCAATGTAGGGGACTTTCCAAAGGCAGAAATGTTGTTGTTGTTGACCTCTCCTACAAGTCATTTCACTGTTACATTCAAAAGTGAGATTGTTAAAGATGTTTGAACAAAAGTATTTATAGCCAACAACACATTCCACCTCTTGACCCTCATTAATGGAGATGTGAATAGGACGACCGTCTGAAGTCAATGCACACGTCTTTTGTCTCCGATACATTGAGTTGGAGTTTTGCGCCATTTATAACAAAACTAATTAGCCACACAGCCATGACTTGATTGATAATTTTTTTTTATTGTTAAGAAACATACAAATATCCATAAACACTGCCAACAAATTAGATTCCGAGCATTTCGATTGCCTCTCAACATGTCAACAGCTGAGCCGGCGCCTTGTAGCTAACGGTGCTAACAGTGCAAACTACGGCAACAGTGCCGACAGAGCTAATAGTGTTCACTGAGGGGGAACCGGATCACACAAATGGCTTCAGATATAGTTCTGCATGTGACCCTCTCAGTTTAGTAATTGTGAATGCCTCTCTTTTCTCAACTCCCCCTCTCCTTAATCACAGGAATTGGACATCAGTTTGGAGATAAATAACTCTTCCCCCCTTGGCCTCTCCGGGAGATCTGTCGCCTTTGCTCCATCAGTCTCTTTCTCCGTCTAGCTGAGGTAACCTCCAGCATCTCTCTCTCTCTCTCTGCCTCCCTGGGCTCAGGGACGGGGAGGATGAGACAAGAAAACATCTCCCAGCTCCTCCATTCATCTACATACAAGCTGCATTACAAGTCAATTACACTTAAGATTACATGAATGTGCTCTCGCCAAGCCGCCTCCGCCAAACCCATTCTCCACACGCGGCGCTGCCCGCATGGAGCATTATGGGGGATCTGTCACGGGAGTTCACAGGTAGGACCCAAACGCAAGACCACAGGTGACAGAAGTCAATGGAAACAGGTTTTATTTAGCCTGACTAAGACAGGAAGGTGTGGAGCCCGTGGTCCGACACCCGAGTGGCAGATCGACGGTGTGAGGCCCGTGGCTCGACACCGGAGGGCTGGCAGCTTGACGGCGTGTGTAGTCCGTGTAACACAAGGAGGGCAGAGCGGCGGAGTGTAATCCGTAGAACACAAGGAGGGCAGATCGGCGGCGTGTAGTCCGTTTAACACAAGGAGGGCAGAAGATGCCACGGGGTTGAAGCGGGTGAAAGACGGTACGACCCGACAACCCCAGACTGCAGGACCAGAGTTTATATAGAGACAGGGGAATCATTAGTGGGCCCTGAGTCTGGTGTGTCAGGCTGCAGGAGGTGATCGGCTGGAGTGTCCTCAGCTGTGCACAATCACGGGTGCGGCCATGGGAGGTGTCTCGAGGCAGAGGACAAACAGAGCACATGGCACACCACAACAAACAGGGGAATGACAGGACACATGAGGAGAGGAGATCAGGGGAAACACACAACGGGTCAGACAGGGATCCTGGATCCTGACAGGCGCGTAATCTTGTGATATTGTGTCGGGATTAACATCAAATCTCATTATGCTGTGGCGGATCATGGTTTTTCTCTACTTCTTTTTTTGAGGTTTTTTAAAGCCGAGTGAGAAAGAGGAAAGAGAGGCATGAGATCCATCTTAATTACACATGATGGCATTTGGGAGGTTTGTGAGTCTGTTGGCTAATTTGCCATGTGGGCTTGTTGAACACACACACACACACACACACACACTAGAACAACCCCAACTGGGGTCAAAAAGAGATGTGTGGCGGCACAGCGCAGCGAAATAGGACACAAATCAAGCAGCCGAACCCTCCTCCTCCTCCTCCTCCTCAGGCTCACCACGCCTCGCCCCTCCACACCAAACACCTCTCCTCTGTGAGCTTTTTTTCCTCCAGCCCGGCATGCTCGCGCTTCATAAACCTCTCTTTTACTACCGATAGATCCGTGAAGGTTGTAATTGCGTAAGTGATATATGGCAGCTCAATTTCACTCCGTTTTAAAAACGCCACCGCCCCAAAGTGGTGTTGAGGGGAGCGCCTCGTCCTGTTAAATAAAACTGATTGTCAGGCTAAGTATGGGGGGGGGGGCACTGTGCGCACACACACGTTTTGTGGCGATATGCACGCTTAATTCCCAAGCTCTGGATTCTGAACATGCTAACACGAAGGGTGTAAACAAACATTGACTCAAACACATACGCTAAGCAAATGCACACACACACTCACACACACACACACACACACACACACACACACACACACACACACACACACCTCCCCCCAGCGGTCCCACAAAATCACTCCGAGGCCCCAGCAGAAATGAGGGATAACAGCACAGCAGCGTTACAACCATTGATTGCTGAATGCATCATCTTTTTCGTCTTCACAACAGGGCGAGGAGTGTTGGGGGGGGGGGGGGGGGTTCTGGGGGATTCAGCAGGGACTGGCTGTACATGGAGCCAGTGTTTGGGAAAATCGGTTCCTTTATGGCAATCAAGTCCCATCAGGGGTGTTTGCACAGGCCTGCAGCAACGATGAAAGGGCGGAAATGAATAAAATGAAGCCAAGACTAAGGCAGGTTAGGGGGAACACAAAACCTTGTCCAAAACCAACCTTCTTAACCAGTTTGTTAAGCCTGTTGGTGTCTCCGGCTACAATGCTGCTCCCCCAGCAGACTACGGCGACATAAAGTGCACTGGCCACAACAGACTGGTAGAACATCTCCAACATATTGCTGCACACGTTGAAGGATCGAAGTTTCCTCAAGAAAAAGAGTCGACTCATCCCCTTCTTGTACACAGCATCGATGTTGGTCTTCCAGTTCAGTCCGCTGTCGATGGAGACACCCAGGTACTTGTACTCCTCCACCATGTCCACATCATCTCCCAGAACTTTCACCGGTTGTGGAGCCGTCGTCTTCCTCCTGAAGTCGACCACCATCTCTCTGGTCTTGGTCACGTTCAGACGCAGGTGATTTCTACTGGCCCACTCCACAAAGTCATCCACTACTGCCCTGTACTCCTCCTCCCGTCCGTCCCTTATACACCCGACCACTGCAGAGTCATCAGAGAACTTCTGCAGCTGGCATGACCCAGAGTTGTACTGGAAGTCAGTGGTGTACAAGGTGAACAGGAAGGGAGACAGAACAGTTCCCTGTGGGGCTCCAATATCACTGACCACCGTATCAGACAGCACACGGCCGAGTCGAACAAACTGTGATCTGCCCGTGAGGTAGTCAGTGATCCAGGAGACGGTGGACGCGTTCACCCCCACCACCCGCAGCTTCTCACTCAGCAGCACTGGTTGGATGGTGTTAAATGCCTGGAGAAATCAAAGAAAGTGATTCTCACAGAGCCACCGGATCCATCCAGGTGCGACTGAGCTCGTTGCAGCAGGTAGATGATGGCGTCGTCCACCCCCACATACGGCTGGTACGCAAATTGCAGAGGGTCCAGTGAGGATTTCACCTGCGGCCGGAGGCGGGCCAAGACCAGCATCTCCAGCACCTTCATCACATGAGATGTGAGGGCAACTGATTGAGGCCAGATGGTGTCGTCTTCTTCAGTACAGGAACCAGGCACGACTTCTTCCAGAGCACCGGGACTTCCTCCTGCTTCAGGCTCAGATTGAAGAGGTGTTGAAGGACATTAGACAGCTGGATGGCGCAGGTCTTCAGGACCCTGGGGCTGATGCCATCAGGACCCTGGGGCTGATGCCATCAGGTCCAGCAGCCTTGCCTTGGTGGAGTCTCTCCAGCTGTCTTCTCACCTGGCCAGTCGTCACAGAGATGGGGGGGAGGGGGTCATAGTCTCGGTGGTGGCAGAGCCCTTAGAAGTGGAGGGCTCTGAGTCCATGCATCTCACCAGGGGGGACAGAGGGGGAGGTGTTTGGGAGGTGTGGTGTGTGGAGGAGACAGATGAGGGCTGTGAGCTAAACCTATTGAAGTGACAGTTTAGATTGTTTGCCCTCTCCAGGGAGCCCCCTGGTTGTCTCCCTCCAACCTTGAAGCCGGTGATCTGCTTCATCCCTGTCCACACCTCCTTCACGTTGTTCTGCTGGAGTTTGGCCTCTAGCTTCCTCCTGTAGGAGTCTTTGCACTCCCTGAGCTTCACCTTCAGGTCACGCTGGACTCTCCTGGGCTCGTCCCTGTCCCCAGACCTGAAAGCTGCTTTCTTCTTGTTAAGAAGAGCTTTCAGGTCACTGGTAATCCATGGCTTGTTGTTGGGGAAGCAGTGTACAGTCCGGGATGGTATGACGGATTGTTCACAGAATTTAATGTATTCCGTGATACAGTCCGTCATGCTGTTGAGGTCCTCCCCATGTGGTCCACACAGCACACCCCAATCCGTTGACTCAAAGCAGTCCTGCAGGGTGTCATTAGCCTCCTGAGACCACCTCCTCACAGTCCTGGTGGTCACAGGCAGCCTCTGCACCAGAGGAACATACCTGGGTGTCAACAGGATCAGATTGTTATGTTATCGGACCTGCCAAGGGGGGGAAAGGCAGTGGCACTGTATGCATCCTTAGCATTAGCATACAGTAGGTCCAGGGTTGTATTATTTCTTGTGGGTCAGTCAACGTACCATATTGGCCGAGTGTGGCGACCTCACTCGGCTGTCATCGATGGACGCTCAGTGCCGTGATGTGTGATCCATCGATGATGTGTGATGTGTGATCCATCGATGGACGCTCAGTGCCGTGATGTGTGATCCATCGATGGACGCTCAGTGCCATGATGTGTGATCCATCGATGATGTGTGATGTGTGATCCATCGATGGACGCTCAGTGCCGTGATGTGTGATCCATCGATGATGTGTGATGTGTGATCCATCGATGGACGCTCAGTGCCGTGATGTGTGATGTGTGATCCATCGATGGACGCTCAGTGGCGTGATGTGTGATCCATAGATGAGAGCCGAGTGTGGTGACCTCACTCGGCTCTCATCGATGGACGCTCAGTGCGGTGATGTGTGATCCATCGATGTGTGGTGCACATCCCCTGGGGGTGCGCGCACCACACTTCCCTGCTATAGAGCAACAATGCTACCGTGACTAAAAAAAAACACTCTGGCTGATCAAAAACTGTGTTACGTGCAGACAGGTAGCCTACTGAGGGATTGCAAGTAGGCAATGTTTCATTTTGACGGGTCACACGCCAAAAAGGCTGAGCAATTTAGGGACGGTGAGCATAGCAAGCATTGTTCTTAGCCTAGTTTAGTAGCTTGCCATGAAGTTTGTTCTAGATATTCATGCTCCCCAGATGATAAAACCTTTTTAATTTTGGCATATAACTTTCTGCAAGCACCACCCTCACACCAAAAATTACAACTTTGTACACTGAAAACTACAGATCTACAGATTTTCATTTTTTTCTGTAATTTTTACATTCTACAACTAGTTCACCATTTCTGCACAGGATTCTACTTCCCCACGAGGGATTCATTCATGTAATGGACAGAAGCCATTCTATTTACTGACAGTTCTCCGGCAGGTGGAACAAAGGTGTGTTCAGTTACTACTTGCACTGGTTGGTGAGCAATATGTTGAATCGTCATCCAGTATGACATCTAATTAGGTTTAGCTCTCAACAAGGCAGACACACTATAGTTTTGAGTGGCAGTTTGAAAGCTACTCAAAAGCTGTAGGTACAGCCTGAAAATTGACCCTGTAGAATAACTGGTGTAGCCAGACAGCAGCAGTTTAGCCAGCGGCTAACTACACCCAACATGGAAGCAGCTGCAGAACTACAGCTTACTTACTTACATTTACAGCAACATTTTCACAAGTTTGAATTATTTTTATTTCTCGAGTGGAGGGCCACCACTCTGTATTCGGTCTTGTTGAACTGCATCAACACACTGGCGGTCGTAGAGTGGTGTAATCAGGTGTTGTAGTGGTGTTATCCCTTTTACCAGAGACAACAACGTCCAGCTATGAATGAGAAGCCTTTCAAATAATTTCTAGTTGGTTTCCAATTTGCTATTAGTAATACAAAAAGAGTAAAGGGGAAACAAGAGTTCAATTAATAGAGATGCATGAGCATCAGAGGTTAGTGAATCTGGGTTTTTAGCTCACAGGGAACCAGATCCAAAATGGAAGTGGCTGCATCGCAGGCAAGCTAATCTGTTCGTACCTGTTACCTTGTATCTGTTACCTCCTGCCAACCATTGGCTGTGTGAGCTATTGCCACATTGTCTGGCTATCTTATAGACGATGGCTGATGTTGTGAGATATTTTATTGATTTAAAATGTTTACAATGGAATCCCTGCAGTAGCAGCTGATTGTTGAAAATGATGTTTGCAGCCTGATTAACACAGTGAGCTGCTCCCTGCTCATTATCTCATATTTCTCCAGACAGACATTCTGAACAGAGCTAATGGAAGTCTTCTGCTGGGCGACGGATGCACTCAGAGGCAATATTCTGTGATCAAACAACTGTAGCACAGAAATGATAAAGTAACGTAGATCAGACTTTAAATGGAATTAAGAGAGGAGAATTGTGGGATATGTATGACTGATACACACAGTGAGGCAGGAATAAATTGTTAAAAGATTAGCACTGCTCATACAGTTCAGTCGCTGAGCTGCCTGGTGCACATGTAGAATCGAAACACCGTCAGAGACAACGGAATGCCCTCCGGTGTGTCACACTGTGGGGTGAGGCGTGGTGATGGAGCAGGAGCAGGAGAGGACCCTTCAAGTCTCCAGTATTCCATTAGCCGGTCTGTGATGTACTGTTCAAGCACATAGATCCACACACACAGATGGGAGACCAGCTACCCCCCCCCCCCGTCTCCTCCCGACACCCTCCCCCCATCCCGCGCTGCCTCTCCTCTTCATCCTCCTTCTCCTTCACCCACCTCACACCCTCTGTCAGTCACCATCCATCACACAAGACCTCCACAGATGGGCCCGCGAATAACACACACACACACACACAGTCACGATACTCACTCCAACCACCGCAAACACACACATACACACACACACACACACACACGCACACGCAAAGGCTCGAGACGCTCTCTCACTCCTTCAGACACCCTCGCATGGTTGGCCAGACACACACACACACACACACACACACACACACACACACACACACACACACTTACAACTGCTCTCAGCTTTACACTCTCTCTCTTGCTCACTCATACACATACTCCACCCTTCTTTCTTTCTCACACACACACACACACACACACACACACTCCACCCCGCAAACGCTTTCATCTGTGGCTCTAAGCAGCTCAGAAACCAAAAACCTCCACGGCCGAGGGAAAACCCAATTAGAAGGCAATTAGCGCCATCGGATCTACCTGAGAGCTGGCGCCTTGCGCTCGTGCTGGCAAAACAAAGCGACATGCGGGTGTGTGTTGTGGGGACCACCGCTCACTAGCTTGCTCCCTCCCCGCGGTCTTTAAAGGCTGCTGCCGATTTCCCCACGTTTCTGATCAATGTTGGGAAAAAAAGAACAGCGCTAATTAGCTCCACTTCTTTTACGAGAAACACCAGTGTAACGGGCTGGATCAGTCCAATTAAAGAAAAAAGGAGGAAGCGTTGAAACAGAAAACTCTTAAAAGTTGTGTATGAAAGAAAACATGGGCTCTTGCCACGCAAATCAACAAGTTAGTCGCCAAAGAACGAGGCAGTGAATCACAAGCTCACCTTTAAATGTCCAGCCGTGCACTAGTTTAAAGGGAGGCTCCACTCAAAAATGTATTCCAATCAGGATCCGGCTCTTAATCTTGTGAATGTGACCCATCTGGCGCTCCGTACGTCACATATCCAAACCTAGCCAGGAGAAAAAAAGATTCCTCCTTGAGAATCCAACTGCACCTTGTCAACCCTTTCCCCCTCCAACTCTCTCCTCCCGTAGCCCAAGGACAGCCTCCTCCGGTGCCAGTGTGTGTGAGAGAGAGGAGGTGCAGCAGCAGCTGTAGTAGTAGTAGTAGTAGAATGAGGTGGGATGGATGGAGGGAGTGGGAGGGGAGGGGTGCTGGCAGCTCACATCATGAGAGAAGTCGTAATCTGCGCATCGGGCGTGCACGCGGCGAGGGAGTCGAGCCACCAGAGAAGAAGATGATGAAAAAGAAGAAGAAAGGGAGGAGGAGGAGAGAGAGGCATGAAGGCAGGCAGTGGTGAATGAGCAGAGGATGCAAGCTCCATCCCCTCACACTACTGAGTCTCTCCCTCGCTCTCTCCTACACACACACACACACACACACTCCTACCCCCCGCCCTGCTACAGATTGCGTTGCACTGATGAAATTTTAATGGTTCTTTTAGGAAGAATAATGAACATGCTAGTCCCTGGAGTTGTGTGTGTGTGTGTGTGTGTGTGTGTGTGTGCGTGTGTGTGTATCTACAGAGGCATGCAACAAACAAGTCTGTGTGCATACACAGCATACAAGTGTGTTTTTCTCTCTATCTTGTTCCTCCCTTTCTTTTCCACCAGAGCATACTCCCACTCACACACGGCAATCCTACACAGATTCACTTACGCACTCCCCCTTTCTTCATTTGCACGCCGCATTTAGAGGCACGCACCCAAATACGGGCTCACGCTCACCAGCATCAAACACTGCTGCTGACAGATACGCACGTGCTCCCGTCGCACAGGGAAGACTGGGTGGGGGAGTAAACAGAGAGATCCAACCCATCCTCAAAATGCTCTCTTGGTGCACACTCGCATCCACACACACACACACACACAGATAGGCACGCATGAGCACACACCCCAATGAAATGGAACAAAGAGCGCAGAGGCAGCATGTGGAGGCACCAGTAGGAACCATGATGAGAGGAGCGAAGTGCACCAGAAAACATGCCATCCTCAAAGTATCTTCAGTCTACTACAGTCTAGTCTAGTATAGTATGGTATGGTGTAGTATAATATAGTAGAGTACAGTGTAGTAGAATATTATAGTATCGTATAGTAGAGTGTATTCAAGTACCATCATCTACCATGGTCCCTGATAACGTGGTTTCTTAGAAACATTAAATATTCATGACTAAATAAGCAACAAAATGTTTTTGTTCATCCTTAGATATTACGCAATAAAAGTTTAAAACATTCATTTTCATATCGGCCCACATAGCTTGTGCGAAGAAGATACTTGTGAGATATGCTTATCTTCATGATGCAGTTCACTTCAGCTAAACAGAAGAGAGGTACCACAATCAAACCAGCAGCGGAACTAATGACTGGAACGGAGGACTGTCTTGCTCTAAATTGAGCTTCTCAAGCGTCCCTTTCTCCCAGGTGCTTGAAGTGACAGACTAATGGAGCCGTCACACCCTGTGGTTAACCAGCAGAGAGTTGTAATTCAGCAACAAAGTCCATAAACTCTTGACCATGGTTTGCAATGCACGCATACTCGTTTGCAATCCCTTGGTTTTATTATATTAACAAATTGGTAGTACGCCCATCTCTGTGAGGTAGGATTAAAAAAGGAATCAGTCAATCATCATTGGAGCTGCTTTCTGTTATGTACCATTAAGAAATGATGATGAGCTTATTGGGTTGCAGCTGTTTTGGTCGGCAATTAGGGCTGTGCCAAAAAAGAGGCGGACAATATGGCCAACTATGTTATAACAAAGTCTTTTTTTGTATTGATCAACATTCATAATTATCACAATGTATAATTATTATCAATAACAAATATAATGCCCAATTTAATTGACTGTTTTAAGAGTATTCTTCTGAAGACAGAAACCTAAAGAAACCAGAAGGTTAATTATGGTTGTAAATATACAATTATTCATAATCAGATCGGGTCGTTGAGGGAGGCCCGCACTAACCAGTTCAATTCAGCAAAGAAAGTAGACTTGATTAAAAAAAATAAAACTCATTCAATACAATGAATCCTTGATTCAAAATGATGATTTCATTGCAAGGACTAAAAATGGAATGTAGGGTTATGATGTCATTAAATATTACGACAGACATGCAAAGCTCCATCCGAAAACCTCAGTAGGAGCTTTGAATGCAGGTCTGATAAAAAGAGAGCGATGTTTACATTTCCATGCATCCTAATCAAGCCAACAGTTTGTCAATTAACCAACACATGTTAGATTTGCACTGGCTGATTCAAATAATCACCTGGATTCTACACATCCTTGCACAAAACTATTTTTACGATATACCACAACAACAGATTCCATGCCATGCAGTGTTATTTAAAGATTAGACCGATTTCAAAGTTGCTCGCAAGGCCACATCTCCAATCTGAAGCTGACCAGCCACTGAAATGTGCCTGAGAACCTCTGGCATATAACAGGACAAGGAGCAGAGGGTCAGCTCCGAGCTAAACGGGTGAAAGAGGGCGGAACTTACATCAAACCAGGATTCCTATGGCTCCTTTAATGTTCCTCCACTGTCCACATATCAGTATTCATCACAGCAGTCGGCAGTGCTAAAAGGATCCTGCAAAGAGAGGAGAGAAAAAAGGGATTTGTTATAATTTAACCTGGGTTGTAGCTCAAAAATACAAATGTGATAATTATCTCAGTTTAGTTGCAGTTGGATAAAAGAAATAAACTGGGTGGCTACCAGGGGACAGCGGTTTGAACTCCTTTTTACATGGACAGCTTTAGATGTCTTACCCTGCAGATCCTGGAAGGGATTTGTTGAGCCATATCCACTTTTATTCCGACTGCTACCTCCCGCTGTTGAGAGTGGTACCCCCCCCCCCCCGCCCCATAAAATAAAATCCCACTGGGATTTTAACACGGTGTGACCGAAAGTTTACCCAATCCAGCAGGACATTAAAGAGACTTTGAGCACAAAAAAAATGTTTTCTGGAAAGTTTCCCTCTATGGTAAAAAATAAACGAAAAAACACAATGAACTCTGAGTCAACTCTCTTTTTCTGATGAAATTGTTCCCATCCCTCATATTCCCCACCAAGGTGCAGCATCCTCTGAACCGTCCCCGAAAAATCAATTATCTCGGAGGATTATACACCCCCCCCCCCCCCCCCCCCCAAACAGTAATGGAAAAGGAGAATGATAATTTAGATCTTCAGTTCTAAGGCCACTTTCATTCCCCCTTCCTGTGACTCCCAAGAGGCCAGGGCCAAGTTCACACACACATGTCAGGGAGACAAACTGTTCAGAATGTGCCTCTTGGCCTCGCAGACACAAAAGAGCCACTTTAAAGTTTTCTTTTTTTTTTCTTTTACTGAAACAACACAACACTTGAGAATCCAGGAGAAAACATGCCAGTCGAGTCTTTAAGGAGGCTGTTTGAGGTCTGTCAATAATGACGGGAATGCCACGGAGAGAAGGCTTGAAAGGCACTTAAGAGCCAAGCGGGGGTTTGATGGGAACCGCCGTGATGTGTGACACACGAGTCGTCCTCTATCCCGGGATGCAAAAACAACAGCTTACAAGGTTAAAGTCGTCTAGAGACTAAACACGCCTCGCCGGATGATTCCCGTGCAAAAGATTTACGACATTTGGAAAAGAAAGACATCCTGGAAACGCCTTACAGCACGATAATAAAAACAACATGATACAGGGTTGTAGGTGACTTAAGCAGAGGGTTTGATTGGAACACAGTGATGTACTGTCTGACATGGAAGCGCTAGTGTTTCTCCGGGGATGCAAAAAAAACAAATAGAAAACAGCTTAAAAACGCGAAGGCTGTCTGGAGAGGAAAAAAAGAGGAGAGAAAAAACGTGCCACATTCGGGTAAGATACTGATCGTAAACAACAGGTAATATTCTGCTCGGTGGATGCTCTGCTCAGATGTCAAAAAGTATTGAATTCATGTCACAAAGATGTGAAAATTATCATGCAAATTGGATTACAGTAAACAAGTTGCCGTTTGGCAGCCGAAAGAGGGAAACCAAACTAAATGCATTCAGTAAATTCCACTTTCATAGCATACCAACAGCTGTCTGGAAGGGAGGACAATGCTGTGGAAATGATGAGCAGTAATGTGGAGAATACGGAAGTTCTAGTTAATGAGCTCTAAAATGCAAAACCACAGGAATGTTTCTTCGGCCAATGTTACTGGCAAGCCCACATGCCAGACGATAACCCTGACGGCCATTGTTTGATTGCTGAGAACGGAGACAAATCCAATTAACAGGTTGTTGCTGGAAGTGACCTTTTCCTTCATCATGGCTATTGGCCGTCCCCTGGCTTCCTGGTTTTAGTGACCATGATGGAGGACATTTGAAGAGATGCCAAATTGAAATTGGTTACGGGTGAGCTGAGGTGTGTGTTCAAAGATAAGGGTTTCGATGGCAAAGAGAAATATGTGGGGTCCCTCCTGCGGGGCGATTAATGACATCAGCAGCGGCGCTCTTCTCCCTTGGTCTGTCCCTTTCTCTCTTCTCTCTCTCCCTCCCTCCCGCTCTCTCTCTCAATGCACAGGTGCAGTTCGGTTTCGTACTTCCACGTTTATGAGGGATCGTAATGGGTGGGTGCAGCCCAACACAAACGGGAGGCCAATTAAATGGAAGGGCTTCCCGGGCAAGCCGCCAATAAGAGGGCCAACAACTCATTTCATACACAGCTCTCAGAGGAGGAACACTGGATATTATCTCCTGAAATGTTATTTCAAAAAAATTGTGTCTGTCTGAAATTGGGGCGCGGTGGATCAAAGCTGATCAAAAAGTGTCTCTGTGAAGCCATGCTTTGAGCTAAATGCTATTTGCGTATTAGCTCCAAACACAAAGTAGCCTACTGCTTCGGCTGACGACAGTGTCATGTGTTTTGCAGGAATTTGGTGATGAACCTAAGTATTTGACAAATTCAAGTTTTTTGCCTGATGATGGCGCTATATTGAAAGTGAAGGGATCACCAATGTTATTACAAGTCATCCTCTGGGGACCATGAATGTCTGTACCAAATATAATGGCAATTCACCCAATAATTGTCAAGATATTTCATTCTGAACCAAAGTGGTAGACTGACCAATAACCCCTGCTGCTAGCATGATTTAAAAAAATCTCCAATAAACTATACGAGTGAATCTTAGTGAATAAAAGGCCTGTTCTTTGTGTGTTCAGTAAACGGAGGTGTGTTTGACACTGAAACATCTCCACGGAGACATAGCTGTTCAAAAACTAACCCTGGATATCAAAAAGCTTTACTTTTCTGTAAGAAATTAAGTTCTAACAGCATTCAAAAGGAAGAGAGGAATGTAAAATGCCTTCATTATTTCCCTATAAATCTTTACTTGGTGGAGATGTGCCATGTTAGCGGAGCCAAGGTGCCCCATATGGCTCGGGCATAAAACGGGTAGGACCATAACTCCGGGCAGTTAAACCCAGCATTCTAGAGAAACAGAGTACAGTATACTACCTGGAAAACGACGCACTGGCATCTTCACAGCCTGCCAGTAACACTCCTCAGGACGGGAAAGCCGCCGAGGACAAATTTCCTCCTCCAACAATTGCCAGGTTAACTAACTGCACTGCATTCCACAGAAGAAACAGACGCCATGCAAACGTAAACGCGCATGCCAGTGTGTGTGTGTGTGTGTGTGTGTGTGTGTGTGTGTGTGTGTGTGTACGTACTTGTGTCATTTGGTATTCAAAACACGATACACACACCACAGGCTTGTCACGGGGATCTCTCTGGAGTATGGGAGGACTGAAACTAGAGCAACTAGAGAAATGACAACAGAATCCTTTGAAAATGAGGCTTTTATCCATTCAGTCTGACACGGAGCTACACCCACGATTTCATTCATAACATGCGTTTCTTCTTTTAGGGAAGACATGCACATTGTTTATTCTCTTGCATTCCCAGTAAGACTGCACCGATTGCAATTTCCTTTTTATTCAAAGAATGAGCTGCCCATTTTTTTTCACCACCGTCTTGAAAAGTAATTTTAGCTGAAACAAAGTCAGTGTATGTCGTCTAAATGTATTAATGTTATCCTTTTACTATTTCTCTATTTGTCTATTGTGGTTATTCGCATAAAAACACACAATTCCAATTGTAGGAAATACATGATCGTATTTTTTCAAATAAATGCTTTTACTGAAATTAGATTGAAGACATGAGTAGTTTTACTGAAAGCTGCTTAGACCTATAGTTAGGAAGTTAAACAGGTCATCATTCCCTCTCTGATATCAATTTAATATTGCTGTAAAACATCTTCAAACAACTGGATTCATACGCGCCAAAACTACATTTTACAAGGTGACATTTTAACACATGATAACAATAATAATTTATCTTCGCTCAATACACAATGCTGCCGTGTGCCAACGTAAAACTACCACGAGGCAATGGCACGCATGTGTAATATGACCGGCAACAAATCTGAAATATGAGACTGGCCGACCGGCTGAAATCTGGACCGGTTTCGATCGGCAGCCGATCGATCGGTGCATCTCCAATTCCCAGTGCTTGATCCTCAACAATCCTCAGTACACATAAGTATACTCTCAGTAACTGACAGTGCTCTTTCTTCATCATAGTGACAGCACAGGATGGCCTCATGGGAGTACAAGGGGCTGCAGAGGAAGTCATCACCCGCTGGTGATGTCCATTCATCCTTTTCGAATGAGAACATGGCTGGGACATGACTAACCTCTGGTATTGTAATTAACATTTATTAGCAGACAGCCTGTCTCTCTGAGCAGATCTCTTCTGTGCCATAAAGAGCTTCGACACGTTTTAATGGAACCTTTAATTCAATTTTTTCATTTTAATTTGTATCAGTGTAGATATTTCTTTCATACTCATTTTCCAGACTTTCAAATGAATACACATTGTTACATACGGACCTGTGCAGGTTGCAGAATGCAGCTGGCAGAATGGCGCAATAACAAACCGCATTAACAACCACATCATGACGAGATGGCTTGGATGACAGAGGCCAGCCACCCTCCTAATGGGCAGGCGTGAGCAGCAAGCCAGAGGGGGGGAGAGATTGACGACTAAGCTGGCCCCAACAACAGAACCAAACCCCCTGCCCTGCATCATCACCCCTCCCTGCTGTATTGTTACATCTCATTTTCTCCCAATCCATCTTGGGGACATTGGCAAGCATACGCTCAGGTCGAGGTCAGGGGCGCATGATAGAATTAGAGTCTCGAGGACGATGGATTACTACTCTTGCTGTCAACAGTGTTGGTGCGGAGGGTTGGTAAGGGGCGGCTATTAAATGAATCAAGAATGTTGTTGGCTTAAATGGTAAACCCACTATATACAATTAGGTGAATGGCTCTAGGAGATAGCAGTCCGTCTGTGTGTGTGTGTGTCGGTTCGTCTACCACCAATCCGCTATTGGAAGGGCCAATGAAGTGGCCCTGTATTCAGCCTCAAAAAAGACTTGGATGTCTTGGTCTCAGTGTGCGTGATTGATATTGATCACAAACAGTGGATTAGAACGGTGCTGTTGTGTAATTTGGTACTGGAGGCTGGAGATCGCACGAAAACAGCACATGGATGCTTAAAGTGGCCCATTGTGGAGACTTCAACTGAATTGAACAGGAGACAAAGCCTGCAAAGAGTTTATTTTCAGAAAAACGCACCACAGCGTGACCTTGTTTATCTCTCCTGAATAAGGAATAGCTGAAATCCATCCAGTCTGACCACTATGCAGTATTTGAACAAGATCGGCTCCCCTCGAGGCGTTCATCTCAATTGAATGGTGATGGAGTTGTCAGCTAATCAGGTTTGAGTTCAGTGTTAGATCCTGTTTGAGCTACTGCATATCTGAAAATGAAACTACCAAAACTGCACGATACAGGGCCCTTAATGCACATTTTCACCTGTGCCTGGGAGCTAAGTGAGTGCTCAGAGGATTGACTGGCTGTTAGTGGATGCACTGTGAGCTGGAGCTGCTAGGCGACGGTGCTGGAATGGTTCCTTTTATATGCCTCTGTGCTGAAGATACAATGTAACACAGCGAGATAAAATACATGAAATTGGCTTACAGTTTTGCCAACATTATCCTGATTCAGTGTCTGAGAGTGTGGGCAATGATAGGATTAAAGAATGAAGGATAAAGAATGCGAATCAAGAAGTGCAAAAATCCAAAGAAATGAGATCATCAGGGTGAGGTAAAAGGGGTGATTTATCATTTCTTATTCTTTTCCAACACAACAGCATAATGTAGGTGAATATGGATGGATGGGGGATGGGATTTATAGGAGGAGGGGGATGATCAGGAGCAGTGATAACCACTACAATATATTTGATGGGCCGCTCTGCTACAGGAAGACCTGCAAACCATACCTTCCCTCTCCAAAAGGTCTTCACTCCACCATAATGCATGGAGAATTTTGCCAAGTATCTTTGCACATAAATGCATAAACGTGAGGCAAATTGGCTCCCTTGGTGAGCGGCTTTTTTCGGTGAGGTTGCAAGGTTAAGATGACGCGCTGAGGCGGCGGAAATCATATTATTTGTCCTTATCCTTCAATGCCTGCGTAAAACATTAGCAAAGAGATTCAATTATGAGCCAGATTATGCACCGCCTTTACTTCATGATGAGGAAAATGGAAAACCGCGTGTGCGTTAAAGAGATCGTTTTTACAGTTAACTGGTAATGAAGGCTGGGTTGGGTTACATACCAGAGAGCCTCCGTTAAATGCATGAGAATGCAATAGGGGCGGGAAATAAAAAACTGAACGACAACAAGCAATTTCCAGCAACACCAAATTGAGCCATGTATCTGAAAAATGACAGGGCGGAATGGAACTGCTGGTTAATTAGCCGGGGGCTGGAACATGGAATAAAGTCATGAAAGACAAAATGTCGGCAAAAACAGAGTTAATTACACACGACCGATCAGAGGCGCAGTACGGAGGAGGCTTTTTTTCACTTCTCCCCTGGAGTCGCAGGGAAACAACACTAAATAAGACAAGCCAATAAAAGCTACATGACGAGGATTAGCGCTACTCTGAATAATTTAAGACGCATCTTAAATACCTTCTGGAGGAGGGGATCTCTTTGGCCTCTTTTCGAGCCATTCAGGCGCATGTGGCTCTCACTTATGTATATTTGCAAAGTCACTGTGATTCAAAAGCTTCTAGGGACCCATTTTGGCTCCCGGCCTCAAGTTACACATGTAGAATTACACTCTACTTAGCCATGCCTTCAAATGTTGGTGTTTGGTGTTTAACTGGTGACTGCTGACATTCCCTTAAGATTATTTTATTGGAAGCTTGTAATTTACCTGCTAGCTTGTCGTAACGCAATTTCAGATCAATATTTCCTGTCAAATGTCTGAGCTCTGTGGGAGGCAGGAGGATGAAGCACACCGACTGAGGTTGCTGTAATTGGATCAATCACCCTGCTGAAGGCTGATTTTGCGACAATGACCAGCTCATGAAATTCCCTTTGTTATCACAAATACAATGAGAGCGTACAGCAGTAGCTGCTGTTCAAATCCTCCCTTATCTACTCTATACACTACAACACTCCTACAGGCAAGTCTTCACTCAATGTTGCACCACAGGCACCACATTGCGTTACCCACTACATGTGTATTTGGCTGTGCAGCTCACCTCAAAGCAACAGCGAGCATTAACCGCCACGTTGCATCAATTGCATTACACTGACATACACCACACATGGATCCATTTCAATTTAGGCCCCAAGGCCCTTTGACATCCTTTGTCATGAACACAGAGAGCCACTTGTCTTGTGTGAGATTGTGGAGCATGACCACATTGGCTGTCACTCAGGACACAACGGCCATGAAGGACGGCTATGATATGTTTCATGACAGACAGGCCGGACAAGGGAAAATTCGATGGAGGCTGCGGCTGAACGACTTTGGAAAAAAGATCTTATTGTGATTATGTTGAAATGATATTACAACTGCGATATTATTTGCGATATTAGAGATTCCATTTTCTTTGAAAAACAGATTGTTTTGCAGGGATCTTTTCCAAACAAAGATGTTTTCCTAAGCCTGTAAAATATGATGTAAAAGCCAGGACATGTTTACAACACAACAATATTGAATATAAAATGGTATTTTGACTTAGAAAATCCTGCGATTTGAAAATTGCAGTACGTCATATTGCGATCTCGATTAATTTGTGTTTGGACCGAGGAATTCATGAAAAAATGAAAAGTATATATTGATTTCAAAACAGCGATGTCTTTGACATGTAACAGTTTGTAGCCGTGCTGGTGGTATGACATTAGGAATGGCAGTGTCCTGTCACCCCTTTGGTCCAGACTGATACATCTCAACTACCATTTGATGTATTGCCATGAAATTACACAATATTACAAGATCTTCATGGTACACAGAAGAGGATTCCTTTTGGGGATTATTTTCATCTTGTGCCAAAAGCAGGTCAAAGTTTTCACTTTACTGTGTAGCCAATAAAAAGTTTGATGTCATTTTGTCGAGATTTATTTGTAGAAATATCACTGTACAAATGGATGACAGACTTTCATGAAATGATAATTTTCTATCATCAAATCAGAATGCCAGAGGGTCGACACTGCTGACACGAGGCAAGACAGATTCTGATGTTTTCCATGTGGCGTAACCCCCCCCCCCCCCCCCATCATAAAGCAGCAGGAGATGGGGCCTGACCTACCACAGAGAAATCAATATTCCAAAGCAAAACATCTTCGGCTCCCACGGGAGACCCTGGTCAATGAGCCAAACATATCCGTCGGTGGGACCAAATAGGCAGCTGTTGTGTGTCGTCTTAAACCTCATCAAAGGCAGCTTGAGCCCCATTTAATATCCACAAACTGTAAGCAGACAGAACCAACAACAGCTTGTGATAGACATATTTCTTGTTGACTGTAAACAAAAATAATCAGCACTGTGACAGCAGTAGGGTAAAAAAGAAAAAAATCTTCCCATTAAAAAGAAGAAAAAAAAAAAGGCAACTACTGCGGCAGTAATCAAATCAGGATGCTGCTACAAAGCGGGTAATGCCAGACGTCTATGTCAGCATTACATGGAACACCACCTAATGTGTGTCAGTCTGCCTGTCAGCCCGGGGGTGTGTTTGGTGCAAATCAAATTCCAACAAGGGGCGAATTCACTTCTTTTTTTTAAAAGCAATCCAATTAAATTGCCATGCACGGTCATGTATCTTAAATTACATGCCACCACCATGCAAATGCAGAAAAATGAACACTAGATGCAGGCGTCCGTGTTCCATGGCTGCTGGGGTGTTTGACAGAGAAAACCCCAATGAACATATTTATGTGGGATGAGATTAAAGAAGAAAATCCAGAAGAGTAATTTCATTTTCACGGCCTTGTGTTTGATTGAAACAGGTTCAGCATTTTCTGCGTGTTGCATTGTAACCCCCCCGAAACCCTACCTGCCCAGATGTTGCGACACAAAATCGAATTTCTCTGGCAATTTCCGCAGCCGACATTGTGGATCCTTTCAACACATAGCAAGAGATCAAATTCCCCTTTACCCCGGGAATAAAGGGGAAGGAGTGCGTGTGTGTGTGTGTTGGGGGGGGGGGGGGGGGGGGGCACGTTGAACCGGCAACAATCAGAAGCTGTCAACTTGTTGATGTGCAGGACCAGGGCTGATATTGAATTGAATTATGAGAGGCCAGCCTGCGCACACAGCTTTGATGTTGGGGGAGGGCGGGTCGGTGTAGGGGTGAAGGTAAGGGGGGGGGGGGGGGGGGGGGAGAGGCTGCAGGGTAAACTCAATCACACCTGTAGTTCAATATTTTATTTGCTCTGATTCCTCTGATTCAGACCCTTTTGGCTTGTGTGAAATGAAGCATTTTTGGCCCCTTAACACAGTAGCAAACAGGTCAATCATTGAATGATTTTTCATATTTCCAGAAAACTTTATTGGAAGGACCTCAGAGGGGTTGAATTATCCATTATCCCACAGGACAAAAAGCAAACGTCTAAGAAAAATCAAAAAACATAATCATTGTGTGATCATTCAGGGTTACCACTTGGTTTTATGGAGTGATATCTTCTGGAAGTATTTCCCCTGCTTGTTATGTTAACTAGTTCTCCCCCTGTGGATTCTAACACAGAGTTGTTGCATTATCAGGGGGGAAATGGGGCGTGTCCTTTCAGATGTTAGAAGCCGTTAATCTCGAGCCTGCTACCTGTAGAAAAGCACATTACGTTTCCAGAATGATGGCACTGACTTGGTACCGAAGCATTGGTTCTCGTGACATCCCTACTTTATATTCGTGATAAATGGGTAAAATAAGGCAAAAATAAATTATGCAAAGACTTGTATAATATTTGTACCATAAAGCCAGGATGTAGAAAGATATTTTTTTAGGAAATACATGTCAGATTCTCCATTACTCCCAAGAATAGACGTACATTTTCATAGAATAGACTGTGTGGAGAGAAAAATGCAAATCGCACTCATGTTTTCTGGGAATGTATGAAAATGATAAATACTGGGATGATATATGGGAGGAGTTGAAAGCGATATTAGGTTATGAATTACCAGAGACATGTGTGGTGCTCTATTGAGGCAATGTGTAAAGGGAAAATGTTCAATGTGGTTTAAGTTCCGTTAGTGGCAACCAAGAAGGCAATCGGCAGGAAGTAAGAGGAGGCTCCTACTTTGAGGCACTGTTGGAGATATTTGAAATCGAAAGACTCGCACGTGCTGAGAATTCAAAGATCTAAATTTATTGAGAAATAGGACAAATGGACTGCCGATAAGACTTCACAGAGACACCACGAGAGCCATTGAATAAAGACAGGGACATCTGGAGTTGCATTGCTGTGGTATGTATATCCTTGGCACAATTTATGTTTGTTCTGTGGTAACTAAATGAAAAACAATACAACTTGAAGACCCATGTGGGGAAAAAAAGCACTGGAACCCACCAAACAAATACTTAGGACTACAAACTGCAATGGCATTATAACCACTCATAAACAGCGTGAGCACAACTCTTTAACAGATAAAGTGCTGAGCACAACACTACAGAACAAACCCATTCAGTTTATCCACCATCACCATAGAGCAATTATCATTGCTGTTTCTCATACAGACGGGACGCTTTGAGTTTGGAAGTGTGAGCAGAAGAAAGAGAATTCAACAGTCGGTCAATCAAAGGGGAGCCACATGTGTTGAGCCTGACAAAACACCAACAAAAAATATGCTAGTTTACTTGCCACAGTTCTCAAGCAAACTTTACACCACCGCAAGAATTAATTTGCATTTTGGATATCAACTGGTTTTCATTTTTTAATCCTGGATTACACGTCCAAATCACTGCATTAGCTGCTCCCTGTGCAGTCATCCTGCTAATAGGGGAGCCAAAGAACCATATTGTGCTGTCTTTTAAAGGTGCAATAAACGGGATTCAGAGATATAGTGGAGTAATGTCATCCTGTGCAGAGAATTTGAGCTTTTAGTGCATGTGAGCGTGCCCTCAGGTAACCACTGGTCAGCCCTTTTCGGCGCCGTTAGCTACAAGCTGTCGGCTCAGCCGTCGCCATGCTAAGAGAAGTTTCGAGGCAATAGAAATGCTCCAAATCCCCAATACCGATGCTTGGTAAGCGTTCCTTACAGCTTGATACTTACGCACAGGAAACCCTTTGGCTTCTGTAGGAGACGCAGGGGGCTTTCAACTCAGTCCCATGTAAACCCATCTGCGGCAGTATTACCCGCTCAGAGCAACGGAGGTGGTTTTAAGAGTGAGAATGTCCTCTAAGGGCGGGTTGGAAGGGTGGTGGATGGGTCAAGCAATCACAGGACTTTCCCTCAGGGGACCGGCATTCGCATCACGTGTGAAACCAAAAGTGGAGTGATTTTTTTCTGAAGATGTTATGTCACGTGAATCTACGCCAAAGAGACACATGATGTTAGTTACGTAGCTTAGCGTACCTATTTTAAGCCAAACCTTGGTGGGGTTTTTTTCCAACCCCAACCTAACTACCAACCACCATTTCAGAATTCTTCCAACACCCAGCTCATTGTCACCCCACGCACGCACTGACACATCCAACATATGTCAGTGCCACCAGGTGACTCCATTCACCTCTGTACAACGTTCACAGCGCCTTATAGATTCTTCAGTTTAAGCAGCCAGTCAGGTGCATGTTGTCGTGTTAACTGCTCCACCAGCAGAATGGAGGCCGCTTCTCACTACACTCTAAGTCTCTAGACAAACCCAGCACAACACACACACTGCATGCTAAAAAAAGCTCTTCATTATTCATGGGAGTTGGTTTTTCAGACTCCCCGCTGAGTTTATAGCTGGGTGGGGCTGGGATTCACAGCACCGGTGGCTGAGGGAGGGGGGGTCGCGTGCACACGAGCGATCCCAATGACGGCATGGTTAAAAATAGTGCCATGCCGTCATGCGGAGCAGGTCTGGGGAGGATCAGTGAGGGGGTGAATGGAGCAGTGTGCGGCATACTCTTCCATCTTCCGCTCTCATGTTGTGGATCAAGGTGCCAGTGATCCCAGTAAAGAATGACATCACTCCGACTGGAAGGAGGCTGTCAAAGCTCCTCATCGCCGGTCACATCTTCACCCCTTTGGTGGTCCGTCGGAACTGGGATCAGTTCAATTCATGTTGGAGTTTTGTTGGAGCTCTTCTGACGCACAGGGGTTTAACAATTTGCACAAAAAAAGTTTACAAAACTCACACAACTGGTGTAGTATAATCCAAGGATCGCGAGCTACGAGTCCGAAGTGTGTAAATAGTGAGCTGTTAGGGAGGATACATGTGTTAGGGATGTACTGAGCGTGCCACCAGATAAAGGAGAATTGGATTATACTGCAAGTGTTGTGTGATAGTTTGTATTTATCTTTCATTCATCAAGACTGTTTTGATTTTGGGATGCAAGAAAAACATGTTTTCTTCAAGATTTAAAAGGTAACACGGTGAGTGTTTGACATTCAAATGGTCATTTTGTGGGTGAAGTACTCAATGTTGTACTTTTTACTCCACACGTTTAGCTACGCTATGGTTACTGTTTTATTTTTTTTACCACTTGAGAAGTGATAAGAATGATCAAAAATCCCTCCGAGACACCTCATTGAGACACCAACATGAATCGTGGATCCAAATTATACAATTCCAAGGCTGTTGTGGGACCCCAGTAGGCAGAAATATTCAAATGCACGCTTTTGAGAACAAGCGAAAAATTTATACCGCATGCAAAAAACGGATTTGTTTTTGCCCCGAAATGCAAGGGATTATCATAAAGTGTCTGTGAAGGGGAGACTTGTGGGTACCCATAGAACCCATTTTCATTTACAGATCTTGAGGTGAGAGCTCAAGTATTGATGGATCATTCCCTGCCTTCACTCGCCAAATAAAGAACCAAACCTGCCAGATATTCAAAACATCCAGCATCTACATTTAGTATTGAGAATGTAGAAATGCATATGACTTAGAACATGATATGTTGAGCTGTAGACAGCTGAGATTACATGTTTTATTAGCTGTATGGCTTCGGTTTTTGGACTAAAAGGGAACAAAAGGCAGAATCTGTCACAGATCCATCGACAAAAAATACAAAACGTTCAGACTCTACTGACTGGAAAGACAGCAATCAAAACTGCGGGTCTCATTCCAAAATGACAACCAATGTTTAAAAAGTAAAGAAAAAGATCGCTGGCTTTAATGTCCTTGAAGGTATCTTGAACCCTTGAATCCTTTTCTTTAAAAAAAACAAAAAAACAGCTTTTTCCAAAAATGGATACATTGCATTTTGGCAGTAAAGCTTCCATTCGTCAACACTTTTCTGGAAATCCATGTGCAACAGAGCGTGGGATGGAGAACAGCACAGCGGGAGCGAGGCGGCCAGCGCTGACCAGAAATGTAAATTGTCGGTCTGAGAGAGCGGACCAGGAGCCTCGTCAGCCGCCCTCCTGCAAACAGTAATAACTCTCTACTATCGCAACATAATGATGTGCTCGGGGTCCTGTTAATTCTGCGTGGAATAATGCTCTCGCTTTCGCCGAGACTGTTAACAAAAGGGATGGCAGCAGCGCCCAAAGAGCGCTGGTGTGAGGCGGGGGGGCCCTACGGTGGCGACGGGGGTCACACAGGATCATTATCCTCCCCATTAGCATCCCAATTACACCCCCCCCCCCACCCCGCTCCCATTAAGAGCATGCGGATGTGTGCTGTGACCTTTGTTTGAGGCATTACTCTGCCACTCCTCTGTGATTCCCGACCACAACCTTGAACCCAGAAACACACGTTCACTCTCACACTGCTGACCGCTTCCCACCGCCGCCCCAACCCTCGCTACCTCCGTGGTCCTAACGGCAAGTGAAGTCTAAATGACCGTGTAACGACATCACGTAGATACAGAAACGTTGACATTTGCTTAAACAGGGGGTCGATGGCTATCATACAACTCAAAGTACTGTGGTAGACCGTCTTTATCGAAGTGGAAAATGGGAAAGAGCATTTTACTTTCTCTCCATTTAAGCTCACTGCACAGAGAGAAGTCTCAAAATCACAATTTTTCAACTACATATAGTATATATTCCTAAAATGAAAGTGGATGAATTCTTCTTTTGAAAGCAGCTTCCTGGAGATCAAAATGAACTCGACAAGGTTTTCTTTCATTAAGATGAGACTAAAAGGTTCAGAGTTTTACAAAGGGTGACCGCACACAGATTTTCTCTACAAAAATGGATGATAAGTGACATTCACTATCAGTATTAGGTAACATTTTATTTCCTTCTGATCGGAATGTTGGCTCATCCCCCAATTCCAGGAAGTAACTTTGTGAGTAAAATGTTATCAAAACCCTCCAAAAACAGGTTAGTGAAAAAAAAAGAAACAACACAGCAGAGGTGAAATAAATGACTAACGCCGAGATTAACTAACTAATCTCGGTGGGAAACATATCCCGATTCTTGGCGCTACCTACAGTTTAGACAAGCTGCTTTGTGACATAAACATTGTAAAAAATCTGGGCATGGGAGGAAAAGAGAAGGACAAACTACTTGCAGCCTTAATTACTGTTGTCAAGTCGCCCCTGTGCAAAGCACTTAACCCCCAATTGCTCCAGCGAGCTGCTCATTGGCCAAACAGGGAGAAGCTGGGCAGGTCCCAGATGTAAACGGGAGCAACATACAAAGCAGGACGGAGCACAGAAAGAGCATGTGAAGAAATACAGATTGATGACAACAATCTTTACGTTTCACTGCCCACCTCCACTCATCCTCCCCTCTGACAGCCCCCCCATCAAAAAAGCTGCTTTACATGTATGAGGCGTGCCCAGTGGAGCTGTGATGAAAGATGCAGAAATATATGGCAAAGGGACAGGGGCCTTGAGCACACACCTGTGGTACCACCGGATCATTCCCATAATTCAACACCTCGCCCCATTCCCCTGCGCACACACAGCCCCCCGCCTCCCCCCTTGTGCTCCGCAACATTGGTGCTTCAGCCGTAATGCGTTGACAATATAGGGAGATGGTTTATATCATGTGCCATTTCCAACGGCGCAGCAGTAATGAGGAACAACATTACCATTTTGCTGACACTTGTTTCTTCCCCCCCCCCCCCCCCCCCCCGCTGGGCATTAGTTTCCAGGTTGCAGCGAGGTGCTGTTAGTGTGCAGTATTTCAATGGACTATATGCCGTTACACACCCAATGCACTTGATTTCCAAATGGCAAGAGATTGTCCTCCAATGACAGGACTAGGAGAGAGTATTCGCACATGAGAATAATATGATATTTCCATTTAGTGCCACAATTGAGTATCATTTGCATCATTTAATGGGTTCATTATTAATCATTATGTCTTCTCTTGCTCCGGCAGTTCTTTGTACAGTCTTAAATACATCATCTTGATGTCACCAGGGTTAAAGGCACCCCCCATGACGTTTGTTTTTTTGCAAACAAGCAAAGTTATGTTTACATTCAATGTTTCTCACCAAAACACTTTGTGTGTATTGGTGAGGCCTTAAAAACGTGTTTTTCTTTCTTGGCTTTGTTGGTGCATTGCACCTTTACCTCAAATAACTGTCCATCAGTAGAATAGCTTGAAACCATGTGCACGTATTGCGTTGCCCTAAAGGTGGAAGGTGTGTGTGATGTATTCACGAGGCGGACGCCATGTAGCGTAAGTTACTTTATTCGGCCATGGATAACTCTTAACCCAGTACTGCGCAATGCGCGCTACAGTTACTATGGAAGGACCGTGTTCACTGAGGTCCAAAAAGCATAGAAAGCACACCGGTATGAATTTGTCCTTCTGTATGGATTTGGCGATACCGTGCTGATGGCCTGGCTGATCAGCGGTGACCATCCGAAGAGTTTCAGATTTCATCATTTTTGCCCGTCAAAATTGAGTGAGTGAAGAAGACACTAAGCACACAATTTGTCACAACTGCATGTCCATAAAGAGCCGTGGTGGCACAACCTCAAGGGAACAGCTAATTGTGTCTTTTCTGCTAATAACCACGATAGTACCAATAACAAAATAAAAAGATAACATTCAGAATTTGTGACGGTTACATTGACTTTGGGATGGTTAAAATGATGCCTTGCATTTGCCATACTGGTGCTCTTCCCCTTCAGAAGCATTTTTATTGACATTTAGGAAAAACGAATTAACCGTGATGCCATTACCGTCCGTGCTTCAAAATAATACTTTGATATACATATTAGGCCAAGCGTTACTTGGATTTGCGGTACATTTTAGAGAATTTTACATTATTCCTTTTGAAAGCAATATTGAGAGCAACAGTGGATTCAGTTGCAAGACAGCCAGCACTCCCAATAACAAATATGAGAGTTGTATTTCAAACATCTGCCAAACATCATAGAGTCGGTAGAGAAGAGCAAGGAGAGGTAAGACACAGTAGAAGGTGTCTGATAGATCCCTGAGCCTCTGTAACATCAGCACAATGCTCTCCGAGACCACAGCAGGCTTATTATCGTTACCAGTGTCATGAGAAGTGGCACTCTTGATACCGAGGAAGGCTGCCTCTGAATGGATGGTCTGGGAGAACTACAGGGGGCTTTGGTATGAGAAAGCCTCTCCGTGCCGCACCTCCCATAAAAAATACATGAAACCAGGCAATCTTTGGAAGAAGTAATTGGTTCCCTGGTGACTGAACTTGCACCGCTTCAGTTTCCACCAAAAAATAAAGCCAAGCAGACACCGTAGAAGGCTTTCAGGATGCCGACAGAAAGGATGGCAGACGTGCTTAAATGTTGTGCCAAATTAAACAAGGCAACAGCGACAATGATGGGATCGCCTCTTCGAGGTGGTGGTTGGTGGCAATAATTTCAAGTTTTTCCATGCTTTCACACATTTGAGCAGATTTCTTGTCTTTGTCTGAGATGTCTACGATCCATCAGTTTAAGAGCTGCGAATGGCTCGACAGTGTGACAGCCTCATGACCGGTCAGAGAGCAGCTCGTTTGTGTATGTGTGTGTGTGTGTGTGTGTGTGTGAGATTCACCGATGCCATTGTAAAATCCATTTGAGTCATTTTCTACACAAAATAGGCTCAAAGAAATCAATCAGATGCCGCACATCTCGTTCTGGTTTAATTACTCTGACGGACAGCGGCGTAAATTAGCCGCGCGCTCGCTGAAATGCACACGCCCGCATCCTGACAAATGGCATCGGCCGTAATTGCCTCCAAATGAGCAAATTAATGGACATGAGGATCATTACCAGCGCCGGAGAAAATGCCACGGCTCACAGGCAAAATATGGAAGAAGTGTTTTTGCTGTGATATTTTTCAAACAACGGGTGCTTGCGAGGGTGAGATAATGTCACCAAACAAATATCTGTTCATTAAACTATTTCAAGGTCACAGCTGCTGAACCGCTTGAGTGGAAAACGCAATAATCTTTCATCAGATGGCGATTTATTAAAAAGCTGACATTCGTGTTCTTCTTATTTGATGCTCCTTATTCCTACAAGGGAACATTAAGACCCGATGCCCCCCCCCATCAGCTCTTACATTATCAGACCCTGGTGGCTTTGTTCTAATGGACATTGTCCTCAGGCTAGTTTATTTATTTTATAAATCCATAAACACATGTTCCAGGGAATAAAACACGATAATCAAAAAAAGTTGAGGATGGCCCCTGTCACTAGGGAGGGCATGCCTTAACACGTACTCACTTAAGACTGTGTTGGCTGTGACACCACCTGTGCACGTGTCCTAGAGCAAGTCATCCAACAGGCTGATTATTTTTATTTGCTCAGGGTTGAAGATATTGAATGCTGCCACCACTGCACTACAACGGAGCCGACTGGAATCCTGATCGTGGTGCCCACGGCATTGAAAAATGATGTTTTCTCACTATCCTGGGACTCACCGTAAACAGGTCACTTTGCAACTGCTTTACTGAAGAAACAGTCTCTATGAATAAATGAATACATGTTGTGCTGCAGTCATTTCAGATACATATCCCAAAAGCTTCATTTAATTAACTAATATGCAGATTGCTAAATGTGACAATATGTTTTTGAAATCATAGTCAATTTTGGACCATTTTGGTTTGGTCTTCGTCTCTGATGCGAGGATGACACATTGTTTTAAATTTCCAACTGGCCCAGTTTGTGTTTACAGAAGCTAAACTCAAACGATCCAGAAATTCTTAGCAAATTATTGATGAGTGGATGAAGCAAAGTTGTTAGATTGTCCGTATTTAGCATTTAACTGGCTAGTTAACTACCTAGCTGGTCAATTCCACCATGCTTCCATGCTACACCGGTAAAGCCCAGACATTGAGCCGAGAAAAGTAGTCCCTCATCTGGTGAGCCAAACAGCAGGCTGGTGGCCAGCGGTGTGTCTTAATGGATCGTTCGTCACACTCCCCGCCACTAGTAGACTACAGATCTGCAAACCCCCCGCCCCCCCCCCCTACCGGCGAGCAAGGCGGAGGGACGCGTTAGCTAGCTAACTATTATGCTAGCCTAAAACTAGTCAAGCAAGCCATTTTTGCCAATGAAGTGACACAAAAATGGAACGCTTTCTGTGATTGGTTGGAATGGTGATCACACTAGAAGTGAGGCAGACCAGAGAGCGTAGTGTAGTTATCACGGTCTGGGTTTAGCTTGAAAGGAGCAGCTAAAAAGATAACATTAACGCTGCGGACATTAGCAAACATCAAGGGGAAGACTTAACACCCCTTCAGACATGCACCCCTTTACATTAATCCGAGGGCATTATAACGTGTTGGTCTCATGTCTTAATAAGCACCCTGGGCATTTCTTTGTCACAAGGACAATAAGACTGGGTCGGACCCAGAAACATTTACAGACAAGTCTGCATTGTAAGCCTTCAGAGTAATGTAAAGGCTGCAGCAGCACACGGTTACACATGCAGAGAGGGAGAGAGAGGTTGTGTGTCTCTAAAACCACCTTCTGACATCACTGACAGAAAGTAAAATCAGTTCATTAAACTATGAAGCACTGTAAAATAACTCATTTTAGATGGAGGCGAGTCTTCTCATCAGATCAGTCTATAAAAACTGACTTTCCCCTCGCAGGGAAAATCCTTGTAACGCCAAAGTAATAATCGGACCAACAGTCTCCCTTTATCCTAAATGTTCATCAGTGCTTTACATACAGCATGTGAGCCAATTGGAAATAAACATAGTGTCAGTAAATTGCAAAACTGGCATTTCTACTTCAAAATCACCTCTTTAGTGGAAATGTTCAACTTGTGCAGCTCTTTGGGTGTAGTATACACATCACAGCCCTTTCCTGTTGAACCCTTCACATGCATGATGTCCTTTGCTGAGGCTGACGGAGGGATAGAGCCAGTCAGGAACTGCCCTACACAGGAACTCCCTTTCTATTCCCGCTGAGGGTGCAAACGCCATCCCCTGAGGAGTGATGTCCAGATTGACAGCCATTGATCTCAGCAGCAGCGTGGAGGTGGCTGTGAGGGGGAGGGGTGTCTGTATTCTGGAGGCTTCATTTTGTCCTTGAGGGGAAGGCACAACTGGGACTGGAAGTGAAGTATAAACTGCTGGGGAATGGATCTGTCCATTCCCATCTCCGTCCAGGTCGACAACCCGGCCTCGTTCTCAGACTATCCTCTGCGGCCCCCCCCCCCCCACCTCTGTCCGCAGGGTCGTGCGGGACAACTTGTGCTCAAAATTCCAGTTTTGGCAGACATAGACATTGACCATCATTGTAGAGGTCGGTGGGAAGGAAGGAAGTGGGATGGAGGGAGACAGCAGAGCTCGTTCAGCACTAGAGTGTGCAGCGTAAGCTAAAGCACGATGACAGCTGTGCTGTGTGCTGGCTGCAGCTGTTCAGCGTGTCAGGTCATTAGGGCATCGTCATGCTTAATCAGGAACAATGCCAGAAATACTCCAGCAGCAACGCGCCACACCTTATACAGTAGGGCACAACGTGGACGCGGAACCATCCTCCGCAGACATTTTCCTCTTTTGTTCATTGTCCTACTTTGAAAGAATGAACTCCCCTTTGGACTGAGTGTTTCTTCCTCTCAGGTGCTTTCAGGCAGCGAGTGGATGCCGCCCAGCGATGCTCTGTATTTTGAAAACGTGCAACTCTGCCGGGGAAAAGGGTTCATTCAGGGAACTCAGACGCCGCTTGAATCAGCTCCTGTATCGTTCCTCTCGCTGCAGTTTCTGCGGTTGCCATGGTCACGCAGCGACCCTGGACAGCATGTGTTGTCGTCGTGTTTCACAGTAAAAACAATGGAAGCGGCGGCCGACCTCTCGCTGGCTGAATGCACCTTGATGCCACTTTTGATTCTGTTTCACCGACCCGGCCTTTGCTTTCTCATGCACAAAAATCTGTTTTAAACGACTTTAAATTGACTGACCTGTTGACACAGGTGATATAAAGTGACATTTATCATAAAAATAGGAATTTTGTCTCTTCATAATCAGTTTAACACTATGTAAAGAAGCCTAAAAGTAAAAATGTGCATTACTTCATGCAAAATGTTATTATTTCATACTACAGTATGTTTGGATATTTACTTACAGTTCACACACTGACATAATTCATTTACATCTTAACTCGAGATCAGCTGTTGTGTTTCTGCTGTTCCACTGGACTGGACATTGATACTTTGACCTGTGCTGTGAACCAGGCTGTTTGCGCTCCTCTGTGTTGTGTTCCTTTAAATTGATTTGAGGTGACTGGGGAATTAGCACATGTGTATACGTGTGGTCATCTAGTAGTAGTAGTATGCAGTCCTGTCAGAGGTGTGGCGGTAGCGTGGGAATGTAGTGTTACTGTATGTAGTTTGCTGAACATGTGTTTTTGCAGCACAGCTGGATGGCTATGCTTTGGAGCACATTTGCAAATGTTTTGCATTGCTTCTGACCGTATAAACACATCATCTGTCATCGATAAGTGTGTGCACGATCATGCGCTGTGGCGCCGTATCAATGTGTCTCTGTCTATGCTTAACCTAAGACAGAAACACGGTGCACCTTCAGCTACTTTAAGCAGCGGCATATAAGACTGAGTTTTGGGGCCTCTTATAGCGGTAAATTTGCATCATAGTCCATCATTAGCATACATATTATAATGGTCATTAAATTGACTTATTTAGGTATATAGCACCTGCTGTTGTTCATCAAGCCTTCAAGCTCTCTTTTTAGGAACACTTCTGCATAATCTGAGTTGGATTTCTATCCAATTTGATTTCATCATCCCATGCAGCCCTTTAAAGGCCTCCAAAGGCCGGTGCATATATGCATGATTTCACTGATATGGTTCTATCAATGATATATTCTCAGAGAAGGGGATCCTCCATACTGGGCTTTAATGTTCGGGGTTTGCCTCTGGCAGCCTCTCTGTTCAGTCCCCTGTTGACTGACAGCATATGACTGGTGGTGATTAGGTCGTGATGGATACCATGACGTATCCAGAGCCGGCAGACTGCTATCTGAAATGATTCTAGACCTAGGGGGGAGGAGGGAGATCGAATAAAGGAACTCCGCTGGAACACAAAATGCGTACCCTTCATCTATTTGAATGACCCCCCCACACAGAGAATTTTTAGACTTAATCTGATGGCTAATCCATTTTGACTCGACTTGGCTGTTCAGAGGAAGGGATCAATAGCGGCAGCAAAATGGGAAAATAATTGTGCCGCTCACCATCGGTTATGATCAATTCACCTTGACACAACACGACTGGCTGGCAAGGAGACGAGAACGTGCCGGCAGAGAGAAAAGAATGCAGTCAGAAATGGAAGTGACATCTGTAATCAATAGAGGTGTTCTCTCAGGAGTGACTGAACAACGAGTGAGTCACCACCACTGACTGCCTATGAGCGACAGGAAGTAGGAACCGCATCTTTTGTTTTTCTCAGTGTAAACGAACCAACCCATGGACCAAAGCCAAAGATGAATTGGTCCTCTTAAGACGTTTTGACTGTGACTTTACATAAATCTTAGCTTACCATGTTAGCATGAGGAGAATATTTGGTCATAAAATTAAATATTGGACTAATTTAAATTTTAACTAGACAATGATGGTGCTAGAAAAATAGTTAGGGGATTACCAAAGCGGAGTATAAATGTTCATGGCAACCAGTCCAATAATCGCTGAGACAAAACCACTTCTATCAACCAATGGTGGCACCAAAGGAAAAGCAAGGGCGTTACCAAAGTCAGTAGGGTTCCTCCCCCTGGGGATCACACATGTATCAATAGTTGTTGAGATATTTCAGTCTCGACCAAAAAGGTGGACTGACCAACCATGGTTCCTTCATTGCCATGAACAATACACACCAATTCCATTTGAGTTATTCCTACATAAAGAATTCTGGTTCTGTAAATCACTCACTAACGAAGCAAATACGTATTTATGTGCAGCTGAAAATAGTCCCCAACAAATGTACTATTTACTCCTGTTTAAGAAACCTTTGCTAAAAACTACAGTGCCCAGCTGTTTTATGAACTTACTGGGTCTTTTTTTTAAATAAACTATGCTCTCGTCACGTTTTTATAAACAATGATGGCTTCAGTGGGATGGAGTAGTGGCTGACCTCAGACAGGGTAGGAAAGTATTGAGGAAGGCATTGTTGTTTTTGTTCTTTAAGAAATATATAGAACAACAGTTAAAGTGTGTTTTGTTATGTCCTTGTCTTGCAACAAGATTTTGTAATGTCCTTGTTTTATTTTATTGTGCATGTAAAAATCTGTATTGTTTGTGCGCGTATATGCGTGTGCGTGTGTGTGTGTGTTGGGGGGTTATCTGTAATATAGCTCTATATTCTTAAATGTATGCTTTGATGTATTATTTCTCTTCTCACAAATGGAAATGAAATTGAATAGATTCTCTCGTTTCCTATTTAGATTGGTGTTACAATAACAGTGAGTCACACATATGTCAGCGGGTTATAATAAAATAAATGATTATGTAATCACATTGGGAATACAATTACCATTTTGCCTAAAAAGTCAATTAGAAATACACTTAAAGAACATCAATATGTTGATAAAGGATTGTTAAATCTCCCTCATATCTAACACAGTTAACTGTCATTATAACTCATAAAGCCCAACTCTGCTCCACACAGTACACGCTGCTTCAGTCGCCATGGTTTTTTCTTTGGGACTCAACTCATTGTGAAGCAAACATCCTCAGTTGAATAGCGAGTTTCCGAAAAGACAGACAATTGATTTCACTCTGAACGTCAGCTGAGGAACGGTGCGGAACGCAGTCCGTACTTCAATGTGAGGAGGGAAATCGCTTTCAATACGGCATGAAGGACAGTAAGAAGAAACCATTTTTAATGTCAAATACATTTTTACACATACACGAAATTTGACGACTGCATTTGACCCATCCCTGTATATAGGGAGCAGTGCGCTGCCATTGATCGGCGCCCGGGAGCCGGGGGTTCAGTGTATTGCTCAGGTACACTTCGACACGTGACACGTCCCAGTCGGGGATCAAACCGTTGACCTTCCGGTTCCCACGACTACCTCTTAACCCAGTGCGCCACGGTCGTAATGGGATACCGCTGCTGCTTTCATGGATATGGGACATCAAACTACGCACATTGGATACAACACTGAACAGACTCGACGAAATAAACAGGAAAAGGTGGATCATGAACAGGTAATATGAAGTGTGAGCAGTTACATACAGTACTGAGGTGCCATGTGAAAGGTGGAAATCAGGAGACACACAGCTCAATGAAGACGATACCCGAATCCTGACAAAGCTGTCCAAGTACCATGAAGCAGGTAAACTATTATCCTGTTGACCATCAGACCTATTTTCACTGTCAAAATGAGCGCATAAGTTTAGTTGAGGGCCAGAAAATGCCGTTCATCACATCGTACTCCTCTGTTGACAGCACAGGCGGCCTTTCTCTCTGTTAACACTGAAAATGAAGGAAGCGATTGGTCACAATTGTTTCCACCCAACAACTGCAAAGCATTTTATTTTGCTCACCAACAGCACAGCTCATGTCATTATCTATGCGAGCTAAGTGATCGACAGCGGATGGATTTGCTGTTGCCTGGAGACAGCCCGAGTGTGCAGGCTTCTTAAAATCAAGGAATGTAAGTAACAGTGAATTCAAACCTTGAGGATGAATCTGTTGTACTTCTGAGGTTCCACAGAGCAAGTCATGAACGCCACTAATCCCATGTGCTTAGTTGTATTGAATGGTGGTTAACGAGTATCATCGTGATGTGGCTGCGTATAACTCAATCAAAGTACAACAAAAGCAGCACTCAAAAGTGAGAAAAACATCCTCGCTCGCCGTTATTTCTCACCTTATTGCCTCGCGGGTAATTCATAGACGATTAAGTGCCTCGTGCTGCCGTGAATCCAAGGTCGGCACGTGGCTGTGACATGAATGAGAATCTCAAAGCGATACAGTCAAGGAAAATGGAGGTGGACAGGTTCTGGGAGTAAGTCGAGAGGCTGTTAAAGTGTGATAGAGCGGGCAGGAAAGGGCAAGGTGAAGTGACAGGGGAAAGTATTTTTCTGTGCAGCTGGAAATGCTCTTTCAACTACTTTTCAACAAATATTTGAATGTTAAAGAGCATACAATGTGAGCCAATCAGAAAATCTCTCTCCCTCTCAATCCTAATTTAAAAAGAAAGGTGAAAATAGCCAAGCTAGCCTTGGCGACAGTAGTGGGACAAAACAATCTTGACTCAAGGTCTACTTACTCTAGCTCTCTCCCGTGTTCCAAACCCATCCCAGGGTCTTCATGAGCAGATGGAATTTTCTCCATGACGACAGCTCCTTGATAACTGAGCAAATTTCATCCGCTGATGAAGACGATGAGGCTGAAAGCACAGGAAAAAAGGAGTAAGTGGCAAGATGATAGGCTAACGATGTCATTGTGTTGACTTTGAGCGGGATCTTTCACCTGTCGCTCGCAGCTGAGAGAAAAGGGTGTGAGCCGGTCGGTTTGGAAATGTACCAGTTCTGCCTGGTTAGGTCTCATCGTGTGCCCACGTGTGACCCGTCAGGATGAGCTGACAGCTTTGAGAGCCCCCGCGGCAGAGGTGATGAATGCTCCGATGTAGCGATGGCTGCAGGTGTCATTCCTTTTTCTCTGGGTGGTAATTGACTCTCTGTTGCACTTTTACTCACGAATATTCTGTAGCACAGCAGTTCCCAAACTTTTTAGGCCACGCACCCCCTTCTACATCCCGACCGGGTTCACGCACCCCCAACCCCCCCCCCCCCGACACACACACCTTAAAAAAAAAAAAGCAACAGAGCCGCATAAAAATCGGACGAATGAGAGAACAGTTTGCTCGCGCGTGGCGTTTGTTTACAAGATAAAAAAACAAAAACTCTTCCTGCACCGTGCCTTCGAAAAGGTAACGGACGTAACGTTACGAAGGTAACGGACGATTGGCCAGATTGGCCACATCTGTAGGCTCGTCTACTTGCAGAGAGTAAAACTCACTCTTCTTCACGCGACCGACCAATGTAGCCAGGATGTCTTCGGACAAAGCATCGATGCGCGCGACAGTGTTGTTGGACACCGGGATCACGTCCAACTTGTTTGCTTCTCTCTCTCCAATCATACATTCCACCATCTCTTTAACATTTTTCCCTCTCCACCACCGCCTCTCCTTCTCCCTATTACGCGGCCAGAATACTACCACAACACGCCGCCTGTCTCCGGCAGAAATGCGCTCATCCACGCACGGGAACAACACCGAGTTGTAATATAAACCTCCATAACACCCCGCCACTCTCGGCTCATACCTCCCCAGCAACGAGGCACATCACCCGGTCACAATACCTCCAGAATGTCCCCCGGGTGAAATCCGGGACTTGTTTTATGGTTCCGAGTTGCGGGCGCTCACTCGTTGGCGCCGGGACGCGAGGTCTCCAGCCGCCCCCGCCGTGAGGCACCCGATCGTCAGGTCTGTCAGCCCTCGGAACAGGCCGCGGGTCAATAACTCGTGGGTGGCGGGGTAGAGGCGAGGCAGATCACAAAAAAATAATAAAGACTAGAGTACAGCAAAGATATGTTGATGAGAAACGTATTTGTACGTTAAACACAAACGTAATCAGGGAGAAAATACGTTCGTGGTAAAACGTAATTGAGAATGCATTTTAGTTTTGGGGGAACGTAATTTTTAGGAGACAGGACTGCACCGCCATTACATTTTTCCTCTCGCGCACTCCCTAGAGGCAGCTCGCGCACCCCCAGGGGTGCGCGCACCCCATTTTGGGAATCCCTGCTGTAGCACTTACAGTAATTCCCTTCTGTGGCCACAGATGCATTGTTCATCCGTGGCTACTGTAGGTCTTTACTGGGTAAATACAGGACTGGAAATGCACCGTCTCAATCCACAAAGAGCAGCAAATCACTGTGCATCAATACTCACAACTGCGAGGCGAACGCATCATCTAAATACACATGCAGCTGCGACGCAGAAATCGACAGCAATCTCCACGTAATGTTGTCATTTTTCCTGCATAATTGGCAATTACAGCAAACAGAAGCAATCCTGTGAACAAACACCATCAGACGGCAGGGATGAGATTTTAAAGCCGTTACAGTGCGGAGCGCCATTGGTAATCAATGGGGGCTTAGAGGCATCTACCGATCAGCGCGCGGATGCCCCCGTCACGTGGCGCCGATGATCTAAAGCCGGGAGACGTGCAAACGCTACGGTGTTCAATGGTGCTCGGCGGCAGCACAGAGGTGACCCGGTGTGATCGATGCCGTGCGTTATCTTGCTTCAGCGGGGTTTTGGTCTGAAGTGAATTGAGAAGCTTCGGGTGCAATTACTTTTAAAAAATGTTGCAAATTTAAAACCCCATTTTCTCAATCCGCACCTCATAATGAGCAACGTGGCACTACAAGAACACACACGTTATTGCACGAGAGATCTGTGCATTTCTGTATTTGTCTTTGATTTCTCACTGGTTTGTGAGGGTGGGGCTCAGCTGGAAAAAAAGGACCCCGATCCACCTGAACACCTTAGCACAGCATGTGTGCACAAGCAATTCCAGGAGACATGATTGCACATAGTTCGGACAAAGCAGCCTAATTGAGTTTTTGTGTGTTAAACTCAAATTTAATAAACAACTAATATTTTCCCAAAACTTTAACTTTGCCTATTTAGTCGGGAATATTTTGTTGTAGACAAAACACTTGAGATTGGCCAATCTCCAGCACAAGAGCCCTTCGCAGGCACAAACAGGACCGCAGTCCTTCAGCTGTGCTCAGCTGTCGCCCGTCTACCCAGAATCCTCTGTGGAGGGATGAGGGAGACGTGATGGAGACAGAGACGAGGACCCTTCAGGAGTGCAGTGTTCCATACACACACTCTCTTTCTGAAACCGCCATTCAAGCCTGCAGAGGAGCGAGATGTGCATCTTCATTCAGCTTCTACGAGCATGTTCATTTGGACTAAAATTGAAAATTACAAACCAATCCAAAGAGGAAAACATGTTCATTTTGCCTCATTAATCCACTTCAAAACTGCCAAATGTGTAAATTGACCTTGTCATTTTTTGCTACACCCCCCCAACGTAGGTACTAGTATTGGCTGTGTGATTTCATTATTTTATACAATTGTTTACAACAGTCCCCTCCGCTGTTAGCAGCTGGAGTCCAGAGTCGTCCTTGAATGTGCCCGCCCTCGCACATCTTCATCCTTCACAGGCAGCAATTCACCGAGGAGCCCAGCTTCAGCAGCACAGCAGTGAGTTTTGTTTGCTATTCACTGACATGAGCCACCGCTTCAATTAATCAAGAGCAGCCTGCTAAAAGCAGATCACATCTGTCTGCTTGATGGGAGCCAATGATGGACTCAGCACGTATGCTCCCTTTCACTTTGTATTCACACGCTTACTCACATTTACAACTACTGCCCGCTGCAATTTAGCGCCACTGAAGTGGTTGCAGGGTTTGGTGCCCTGCTAAAGGCAGAGTGTAAGTCATGTCAGTTCAAGCTTTTTCCAGCTAAGCTAAAATGTAGACCAGACCACCAAAGCCCATCTTGAACCGAGACGGAGGTTACAGACTTTCCTCCCAAATACACAACCACCTGTTTTTACACGACCACACGTCCACACTTGAGTCATCTACCACCTGGGCCAGCTATATTTGCAGAGGAAGACCATGGAATGCAGTGGAAAGCACCCTGAGATTCAGTTAGAAGCGAGGAAGGGAACCTTTCTCCTGCTTTTTACAGACTTTGCTCCTGTCACATTTTACTCTCTGTGGCCTTGTTTTTCACCGCAATGTATAAGTCCTGCTCCTCTATGGAATAAGCACATCATGGCTTGAAGTAGAGAGAACACCTGAATTATAAAAAAGAAATTGGGTTGCAATGCTTTAATGATGCATTGTGCTCCAGGATCAAGGAAACCGGGAAGCAACCTCCTTTGCAGCGTCCTCTTTGCAGAGAGGAGGAAGAGAGGCTGAAGCAGAGAGGAAAACCCAGACAGAGAGAGAGACAGAGAAAGCCAGACAGGACAAGAGAAAAAAACAAAGCCAATTATAAAAGGAAGGGTTGAGAGAGAAAAAGGGAAAGGAGAGAGACGGTTATAGCGACTGACAGAGAGAGACGGAGATAGAGACCGGGAGGAAACGCCAGGCACAGGGAGAGAGAAAAAGGAAAGAAGAAAAGAAAAACAAGGAGAGAAAAAGGGAAGAAAAGAAGGAAGACAGAGACAGATGTAAGACCAGATGTAGGAATCAGAGAGAAGTGAGTGAATCACAGAGACCCTCAGATGTAACCAAAGCGTCGCTGGACTGGTCGGTATTGCCATGGCTGAAATTTAAAAAAAAGCAGCAGTGCTCAGTGGACTTTCCCGAAGCTCAATAACTTAAACAAACAGGGATATCGGGAAAAGGGACATTGACATAGCAGACTGTATAACCCTCTGGAGGCGACAGGAGGACGTTAAAGCAGGGAGCCAGAGACCGCCATGCTGCAGCCGGAGAGGTGACAGCTGACTCTTTCCAGCTTGCGTCCAGACAAACAGAACCAGCTCCAGGTTGGAAGAGATCCAGCAGGATGCTAGGGGGGCGATAACGAGACAGTCCTCATTTCCTCCGTCCAGACTGACCAGCCAGAGGACGATGGGGAGGGGGAGGAGGGCAGGAAGGAAAGGCTACAGGGTCAGAGTTGTCCAGCCAACAGATTTAAACAAGCAGGAGGCGGGGGGAGCGTCTGAGCAACCAGCTGTGATGGAAAACACCAGCAGCGAGGAGAGCGGTATGTTGTGTCATCCACGGCGAAATGACTGTTCAGGCTTTCCGAGAGAGCAGCAGAAGACGCTCCGCAGCCTGAGGCCGCTCCTCTGCTTTTCTCCACACATACGCGTAGGTTAATTAACAGCCACCAACGTACGCTGTTGTTTTAGATCAGTGATTCTCAACTGGTGGGTCGCGACCCAAAAGTGGGTCGTGGACCCGTTTTCAGTGGGTCGTGGGCCTTTGCCTGACAAAAAAAAGAAAAATTAAAAATTGTGATTTTATTTTGAAGGGCATTTTTTATGCAGCGGAATTTTTCCAGCATTTACGGCACTTATTCAGCGGTGCAGGAAAAACACTGACCAATGCGTTGTGAATCACATCACGTGATGCAGCTCATCCAATCAAATATGAGTATTCTGACAAGTTTCCTGACTCAGTGAGATGTACACACACCGTGACATACGGATAGAGACGAGGATACAGAGAGCAGAGCAGGACTGTTGAAGTGTGAGTTGTGAAAGTCAAATCATAGGACGATCTCCAAAAGAGAAAATGTCCAGAGAGACCAGAGTCATTGGACTCTGACTGGACAGACTCATAGAGGTGAATTCTTCCAACACAAATTTCTCTTTTTAGAAGATGAGAAAAATATAATATCATGGCTTTTTCACTTCACCCTGAATGAACTGAATTTAAAGCTGCAGGACAATTCAGTGAACATAATTTATCTAAAATGAATTGTGTTACGTAATTTATTCTTTAATCCAGCCGTTATTTTACTTGAAATGAGAAGAACATTTATTCATGTATTTCTAAGTATTATTTATAATCCATCCAGTTAAATTTGAAAAATGAGAATATTTGTTCAAATATAATTGATGTGTACTTTCTTTATTTGATTTGACAGTTTACTACACAGAGACCTTACTAGACTTCTTGAATATAGATATACTCAAATTATATATATATATATATATAAATAAATATGTATATAAATTGAATATAATATATGATATATATATATATATATATATATATATATCTATATCTATATCTATAAATTGAAATGAGCCACTTTCAGTGCGTTGGGTCTGTTCTGAGCACATTGCTGGCTTTGCCAAAGCCAATCAACATTTATCAATGGTAAATTGAGGAGAGTGCATCACACCACAACAGATGTCTCGTTTGTGAATTTTACAACGCTGTACGACACAGATGGATACTCTAACAATTAACGAATGTTTGGTTTGGGATGCAATCATGAAAGTAAAAATTTTGAGTAAAGCAATTAGAGAACATTGAAAAATAAACCAACAATGGAAAAATCACACCGACTAGCTCAGATATTCAATACAAGGCAGATACCTGCAAACAGTATACGGAAGCTACTCTAGTCAAACAATACGAGCATTAGATCGGTTTGTACCTAAATCTCGAAAGAAAATGATGATTTGCCTTTTTCCTGTATCGTATCAACACAAACGTTCTATTTAACCCTTGTGTTGTCTTAACTGTCTGTATACACAACGTGTCCTCAGGGTAAAAAATGACCCGCCTTCACTCAACCCCTAAAATAAAGCAGCTTGATTGCATTTTAAACCCCAAATCTACTTTGCATGAAGAAACAGCCTTCATCATTCATCACAGACTTTGTGAATATCTAGGTTTTTCCTCTTCACGGTGCAGAAAGACTGTGTTTAATCAGTGGAATCCACTTCTCCCAGACCTCTCTTATGGCCGCAAGTTTGTCTGTCACACACCTTGCATGTCTTGACTCATGATTATTAAATCGTATCGTTCTTAAGAAACTATGAAAGACTTTCAGTGGCATCGTTGCACGGAAAATCGTCCTTCCACTCTCTGCATCCCAAAGACTAGATGCAGCCTCGCCTCGGGATTTATACACACCTGCTGAGATTAGCAGCCCGATGTAGGCACGCAGGTCAATCTCAGCCATCCTTTTCCAGTTGTCTCCATATTTACGGAAACCCTCCAAATTTGTCATCTCCAGGATGATTTGTTCTGTGGCTGGTGTGATGAACATGCTGAATGTTGAGACGATATCCTGGGCATGGGTAACTGCATGTCTTGTGGGCCCAGGGGTCATCCTTATGGCATGTTGTGCTGCTATCCTGCCCTGGTTGTCATATATGGTGACAAGGACCATGTTATTTTTTCCGTTCCTTGACAAAAATGTTTCTTTCAAATTGGGCGATTTATTTTTCATCTGAAGATGATTCATCGTGCTCTGGGTCATATTCTTCCCCATCTTCTTCTTCAGATACCTCTTCCTGTTCTAAATCACCGTCCTCTTGTTCCTCCTGGACATCTGAATAAATCAGATCGAGGGTCATGGAGGGGGGGATGCTGCACATACACGAGAAAGTTTTCGTTTTCCCTAAATTCAATCAGTAGCACACGTAATCTCTCACCTATGTGTGTATGGTGTGTTTTTTATAGTTTCTGTAGTATGAAAACAATTTTTTAACTGCCGGGTCAAAAATGACCCCAAAGACAAGATTTGTACCCTGTTGGTGTACAGCTTTTATGGAAATATGAGCAAAGGCAATGTTTAACTTTTTCTCATGTTGGGGTCATTCTCGGAAAAGTCATTGAATTTCAAGTGGAAAAAAGATCATTAAGGGGGTTTCCTATGCTGCTAAACATAGTGGCGGGTCATTTTTGACTCCTACGACAACACAAGGGTTCGGGTGATTGATTGGCCCACTACCGTAGCAGCTACAACCTATACATCCGAGATTGCTTCCACATGGCTCTCAACATGGAGATGTCTGAGCCGGTTGCTAACGGTTAATATTGCGAACAGCGGATCACAGAGGGAACAGTGTTAACCAGAGGGGGCAACGGGAGGGCGGGCATTGCACTTCCACGGCAACGCTGTCCTGACGCAATGGGTCGGGGTAACCGCTGTATGAGCGCTGTGCTCATACGATTAGCTGGCAAGTGCGACACACACACAGCTTCAATTCACATGATGTGTAACAAATGAAGCACTCTATTGGTATCGGTATCACTTAAGGGGACTGGTATTGGCACTTGCAATGTCATTTTCTAAAATCAACACCCAGCCCTACTGTGTACGAAAGACAAAGTTAGAGTTGCAGGAGAGAAACCGGGCTGATTTGTCCGCCATGATCATTGTGATCAGACGCCGGCGTGTTGCAGAGGAGGAGAAGCAGGAAGATGGGGGACTGAGGTGGGGGCTCCGTTGGTGCACTGCATCTGCAGGCAAGCAGTGTTCATGCTTCACTGGAGTAGCTGGATGACTTCACCATTTCCTCACGTTTTTCTCCACTTGGTGTGTGCACACACACACACCTACTAGCTCATAGCCCATGTGGGGATGGTGACTTCACTTTCACTTCAGGTAGGATGACTTCATTTCTGTCTATCTCCCATGTTTTGCTCCCTCAAACCATTTATTTCATACAATTTGTCTCTTCTTTTTTTTTTAAACAAGGAAAAGAATTCACCAATCATTGGTTACATTTTTTAATAACTATGGCATTTGCCTCCCAACAGCTACACTGAAATTTCTTCACAGCCAGTATGGACGGGAAGAACAATTACAGAGACAAAAATACTCATCTGAGTATTATTATGAGACAAACCAGAAAAACAGCTAACCTATGCTTTAATGCTTAACTGATCTCCTGGGTCCATATTTATCAAGTATCACAGAATCCCTCGAAGCCTCCTACACTTACATTCAGCAAGGAGGACTACTCCTAAGGGAAGACAGAAACTCAGAAATAGAAATTAGGACAACGTGATGTTGTTTTCTGACATCTGTAGTTTCAAATATTTGCAGTCAAATTGAAAATGCAGAAATTGGCACTGCAAAGAAGTGTTGAATCTCATTCAATTTACAGTCAGGATGGAAGTGAAGATAACAAAAACAATGTCTGGCCCCGTGCCTAACATTAATGGATCCTAACCTATCAGGTATGGAATTAATCTGCAGATGCTCAAACTTTTCTATGTGTGCCAGGTTTTGAGCCACGACAAAGGTCAAAATATGGTCCGCTAAAGACAAGTTGAGGCTTGAGGTCCTTGAGCATGCAGTCATAGACGAGCACAGAAAATATCAGGCTCATGGGTCGAGTAGTATGCGAGATCAGCCGTGGACAGAAAGACAGATACACACATGCACTCACACACACACCCAACCCAAGACATGATCTCCCCACAGGCTTAGAGACAAAAACATTGCGCAAAATATGTCGCACGGTTTTAAGAACAATATGAACATATCTGTCAAACACCATACCTGAAATACAATTATTATTATACAAATAATAAAAATAACAGCAATAGCAATAATAATATATTTTTTTTTTTGGGTGATATCCAGCCAGAGTTCGGAGAGAGACAACAAGGCGTGAATACAGGAAGCAGTGAGGAGGAAAGGACTACGACAGGCAGAATACGGAGCCCCCGTGTGTGCGTTCGAACCTCTGCTATAATACTCATCTATTTCTCTGAGGTTGTGACATTTCAGCCAGCAGTTGTCACATCATCTATCAGCTCAATTACGCTACACAGGAACAACAGTTCCGCTATCTGATGTGCATGTGCAACTCTCAAAAAAACAAAAAAAAAGAGGGGTGGCTCACTCGTTCGGTATAATTCCATCATCAGCTCGTAAAACAACAATCGTGAGCCATCTCGCCTTTTTCCTCATCTCTGATTACAGTCCCACACGCTCAGTACCGACCGGACAGGTGCCAGCGGAGAGTGTACCGTTAGCCTGAGCTAGCAAAATGTCAGTAATTCTCTTTTTAGTCAGACTAGACTCTAAATGAGAGTTCTGTGGCATTGATTCTCTGTGTGTATTTGTTCATGTTTTACAAAGGGTTTAACCCAAGCAAGACCATACAGCAATGATAGCAATCATGTACATTCATACAGGGTTAGTAGTGTACTGCTTAATGCTCCCCTGTGTTCAACAGCTGGTCTCTGGTTTTCTGTTCGCTGCCTTTTTACAGCTGAAAACTGCGTTGAAGAGAGCAGCGAGAATCAAAAGACACAAACCAATACAGAAGACAAAGAGCTCTTTGGAGCTGAGGGGAACTGTGGAGTCGGTGATATTATCTGAGGGTTTGTTACTACAAGCTACCCTTTTAACATTTCACATAGTTGTTTGATCATTATTAATAATAAAACAATTATTATCAGAGCAGCTTTCATGGGATCTGGCGCTTACTATCAAAGGAGCTAATTCACGAATCTCGTTAGCCGTCTTTAGCGAACACTGTTGAGCACTTTTTAGGGTTGTCACACAGTACTTAAAGCTACCCGTGTGAATATCAAAATTTGTAAAATATCTTTTAAATTCTTCATTACTTCTTGACTCTGAAGCCCTTCATCATTCCCTGCTGTAATAACCCAGTTTCCCCTCAGGGATTAATAAAGTGCATCTTATCTCACCGTGTGATATTCCTCATCTCATGAGTATTGCTCTACAAAGCCTTATAGCCGGGAGGCATCTCGGCAGACGTTATCACATCCCGGTCACTTCCACAGCGTGGTGTCTCCCTACCCCCCTCATAATAACTCAGCATTGTTTGACCTCTGCACCTGCCTAGAGGGGGGGGACGCCTGCTTGATTTGTTTGGGGGGGGGGGGGACCAGCAAAGATTCCCGAAGCGGCCAAAGCGATAAATCCAAGGGGCGGTGGTGGAATGGAGGAGGACTGAGAGGAAAAAGAGAGGTAGTCCCTTAAGAATATCTGGGTCGCTGCATCGGAACTGTGAATGGAAAGAAATCTACTCTGCAACCCCTCACTAAGAGCCAACACACAGACACACAAATACAGTATGTCCATCAGTGGCCCCCTTTTGGTTCTGGGTCACGCATTACTGTCTGGGTGATTCATGCTTCACGCTCACCCTGGAGGCCTGATGTCCAATTAGATCAAACAGCGCAGCAGGAGGCAGGCAACCACCGAGGAAGTGGAGTGAGGTGGGAACTAGAGTCAACGCCTTGCGGTCGTATGCCTCCGCCAAACAGTCAAGTTAAAGTCCATGCCTGTCCAAAATGTCACTTCATCATTTCATCCTGACATTTGTTTGAAATATAATTAAATATAATAGAATAGAATTTATACTGTCTTTATCCCTTGAAGGGGGAAATTTTTCTCTGCCTTTGACCCACCCCTGTATATAGGGAGCAGTGGGCTGCCAATGACAGGCGCCCGGGGGTTCAGTGTATTGCTCAGGTACACTTCGACACGTGACACGTCCCAGTCGGGGATCGAACTGTAGACCTTCCGGAGAGCCCAGAGGCACTAAAGAGAGAGAGAGAGAAAATAAATTCTCTCGAGGAGAGAAATAAATGGTAATGTACAAGTGACAAAATCATTCAGGCGTTCCTGAGATGCAGCTTTCATGAGAATGGGACGCACGGACATACAGATGGACGGACAGACAAGACGAAAACATAACGCATAAATATAAGAATTCCAGCTTAAACAAGCTCATATTGTGCGACAATTAAATCAGAAAATCACAGCGAATATCATCCACACACCCTTGTGTACCCACACCCTTGTATGGTGCAGTCTCCCACAATGCAATGTTGCGTTCACTCTCCTTCAGTGCCTCTGGACTCTGGTCGAGGAAAATGAGCACAGGGGTCAAGGGACATACTCATATCATGAGGGGAGATATGAAGACGGGAACACACGCTTAATTAAAGAGGTGTGTGACCCACATCACTGTTGATACGTCTCGCTGCCTTCACACAAGTAGCAACAAGAGGCACTCATCAAAGTGAGCATCTCCCCTAAAGATGTTCAGTGCAATTCATCTACATGTAGAGCTAAAAGCTTTTACACGGACAAAGTAGGTGACACATTGGTCGGAAATAGACTTGAATCTTCATTTAAAAGCCCACACTTCCACCCAAGTAGATATCATCCACTCTACTAGCACTGCTGGTGCCAAGAATCATCAAACACATCATTGAGTGCAATCAGCTGGTCACCTCCGACAGCCCTGGGCGGCCCGCTAAGTGCTCCGCATGCAGCCGATGCTCTCCCCGCAGCATTTGTATTCAAAATGCTTCTCCTGCTCCTCCGTCGTCCGACAGCTTCATGCATATTGCATGCGGCCTGCGTCAGCCTCAGCCTATAACAAAAAGACCGTCGGAGGAGTCCCGAGAGCAGCGTCCCCGTGCAAGTACATCGAACGGACGTGAACACAATCCCCGATGCCGGTCACAGAGCGCGGCGCCGCTTATCGACTCCGGCGCAGACCTGCTGTGAAGAAAACATCTCAATCGTCAAAAAAGGACGATAGAGTTTGGAGTGTCTGAAGAACTGACCGGGGAAATATGTATTGAAGAAGTGGAGTAGGAACGAAAAATAAACATGTTCACTTTGTTCACGCATGAGACTTTCTAACAATCTGCATCGCTTGATTTGACACTCATCTGACCACATAAAACAGTGTCAATGCGGGCACCTGATTTAGTTTTAGTGGTTTTATTTTAACAAGAAGTATTCGTTTGTCACACTCATGTAATTTGCTTATTGTTTTAGGCGAGTTTTTAGACATTTTGTCGAAAGCGTTGTATAAATGAGGAATAATCAAAGCTACAGCAGATCGAGAAGAAGCCTTCAAGAAGAAGCGTTCCATGCTCCACCTGACACAAGAGCCACAACGCTAGCAGGGGCATGAAGTGTGCCTGCGGTACTGTAGAAAAACCACAACCGTCATGTTGTGGTTTTTATTTTGGTATCAATTTGATACCATTTGCAGAGCTTTCTCTGCATGCTGGTAGCCTAAACATGTTGTTACAATAGTCGGCTCAGCTTAGTTTGCATGTTCATAAGTTACTTTTGTTCATTCATCAGAAAAAAAGTTATTTTTTTCACCATAGTTTTTTTAATTGTATGCATGTGATAATGAGATCAGTCTTGTGTGTGAGTATGAGTGAGCGTGTGTCATTTACGGCCGCATGCTGAAGGACCTCTCGTGGTTGCAGTGAGTCACATTTTTCTCAATACACTTTTTATTGCCTGTTTGGACGGTGTGTTTGGCTATGAGCTAACGGTGTGTTTGGCTATGAGCTAACGGTGTGTTTGGCTATGAGCTAACGGAAGTAACAGTACACACACAGCTGAGTGCATCGCCGCCGCTCAGTCACTGCTCTGAGGCCAGAGACAGTTATTTTTTGCTTTTTTGGGCCGTCAAACTCCTGTTTACACGCGTATTATCGAAAATAAAGACTTGAAGCCTTCAAGTAGTGGTTATGCCTGTGAGACAAAGCTGAGACGTGGACATCTGCACGGGTTAAAATGAGAGCGTATCACGTCCAAGTAAAATCAACCTCGCCATCTTGCCAAAGTTTACAAGCCGATTATAGCTGGAAGTACAGCCGCTCCACATAAACATAAGCCCGTCAAATAAATGGTCACACAAATGGACCATCAATAGTCAAAAGGAGGCCACAAACAGAGATTTCACCGGACGTAAATCCAAACAGAAGCCTCACGCATCTAAACTTCACCTTTTAGTTAGCGACAATGAAATCAGCATAGAAGTGAAACGATTCCTTTCCGGTGTCAGCAGCATGTGAAACCGCAGAAACAGTTAATTTCCAACTTCCTCTCTGAAGTGTTTGTTTGGAGGCAAAAGGTAGAATGAAGACAGGAAGGACCTGTTGAACTCTGTCGCCAAGCAAAACAAAAGGTGGGAATAGTTGAGGTCCAGTCTGAACGTGCAAACACTACTGTGTCCTGCAAACATCTGAGACGAACGGAGATCTTTCATTCCATTTGTTCTTAACCAACTTAAAGCTGCTCCAACAAAGTAACTAAGAGTGCAAAGAGAGTTTTTCTACATCAGAGAAACAATGACGGTGAAGTGTTGTAGCAGACGTTCCTTTACTCAGAGCAGACATGACAAAGGGCTGTGCTCTTTCTGTATTACAGTAAGTAAGCACTCATACTTAAACACGCTGACAGAGTCCTTCTGCCACATTTCCGAGCTTGAAAATAAGACCAGAAAGCAATTTTCAGTCTTTGGATCGGTGGGAAGAAAAACAACAACAAGGAGAAAAAATAAAGATCAAAGTTTCAAAGATGTGGTCAGTCTCAGAATTCACCACAAGCGGAATAGGAGAAGTCACATCGAGTCGTGCCAAGTGATGAAGTCAACCATTCCGGGATGTTGGCAGGAAAATGACCAATTAGAAGGCTAGGAGCCGTCATCGCTCTGGCTGACAGCGAATCACGGGGAGGAGAGGGGGGGAAGTGAGTGGCGTCGATGGGCAGGTGATGAGACATTGGTGCCGTTGCTGGTCAGGAGAGTGAACCAGTCGAGGCAGGTCAGGCGCAACGTGAACTCTTGACTTCACACGCTGAAAACCGCTGCAGTCCCAGATGGAAACACAAGTCCTCTGAATAGCATCTTGAAGTAGCCGCTCTTACTGGAGCTGATTGTTTTTACGCCACAAAATTCACTTCTTAAGGCCTACTTTTACAGACTGTATCATTTTATGACCTTCAATTATTGTAATTATCTTTTCTCTTTTTGTTACTGATGGTTTTTGTGTTAGCGTGAGTAAGAGTAAGCGTCATTTACACATAGCTGTATGGATAGTGTTGCCAGTTATGGTTACTGTTTTCATAATAACTATTATTATTGGCGAGGTGTCCAGGCTGTATCCTGACTGCCCCTTAATGCATGCTGGGACGGTCTCCAGCCTTCATATCGCCCTGAATAGGAGGTCTTCATGGGTTCTCTCAGTTCTCAGTAACTGAGACCTGGTCCAAATTCAGTCCAGTTGGGTCTCAGGCTGGAGAGGATGTCCTTAGATTTAAAAGGTATTTGGTAAAACAAATGGGTGATAATGGGAGGTACAAGTAACAGCACTAGAAGTACTCAGTAGTAGAAGCAGGGTTTTGACAGTACTAGTACCGGTAGTTATATATCCTTCACCTCAATTGAGAATGAACATAATAAAAGAGGCCAGTCTATCAATTACAGAGAAGGCTGGCCTACTTCAGAAGAGCCCAAAATACTCAATGGAATCTACCATCATTATTTGCAATCACCTGTCAAAGTAGAACCAAGTGCTACAACAACAACAACACTGTTAATAACCATTCCCAAGGCCCTCTACTTTTTTCAAAGAGATCACCTCGACACAGAGCAGGTCCATGATGAATGACTCAGTGGTGCAGTGGTTTCCCCATACAGGATATATAGAGAGTCACAATAACAAACAGGCAGTGACAGACGTGCCAGGCATGATGAATGGATCTCCATGAGCAGAATCTCTCAGCAAGACCTAAAGGCAGCGCGTGAACTTTAAATACATCGCCTGGCAGCATGCTGTTAGTAACAATGGGGTACAGATGTAGCCACTGCATGAGTCCTACTTTATTATGTCTGCTTACTGAATAAAAAAAATGGCTGGACTTCATCCTGAATAGTGAATAGTGGTGAAACGTCTCATTTACCGCTCGTCTCAGCTGTCTGACAGTGTAAGGGATGGACTGTAACATAGCCAGCTAAGGTAAACTCCAAACTTCGAAACACAACGTATATTTAAATAGTTTGAGTTGTCTGCACCAGCATTGCTAGACAAATACAAAATAAATACCTCACTTTATGTGTTTCACTATAGAATCAGCTGAATCTCAAATGTTGAGGGACTTTTGAATGATCGCTGGTTTTTACACCACCAAAGAAATATTCATGGTCCCTAGAGGATAAATCCGTTTCGCATCATCACTTTGGTTTATTTCTAAAAACACTGTGTGGCGAACATTCCTTTAACCGTGGTTATTGCCAAGTTGCATGTGAATCACTCCTAAAGGCCCTACACACCAATCACCGTGGGGTTTTCACTTATGTTGCGTGATTAGACCTCATCATTAGAAGTAAGTGAAACAGTTAAAGGCCCAGTGTGCTGGGCCTTTAAAATTGTGTTTTCTTTACAATGAGCATTGCAACCTCACAAAGTGTGAATGGAGACCCTTTTTTGTGACTAATAAAAAGGTGTTGATTCAGCTCTCTAATCATTTCTCAGGTGATAGTTTGTGTTATTGTTATTTTGTCCCATCCATGCATCCATAGACTGTATATATAGGTGGACATAGTCACAGTGACGTCACCCATTGGTTTGTGGACTAAGACTTTGAAGCCTTGAGTTTGGCATTTTGGCCATCGCCATCTTGGTTTTTGCAATCAGAAGAGACAAGAGAGGCTAGAGCTAAATAAAACGCTGAACAAGACATTTTTAGCAGACCGAAATGCTACAATTAACTTTTAAATTTTTTGTTCAGCACTCTCAGGTTGTTGTTCATATGCCTGTTTAGATTAAACCCAGAGAAGTGGGATGTACATCGGGAGTATGGAAATATATTCCCTCCTGCTGGCAATCCCACTGGTCTGCAATGAGAGACGGCGTTGTTTACTTGGAACCATGCAGCCAATCTGCTGCTCGTGACAGTCATTGGCAGTCCAATAACTACACGCCGTGTGGGGCATTTCAGATGCCTTGCGTACTTCTTCCAATCAAGTCCAAATCTGGTCCCTTAAACGTCCTTGTTTGTGAGTAATTTATCCGCTGTGGCTCCGAGCCAAAGTATAATGAACACACTAATCCATAGACACGCTTCTTCCCAGCATCAGGTCAATAAAAACAAAAGGAGGTGTCTCCGTCATTTAGCTAAAGGTGAATTCCACCTTCTGCATCGTTCACTGACGTTTTAAAAGGCTCTGATCACACAGTGTGATTGATTTGAAACAACAGTAGTAGAATTTTAAATTAGATCTACCAATGCTACTGAAAGCTTTAATTGAAGATCCACAAGACTAAACTGGACCTGTATTTGTGAATACTGATCTTTGTCTTTACTTTTGCATTGATGTCTCTGTCTCATCTTGAAGCATTTCTGTGGCTCTACATTGAGTTCTTATTGTCTTATTTCAATTTACTCAATATGCACTCTCTCTGCTTTTATTGCTGTGTGTAAATGAGAGTTGCTAATTCTCACTGGACAGCCCAGTGTAAACAAAGGTTAATGGAAGAATGAATGACTACACACAAACTACCCCCCACACCCCCCACCACAGGTAGGCCACGGCCGGGTGGACCACTACAGAAAAATCACCTGCAGTGAGGGGAAATCACTGTTGCTATGGAAACACCATTTAGGAATCCCATGATCCCAGTCGCACATGCTGCCTTCAGCCTAATTTGCTCAAATTCACATTGGTCCATCCTCACGTTTGATGAATGCTGAAAAACATTAACACTAATAAACACTCAGTGTGCAGCCATTTTAATTAGCAGGAGTATTACACTGAAGTGGGCTGCAGCATCACTGTTGGCCTGTAGAGTGATTTTAGTTACAACAACAGATGACTGCAGAATAAAGCCTGCATGACAAAGAATATGCATGATTAAACTCAGCCTCTCGGGGAAGGCTTATGCCAGGGTGCTGGAAAGGAGGCTCCGACTGTTTGTCGAACCTCGGATTCAAGAGGAGCAGTGCGGATTCCGTCCCGGCCGTGGAACAGTGGACCAGCTCTTTACCCTTGCAAGACTACTGGAGGGATTCTGGGAGTTTGCCCCACCAGTTTACATGTGCTTTGTGGACTTGGAGAAGGCTTTCGACCGGGTCTCTCGGGGGTTCCTGTGGGGGGTGCTGCGGGAATATGGGGTGCCGGACCCGCTACAACGGGCCATCCGGTCTCTCTACGACTGCAGTAGGACCTGTGTCCGCATCCTCGGTAATAAGTCAGACACGTTCCTGGTGGGTGTTGGCCTCCGCCAGGGCTGCCCTTTATCACCGGTCCTGTTCGTGACTTTCATGGACAGGATATGTAGGCGCAGCCTGGGGGCGGAGAATGTCAGGTTCGTGGGTCTCAAGATCGCCTCTCTGTTGTTTGCAGATGATGTGGTCCTGTTAGCCTCCTCGGCTCATGACCTCCAGCATTCACTGGGGCGGTTTGCAGCAGAGTGTGAAGCGGCGGGGATGAGAGTTTGCACCTCCAAATCTGAGGCCATGGTGCTCTGCCGGACACCGGTGGATTGCTCCCTCTAGGTGGGAACGGAGTGCCTACCGCAAGCGAAGGAGTTCAAGTATCTCGGGGTCTTGTTCACGAGTGAGGGTAAGATGGAGTGGGAGATCGACAGGCGGATCGGTGCGGCTGCAGCAGCAAAGCAGGCACTGCACCGGACCGTCTTAGTGAAGAGGGAGCTGAGCCGGAAGGGGAAGCTCTCAATTTACTGGTCGGTCTATGTTCCTACCCTCACCTATGGTCACGAACGATCTAATTAGGATGCCTCCTGGGTGCCTCCCGCTGGAGGTTTTCCGGGCACGTCCAACTGGGAGGAGACCCCGGGGAAGACCTAGAACACGCTGGAGGGATTATATCTCCCAGCTGGCCTGGGAATGCCTCGGGATCCCCCAGTACGAGCTGTAAAATGTTGCACGGGAGAGGGAAGTCTGGGTCAGCCTGCTTGGCCTGCTGCCACCTCGACGCGATCCCGGATAAGCGGAAGACAATGGATGGATGGATGGATCGATGATAAAAAATCAACAATGAATTTTATATTATCGATAGATTGTATGATATAAGAAGTTGACATTAGGGTTGGGTACCGAAACCCGGTGCCAATATAGCACCGGTTCCTATACGACCGGTATCTACCGGACCGAAACGCAACGCACATTTCGGTGCTTCCTTTCGGTGCCTGAGCTCTACTCTGATGACTCCGTTCTGGCAGCCTCGGTATTATAACAACCGTACGAGCCGTGCACGCTTAGAAACAAATCCTTCCATCATTCTGGCGAAGCTTCGGCCATGATTTATTAAAAAAACGAGACCGAGATCTGTCATAAACACAACATCCACAGGCACGCGAAACCTTCTTCTTCTTTGAGGTGTAGTCGAACGATGAATTGGCGCATTACCGCCACCAACTGGTAAAATTTAATTAAATAAGTCAGGAGAGGTGTCGTATTTTGCCGGAGAATGCAAATATGCTCATATTTCTGCAAAAGAATTGCTGAAGTTTGAAGCTGTAGTGTGTGTACACAGTGTGTGTGTGTTTTGTATTTATTTAAGTATCATGTAAACTGTTGTTAACAGTTAATATATTGTTCATAGTTTGAAGTTAAAAAGTTTGAAGCTGTAGTTTGAAGTGTTTTGTATTCATTTATATTTATAGTATACTTTAAACCAGGGGTCTTCAACGTTTTTCAGACCAAGGACCCCCAAACTGATAGAGAGATGGAGCAGGGACCCCCGACTATATATATTGTATAAAATTGTGTTTTATATTAAATGGGTCTAGTACCATGTATAAACATACCTCTTTATTGTGCATTCAATACTAAGCTATTCAAATAATACACAGGTTCATATATTCATGTTTTTACTTTAAACATGTGCAAGGTACAGTGAGTAGGGAGGCCGTGCCACTGCCATTTATAAACACACCTTGTCAACTGATACCAATGCCAATATCAACATTGTCTGTTAATTGCATGATAATCATGCACACAAGCTATTCAGATTGATGTTTTCATTTTAAACGTGGAAACGAAAAATGAGTGATGGCCTATTAGTGCCACTGCCATGCATAAAGATACCGGTTATCTTTCATACAATACTGAACTATTAAAATAAAGGACAGATTCATGTTTGGAGAAAAAACAAAAAAAGATTTTTTTTTTTTTTTTAATTCTTCTAATCAACCAAAATTTTGCAGACCCCCTGTTGAAGACCTCTGCTTTAAACAGTTAATATATTGTTTAATTTGAAGAAAAAAGTATCGGTTCAGGTACCGTTTAGGCACCGGTATCATTTTAAAAGTATCGTTTTAGCACCGGTATCGGAAAAACCCAAACGATACCCATCCCTAGTTGACATAGTCACTGTGATGTCACCCATTAGTTTGTTGACTGCCATTTTGAAGCGTCTGCATTTTGGTCGTCACTATCTTGGTTTCTGACTGTTCCCATCTTGGCTTTTTGCAAACAGAGGTGATACAAGAGGGTGGAGCCAAGACATTTTTAGGGAACCAAAATGTTACGATTAACTTTTATGAACTGAAAACTCACTGTGAAAGGGTCAGTGGTGTATAAAGTACTCAAAAGCCATACTTGAGTAAAAGTAAAGATACCTTACTGGAAAACTACTCAAGTAAAAGTAAAAAGTCACCTATTAGAATACTACTTGAGTAAAAGTCTTAAAGTATCTGATATTTATTGTACTTAAGTACAAAAGTACTTAAGTACAAAAGTAATTTTCTGATATTAAATGTACATCATAACCTGAACATTAAATGAACATCATAACCTGTTCATTGAAAGTAAAAGTACAAGTAAATGCTGTTCATAAAAAAGCAAAGGGTCAGAATTTTGAGAATTATGAAGTTTATTCTTTTAAGTGCTGTGGCACCATGACCAAGGACATGGAGCTGTGTTGAACATAATTGGGTTGGCTGTGATCCATCCAGGAGCAACAATGTTCAACATAATATATTATACATGAGTATACTTTTGCATCTACAATGAACTTATCATCATAATTCTCCAAAAAGCAATATGACACTATGAAGGAGTTGTAACAGTGCGTTTATAAGTATGCTCATTCCGACTAGAGGACGTAGAGGACCAATGCATAATATTATGTTCAGCAAAACATATCCACTTGATGCATCAGGTCAGTGTTGTGAGAAAGGACACCTGCCTTGTAAACTCCTATGGGCCTGATTTGAACACAATAGGCAAAGGTTTTGCTCAAGCTGAATCTGCAATTGGGCGACTGCTACCATCATAACTCCATCTGATCATCCACAACATGACTCAAATATCAAAACATGATCAATGCTAAAGCAGCACCGAAAGTATCAACCCAGTCATTACTTGAAACTGAAAAATGTCCTGTTCATCTTCAGAAGAAGTTGGTTTTCAAAATTGCGAGAATTCAGTCTCGCTCTTCTTAGGCTGAAGACTAGTCCTGCGATGCTAAATAGTCTTTCACAGACCGCTGAGGCAGGTAGAGGTGTGTTCAGCGTCACAGACAGCTTGCGCACAGCTGGGAAGGATTCCCCTAATGCTAACGCTAATGCTAATGCTGAGCTCTCTCGGCTCCCGTCAATCCTATGGTGTCAACTGTCAACACTTCCTCAGCTCACTAACTCGCTAGCGATCCACGGGTGTTGGTCTTCGTCACCACCGTCGTTTGTTGCGGGAGTAGCAGGTGCTTCCATTTCTGCTTCCATCATGAAATCAGTCATCGTAGAGTGGAATGCTACTCAGGTAGTCGCCCGCTAGCTTATAGCATGTAGCATCCTGGGCATCACTGGGAATCACAATACCGCGGCTTTGAGAGCACTTGTTTGCAATTGCGCATTAACGTGATTAACCAATGATTTAACTTGCTGCTAGGACCACTGATTCACCAAACCTGCTTGCTTGCAGTCTGTGTTCTACCACAGTCCCCGACGCTGCTCTCATGATTCATTTTGTTTCTAAAGATAGATTTGATTTTGTAGCGAGTAACGAAGGTTTCAGGGGAAATGTATTGGAGTAAAAGTATCAGCTTTCTTTGCAAAATGTAGTGAAGTAAAAGTAAAAGTCAATAGAAATATAAGTAGTAAAGTAAAGTACAGATACCCAAAAAAACTACTTAAGTACAGTAACAAAGTATTTCTACTTCGTTACTATACACCACTGGAAAGGGTTAAAGTTGTAAGATCGCAAACACTGACCATTCCTAGACCGGACAACACAGTGGTAGTAATCTGTCAATCACAAGGTAGCCCCGCCCTAAAGCATACTCCTGTTTATAGTCTACTTTAGTCTAAATCAGGGGTGTCAAACATACGGCCCGCGGGCCGGATCCGGCCCGCCACGTCATTTTATGTGGCCCGCGAATCCGCCAGAAAAAATAAAAAAAATGATTTTTTCTTTTTTTTTTTTACAAAAATTTAAAGTTAGATGTGAAAATAAAAATATCCCCATGGTCGAAATTATGAGATAGAAAGTCGAAGTGATGAGATGGCATGTTGTCTGTGTGCCGACATTAAAACTATCACAACAGGTGGACAGGAGATGCAACAGCCCATAAAGAGGATTTCCAACAAGTTTCTCAACATGCGTACTTCTCTGTACTGAAACGTCATCAGTCTCAGCCCAAGTACTGTTCCAATTCAAAGTTCACATCGAGCCAAGCACGGCCCTAATGCCCGGATGTGGCTCGCTCTGCCCATTTTACCCGGGATGCATCAGAGGTGACTTGTCTGTACTTGGGACAGCCAAATATCCCAGAATGCATTTTGCACCAGCAACAGGAAACAATGGCGGAGGAGAAATCACACAACTGGAAGTACGTGTTGTGGAAGTCACAGATATCCCGGGAAACTAAACTAACTATGTTAGGAGTACCGTAGTTACATTTACACCGTCTTACATTTACAACCGGCCCTTTGAGGGCGACCGTGATGCTGATGTGGCCCCAGAGTGAAAATGAGTTTGACACCCCTGGTCTAAATGGACCACAATTTACTAAATGAACATCATGCTGTATTGAAAAAGACTTGAAACTAGAGATTGAGACCATACACACATGTTTACAATGTTTACTGAGGTAATAAATCAAGAGAGAAGTAGACTTCATAGACTTATAGGCATATACAATCTGACTTTTTTATACAATCACAGGAGTCGCCCCCTGTTGGCCATTAGAAAGAATGCAGGTTTTTATCCACATCAGCATTGGCTTTATTTTTCAGACCCGGAGGATGCCATCTGGAGTTATCTGAGCCACCAAAATCCTGATGAGACTAAATGTAGCAATTAAGTCAAAGCAATTACATGTTACAGTCACAACATTGAGCAAAATAATCAGGAGTATTGTTAAAAATGTAAGTTCCTTCTCCCTTGAAAACTGAGCACAGTTTACCTTGAATTTCGATGTTAAGGTCAACTTCACATTTGGAGAGCAGACATGAAAGTGGTATTCATCTTCTCTCTTTTTCCTTCAAACCTGACTAACCCTTGAAATTGAGCCAGCGTTATGGAAATTAGCCAAATTTGACTGGTTTTCTGTCAACAGCCATGAACAGCCAATTACAGTACAGTTGTTGGTCTTGGCTTGTTATAGAGATAGTACATCCTAAGTAGCCCAAAGTTGATGTATTTTGTTTCCAGCTCCTTTAAGACCACACATATGTGCAATATTATATGAGTAATAGTGTGTGTGCATCTGTATCTCTATTTTAGTTCACAATAAAAAAAACAAAAGATATCCCTGCTGAGATTGTTGGTCTTAGATTCATCGGGTAGCTAGAAATATGACTCCAAATGAATGCTAATTTTACTCCGTATGTGCTGGATATTCAAATAGGCAACCTTTGCCTGTCAATTCAATGTTTACATTTCATTACGCTGCCGCCAAGTGGCAAAAAAAAGAATCATTGCTTTGTTAATTTTAAGGCTTTATCAACTCATCTGAACAAATGAATATTACGGCAATGCCAAACTAGTGAAAAACAGAAGATAATTCTGGTCAAAATAACGAAACATCTACATACTTTAGATGCAATCTTTGACTGTTTAACTTCCCAGAATAGAATAAGGAGACAACCCCATCAGTCAAAAGCTCACTCCTTTCCTATTTAGCAGGATATAAGCTCTTCCAATCGCAGCATGACAGTCATCCCACACCCTGTTACACAAATAGAAGAGCATCGTACCAGTGTGCCAATTTGTTCGGAAAGCAAAACCTTGTATCTTTGCCTTTGTTGACTGAGGCTGCCGCTGTTACATAAAGCCTGAGCAAACGCAAAGAGAGAGAGAGAGTGAAAAGATCACATGCTGCAGTCATTAATGCATCATCCGTCATCAATCCAATAAACTGCGGCCCCATGAACTCTTTACTTTCCTCTCAGGTCGCCTGAGGCCCAGGCTTGCACAAGAAAATCACTTTTCCCTCCGTGACACGGGCTCCCAGCCCCGCTCTATTGTCAACTCACGTGTCCTGCAGTATGCAAACAATTATCTCACTCTACAATTATTGCAGCGCTGGCAGTGACATGGAAATGTGGATTACAGAGAGAGGGAGGAAAAAAGCACAAAGGCAGACTTAATGAACGACAGGAATTGCGGAGTACACCAGTCAAGAGTTGCATAGGGTTAAACAATTAACTAATTGGGCTACTGGATAAACAATGTGGTTGTATATGTTTGTTCTGGGGGATGTTTCCGAGGCGAAGACATTCAAAATGCAGAGGCTGTGCTGAGTCAGTCCTAAGTCTGTTTGCAGCGATGCTAAAAACAATTGCGGCAGCTGGAAAAACAGCACAGACGCAAGTGTCAAAGCAGCAAAGACCTTGCTGCAAGATATTGAACACGGAGGCTCGTGCTCCGGGCTCATGTCAAGAGCTATTGCTAGGAACACAAAGAATGGCAGTTCCCATAAGTCTGCAGGGAAGAAGAATCACATCCACACATGGGCACATCGGGCGGGGAGGGAGATGGACGGCGCGAGGAGCGGAGCAAATTTGTTTGCATCCGAACTCATGCAATATAGAGGAGGTAATCGTCACTGTGGCAATTTTAAAGTGGATGCTTTTCAGGGCAGCGGGAGAGGGGAGCATTAGCTGTTCATTAGCCAGCAGGCAGAGAGCCATCAGCACATTGACTGGGTGTGCGCAGCACCGGGACCCATGTCTGTGATCATTAGAGAACGTTTGTCTCTCTCACGCTGAACTGCCGAAACCGCATGGTTACCTGACTCATCACTGAAGACGCACATTTAAATACATATCATGCATATGGACATTAACGCCAAAGAAAAAAACATCCTCTCTGCAGGCTTATAGTAGCTTCTGTAGCTATAAACTCAAACCCTTAGGAGTGTGATTTTGTTTTTCCACACCACTGCTGGCTTCTTTACATCAGAGCGGAAAAAAATAGAAATACTACAACGCTAACAATGAGGTCATTGTAAGGGTGTGCAAATTGGTGCATCCACAAGAAGAAATTATGTGATTCCAGCTGCAAATACTAAAATAACTAATATAATACAATTTAAAATAAAGTGGCTAAAAACTATAATTGCAAAATGAATCCATTTTTGGGTTTTTTTGTAATGCAGATCCCACTTAATGCAATTACAGGGTATTAAAGCTGGCTGCTGGAACGCAACACCATTGCTAAGTGACTAACATTACTCGTAATCCTATGTTATGTCTGGAGCATGACGCCGTAAGAAGCTCTGCTGCTGTGATGTCAGAATGTATGCCGAAGCTCCGCAGTCTGCAGACGGTGATACCACCAAGGCTGCACGGCACTCATCCAAGCATTTTATTTCATCAGGAAGAATTACGAAGGCTGAACAATTAAAGTCATACATCTGGAAAATGTACTATTTAGCTGTTATTAATCACAGTGATTAATCTTTGAGTTGAAGACACTCATTCCCCGCACAACACACAATAGAACAATTCAAAATGAAATGCTTTAGTTGTGCCCATATGTTATCATTTAATTCATCATTAATTATTTATTAATTATGAAAATTGCATTGTTATGTACAATCAAGTGAGCTGTCTTGGAAGAAAACTGATATGAGTGCTTTACTTGAGCTAGACAGAAGCACATCATTTAGGTGCACCCACATTCTGGCACCACAATAACACATTTAAAGAGTTGCCTTTTTTTGTCAGTTTCCATACACATTGGTCATTTCTTTAGGCATTACGTGAATAAATGTGCAGATCATTTTCTTTTTTTAGTCAGATGAGGCCATCTCCGCCAAAGATGTTGGATCAGAAGTTTGTTTCATTTTAAGCCCTGTCCAGCATTGCGAAAGGGAGTTGATGTAGAAAACAATGGGTAAAATACCACTCGCCAGCTTTGATGCTCGCGGTACTACTGTGTGAAAAGAGCCAAGGCCGGGTTCAGTGCAAACCACATGTTTACATATTACGTTGGTTTAAGAGTAGAGAACTGAACCGTAGCAAACATGTGGTCCCATGGTTGTGGGACGCTCTCCCAAACCATGAGGTCACCCCATCACAAGATCACTTCCTCTGCTAAGCAGCTGTGTTTACCTCAGTCCGAAGAAAATTAAAAACATCGGCACTATATTTATACCTCAGTCCAGCTCAAGCAAATGCACTCAATATCCTTGTACCACAGCATAAGTGGCTTGTTTAACACGTTCACGAGCCGTGTAGAAATGTACAGAAACATTCTCTCATTGTTTGGGCTCTGAAGAAAGACTCATGAGTAAATTCACCATTAGCAGCAGCCAAAGACACCCAAGCAGTGTTTCTTTATCTGTGCCATCAGAGTTATCAGCCAACTCTCACAATACAGTCCAAAAAGATAGAGATGAAGTCATTCTCATTGCAAATTACTGACTGGTAGCGATTACATCACTGTGTTTCATAGCAACCTCCAGACTTACAAAAACCTCTCTCTCTCTCCCCCCATGAGTCAGAGTAAATCCAAACTCTTCCCTCTGCCAGGTGTGAAAATCTACTTGAATGCAAAACCTGTTGCATTCCACATGGATCTCAAGGCTGCAGCTGGCAGATGTTGTAAATGAAAAAGCAGAACAATGTTTTAGGACAGACAGATAATACATCAAGGGAGGAGGTGAAAGATAATGTCTTGCCACGTGGCCTTGGATTTGCTGATGGACTTTTTTTTTCTCTTCTGTCAACAGTCTTACATTAATGAGCAAAGAAAAAAAAGAGGCCTGCAGCGAGACTGATCAGAGACTGACCACATACAGCATACCGTTGCATCATTGGCTTTTTTTCCTTAATAGGAGGAATGGAAAGAGAATTGGATGGTGTTGGGTAGAGCCATCCACTGAGCTACCCGAGGCATAGAAAGCTCACCCTATATGCACATGTGTGCGATTAAATGTGTTTAACCTCTTCCACTCACAATGTCAAAACAATTATTTTAAACCTACATTAACTTATTTTTGGGCAATGCAACACGCTGTAAAGCTAACCCTGACATATTATCACCTCATAATGTATTTAGCATTTATCTGTAGACATGGTGCTAAATGCTCCATTAGGTTCACCAGCTAGTAGCTAACTTTGTTCGACACTGTGCAATTAAATCAAATTTCAATAATGATTTTGGCTCCCAATGATTATGAAAACAAGATAATAATAAACATAAAGGGCCGCATTCTATTTTGCAACGACGCTCTCTTTTTGCACGGCTTAGCGGGTCAGGGGCCGACGCTCTGTGTGAGAGGATCCCCTCGTGGGAACTCTCCCCGATGGCGGCTGGCCTCAATGCGCGTATTTCCTTTCACGGTGGTGCACCGTGACCGGACCTCGCCGCTTAGTGCTTGCTGTGCTCTTCGTAGATCGTTTGTAATACCGCATTGGCCAACTTTTATACCAACAACTCACAAATTGGGGTTGAAAATATACTCACGATGCAGCAGGTGTTTCCAGTACTATAAAAAAAAAAGAGTGAAAAGTTCAAGTGTTCCACAATACACAGAGCTGTGAAAACCACAGCGTCACCGTGACTGGCAGGTGATAATGTCCTTATTACTCACGTTTCATTGGAAAATCTGTGCACATTTACTGTGGGAAGCTTTACGACGTTTCCTCCGGCTTTGACGCACTTCAGGGCGAGAGAGCACATATTGAACCAGTCAGTTCTAATGCACGAGGGGGCCACTTTCAAAAACACGTACCCAATACAGCCCAAGGATCTCTGAGGTGTATTATCGTTTTTAAAAAAAAGCGTTCAGGACTGTGTTGGCGGTATAGTATCTGTATGAATCCCACTTTGGCTCTGCATCGATGCCTCAAGAGAGGCGTGGACTTGGGCATGAAAGCCAAGAGCAAAGCTGCCACTTTGGACCGCTCTGATCCCTGGGCCTTAGGTTGGACCGGCAGTTCAGAAGAGGTGGCTGCTGTCCACATTTTTCCAGTGTTATGAAAATAAAAAATAAAACACCAATGGGATGAGTGAACGGAAACAGGACAAATTGCACTCATCCCTCCACCCCTTGATGCCAACGGTCCAACTCCCGCACATCTAAATGACAGGGTTGCCTTATAAATAGTGTCCAGAGATGACTGACGAGGGCTTTTGCGGCTACCATTACACACATCCTGTCACATATGGTGCACAGCCGAACATGCCGACACACACTGTGGCTGGGCAAATATGGCTGCAGACCTGGGGTCAGGACAAATTGCCTCGCTGGGTGTCTTTGCCAGATGAGGGCTGAAAGCTGATCAGCAGAGATGCACAGTGGCGTGGGCGGGAGCGTCTGCTGCTTTCAGCATAGACAAAGTGAAAAAGTCACTGCTGAATGATAAAGACGAGTGGTTCTGTTCAGTTTATAGAAGCCAAATGTAAACAGTTCCATCTCCTTTTCAGTTTCTACAAAGGCCCTGTAACAATCTTGATGATCTCCTTTATTTAGGCTACAAAAAGAAGAGGAACATTTTGAGGAAAAAAAAAAATAAAAAATAAAATCAGGTTTTGCTGCAGTTTTGTTCCAATTAGCCTGGTTCCAGATCTCTGAATCGCAACCCACATATCACTCTTCAGTTCAGCAGTTCAAAGAGATATGGTGTCATTCCTATTGTCGTGTGGCTGCTTCCATTTGTTAGAGATGCAGTTGACCAATCAGATCTTTGTAGGCGGGATCAAGAATGGGGAAGCCCTACCCACCAAGCCAGCTGACAAGCTACATTTATCAACTAGATCAGGGGTCGGCAACCTGCGGCTCGCGAGCCGCATGCGGCTCGCGAGCCCCTCTGTTGCGGCTCCCTGAGTCTACATCCACACGAATAAGTTTTTTTTTTAACTATCTCCGTCCACAAGTTTCAGCATCATTTTCTAAATCAGTGGGCCCCAACCACCGGGCCGCGGACCGGTACCGGACCGTGGATCATTTGGTACCAGGCCGCACAGAAATAATAAATATTATAATATTTCCGTTTTATTGATTATCAGATTCTGAAAGAAGTTTTATTTTGAAAAATGACCGGATTCTCTTTCATCCGCCTGTGGCTCTTGACACATGTCAAGACGCTTGTCTTGGTCACGTGATAGGTTACCTCAAAAATGAAGCGCACAAACTAGCGAAAATTAGTAAATAACTTTTGGAGAGCTTCTTTGCAAAGAGGGAAAGGCCACTAAGGAGACAGAAGAAGAGCCTACAACTTCTAAGAAAAAAGAAATCTTCATTTAACAGACAATATCAGGAGTCTGATTAAACATCAGTAATTCTGACGCGGCAAGCCCGCTCTGCAGAATATGTTGAGACAGTGGAAGATCAGCTGCTGGAGATTGTAAATGACGGTGGCCTTAAAAGTATGTTTGAGACAACAACTCTGCTGGTGTTTGGATTAAAATCAAGGCTGAATATCCTGAGATCGCTACTAAAGCACTGAAAACCCTGCTTCCATTTCACACATCCTCTTTGTGAAGCGGGATGTTCTGCAGTGACGGCAATCAGAACAAAATGACGGAGTAGACTGGACATTAGGAACAGACTTCGGGTGTCATTGTCTCCCATTACCCCCAGATGGGACCGTCTCGTTGCAGAGAAACAAGCTCAGGGCTCCCACTGATTCAGCGTTATTGTGAGTTGTATTTATTTATGCATTTTATATTTGTTTTCATGCCGGTCATATCTTATTTCGTCTGTTTTTCCGCCACACCTTGAAGGCTGGTCCGTGAAAATATTGTCTTACATGAAACCGGTCCGTGGTGCAAAAAAGGTTGGGCTCAAATGCTCAAATGGTCCAGACTCAAACGCCTGAAATCTAAAATCACGTGACTATTCACGTACACCGGGCATTCGGGTGGGTGCCGGTGTAAACAGGAAGTGGATTGGTTGCTCAAAGCCGCTAACGTGACTTCAGACGGCCGCTCCGTAGGTCTGATAACGCTGCTAATCGCTCCAATAACAGCTGCTTCCTCCGTAATTATGCAGACTTTAACTGGACAACAGCTGCTAGTAAAGACAACAAGGTCAGTAATACCTGACCTTCAATAAACATGTTTTAATATTTAGTCAACTAAAATGTGCGTCACATCCTTTCCCTGCAGGTGGCTAATCATGATTTTCAGACCCCTGCCCTCGGTAAACTATCAATGGATGAATACAAAAAAGAAAAGTCACGGAGGAAAATAGAGTTTAATTCTGCGTGGACGTCTTCATTTGCTTTCACTGCCAACGATGCTGACTTACCTGTATGTTTGTTATGTGCAAACAATGTAATGTTGAAAGTCACTTCCAGAACAAACACAGCATTTGCTGAAAAGTATCACGCTGGAGATGATTTCTCAGCTGCTGCAGCAAACTCTCCTCTTAATAAGAGTTTGATATTGTTCGAACAGGTAAAATAGCAATAAAATGTCAAGAATTGTCTTTATTCTTGTTCTATAATTTCATAAATACAACAAACTATAGTTTTTGTATATATAATACAACTATATATATATATATATAACACTTTATAAGCTGTGATATCAAATAGCTTTTGCGGCTCCAGACACATTTTATTTTATGGAAAATAGAGCAAAATGGCTTTGGATAGTAAAGGTTGCCGACCCCAACAATCCGCCAACCGGTCCAGTTGCAGTTTACATAACATGTCTGTCCAAAATGTTATCACTTCCTCATTTTATCCTATTACACATTTGTGTGAAATTGTCACAATTGTTTCATTCTTATGACCAAACACGTGTCGTGTGAGTCACTAAAATCGAATCACTTCATCCTTGAGTGCAAATGGCCATTTGTGCCAAATATGAAGAAATTCGCTCAAAGCGTTACTGGGATATTGCGTTCAAGAGAATGAAGGAATGAATGAGGACGGACAACCCAAGAACGTAACGCCTCCGGCCGCGGCTGTCACCAAGAAATGGTCACAAGAGCAGATGAGAGAGATGCAGCTTTACAACTTGTAGTTAGCCGACTCACAGAAACGAAATTGATCAAAACCGAATTCTTTCCAAACCCCCTATTGAATCGATACTTGGCTTGCACACTTTTATTTTTCATGAGCTACTTTCTCCAAATATCAGTTCCAGATTCAGAACTATTGCATCGGAATGCTGTTGATATGAATAGAGAAGTTTAACTGGGAGAGTCTGGCAACATTGATGAATGGTTACTGTCAATCTTAATATCAATTAATACATTAATACATTTTTTTAGTCTGGAAAATGTGAAAAACAACAGAAAAATGATCCTCGCATTTTCCAAAAGCTCAAGGTGATGTCTTCAAATGACTTGTTTTGTCCGACAAACAGTCAAAAGCTCAAAAGAGAACCAGTTTACTAACATAAACAAATATAGAAATCCTGTATATGTGAGAGGCTGGGACCAGAGAATTTTAGCGATTAATCGATTAGCAAAACCGTTAAAAATGTCACTTTCGTCTCTTTTAAAGTTACATACAGATATTGCTGACATTGTCGCTAAATGAATCTGGGTATTTTGCCAACATCCACAACAAAACAGACAACTGGAACCCAACCGAAGCCCGGGTTTAGCCATCTTATTATGTCCTGCAATTTCTTATGAAAAATACTCTGTGTTTTAGGGAATATAACATTGAAAAGAAATGGCCCCTCGAGTGGAAGATAAGTCCCCACTGAATGAGCATCAAGATATCACAAAGGGTATAGACATCGTCTTACAACTAAAAAGGTCACAGATCTGATAGCTGCAACAGCCTGTATCCATGAGCAACCTTATTAATTAACGGAACCCCCACCAGCTCACTCTCTGGCTCCAGATAAGAGCATCCATTAAATGCCATTGATGAAATATTTAAAATGTACATGAAAGGTGACGAGAAGGGCTACTGCTAACCTGAGTGACAGTCGCTCTGACTTTCATACATTATGCATCAAAGAAGTGCCCCCACCCTGTTGTTCTTCCACCGCGCTCAATGAGAGCTTAAAAGAACTCTGACGAGTTTACAGCGCGTTTAGGAGCAGCAGCTTGACCTGCAAGCATGACTCACTGCCCCATCACCTCCACCTTTTCCTAGAATAACCTGAGCTCACATACAAATCAATACTGATGAATATTACCGTTCGTACGTGGAACCGTTCTGGCTCCATTCCTCTTCTCCATTTACACCTCGGACTTCAAACATAACTCCGCCAACTGCCGCCTGCAAAAGTTCTCTGACGACTCTGCAATTGTCGGCCTCATCTCCGCCGATGATGACAGAGAATACAGGGAACTAAACCAGGACTTTTTAGGATGGTGCCAGCGGAACCGCCTCCACATCAACTCCAGCAAGACCAAGGAGCTGGTGGTGGACTTCCGCCGGGGTAAACGCCCTCCTCCGACACCGGTGAGCATCCAGGGACTGGACATTGAGGTCATGAAGTCGTATAAGTACCTGGGTGTGCACTTGAACAACAAAGTGGACTGGACCGACCACGCTCACGCTCTCTATAAAAAAGGACAGAGCAGACTCTTTCTGCTGAGGAGACTGAGGTCTTTTGGGGTGCAGGGAGCACTCCTGAAGACCTTCTTCGACTCCGTGGTGGCATCAGCCATCTTCTATGGAGTGGTCTTCTGGAGCAGCAGTATCGCGGCAGCTGACAGGAGGAGACTGGACAAACTGGTGAGGAAGGCCAGCAGCGTGCTGGGGTGTCCACTGGATACTGTGGAGGTGGTGGGAGACAGGAGGATGATGGCGAAGCTCTCATCCCTGATGAGCCACGCCTCCCACCCCATGCAGGACACTCTGGCAGCTCTGCACAGCTCCTTCAGTCACCGGCTGATTCACCCCCGGTGTCTGAGGGAGAGGTACCGCAAGTCCTTCCTCCCCGCTGCTGTCAGGCTGCACAACAAACTGCTCTCGGTAGACCACTAACACTTGAACACTTTAATTCATTCACCTGGTGCAATATCTTATCTAATCCGTGCAATATCCAATACGTTTAAGTATTTACCTGATCCGTCTGTATATTCTGTATATACTGGTATATTTAATACTCTTCTTTACTGACTTATTTTATTACTGTTTTACTGTTTAGTTTATTATGTTACTTGATTTTTATCTTTTATTTTATTTACTTGTGAGCAATGCTGCTGTAATCCTGTAATTTCCCCACTGAGGGACTAATAAAGGATTATCTTATTTTATCTTATCTTATCTTATTATGTCCAGCTTGGTTGAAGACAGAGTACAAGTAAAAAGATGGAAATAAAAGAGAGCTGAAGGTAAAAGAATATCCGGCGTTGAATTTAAAGGGTGGAACATGAAAGATTCGACGGTGCACCACTGATCCACGTGATGATGATTCACGGAGAGGAGGAAGATCCAGGCAATGGTTGGGTCAGATATTCTGAACCCCGGGCCCTGGCATTGGTAAACTGCATAAACACTGCAATTACATGGCCACTGCAGATGCAGTTTTCCAGGGTAATTAGCAATCCTCCATTTGAAAATGAGGGGGTTTCCTGAAGGATGATCCTCCATGTATGGTGTGTTATTTCTACAACGTGAGGTACTTTCAAAAAGATCCTGGAACACAGACAACTACTTTCCAAAGATGATAGAGCTCATCACTGTATATACCAAGGCTGGAGGTAAAGATTACGTACTGGTTTCTGAGGCTTAGTTGGCATCAAGAAAGGAAATAATGTCACGGGAGTTCACAGATAGGACCCAAACGCAAGACCACAGGAGACAGAAGTGAATGTTAAACAGGCTTTATTTATAGACAGGTGGGTGCAGGTGTGGAGCCCGTGGTCCGACACCCGAGTGGCAGATCGACAGTGTGATGTCCCGTGGCTCGACACTGGAGAGTTGACAGATCGACGGTGTGAGTCCCGTGGCTCGACACTGGAGGGCTGGTGAGTTGACGGCGTGAAGTCCCGTGGCTCGATACTGGAGTCGACAGAGTGTAATCCGTAGACCACAACGAGAGCAGAGCGGCAGAGCGCATCCACAAAACACAAGGAGGGCAGAGCGGCGAAGTGTAATCCACAGACACAAGGAGGGCAGAGGAGCGGAGTGTAATCCACAGACACAAGGCGGGCAGAGGAACCACGGGGTTTCAGCGGGAGAAGACGGTACGACCTGACACTCCCAGACTGCAGGACCAGAGTTTATATAGTGGCAGGCTACTCATTAAGGGGCCCTGAGTCTGGTGTGTCAGGCTGCAGGAGGTGATCAGCTTGAGTGTCCTCAGCCGTGCACGATTAAGGGTGCGGCCCTGGGAGGTGTCTGAAGGCAGAGGACAAACAGAGCACATGGCACACCACAACAGACAGGGGAATCCTGGATCCTGACAGTACCCCCCCCTTAAGGCACGGATTCCAGACGTAACACAAGACCCAACACAGGGCGGGTGGAGGGGGTCCGGAGGAGGGATGTCCCCACAGCTATAAGGCCGACTAGGGTGGGCGGCGGGGGTCCGGAGGAGGGGTGACAGGATCTGACCCGCCACGGGGCCGCCGAAGAGCGTCGGCCCCTGGTGCTCCGGCGGCCGGCCGGGAGGGCAGAAGGGCTCCGGACACGGGTGCTCCGGCGGACGGCCGGGAGGGCAGAAGGGCTCCGGCCACGGGTGCTCCGGCGGACGGCCGGGCGGGCGGAAGGGCTCCGGCGCCGGGTGCTCCGGCGGGCGGCCGGGCGGGCGGAAGGGCTCTGGAGAATAGGATGCTGGTGCCGCAGTGGCAGGTACTGGAGGTCTCTGCTGCTCCGCGACGGCAGCGGGCACTGGAGGCCGCTGCTGCTCAGAGACGGCAGCGGGCACTGGAGGTCGCTGCTGCTCAGAGACGGCAGCGGGCACTGGAGGTCGCTGCCGCTCAGAGACGGCAACTGGAGGTCGTTGCGCCTCTGGGACGGCGGCCGGGTGTGGGAGAGGCTGCGGCACGGAGGCGGCGACAGGAACTGGAGCGGACTGCGGCGCTGAGGCGGCAGGAACTGGAGCGGGCTGCGGCGCTGAGGCGGCAGGAACTGAAGCGGGCTGCGGCGTAGAGGTGGCAGCGGCAGGAACTAGAGCTGGCGCTGCGGCGGCAGGAACTGGAGCGGGCTGCGGCGTAGAGGCGGCAGCAACTGGAGCTGGCGCTGCGGCGGCAGGAACTGGCGTAGAGGCGGCCGCGGCAGGAACTGCAGCTGGCGCTGCGGCGGGAACTGGGACTGCGGCGGCAGGAACTGGAGCTGCGGCGGCAGGAACTGGAGCTGCGGCGGCAGGAACTGGCACTGCGGCGGCAGGAGCTGGAGCTGGCCCTGCGGCGGCAGGAACTGGAGCGGCGGCGGCAGGAACTGGAGCTGCAGCGGCAGGAACTGGAGCTGGCCCTGCGGCGGCAGGAACTGGAGCTGCGGCGGCAGGAACTGGAGCTGCGGCGGCAGGAACTGGCGCTGGCCCTGCGGCGGCAGGAACTGGAGCTGCGGCGGCAGGAACTGGAGCTGCGGCGGCAGGAACTGGAGCTGCGGCGGCAGGAACTGGAGCTGCGGTGGCAGGACCAGCGAGCGGCTCTGGCTCAGCGGCCGCGAGGTCCGGGGATAGCTGCGGCTCCGAGACCACAGCTGGGACTGGAGGTCGCTGCTGCTCCGGGACGGCAGCGGCAGAACCTGGAGGTCGCTGCTGCTCCGGGATGACAGCGGCGGGAACTGGAGGTCGCTGCTGCTCCGGGATGACAGCGGCGGGAACTGGAGGTCGCTGCTGCACTGCGACTGCGACGGCCGGGACTGGAGGTCGCTGCTGCTCTGGGATGACAGCGGCGGGAACTGGAGGTTGCTGCTGCTCCGGGATGACAGCGGCGGGAACTGGAGGTCGCTGCTGCTCCGGGACGGCAGCGGCGGGAACTGGCGGTCGCTGCTGCACTGCGACGGCGGCGGCCGGGACTGGAGGTCGCTGCTGCACTGCGACGGCGGCGGCCGGGACTGGAGGTCGCTGCTGCTCCAAGACGGCAGCGGCGGGAACTGGGGGTCGCTGCTGCACTGCGACGGCGGCGGCCGGGACTGGAGGTCGCTGCGGTACGGAGACGGCGGCGGCCGGGACTGGCGCAAGCTGTGCCGCAGAGGCGGTAGGAACCGGAGCTGGCTGTGGTGAAGAGGTGACAGGAACAGGAGCTGGCTGCAATGCAGTCTGACTACGGGGAGCCGGAGTCGACCGGGCCACCGAGTGTTCCGCTACCCTTGCATGGCTCCGTCTCCGGCTGAGAAGGTGCTTGACCCTATACTCAGAGTTCCCCAGAGGGTCAAAAACTCTCATCAGAGCAGTCACAAAGTCCACATACCCCACAGTATTAGGCTGGTCGCTGCTCACTGTGTACATGGCCCAGTCCAAAGCCCTTCCCCGCAGTAAGCAGACCACGTAAGACACCTTGGACCTGTCTGAGGCGAAAATCAGGGGCTGTCGGTCAAACACCCGTTGGCATAGCACCAGGAAGCCTTGACACTTCCCCAGTGTTCCATCATAGGGACTCGGAGCCGGCACGGGGGATTCCCAGACCGGCGGAGCGAGGACAGGCGGGAATAGTGCAGGTGCTGGAAATGGTGGAGACTTGACTGTCCGGGCTAGTTCCTGCCCGCACCAGCCAACCCGAGAAACCTCAGCAGCGAAACGTCTCATCTTCGCCAGGGAACGTCTCGTCTCCTCCAGCAGCCTGGTAGTGCTGTACAGCGCCGCTGCTCCTGTGGTTGCTGGGTCCCCCTCAGAGACCTCAGCTTCCATGGATTGCAGGGCTTGACGCATCTCCATGAGCCTCTGCTGGTGTGCCTCCAGCTGCGTGCTATGTCCGGCCAGCGTAGCTGCTCCTGTGGTTGCTGGGTCCATTATGGTCAGGTCGTTCTGTCACGGGAGTTCACAGATAGGACCCAAACGCAAGACCACAGGAGACAGAAGTGAATGTTAAACAGGCTTTATTTATAGACAGGTGGGTGCAGGTGTGGAGCCCGTGGTCCGACACCCGAGTGGCAGATCGACAGTGTGATGTCCCGTGGCTCGACACTGGAGAGTTGACAGATCGACGGTGTGAGTCCCGTGGCTCGACACTGGAGGGCTGGTGAGTTGACGGCGTGAAGTCCCGTGGCTCGATACTGGAGTCGACAGAGTGTAATCCGTAGACCACAACGAGAGCAGAGCGGCAGAGCGCATCCACAAAACACAAGGAGGGCAGAGCGGCGAAGTGTAATCCACAGACACAAGGAGGGCAGAGGAGCGGAGTGTAATCCACAGACACAAGGCGGGCAGAGGAACCACGGGGTTTCAGCGGGAGAAGACGGTACGACCTGACACTCCCAGACTGCAGGACCAGAGTTTATATAGTGGCAGGCTACTCATTAAGGGGCCCTGAGTCTGGTGTGTCAGGCTGCAGGAGGTGATCAGCTTGAGTGTCCTCAGCCGTGCACGATTAAGGGTGCGGCCCTGGGAGGTGTCTGAAGGCAGAGGACAAACAGAGCACATGGCACACCACAACAGACAGGGGAATCCTGGATCCTGACAAATAAACTCAAATGTAAACCTTCGTTTTCTTGATTCCTGTACTGGTGCTGTTGTTCATGTGGACAGATAATCAACCAAATAACCCAAACTTGTAAAAAGTACCACTTACTTCCGTCCTCTCTAGGATGTAAGAATGCAGAGCTGTAAACTAGAGCCAGCAGGCGTTCTCCATCATCAAACCTGCAATCTGTGACATCTTGCATTGTAATCATAGGAAATGCATTATTTAATGAAAAATATGATACTGTAAAAGCGGAATGTTGGTCAGGAAAGCAGTGTAGGCCAACCCAACAGGCTTAACCGCTCCCTAGTGGGTCCTTTGTCGGCATACCGCTCAGACTGCAAGCAGAACATGAGGGTTTTACGGAAACATGATTTTATGGCTCAGAGGCTTGATGATTTTTCATTATTGGAGTAGCTGATAACCAAAGCCCAGAAAAGCCATCGAGCAGTCTGAACTAAACTATGTGGATAACTGTTTTTATCTGATTGTCTTTTTTTTCATGCAGGAAAGTTTCCAAGACGAATCAAACCTGTAGTTATATGGTATGCACTGTAGCCACTCGCCTAAGGAGCTCCATTCCAATGATTCAATGACCCGGTGTACAGGATGTCCAGCAAAAGCGTTCAAAGCAGGGATGTTAACAATTCCTCAATTCAGCGTTAACCGTTAACACAAATTTTGAGCGATTAATGCAATAATAAATCAGTTAACCGGTTAGAAACATTAAAAATAAAGAAGCATAGAAAAACTTTGAGGAGCGGCATGTCACATTAGGAGAATAGAGCTGGTCCACCTTAAAGTCAGCCCGCCTTAAGTGAGCCTGAATTGTTGCTAACTTCACTTTAATCAGCAGATGGTACGAAAGAAACGGGAACTTCACTTGGGTCTTGAAGAGTTGTTTTATTTATTCACCGACAAATAAACTGCACACAAACTTCTACGCTCACAGCTATAATGTTTCCGCTTCATATTCATTATCACACACACACACACACACACTCAGAGACTTATTGGGAAAGTGGCTGCATCTACAGTGTTGTTGCATGGTTTTACAAGCGAGAGACCAACACAGTAATGGTGGTTTCCCTCCACCTACAACCCGAATTCTTCTAATAAATGACATATATAAAATAAAACTACTATGCATGTAAAAAACACTCGGAAGAAACGCATGGCCCGACCTCTATTCTGCCCCTGCTATATACGGCTCATACTGGTTCATCCTTGCGTGTGTTCTAGCAAGGGGGAACAAACTGCCTGGCATCAAAAATTGCTGTGTGGTGACAGAATACTGTAATGGAACGCCTCTCACTCAACCACCCGGCCTCAACAGCACAAACAAATGAATAAATTAAAAAAAGACTGAACTAAAAGGCATGTGAGTGATTTCCTAAAAACCACTAAAGACAACCACAGAGGCCTGCGGGGGCAAGAGCAGCTAAATGACATCAGCAACGCGCAGCGGCAAGAAGAGCTTGCCATGTCACATTTACATTTTGATGTTTACGCATGACTCACAGCTTGAAACGATTCAGCAGTCACCTGATTGTCAGTCACATTCCTCAGAGTTTGCGTGCATAAAATGTCATCGCCGAAATATCTAATGTTAGGTTGCAGCCACCGTGTCTAACCGGGTGTTCGCCGTGGCAATGGATTGATCTGTGCATTCAATGTCTTCAACCATCCATGCAGGTGTGTTTGGTCACGCACTGGGAAAAAAATGGAGAGAAGAGAGGAGGAAATACAGACTGAAATAAGCTCCTGTTCTCTGCTCTATTAGTTTAGTTTGGGGTTTTGGTGCAAAAACACTAAAAGCACACACGTCAAGATAACAAAAAAAACTATGAATGACAACAGCAGTGAACTCACTCTTTAGGCTTTAAGTTGCTATCAAAAATGAATTCAAATGGATGCAGCAGGAGAAAATGTCAAATGTAAATCATTGGAAATCATTGCCCCAGAAAAGTTCTTTTTTTAAGAAAGGTTTGACATTTTATGAGATCCTTTTATTCGCTGTCTTGCTGAGAGTTAGATCAGAAGATTGATACCACTCTGGCATCCATCCCTTGACTATTAGCTACAACCAGCTTAGCTTAGCATAAGAAGGGCAAAACAGGAAGTAACTCCTCTCACCAAGAAACAATCCAGCATGTAAACCTTTATAAACTACAACTTTTTACAGGGTTATAACTCGGAATGTCTCAGGCCGATGGTAAGAATCGGTACCAGGGCCGATTTGAATTGATCAGTACCAAGCAGCTCAAAATGGGATCCTTTCTTTACTGTACCCTACTGTGTGCAAGGTGTAAATGAGAAACATTACTTGGTCGCAAGGTGACGCCCAGGTTGGCAAAATACACAGATTTGCGTAGCTCTGACATTAATAAATCAGTTAATGTATTTTTCCATGAGTAACTTGGTAAGAGGCTGGTATTTGAAAACTTTAAAATGTCAGAAACATATTTAATGAACATTTAGGTAAATATAAAGTATCAGCTTGGACTCTCATCAGCAGAAATATCAAAAAGGACTCGGATCAGGATCACGGCCGAAATAAATGTCATCAGTATACAGATTAAAGAACAGATATAACCTGTGAATTAGTGAGCTTTCCATACTGGTTCTTCAAAATGCTAAAGTATTCCTTCTTTTTGTTCGACCAACTGTCCAAATGCCAAATACAATTTGTTTTGAAATTTCACAGCAAATTCCTCAAACTTGACGTTTCAGCGCTAATTACAATTCCTATTCGAAATCCTTCACCAATGTAAGAGTCATTTCTGTCCATGTTGAACACGCTGATGCTTCTAGAGCTGCTGAACAAGTCTCGCCCTTATTTCCATCCAATTAGCAGGGGGAGGACACTGTTTCCGAGAAGCAAATATCAACCTGATACATTTCAGCAGGTCACCAGGTCCAGTAGGGCCAACAAGGTCAGTGTCCTGACAGGACACAAGTAAAGGGAAGATGGAGAGAGAAAATTAGTGACGGAGAAAGGACTTGATTACCGTCGGAGGTCTGTTCCTTGTTTATTAACTCCCTGACCAATGATGCATATCAGCAGGCCAGATTGTTAAGGGCTGGCATGTGCCCACTTGGCAGAGGCTTCTTCCACTCCACACACACCCCTCGCTCTGTTTTCTGTCCGCTGTCTTCAGTTAATGTGCGGCCTGTTACGGTGGTTTACAGGCAAAACGATGCTGTGTTAAGAAACTAAACATCTCATAATTGCTTCATTGCTATTGTTAGAGGCGATAATGAAAATGGGAATCAATCCAAAGGTTTGGAACAGGAAGCAGAGTAAGGCTACTGATGTAGGCGGGGTTAGTGCTTCCATTGCCTTTAAAATGAAATAGATGGCATAAACTTCTGGGGCAGCAAGTTGATGCTTTACTTTTTCACTAACATCTCTGCCTTGCTGTAAATACAACAGTAACCAATGTATTTAACAAAAGTCAGAGTTGCAGTCATATGTTAGCGGTTAACATTATTTATTTTGCAGAATTTCTGCTAAAAAAAAACGGTTTAAAAAATATATTTTCATTTTATTCACTCGTTAAAGATAAATCTCAATGTAGATTTCCAGGTTAGGATAACAATCGGTCAGAACTGGAGGCAAGCATATAATACAGCCTTCTCTTCAGATTTATAACGATAAACTGTAAATGGTGGGGGGCCAGGGCTGTAGGAAAGAGAAGAAATAAAGCGTCGTGGCTGATGTTCAACTGGATGCAATCATAATACTGCTATAAATCCAAAGGTTTTGAAAAGGAAGCAGAGCAGAGTAAGGCTTTAAATGTAGGTGAGGTTCGTGCTTCTATTGCACTAAATAGTTGGAGTTAATGTTCAAATCTAATCACTCCTTACAAATGAATCTCAGTGTAGATTTACGGGCTTGACTAACTGGAGACATGCATACATGACTTTTCTTCAGATTCATCACTTCAAAAAACTGTTTTCTGACACATCTGTGGTTTACCTTGTTTTGAAGAAGAATTCCAGTAGAGCTACAAAAAATGACAGAGACCAACCAATTACTGTGTCATTACACAATACTACACATTCCTGAGATGGTTTTAGTTGACAATGACAAAGAACACATTCTTTTTCAGAAGAACAACCACGCTTGCAATAACGACAGGACGCTGATGCACGTCTTGTTGACTTTATATTGTGTAAAACTACACTAGCTACATGGGTAGTATAACATGTAAACAGCTTCAAGGCCGTGTGTAAAATGTTGCCCCAATTGCATTTTTGATGTATCCCACATTATTATATGACGATAGCTCTGCTGACTCGTGCAGTGAGTCAATGTCCCAACGGGGCGATGCAGTCGGAGAGGCACACTCTCATGCCATGTTCATTTGTAGAGAACAAATGTAATGGGAGAGTATCCTACGTATCTCAAGTGTGTTTCAAGATTCATCGTTTGATCTGGAATGTGTGTGGTTAGGCAGATGTCTACGTTGCAGCAAAGCAAGTTGACATTAACACTGCAGGCACATTATCTTTGAGCTATCTTTTAAATATGGCCAATACCAGATTCCAGTGTGAGCTGGTCCTGGTCCTCAACAGACAAGCACGTGCAAAAGGGCAACAGCAAACACGTCACATGCAGTCCTATGAAGTGAACACACAGTCCACTGAAGTCCAGTGGAAGCCAGCGGATTCGTGAGCAGATGATAAGGAGCGAGAGGCTTTTTGTGAGCAGTGGCCGCTACTTGTACAGAGGTATGTGTGGGTGCAGAGTGGTAGGACTGTGTTGTTTTTAGACAAAACTAAACAGAAACAAATGTAAAAGTTGCATGTTCAGACTTGAGGTTGCGTTCCAAAAAAAAAATATATATATATATATATATCGGACTTAATTTGAAAGTGGCCCAAATCTGAACTGAAATGACCAGATTCCATTTGATCCATTAGAGGAAGTGCATGGCAATTCCTGCATAGCCTCAAAGCCCACCGGGCAGCCAATGAGCGTCTGCCTGTCCTGTATCCAAAGTGGCGCATACGCATCCTGCCAATCCAACCGCTAACAAAGCAGGGGTGCCTAATTGCAATGAGTATCTGCTGACGAGCACAGTGTCTGGGAAGATAATTAATGCTGAATCAGTAATTGGACGTGCAAAAGTATATGTGTGTGTGTGTGTGTATCGGTCGGTGATTAAAGGGTTTCCAGTGCCGTCGAGACCCAGAGGACATTAGCAGCAACACCACTGAATGAGAGGGAAATGATAAACAAACTAGAGTTCATTCGGTATGCATGAGTTGCTGCCCTTGGGCCTCGACGGTGCTGTATTTGTGCCCATTTTCACATCTTTTGAGCAAATATGGCCACATTAACCAAACGGCGTGGTTATATATAGCTTTTGATTGACACGGCAACATAAACTGTTCCATCCCTGCACATTAGTTGCTCTCTGTGACTTTAAGTTATTGTGGTGATATATAGTTATATAGTATAGACAATTAAAATGCAACAGATGGTTCCAAAATGACCATTTTGGTGACCGCGCCTGACCTCTCTGTACTAAATCCTCTCTAAATTTGTTCTGCTTCACTTTATCAAAGTCAAAATTTGTAGAGAGACTGTTCACATATTGAACTATGATTTGGGAGAGGTTTTAGACTTCATTATTCATCCAAATCAAATGTGATTGGATGAAATAATGAATTGGTTCGTTTGGACTTCAGGCCGTTTGCTTGAATTTCCAATAAAACGCGGTTGAGATCTTTTTTATTCCTCCCTCGTCCTCCCTCTCCAGACCTGACAATAGGGGTGAAGGGAAATGTGATCCTCACTACAGATGTCTTTATTTCTGGTGAAGCAAAGCACAGAAAACTCTGACGTGCTTGACCACAATCGTCTTTCGTTTAGCATGTTCATTGTGTCTAATGTTACCGACTACACATAACGCAGCCTGTTCATGTAGTGCCTCCCTAAAAATAAGGCCATTTTCCCATCAATCTTTCCCGCATGGGTAATAGTCTACATTTCATCTACCTCCATCTCATGAAGGAAAAAAAATGTCTCCGTGCCACCGTAGAATATACAATATTACAGACTGAGTGTGTGTGTGTGTGTGTGCGTGTTAACATGCAATGAGACTACATAACATGCTCTGAGATCAGTGATTTTCCACGTAGCCTAAAGCTGTTTCGATTCTTAACACAGAGCGGAAGGTTTGCACCCTCTTGCACCTACAGCGCAGCTCGCGCTCAGAAACCTACATTGAAGCATTAACACGTGGCGTTGCTAACTTAAAGTGAACCCACATAACCCTCTCGAAAACCCCATGAGTCATGTGAGCCCCCTTCGGTTTCCCCGTGGCCAACCCCACCACCGCTTTGATGGTACGATTGATGCCATGCTGACTGTTGTGCGAGGAGAGAAAGCGGTTGCCTTTTCTTTGTGTCAGCAACATTCTCTGGCCGAGTGCCGCGGCCAAATCTTCCCCAAGACACGCATGCACACACACACACACACACCACATACACAGAGCAAGTTGCCGAAGCAGAAGTGAATCCAAACACTAATTTCATATCCAAACTTGCATGTACAAACAATACTGAACACAATCCCAAAGCCGGAGCTCTGAGAAGTCCTCAGGGGCCACAGAGGAGGATTTGATACTTTCATAATGACATGTTGCATTGTGCAAACGCACTGAGAGCACATTAGTGCTTCCCGAAGTCTTCGGGCTTTGCCACCTTCACATGCAGACAGACAGACAGCAGGAAGGAGGCAACTAGGTAACCGAAATGTGTTCACGGTGCCTACGAACACCAACCGAGTCGAAGAGCTGAATGGAGATGTTTATGGAAACTGAAGCATATTTGATCCAGTGATGTGGAGTAAGTGTGCCAAGAGATCACTGCACAGAACATGTGGGGCTTGCAGAAACAAACGCATCCCTGTAAAATGTAAATCACCCCCCTTAATTTCCTAGAATAGCCATATGGATGTGTGTTAGAGAGCGACAAAGCCTAAGGGAGTCACAGGCAACATGTTGAATTCTGCTGCTGGTGCATAGTCGTAATAAAGGAGGAGGAATATGTAGTCACGGGGGAGGGTTTGGGTTTCCTTTTTTTGTATGTGGGTGTAGAGGGGGGATCCCATAAGTATGACTTCTCCTTTATCCCTTTTACTCCATAGATCATTGCTTTAATTGAGGTGGAACGCTGCAGGCTTCCAGCAAGTCTATCTTCATCTCCCTGCAGTTAGCACATAATGCGCCTGCTTCAGCACTTGCCTTTGAGCTACAAGATCATTAAACCGCCATGCCATTCATCATGTCCGATTTGCCCCTAAGAGGGGGCAAAAAAAAAACTATGCGATACAAACCCAAGTCTCCTTTCTCCCGTGTTTAATACGCAGCCTATTCAATGTCAAACTCAGCTTACAATGAGCGGGGAGATGAATGGGCCTGATGTAAATAAGAGCCAAGCGCGGCTATTTCTCCTTGCCTTGCTCTCAGCCTGCCACATTCAAACCGATGGGTTATCAATCACGCGGAAAATGACATAAAAATGCAGGTTCATGCCATTTGTGGAGTGCACAACGTTTCATATTAACGTATATAACGCATTTGCACGGGTCAGGATTGAAAAGTTGCTACACATTGAGAGGAAGTGGATGCCGGCTCTGTTATCTCTTCCTATGCAGCTTCAAGCTCCAAGATGAGTTTCATCTTCTTCTTGTAGCCGTTCAGCTGTAGCTTGTTTCTGCCACGTCGCTCGGCATTTTAGGCATCAAAGTAAAATGTAACGCGTCTGTAGTCAGCACTCCTTAACAGCAGCAGGGTGTTAACATCAGACTCGATCAAGGCTCAGCTGGTTTGGATCAAAACTACCTTTTGCCAGAGAATGATGGATGCGTTTAGGGCATTTCACTGACGCAACGGCACTTTGAACCTAAACGTAGTTAAATCTAAAAGTCCCCGCTGAGACGTCCAGCCACTACTACTGACCCCACTTTTCCTGGCTTTGACGGTATTAAAACAAGAGCACCATAGCACTGTGGGGAAAAACATTATTTGGCAGTTCGAACCCCCTAGATTGCCTAAGATACCAACAGGCAAAGAACATGTTTGGAGGCCGACAGCTCGATTTTCAACATACCGTCAATGTGTGGGATTGTGTGAAGCTGAAGTGGGATGCTGCTGGCAAAGAAAACACACTCCGTTGGTTCTTTGGACCGGTGAAAGTTAAAAGAGACACCGGCCGATGGAGGATGTGGCAGGGAAAGGAGGGCTATGTCAGGTGTCGACAAGGAGCTGGTGGATTCGTGGGCTGTTGGGGCAGATGTCGGAAAGGTTTATATCACCAAACAAGCAGATTGGACATTAATCTCAGTCTGAAGCCCTTTCTATCAGGAATCTATTTTTGCCTTGGAAAAGTTACCCTTCATTGTCATGTGCCATTTCAGTTTCAAACGTTTACTTGATGCTATTATCTAACTCGCCGGCTGCTTTAAAAAAGGAGAGACCAACCCAAAAACAATCAGTGCACATACAATCAGTTAGCGAAGTAAAAAGACAGCCATGCTAGCAGCCTGTAAGGCTGTACATGTGCACAGATGTGCTTCCAGCTAAATGCTTAAGTCGTTGTACCTTGTTGACCTTCTTATTTTAGCCTATTTGCTAATAAGCCCACAGCAAATAATAGCTGCGCCTGATGGGAATATAATTACTTTTGCAGGTATTTGGACATCAACCAAAGTATTGGACAAATAAAAAATCTGATATGATGATGGGGCTAGAAGAAAGGTCAGGGGCTCACCATCAAGTCATTAGGAATCATCCTCTGGGGAGCCTGAATGTCTGTACTAAATATCAGGGCAATCTATCTCAAAGGTTGTTATATATTTCAGTCTGGACCATAGTGATTAACCCACCGACCAACACTGCCATCCCGAGAGCCATGCTGCTAACATCACGGCCTGAATTTTGCAATACGCAGACAGTGCAAGTTCCCCAAATGCTGATCTGGCACTTTCCTTCAAAAGTAGCAGATTTTTAGTAAATTAGGTCCTTTTACATCCAGCACCTTTTCTTTGTAATATAGAGACAAAACACAAATGAGCAACTGATCCGCTGGGTGCTACAGTTCCATTATTACAAATATATATATATATATATGAAGATGAAAAAACCCCACCTGAAGCTAAGCTCTGTCAAAGACACTACTTAATAATTTTCATTTGACTCAGCCACCTGTTTTTCCCTTACCTGTTCCCTTCCACTGTTAGAGCACCTCATTTTAAGGAGCCAAAATCTTCGTTCTCCAAGCCAACCTCCCAATCTCTCACTGTACTGGAAAATGTATCCACGGCTCCCGGCTGCCCAGGGACGTGCCATGGCAAGTTCATTCGACATCCTCAAAGAGCAGCTTCATAGGCCATCAGTGTCATGAAGCTCTCTGCCACGAACACTCACTGGTGACAAATAATCCGCCTCCTACCCTCTCTGTGTCTCATCATCATTCCCTATTGTCTGTGTGGAGACACAATCGAGCCTCTCCCCTTCTCGGAGGAGAATAAAAAAACCAGAAAAGCCGTTTGTGTCCTGCACCCTCTGCTCTTTGATTACACAAAGCGTTTGTCTTCCATCCTCCTTTTTGTAACGTCCTTTAATTCCGACTCGTTGCTGGCGTCAGAAACACTTTGCAGTCAACTCTTTGAGCATCCGCGAGTAGCTCGCAAACACAGCAGACTTTTATGGGTTAGCCCAGATTCACTGCAGCAATGCATGACGTGGCAGGAGAACGTTTCAAAATATACAAACTTAGAATCCGTGAGAGCATCAGATGGCATCCCTCCAGGTACTATTTAGGGTCAGATTAATCAGACTAGACTCCCCCCACTAAAATGACAATGGAGCTAATCGATGGTGATGGGAGATCATGTCGCTGCTCTCCATCTAGGCCGTTAAACCCTCGACTGCGGAGGCTCACCCTAATTCAATCCGACACTTTAAATGAAATATCTTCAGCCGTCATTGATCTCGGTGAAACGCTACCCTTGTGATCTAACGCAGACACGACCCAAGGGCACGAAAAGAAGCTGTAAAGTGAAAGCTGTGACATGAAAGAGAGGGAAGGATGGGAAATGAAGAGAGATCGTAAGGGGGACGGGAGAGAAAGGTGTTCCATCCATGTGGCGAGGAGTGGAAGAGTACAAGAGGACGGATTTAATGATGACAAGGAAGAAAACGGGTGAGTGACGGCACTAGAGGTTGAATGGAAGCATGATCAAAGCGGTGCAGAAGACTGGAAGGAGCAGCCGATGGGAGTGGCGGTGATAATGGAAAGCTACATTGAGGGACCAAAGTTGGAGATGCGGGTCAGGTCCCTCAGGGTCTATCGAATCAAGTCAATCAACTGTAAAACCCCCAACACATACCTGCACCACATCCCATCACCTCCAAGCTAATGCTAAGTGCCAAGCTACTGGTTTCAAACACGTTACTGCCAGAAATATTAATTGCATTACTTCCTTTGCACCAGAAAATGTATGAAATAAATCATTTTTCGATCCTTTTCCCACATAACTTACAAACAAGTTTTTCTACAAAGGTCTTTTTTCATTTCACAGACAGTGACAGCTCTAAAATGTTAAAAGCTGCCTGAACACAAACAAGAATTTCGAATAAGTTAAATATTCCTTCCAACCTGACCAGGCGTTTGCAGACATTCTTTGGTATTTGGACACATTTCAGTTGGTACCAAAAGAGTGATGAGCTTCAATACCCAGCATTACTTGGTGAAAGCAGAAAACAGCAGAAAATCTGTCATCGATCAAAAGCCAAGCGCCAGAACAACGGTAAAGATGACATTAGTCAATACAACATGCAGCACCACTGGAGTTCAAAGCCAAGAGCACGTTCAAACAGCAACCCAATAAAAAGAGTAAATGTCTTTCTAAACGTAATTTAAACTTATTTAGCTTAGGAAAAAAAGCACTTTTACTTGGAATTCAAACTGCATGAATGTAGGAAAAACTGTATGTTACATCTTTACAGACATTTCGGGTCATTCCCAAAATACACTGTCCATCCTGGTGCCCTAAGGACGCGCTAGGCTATTGCTAGAGTTGAGCTCAATGGACAATCAACCAGATAAAAGCTAACGGTTTTGTTAGTTTGTCACATCAGTTCGACAGTGGTCGCACCAACATTTTTACAGAGTTATTTAGAATTAGGAATGGAATTAGGTTAAGTAGCTTGTATTCAAATACATTTGAACAAATTTGACTTCTTCTCAAAAGTTAAGAAAGTTAAAGTAAGTTAACAGTTTGAGCCCTATCTAGAACTAGACGTAGGCCTCCTCTACAAAATGGGTCTATAGTGTTTTGAGATGCATCTACAGCAGGGGTCTTCAACGTTTTTCAGGCCAGGAACCCCCAAACTGATAGAGAGATGGAGCAGGGACCCCCAACTATATATATTGTATACAATTGTGTTTTATATTAAACTGGGCCTAGTGCGATATATAAACATACCTCTTTATTGTGCATTCAATAATAAGCTATTCAAATAATACACAGGTTCATATATTCATGTTTTTACTTTAAACATGTGCAAGGTACAGTGAGTAGGGAGGCCGTGCCACTGCCATTCATAAACATACCTTGTCAGCTGATACCAATGCCAATATCAACATTGTCTGTCAATTGCATGATAATCATGCACACAAGCTATTCAGATTGATGTTTTCATTTTAAACGTGGAAACGAAAAATGAGTGATGACCTATTAGTGCCACTGCCATGCATAAAGATACCTGTTATCTTGCATACAATACTGAACTATTAAAATAATGGACAGATTCATGTTTGGAAAAAAAAAATTGTCTAATTTCGTTGGACCCCCTGCAGTACCTCCGCGGACCCCCTGTTGAAGACCTCTGATCTACAGTGTGGCACAAATGATTTGAATGATAAATATACGTAAAGGCTGTCGAAATGTTAGATTTTCAACAGAAAAAAGTCGAATTCATCTTAACTTTGTTTATTGGGAACAGAAAGAAACCATATAAAAAGGTACTGGATTATTTACACAATATTATAATATGTGTACTATTAACATATCAATTTTAATTCATAAAATATTGCGCTTATCGTGACATCCCCAAGAGCTGCAACAGTTATAGAATCATTGCAAAGGAAAGTGAATCTTGAACTATTTTTATAATAAACAAATTGTTTCACTCATTTTTGTTTTTCTTCCTCAGAAGTGTCATACATGACAATCTTTAGCTTTTGGACTGAACAGAAAGCACCACTGTGGGCTCTAAAGAAATTGTGAATGCCATCTTGTCACAGTTTTTAAACATTTTATAGACTAAACGATTCACCGATTTGTATTTGAAATAATTGGCAGATTAATTGATGGTGAAAATAATCCTTAGGTGCAGCCTATGTACAGACAGCACAGTCTATACAAATTCAGAATCTAGTGTTAAAGAAAATATTTTAAAAAAAGCTAGAATGGTGTAGAAAATCTAAAAACAAAAAAAGGAGGACAGAATTGGCAACCACCCAGCCTACCTGCTGGTCTTCAGGGCAGCATTCACCCCAGTGAAAGACTTCTCTCGGGCTAATCAAAGTGCTTCATTCCCCATATTAGACTACATCCCGCCCCTAACATGACCACAGAGTGCTGGCGCGCCATCACGCCTGCCTACTGGGTTAATGGTGAGCGAGGCTGAGACAAATCTCTCTGGTAAGGTTGTTAGTATTCCCCGGGGGATGAAATCCTGAGCCCTCTCAATTCCACAGCTTCTGGTTGAATGAATGAGGGGGTTAACGCCATCAATGGGCCCGCAGCCAGGCCCGGCCTCACACCGGTCCTGTGGGACGGGACACCAGATGCGGCAGCTATCGCACTTGTTACACAATCAAGGGAATAATTGGTGCGCCTGACTTGGGCGTGTAATTTCAATTAGGGCAATAAAGAAGCAGTTTTTATTCTCTGGAACAAATGCAAAGAGCAGCACGTGACAAGAGGCACAACTTCATGCAACCCGGAGAATCAAAAGAAGCAGAAGACTTAGATCTGATCTATTCCAAGCAAGATGACAAGTCACTATAATTTCCCAAGAGTTTTCAGTTTACAAGTACCTCGTGATTTTATTTTCTTCTTCTGTGGCATCACTATATCCCTATCGCGACTAAGGTTCGCAATAATAAGTTTATGGTTTTAGAATTTACTATATGATTCCTATTTATTTTGGTTTTGTGTCATTTGGTTGCATCGGACGACTCTTTACAGCCTCATACGGGCAACAATCGATGCGGCAAGCCCGTGAATCAGCCATCTATTATTAAAAATGTTCCAGGCATCCGTGAGAACCGGGCTGTGAGTGATACTAAATAGATTAGGATGAGCCCGAATCCACATCTGTGTCTCATAAAAACAGCCCTCAGACAATGCCCCCCCCCCCCCCCCCCCCCCTTGAGAAAACCTTAAGGAGCATCCTCAGCCATAGAGGCATCTTCCACACGGTATAGAGGGAGCAGAGGGCAGTGTGGTGGATAAAGCTGGCCGCTCAGTCTGAAAGTCCATGAGCCCGTGCAGCTTCACGTAAAGTTAGTCATTATCAAAGGAGGCAGACAAAAAGACACTGGAGGGTTAACTAAACCAGCTTTACTTCTCTGCAGAACAGCAAGTTCAGTATTTCAGTAATGTTGTCTGGTTTCAATAATGGCATGCGTCTCAGTAGGCAGCATCACATTGAACAGTTATATTGAAATGTGGTTTTAGAGACAGAAAATATACACAAAAGGCACAAGTCTTGTTATTTCCATAAGACATATCAGCAACACTAACTGTTAACTATTACTCACAGCTGCATCACTCACTGAGAACAATATGCGAAGATGCGTTCAAGCGCGCCTTTCAGTAATCACAATCACTTCCCCAGTGACCGCCTTGCTGATGTCGACAGCACCTTGCAAAGTGCTTTGTATATTTACACCCAACAACCGGCCGCACTCATTAAGAGCAGGTGCGGTCTCTTCGGAACAACCGCGTTGTGCACATTGTCTTTCGTCCGTCTCCACGAGCCTCTCTGAGCGCTTTATAACACAGCAACGCAACACTGAGTGGCAACATGACACGTTTCTCGTGGCAAATTCATGATACATTCTCTTACCTGGTACCCAACAGCTGAAGAAGGGAGGCTCTCTCTCTCTCTCTCTCTCTCTTCACCGCAGCTCTCTTTTCTTCTCCACTCAAGCACAGCGTCGGAAAAAGCAGGGTTTTTTTTAGCTTTCCTTATATGTGTTGCTGGAGAGCGGAGGACGGCTGTCAACCCGGGTGTCTGCGGGAGAAACAAATAAATAAATCTCTGTGCAGGCGTGAGGGAAAGCGGTGGCGCCAGCTTGCAGACCTCCGAGCGCCAAGCCCGTCTGAGCGCTCAGCGGGGGGAGTGCAGCTGCTCGGCCGGACACGAGGTGGCAGTGTAGCACACCAAATCCCTCAAAGTGGTTACCTGTGCTGCTCCCGCTCCATGAAGGGCCACTGTAGCCTCTGGGAACCGGCTAGGGAGGGCCAGAGGTTCTAGACAGGTGCCATGCCCTGCAAAACGATTCATGTGATTAAAAGGAAAGAAGAAGAAAAAAAAACAGTTAAAATACTGCACTCACAACCATGAAAGGCCTGGGAGTGGTTTGTTTAAGAGGGATGTGGTGAATCCAGCAATGCATTGGACATCTTACTTTAGCAAAGACTTGACCCTCACGGTATGACCCGCCCTACTCTACCACTGATTGGGTTGAACTAAACCTACGAAAGCATCAGGGGTTTTTTAAGAAAAAAAAATGCTGTTGTAAAGTGGGTGAGAACACAATATTGGTAAAAATTCTTTACACATCTTGTACCTATGCTGTTTGCTTGTTCAGACAGAATAACATCTCAGCATTTTATCCTCAGCAGTGTTTCCTGGTTTGATTAAATAAACACAGTCAGCTCAATTATTGTTTATGGATTTAGACTGTGGCTCAGTGGTAGAGCAGGGTCGTCCTTCAATCAGAAAAAGAGTAGAACAGGAGTCCCGTTGAAGGGATATTGAATATGCCCTTCATGGCTACATACACGCTAACGTGCTAAAAGACTGAGGCTAAAGCTGCATGTACCTGGCAAAATGGTCAGTGCTCTCAACATGTGATGATCTATGTAGAGGACATTTAGTGCTTTAAAAACAGCACTGCTCGTCCTTGCATCTGGCTTAAAAGTAAAGTATGTGTTTTGCTGTTGATTAGATGCCTGTAATTAGGTCTGTGGTGAACACAAGCTTAAGAGATTTTAACACTGTGTTCTACGACATAAAATATGTCAAGAAATACCCCTCTCATGAATTTTGAAGCGTTTAAGTGTCTTAAAAAAGGTGGTTGCTAACACGTGGCTAAATTGGACTACAAGATGCCATCACAACTAGTTTGCCTTCAAAGCCTCGTTTGTGTTTACTCCCGCCGATGTGACCAGGGTGTTTGTTTGTAGCCTAACCAGTGACTTGCTGTCAGGGGCGGACTGGCCATCGGGGATACCGGGGGAATCCCCGGTAGGCCGACGGGGTTTGGGCCGGTTTCTGACATCGCCGGCCCCGACTATATTATATGCTTCACAGAACACGTTCAATTGACTCTAATACCGAAAGTCAATAATCAGTGAAAACTGTATCAACAGTATAGACTGACATTATACTACTCCTCGCGATCTGAGACGCCATAGCACGGCTGGACACTACGGTGCTTTTAAAAACTTTTCTCCATAACCGCGGTCTGCGCCGTGCGCTCGTGCCGGGCGACGGTCGGGGCGGGGCCGGCGGAGGTGCGAATGGCCGCCGTAGACCGGCGAAATACAGGGGCGGCTCGACTGTCACGGCGTCCACGAATCGAGGACTTCTTACTGGAACTGAAACGATGTACTGGGATTAAATTCTTTGTCAACAAAGAATTTGGTAAGTGACAAACTGCGTTTGTTTTTTTACATCTGCAGTAACGTTTTTATGAATAATATTTGATGGCTCGTGCTCTTGTGTGGTGGAATGCGTGGATCCGCTGCAGGTCTGCTGGATTGATGTGCTTTGTTGTCATATGAATATATGTGACTGGTTCTTATGACTTTGTGGCTGTCCTTGTGTTAATTACGTTGATTTGACCATGCGTTGTCAGTTATTGACGTAGCGTCCCGTCACGGATTCATGTATCTGCAGCTTGCGTCACTCGCTCGGAGACAAGCCGTTTTGAGTGCGAGCTAGCAGCATGGCACCGGTACCAAAACGTAAATCCTTTAAAGGTGGAGCTGAAAAGCTCAGGGAGAAAAAGAAGAGATATCTGGAGGAAGGTGCATCAAAATATTTAAAAATCTCTGACTTATTTGGGAAACCACCGACTGGTGACAGTGTTATGATGGTAAGTTGTGGCATTGACTTGGCCAATGTTAGCTTGCTTTTCACAGATGAGGTAGTGTTCGGCTACAAGCTAGCCTAGCTAACGTTAGCTAGATAAATGATAAATGTCCAAAATTGAGACCGTTATGATCTGGTCAAATAAGCAAGCTGGCGCTGTTCGCATCATCGAGATTATCTAATTTAACATGTTAGCCGTAGTTACTTGCTTACAATCGATGAGCAAGCTATCCATGGTGGTAGTTGTAAAGAGGGCAATCTTATCATTTCTAATAATTTATGTCAAATAATGTTTAAGTTAACCAGCTCTCAACAGCACCTGGAGGCTTTTATGTTGATGGCTACTCAGACAGATGTTTTGCAGATGCTGGACAGTGAGAAAATCATAGACGGTGTTGCAGAAAAGAGTGAGCTGCTGCAAAAACTACTCGTGTAGTGAGGTAATAATAACACATGAGTATACTGATATTGTTTTTTATTACTATGTGACTATAATGCACCTGGGCTGGCAGAGTTAGTTTAGGTTCTGTTACTTAACTTATTGTTTTGTTATGCACCTTCAACACCCCTACACACACACACACACACACACACAATCACACACCCAGCATGCAACACTACTGATACCACTGATGTTCACACCCCATCGTATGTTCTGTTCATTTCAATATAGTTCAAACTAATTCTACCCTCTGATTCCAGTTTCTTTATTGTGTGGTCTTTCTCTGCTGACATTCATTCCTTAAGGCTCTGTAGTTATACGTATAACCATCTGATACTAGCCCAAAGTTCAGCATATTCATCGAGCAAACTACTACCTTGGAGTATTATTTTATTCAATGTGTCCATCCAGGCAAATTGGTGGATCCAAATGTTATAAAAAAAAACATATATGATGTAATTTCTTTGTAATCATCGAAAATAATGTTAAGTGTATGGGTATTTTTCCAAGTAGGCCACTGACATCGATACGTGCGATGCATTGAGTGGGCCGGTCTGACAGTAAACTCCCGGGCCACTTTTTCCCCCCAGTCCGCCCCTGCTTGCTGTGAGGTTCGTGGCTGGTGGTACTGACTCTTTCAGAGTCGGATTTACAAATATATGAGCCCAATAGTGTAGCTTAAATCACCATTCAATTGGCAGCACATTGACCACTAGTTGTTTTCATATTTCATATCAGCATTCTTTACACACATAGCATAACATAGGTAAGGTACATATTTGATTCCACCGGGACGTCAGCGTGTGCACCGTGATTCGGCTGCAAAAAGTGTTTTATTTTGAAAAGTTACCGGATCCCTTTTCGGTGTCTGACTTCCTGTCTGGGTCGATCTGCTCTGTCCAGCATGACACAGTCAAAAATTGACTCTCGGCACTTATCTTTAGCGGAGCAAAATATGAGAAGAATATGAGAAGTGTAGAAGAATAGCAACGGCAGAACTATGGAGCCAAATCCAGGCCAGTTTCGGGCACACTACCCAACTCTCCTGCACCATCGGGGAGGTGGAACCAATCAAAATTATATTCAACCCAAAACAACTTTTCATTCACTTATTTTTCTTTTGAATACCTTGTTGTATTTTATAAAGGTCAAGACCACAACTTGAACATTCAGGTTCAAATTTTTTTTTCAAATGATCAAAACTATTGGCCTGGATTTGGCTCGATACAGAACAAGCATAAACCCGACCCGTGGGCTCTCGCACGCCCCCTTCATTTAGGCAGATGTACTGTTTGTCTGCCCTCTGTGCTTTTTCACTGCGGTTTTATGTCAGACCAGCAAGACTAAATATGTTCCACACATTCGTGAAATACATGACCTATTCAATGGAAAGAAAGGACATACAATAAAAGTGTCTACAGATATTACAGTGGTGACAAACAATGAGAAAGCAAAAAGGCATGCGCTCAACCCAGTTAGTGAGGGATTGCACAATCTGAGATGAGGCACAGCTCGTCACTGCCTCACCTCTCATGTCTCCTCTCTGTTTGAACAGTACATGTGCAAATTCCGCGATTTTGATTCTAAAAATGCTTGAAATGATCGGAGTCATACAGAAATTACATTTATAGCACAGATCAGTACAGAAATATAAATATTTTATTTTATTAGTATTTGTTTTTTACTTTACTGCCTTCCCTGACCGCACGTCCCTGAGCCGACAGTTAGCTTTTTACTTCTGACGATTGAGTCACGCTTCAAAAAATGTAAAAGTGGTGTTCATTTGTGAAGATTATCTTGCTGTACAAAGTGTGTAAGTATCAAAAACTTGTGTTTGCAACAGAGCTTATTTTCTGCTATATTTCAAAATCAATCAATCAAAAATACATTACATTAAAGCAGACCAAAACACAGTTTAATCAGTTCTTCACACAGCACTTTTGGAAAGTCTAAACCATTTAGAAACTATTAATATATAGAGTGTCACTCTAACTTGAGCCCCATGTCCAGCACTTCTTTCTACATGTGAAGACAGCCAATGCTTAAAAGGCCTACCATGTTATATATTTAGTTTGCTAAACTATGATTGGACCGTTGCTGTTTGGGGATTAGTGAATGGTATATTGGTATCCAATGACACATTCAGAAACGATGGTTCAACTGTCAAACATAAAAAACATATCTTTACAGTTGCATGTTCAGGATCACTTTACTTTGTCGTTTGACCACACATTCACACCAGCATCAACATTTTGTATGCAGAATGAAAAAAGTCAGATGAAATTGCTTCACTTATCATTTATTAAAAAGAAAACAGTCAAAAATATGACAACTTACAGGTGGAGGTTATACATGCCTGACATTCTTAAAAGGTGCATTAGGTTACTCTTACACTGTTCATTTGTTATTCTCATTTGCTATTTATATTTCACATTCCAATGAGTTTGAATCAAAATAATGAATTTTCCCTAATGTAATTAATGGTATCTTTATTCTTTTCATAAAACACAATTTTACAGTCTGATGAATGAGTTTTGTGCATTAATACTGAATCATGTAAGAAAGGCTCACATTGCTTCAAAGAATCAATAATTTTTTGACGCCTTCATTTTAATTGTTGCCAAAATAAGTAGCAGCCTAATAACACGGAGATGCCTTGAGAAAAAAATGAAATGAATGAATACAAAATTCACAAATGAATGAGCAGTCATTTGTGTGTACTGTACTGAGTAATCTGAAGAAAGGAGAGAACGTTAGAGGGATGGAATTCAATTTCAGGAGATTCCTGTCCCTAGATTGGAGATTGGTGCACACGGGGAGTCTGCGTTACACGTAGCATTAGTGTGTGCATTGCATGACAAAACCAGACCGGCTAACAACCCACAGTTTGCCTAGGTCGTAGCTCACGTGGCGCATTCGCAGGCACACTGGGATGGTGACCCAGGATCTGCCATATGGGTAACGACTGGAAATGCCAGCTCTGTTGAGAAAAAAAAATAAAAATCTTCATTTCGTTTCCATCAGCAGACACATATGGCAATTCACTTTTGGCTCAGATTTCGTGTCTATACTCATAAATAAACACTGACTAAGTGCTGTAATTAGAAGCCATACTTTTACAATCACGCCTTATCAAAATGTCAAACTTACATACAGCAATTACACCACAATCATTTTAACATCATATTAGTGCGCATGCATGTAAATGTAAAGACATTTTTTTGGAGTATGAAATTGAATAATGATAATTATATTTAGCAACAATATGAGATGAAAGCATTATTCTTTTTGCCAGAGGTGAAGGATTCTGGATGAGTATTTCTGCTGTGTGGTGCACAGAAAATATCAGTGATATAATATCAGTGAGTAACCCCCGATTCTGCTGAGTGAAGCCAATGCGGAAGTGTCTTAAAACTTGTATTCTCTCTACTGACCAGCAGGGGGCTCCAATTGTAAAAAGAAGTCAGATTGTATAGAAGTCTATGAGAAAATGGCTCTACTTCTCTCTTGATTTATTCCCTCAGTAAACATTGTAAACATGAGTTTATGGTCTCAATCTCCAGTTTCAAGTCTTCTTCAATACAGCATGATGTTCATTTAGTACATTATGCTCCATTTAGAGTCAGATAGACTTTAAAGCAGAGTATGTTTTAGAGCAAGGCTACTGTGACTGACAGGTCGCTCCAGCTACCAGAGCCGTATACGTCTATGGAACAGACTTGGAAAGGGCATTGAAGGAGTTGACTCAGAGGATAGTTTTCCAGCATGTATTCGCTGCAGAAGACAACATAACACACATTAGTTGCTTCCTAGTCTCACTCTCTCTCTGTACATCCGCTCCTAAACATGCAAAACAGAATTCACACAAAGGAATGCTGAAATTAATACAAATGAATAAGAAACATATATAACATAAAAGTACTCGAGCAAAACCAGACCACAGCAGCTGCTGGTATTTGGGATTCAGCATGGAGACCCATGTTGAGTAAATGTGTTGAGGAAAGGGACCCCGAATTGATGATCGACATCCCTACACTGTGAGGCGTAATTCACTGAGCTCAGCCTCCTGCAGGCGTCTCTCTCTCTCGCTCTCTCTCTCTCTCTCTCTCTCGCTCTCTCTCTCTCTCTCTTTATTACCCATACATCACACATGTGAACCCTAACAAGCAGCTGGCTGGCCGGCTCCACGCCAATTTGCACCAAATTGTTTTCCTCTTGTACTGTTGATGGAATCAAATCACATCGCGCTGCGGATGAGAATATTAGGCGTCATCATTCCTACTCAAACTGAGGGGGGCATTTGATAGAGAACGACTCTCAGATATAAACAGATATAAATTCATCTGTAATGATTCATATTGTGGAATGTATCATCTTACAGTCATGCATCTGGCCTCATTTTCATTTCACAAAGAAAAATGGATTTCAAAATGCCGAGGTGGTAAGAACTGCAACAACAGGGGCCTTAACGGATTTGTATTCTGGAAAAGTTTGTATACTGTCCGAATCCACATGTCACAGTTCCTTACAGTATTAGTGGCTCAAGGGCGCCCTCTCTCAGTAGGTAAATGCCATTGCTCATTGCCATGAGAGACAAATCAGAGGTAGGATGTTGACAAATACAATGTCTTGACATCTGTGAAACCTACAAGGCATATTTTAAGCCAAGATACATGTAGCAGCTTCTTCCTAGCAGTTTCTTTTTGCTAAATTAGGCTAATCCCCTCTACTACACCTTTACTGTACCGTCTCACACAGTCTCTCAACAGTTCTACATCGGGACTTGGATTTGATGAACTAATTCGGTACTGGGAGACAGATTTGATCAAATGCTATCAAACGTTCACCGTAGTTGTAAAGTTAAGAATCTATGTTGGTTGTGAATGGAAATCTGAATTTGAAAAGGGAGTGAGGCACGATATTTCATGACAAAAATAAAAAAGTGACGCATGAATGTTTGAAAAAATGTACTTAAAACTGAAAAAAACTTGCAGTTGTAGAGACGTGTAAATTCAACTTTATGGAACGGATGTTTCACAATTAAGATATAATCTGTTCCAACTGACGTTTCACGTCCCTGTATTCCTATAGAGCCTTACAGTTATAGCATGTATATGCATTGTGTCTCTACAATATAACATATAATTACTATGGATTCTTTGGTGAGATAAAACATGCCCTAATAAATCAATGCTGCAGTACTCCTTCCAGCCATCTACTATTAAAAGTGTTTAGGACATTTATGAGAGCAGGCTGTGAGGGAGACCGAACACATTACAGTGAGCCTCATAAACACACACCTCAGACAGTGTTTTACCCAAGGTAATGTTTTAACATTACCAGTAAAACCTCAAGATCAAGAAGATTAAAAAAAAGAAAAATAAGTTGGAGATTACAAAAGGAGCAGAGTGAGATGAAGATGGCGGTGCTTAGTGTAAGTCCAGGAGTAGTAGTGCCTACTGCAGTTAAAATACAGTTTATGTCACGATCAAGGGATGCAGACATTAAAAAACCCATCTTACATATCACAGCAGTGATGTAGCCTGTTGGAGGGTAAAAGCCTCTTTGGCTAAGTTTCAAACAGCCTCACTTCTTTGATAAAAAACTGTAATCAAGCCACAATTGATGCTGGTATAAATGAAATCTGCATCATGGTGAAGCTGGGGCCGGTGCTTTGACGTCTATCGGCATGCAGTGAAGGCGTTTAGCTCGCAACTAACTTTTTCCTGAAATTAAATAAGGGACTTTTATTAAGTAAAGCGTGTTAAAAAGATGAGCATCTGGATGGTACCACAGCCAGTTGGGATGACAGGATGAACCTTTTTTTTCCATAACCGTGTTTATATAAGTAACGGCTTCATAACCGTAAGAATTGAAGAAGCTACGACATCTATGCTGTCCTGATTCCTGCCTTGTTGCCCTGTGAAAAGGACTCTTGTGAAACACGTTGTCTGTGCGCGCGGGGAAATCTTAGGTAGTTGGTAGTCTAGTGCTGTCTGAAATCATCAGGAGGAGAGCGAGTACCGTTGATAGAAACAGCTGTTAGAACGTACGGAGCAACCATACAGCTCTGGTACAGAGAATCCATTTACTGCCATTATGGTGTGTTCAATATCCATTTAGTAAAAGTTAGTATTGGATGAAAGTCAGTTATAGTTCTCGTGATGTATTTAAATGCATTCTTCTCAAATCTGTTTTGGTGAGAAACTTGAATAAATATTGTTGTTTGAAGGAGCAACATAAAAAGATATTAGAGAGGGAATTATGACCTGTTTAACTTCTTAACACTAGCTCTAAGCAGCCTATAATACATCATTAAAATTGCTAACTACTGGCCAGCCTGCTCCCAGCCAGACATCTATCTCCAAGGCTTTTACCGTCATCTGCATCAGCTAACCCGTACACCAATCTGAATGACTGCCACACTGAATAGACACCCGTCCAATTCAGAGGGCACAGGTTGACTTCCTATATGTCTCTGTTTCTAGTCCCACCATTGACTCCAATTAAACCCACAGTGCTAATTGTTAAGCTCGTTAAGCTTGATCTCAACCATCCGTTCTGATCTGTGATGTCCACTCATTCTAAAGACAAAAATCCTGATTAGTTATGAAATGATTGTCACTATATTATGCTTATTATTTGTATTATTAGTAGTAGTAGTGGTGGTGGTGGCACTTCCCTCTCTTACACATACTAAATTGGAAAGATCATGTCATTGGTTTTCTTAAGGCCAGTTCACTATGGGGCCTTTTTCAGTGGGTGCTGATTAGTTGTGGGTTTTTCCAAAATGATATACAGCATCTGTAAGAGTTAGCAGTGTGGAACAGGTATATTTTCTCAACGTGGAGTCTTTGGGGAAAAAATGATGTGGGAACCCAAGCTGTCAAATGATAAACAGGATAACCTGATCAACCTTGCATTGGTCTCTTTTTGGTTGGCGATTCAATTTAAACCATAGCTTTTCCTTTTTCGGTTAATATAAGCCCCAAATTTGGATTAGCTTGATTGTTGGTGAAGCTCGGTGAAGTCGGTGAAGCTGCAAACTTAGTCCTGAACTCCCTAACATTTTAACTAACGCTAAGCTAACTTAGTTTGTTACTACTACCGTATCTAAAGACACGTCTTTGGCAGAGGTAGGCAGAGGTATGATCTCGCATGTTGTCCTCTAGTGTCCTCTAGTCCTCTAGTCAAATAACAGTAAAGGTTTCTTTGTTCACAGGTTGCATCAGTGAAGGATTTAAAAACATATCTTAATTAACCCTTAATGGACCCTTAATTAATAACCATCATGAGCGAAAGGTAGAGATGGGCGATTAATCAATTTGATCAATTAATTCATAATACGGGTTTAGGACGATGTTTAAAAATAAATATATATTTTCACTTTAACCTCTGCAATAATGATGTGGAACGGCCACTGCTTCCAGTTTATTCCATCATCACAAACAGAGGCACGCAGCAAAGCGGGAGAAGTGTGTGGTGCTGCACGTTACACAAGACAGCTGCAGCGGCAGCCCCAAAACACTTGCTAAAAAGCAGGCAACGTTGGCAGAATCATTTTCCTCATAGTATCCATTATGAGCAGAATCCGAGTGCAAATGAATCGCCGGAGCTGGAAGACTCATGGTTCCACGTCAGCTACAACAGCAACCGAGAGAGTTGTGTATGAAACCAGGATGGTGTGTCGGCTGAGACAATCCAACAGGCTAATGCACATTTGCTGTATTTTAGCCAAGAAACACCTCTCTATTGCAAGTGCCCCATCAGGGAAATAATCTTTGTCTGCTTTATTTAATCATTTTCATTGTTAAAATAAAAACAATTTTGAATTTGAATAATACTTTGAATAATAATGAACTATTTGAATAATACTTTGTATTTTGTATGTCTATTGTTTTTAAGGAAAAAAAACCAAGATTAACATCTTAACTCAAATGTGGTGTAAAACAAATCTGAATGTCCTTGTTCGGCCATATCACCCAGCCCTATAGCGCAGGAACTGCTTTCCCTGAAACCACACATTTTTCTCCATCACTTTATCATTTAACGTTATTAGATGGCAAATTCTGAACCAGCTGGCATGATTGAAAATATAAAGATGGAGTACTGGTCTGATGCTGTTGCCCCTTAACCACACCTTAAGGTGACATGAGAGGAATCTACAACAAATTTAAATGATCCACATCACAGCGTTTCATGGTTTATGAAGTATGACTGTGTTTTTCTTTGCCCGTAAAAGATGATAATTAGGTGATACATTTATCACAGTGAGCCAGAGCAAGGGGCGCATTTAATCGTATTTGTGCTGCTGCTGCTGCTGCTGCCGCTGCCGCCGCCGCTGCTGCCGCCGCCGCCGCCGCCGCCGCTGCCGCCACCACAGCTGCTGCCGCCGCCGCCGCTGCTGCCGCCGCCGCCGCTGCTGCCGCTGCTGCCGCCGCCGCTGCTGCTGCTGCTGCTGCTGCCGCTGCCGCCGCCGCCGCCTGGCATTCAATGCAGACTTGAGTCGTGTTGGAGGGGTTTTAAGGGAAATGTCACTAGAACCAGCCAAAGACTGCAGTTGAGACTTTTGCGTAAAAATGACTTATTCAGACATGAGGTGTTAAGATGCCATCACAGTGATGTAAACAGGAGGATGTAGTTATGAGCTTTTAAAAGTGCAATATTTGGAAAAGACCAACAAGGTGTTGTAAAAGAAACATTTGCCACTGCTACCAGTTATTCTTCCAAAAGTGCACGTTATAGACCCTGAAACAATGGTGTCCATAAATCTTTTTTTATTTTTTCCAATGCTCTCTTTGGAATATAAAAATCCATCTTCCCAACAAAGCAAAGCACAAATGGGCAGAACTGCCATCAGGCTGACAGGGGCCATATTTATACATTTAACATGTTAATAACAACAATATAAATGACGACCGTATCCGTCATAGCTGAGCCGTTACACCATCTGCAAACCATAAAAGCATCACAGAAAGGTACTGAAGGTCAGGCTAATGGACTGAATCAAATCCACGACACATAAAATGAATAACTAAAACCCAACAGGACAAAAACCAGGCGCGAAGCACTCGCACTGTTTGGGTGTCACCATCATTTGAAACACTGCCAGTGGAGAAGAGGGAATTACGTTTACGACATTTAGATGTTAAATAGTGAATTGAGTTGTGGCTCAATCTGTATTGTGTTGCTAACAGCGCAAAACTATTATTATGTAATATTCATGAGGAATTTGTTTTATGTTATCACTTTTCAGAACACATTTATCACAATACACAAGCAACAAGGAAACAAGAGGAAAATAAAATGAAATGCATGCCATTTCCAACTACCCAATGATAGGTGCTCAGAATAGAACAAAAGCTGTCATCTGTGTTGAATATTCATTTTTTAGTAGGCTACAGCCATTTACAGCTAAAAAGATGCAACATATGGATTCCTATTTTAAAAAGGAGAATACATTTCATCAACAGCTACTTTTAACCAGGGTTGTCAATGCTTGTAGATGAGGTGTATTTAATTTAAACTTCAAAAATAAAATCCTGCAGGGTGCACTTGCACTCACATACAGACATAATACCCTTGTGGTCCTGGTACGACGCCTAGTACTCGTCGTAGGTTTCAGGTTCTATTTATTTATTGGGCTCTTTAGATATTAAAAAAATACTTATGTTACTATCCTTAATAATTTTACCCCGAAATAACTTACAAATGCCCCAAAGCACTTGAAAAATATCAACTGCATACTTCTTACTTTGTACGTCTATTTCAGAAGAAAACATTGCAGTAGCCATTTACCCGACAGATAAATGTCACTGGCTACGTTGCAAATTCAGATGTGACTCACAAAATACAACAATGAGGAAATACAATCTTACTCACGGGGGAAAAACACACTCAAGTAACGAAACATCGGTGAAATGAACTCTGCTCCTGTTGACTCCTGAGAAGTGAGGAAGACTCTGGTTGTAACGTTTTGATCCATCCATGACACATGAGCAGGCTTTGTCCAGCATCCAGCAGCAAAGAAGTGCAGTGAATACAAGTTGCTGAACAGAGCGCTGTTTTTGCTTGTTTATTCAAAGTCCATTAATATTCAACGTGTCCGAATTGCACCAAAAACAAGTATATTATTAAAGTGTCAACTTGCCACTTTAATAATATTGCAATATCAATTTTTAAATGATGTCTCATACTATTGCACTGTGTTTATTGTTATGCACCGTTCACCTGGTCAAATTCCTTGTATGTGTAACGTACTTGGCATTAAACTGTTCGGATTCTGACTCGACACTGCTCTCCCTTGAGTTCCCAACAATACATTCGCCAAGTGTGTAGATTGAATTAACGGTTCTTGATATATGCGATGGACACACTCACATAGCGACTGACAGAACATTTTTTATTTATGTTGTTTATGTTTGAACCCACAAACCCATGGACACGTGTAGCCTGTGACAAGAAGCCATAGCTTCAGTTCAAGGGTTCACAAGACGTAAGGGGTCCCTTGTGTTTACGTTGGTTAAAAGTATATTGTGTCACTGACTGATTTATTCCCCATCCACTCTCCCGACTCCCTGTTCCTATAACTGAGCGCTGTGTTTTCCTCCCATCTCTTTACGATGACCCTGAGTAGCAAGAAGCAGCACAAAATTCTGTTTATTGGCAAACAGCCTCCCTTTTTACAGACTGCTGAGCAGGTGAGGCATCAGGTGTAAACTCATAAATCCTCTCAGATGTTGCCTGCATTTGAATAAGATCATAAGTTACTAGAAAGTGTACTGTGTGGAGTTTCAGTGCAGAAGTATGAGTTTCCAAAACATCCCTGTATGCTGAGCCTGTTTCCTCTTCTCTCCACAAAGCTAGGAGTTAAATCCTACCTCTTTGACAGCTCAGAGTAAGACTGATGGTCGAAGGTCGAAGGTCGCAGGCACCTCCGGCACCGACAAGCCCCACAGGATGCCACAGTCCAGGGGGACGGAAGCTGATGGAGGAGCCCACGTGGCTTCCCAGAGCCTTTGGTACCAGCATATATATGTATACGCACGAGAATCTCTTCATCCTTGAGCCGTGAGACCGGTGACTGCACCCGCCATCTGATGTGCGAGGCCATCCATCACAGAAGCAGAAGTCAAACTATCATTTGATACACTACTGTGTGGTCCTCAATGCTACGGCTTCCTTTATCGACTTGCCACCTCTTTAACTTGCCATATACACACACAGACAGACTTTGAAGCTGCACTAATCAATATTATTACGTCGACAATCAATCACATCACTACGCACAACATGGAAGGGGTCGGTTGTAGAGCGTGGAGACCAAACCAGAACTGTAATTGAGAATGTTGGTACAGGCAGTGGTAGAAGAAGTAGGCCTCTTTCAAAAGTTTGTTTTCTAAAGTAAAACTATTACACGTTAATAGTAACTATTCATTAATTAATTACATTAATACTTCAATTGAGTCAAAGAGGCATTATCAAAACAATTTACTTAACTTACCTAACTTTCAATTCTAATTTGATGTTGGATAGTTTAATTAGTAATATGCTATTACATTTTAAATGTTATGTATTTGGTGAGTTAAATCTGAATCTGCAACATATTCAGTAACTTTTCTCTGTCAGGTAAATGTTAATTCCTCTGAGATAGAAGTACACAGTAAGTAGTGTACAGATAAATGACATATTCAGCAGAGGGAACAGTGGATGCACACACCGTGGCTGGCTCTCTCCCAGTCCCCTACAGTGAGTCAGAAAATATGCAAGTGTGGGGAAATCTCTCACATAATTAACAGGAAAAATGGGCGTCAATGTTGAAACTCAGGAACACATTTACATGCAGTTTAGGCCATAATGCAATTAAAGATCAAAACATAGAACATAGAACATGAATAGAAAATAGATAACATATCATAGAACATCGTTTATATTTCCTGTGGAACTCTTTTCTGTTGTTTCCTCCCAGCTGTCTTTTGCTTGAATGGAGAGAGGGTACATGACAGCCTATTGCCTATATATATATATATATATATATATATATATATATATATATATATATATATATATATATATATTCATAAGACCCTCACCACAGCCTCCAGCCATTTATCTGTTCTGAGCAGCACAGATCACATCTGCCTTCTGCATTTAAATGTACAGAGGAACTTGACATTTCCTCTGAACATTTAAATGCAGGAGACAATTTGGAATAATCCCTGTTAGGCTCCCACATCTACTTCCCCTGACAGAACCTATTATCAGTTACAGTAATAGACTGTTCCCAAACTGCTTCTTTAAGCCTTTAACTTATCTACTCTGTCACTGAGATAAATCCCAGAGTTCTGCTTTGGAGCACTTGTGGAATACAAACAGGTCTGGAAACCTAGAAACACACAGTCCTATAAATGTGAGGTCATATGCAGCAGTGTAGTAATGTCAAGCCAGTGATGAACAGGGTTTAACGGGACATTTAAACTTGCTCTTTTTTTCAAGTTATGAGAACATTACGAAATAATGTTCTTATTTCTTCTTACTTTTTAAAAAATCTGCATTTCATGGTTGAAAATGGCTCAAAACACCATCTAGTGTTTTATATCAGCACTAATCTTAAAGACCTCTGATTGAAGCAGCAGCTTAAAGCTTTTCTTTTCATTGGCTATGTGTTATATCTTACAGATACCAGCAGTCAACTGAACAGGCCTGTCAGCCTACCTTCACTGTGGAAACAAAGCAAAGAGGACGGGGACACTTTTAAATTAAGACAGCGAAGTCTGCCGAGACGACAAGAGAGTAAAAGACAAAGTGTTTCTCTTTTTCTGGGCCTGTATTTATCAAACTTCACACTTTGATTACATTACACTCAATGACTGTATTACACTGAGCAGTCCTTTGCTGAAAACCTATTGAAGCAAAGAAATTACATAATTGAAATTTTCAAAAGCAACTGAATGTTGAAATTTAGCCGCCACTGTTTTAAATTCCCCATGAGGTACTAACACGTTGAGCAATTTCAAAAACTTGATTTTAAGTAATATTTTTAAAAGGTTCAAATTCTGATTCAAGTCAGGTTAAGAAATTGATTACATTCAGACTTTAAAATTGAAGGTGAAAAAATTTAAACCCGAACATCCAGGTTACTGAAGATAATTGAGGTTGTTCCTCCTCTGAGGCAAGAATAAGTTCAAAATATTAGAGCAAAAATATTTTCCTCTCTTCTTTGGAAAAAAAAAATCCATAATTGAAATTCTGATTGAAATCCTGGAACACCTGCAGGACAATAAAGTGTCAGTGGGAGGCAGAGGAGGACTGGACCTCTTGTGTCTGATTCATGTGAACCATTTTTTCCATGCTAATCTGTGATTGGCCAAAACACACTGCAAGGGAAGGCACCCTCGCTTAATCAACAACCAGAATACAATGTTGACATTGCGTTGGTCCAATGGTTGTTTCCAAATGTCATCTTTAGTGCACTACCACTGCACGTACATGACAAACTGGAAGTGAAGCTATAGCACGTTCGGAAAGAAATTACAGCTTGCAATTTGTGAACTACACATCAGTAAAAAGAAAATTCCAACTTACTTGAACTATGTAGTCTGTTCCCACTGGGAAAGTGACACATTTCCGAGGAGCTCAATGTGGGTGGCTCCGGCCCTGGCCATCTTGGCAGTGACAAACTCCTGGCTGATGTAAAAATGGGCAAAGAGATGGATCATTGGTGGAGCTGAGGCGACTCGGGTGAGGCAGCAGAGGAGCTTTACCTGTGTCACAGATTTGAACTGTGTATTAAACCTTTAAGTGCAAGTCTCAAACCCTCCCTCTGAACAGAGCTTATATAAAAGGAATCACCTTTACCAAATCACAAACTGCTGATGTTGCTGCATGTCTCTGCTACTAAGTATTGCATGTGACAAGACCTCCACTAAATATCAAAAATTCACTTCATTTAATTCAATTTGCATCAATATGACACTGGAGCTATAGGATTAAAGTTCCGCCGTGTTTATTGAAATCTGCCTCAGATCTCATGTGTGAGCACAGAACAGGCTGCCTCTCTGTCATAGAGCCGTGCCAACATGAAAGAGGGAGCCACTCACTGAACCAGTTATCAACGCCTATTTTCTATTCCCAGCATCAGAAGTCAGGACAGCATGTCTCATTTATCTCCAGAGGAATATCTGTCATATTAGCTGCAGTGCCCATGTACTAGGGGTAGAGCTGAATTCTAATATGGTTTTATATATATATGCATTTCAACGAATACTTATTTCATACAAATATTTTAAAAGTACGTGTTCAGGAAGGACAGGGGGGTCCTCGATAAAAAGGGGAATCATTTATTTTCACAATCATTTTTACCATAGAATGTATGACTATTTTGGTCAGGGCTTTCATAGTCATGTTGAGCTACTCTCCTTTTTGCAGACAGCACGATTTCAAGCACAAGTGCTGTCTGTCACCATCTGGAATGCACAATCACTTGCAGTTCAAGCATCCTTCCCTGGTCCAACGAGTTTGTAGGCCTTGATCAGACTGCCAACTCAAATCCGTTCTTGTGGCATATCCAAATTGTATCCAGATTGATTTTAGAAAGTCGGGACACCAAAATGGAATTCTTTTGGATGTGGTTTGAAAACAGATGCAATAACAAATCATTTTGCTGCCAAATAGCTGTGTGCACATCCCTACCATGTGCATACATGTACTTCTACTGTAGCACCAACATTAGATGAAACCATTCAAATTTTTCCAGAGGTGAAGAATTCCGAATGAATATTTCTGCTTTGCGGTGCACAGACAATATCACCGAGTCGTACCGAATCAGCCTTTAACAGAAGCAATTGTAATTTACACTCCAGGCATTTAGCATGTGCCATTTTTTAAAACATGAAGACATACTCAAACATTTAATATAGCAGTTGCATTAACAGTTTGAAGCAGGTCAAAGGTCATTGTAGCCTGACAAATGCTCAAGTGACTGATTCCACATTGATCACAATGAGCAAACCAAATGTAAAGAGGAAGGAAGGACACGTTGGGCTTTGGAGGTTGTTTATGAAATCCCCTCACACCATAACTACACTGGAGATATCCCCAAAGACTACTTCAAACACTGCCAGCGTCCATGTCCACATGATCAGAATATAAATTCTCTCCAGGCTAACACGCACTCCTCATGCTATATGTTTTTAATGTACATTAACTCAAGTACGACTTAAAGGTGCTGAAGTTGAAATTCAGAGCATATACTGTATATTGCCTCCACATGGCTCTCAACGTGGTGACGACTGAGCCAGTGGCTCGCAGCTAACGGTGCGCTAAATGAATGCCAATTGACCTTTCCCACTGAAGACAAAAGCCGGATGTTAGCGGGTCTTAGTGGATTTTTAGTTCAGTGGGAAGAGATGGTATGAATGATATCGCTGGCAAGTGCAACAACAACGATGAGTCGGCCTACAGGGAGGAGGTGCGGCACCTGACGGTGTGGTGCGCCAACAACAACCTGGCCCTCAACACCAAAAAGACCAAGGAGCTTATTGTGGACTTCAGAAAGACCAAAGGCTGCACACACACTCCCATCCATATCAATGGAACGGAGGTTGAGCGTGTCACCAGCTTTAGGTTTCTGGGTGTCCACATCTCAGAGGACCTCTCTTGGATCCTCAACACCTCAACCCTGGTCAAGAAGGCACACCAGCGTCTCTTCTTCCTGAGGAGACTGAAGAAAATCCACATGTCTCCTCTGATCCTGGAGAACTTCTACCGCTGCACCATCGAGAGCATCCTTACAAGCTGCATCACAGTTTGGTACGGTATCGGTCTCGGACCGAAAAGCACTGCAGAGGGTGATAAAAACTGCTCAATGCATCACCGCTACTCCACTCCCTGCCATCGAGACCGTCCACCTCAAGCGCTGCCTGCGGAGGTTGCGCAGCATCGTCAGGGACACCTCACACCCCGCCCATAGACTGTTTGACTTCCTCCCCTCTGGGAGGCGCTATAGGAGTCTCCGTTCCAGGACCAGCAGGCTCACGAACAGCTTCATCCCCTCAGCTGTCACTTTACTAATACACTGCACCACGGTGATAGCCCTCATCCTCCAGGTGACTCCGGAGCTTTTTAGCACCTTTCCAAAGGTATGTTGTTTGTCATTCATGAATATGTACCACAATATCTGCTGCTTGTTTGGTGACTTGATTGCTCTTCAAACATTTTACCACAAGGTTACAAGGTTCATTTATTGTCATTGTACAACAGGGTTGCGCAACAAAATGTAGTTTTCAGTCACATTTTGCTACATAAGAAAAAGACACAACAAATGTATATGTGATATGGTGGAGGATGAATTTAGGAGTCTCACAGCCTGAGGAAAGAAGCTGCCCTGAAGTCTGATGGTATGGCAGTTGATACCTCTGTATCTCTATCAGTAGAGTAAACAGGCTGTGGCTGAGGCGGGTATTTAATATCCATTAGGCTTTTTGCAGGTCCCTCTTGTCACCAATATCACTGATGCTCGGTAGATTGGAACCAATGATGTTCTGTTCTGTTTCTATACCTCCTCTGTAAATGTTAGCGAGAACTTGGCACAGGAATTTTTACTTCTTAAGTTTCGTTGATGAGGAAGAAATACAGCCATTTATTAGCTGACTGTGTCAGGTGTTGGTGATACTGATTCTGAGGAGCTTGCTCCACTTCAGATCCATTGATCTAGACAGGGGTATGTGTCTTTGAGTCCTTTTTTCTAAAATCAACAATCAGCTCAGTTGTTGTTTTTTGTAATACATTTCCCGTTGGTGCTGATTCCAGGAGCATCCAAATGGGACACATGTGCTGTTGTTGGGAATAGTGGGATCTTGACCAACAGCAACTGTGGAAAGATGATTAATTCAGCTTTATTATCAGGCGAGAAAGGTGTCCAGTGTAGTGGACAGTCTTAATCAACAGAATTAAACTCATCTCTGTGGAAATTCTACATAACAATCCCGACATCTTCTTTGTTGCTCGTTCAGGTGCAACCTACCTCCCTTGGACGAAGGCTATGGGAAGAATGTGGGCATCAAGACTGACCTTGTGACAGAAAATCCTACCATCCTAATACATAAGTAAGCGAAAGGATTAATCACTGCCCCTTTAAATGTTCCCTTTTGTCATGTTGCTTGACATCTGGTGATTATTTCCAGGTATGGATCTCTGATGGCGCGTCGCCGTCCGTTTGTGGAGAGGCTGCATAGCTATGGCAACTCCATGCTGCTCCTTCACCCCTTCTCCTTTGGCTTCAGCACTCCCTTGTGCATGCGGGCCGCCTACAGTATTGAGGACTTAGAAAGCCCCATCCTGCCCGTCTTCTGCAACCCTGAGTACCTCCAAAATCTGACCCTCTTCTGGCGCTCTCAAGGCCTACGAGCACCAAGGCCCAGCACCGGCCTATTCATGGTAAGCCTGGCGCTGGAACACTGTGCCAATATACATCTGTATGGGTTCTGGCCCTTCAGTAATCACCCACATGGACTCTATGCCTTGTCTCACCACTACTACGATGACGTGAAACCTTCGTCATTTCACACCATGCCGGTTGAGTTTGACATCTTGTTGCGGCTGCACAGTCAGGGGGTGCTCAGGCTTCACCTGGAAGATTTTCGACCAGGTGAAAAATATTTCCCAGACCCTGGAGTAGCTGACAGGACAGGAGCAAAGTGCCTTGTTTGTATCCCAGTCTTTCATATACTTTTGAATGAATTGCCAGATCTGTTTTGGCTAAAACAAGAAAATGTTGTAAATTTCTACATGCTTGAAATCTTTCTCCACACTCTTTTGCAGCTGGTGCCCTTTTTCAGAGTCCACCACTGTTTGATGACATGGATTAAGTGTGTCCAAGCAAGATGGATTTACAGTGAATGTTGAGTTGGCCCATCAGCAGCCAAGGCATTGGCACTAAAACCAAAATGCAACAATCATAAGACTGTAAACATTTTAGTCTTGCAGTAATTCTAAAACTGTCTGGAGGGGGTTCTTTTGATTTTAATGGGAATCCTTTGTGAGACATTTTTAACCTAAATTGAGTTTAATCTCGACAAGACACGTCTGCAATACAAATGAACAGAAAACAAAGCGAAACCAGACCACACAGCAGCAGCTGCTGGTATTTGAGATTCAGTGTGGAGGCTCAGTTGAGTAAATGTGACTTGACTCCTGCAGGCTCCCAACTCTCTCCATTACCCATACATCACAGGCGTGAACCCTAACGAGCAGCCGGCTGGCCGGCTCCACGGCGATTCCCACCAAATTGTTTTCCTCTGATATTCTTTGATATTGTGCTGCTTGCCAGGTGAAATAGAATAACATCAAACTGCGGATGAGAATATGAAGCGGTATCATTCCCGCTCAAATCGAAGTCTGCGATGATTCATTTTGTATTATGAGTCACCTTTTACGGAAAGAAAATGGATTTGAAAATGCATCTAGCGCCAAGCTGGTAATAACCCTAACATTTTTGCCCTCTACTGTTTTGTACCGCGTGTTTGTTTATGTGAATGTCCGAGCTTTTGGGATGCAACACCCCTGAAAATGAATGCTAATAAGATTGCTCTGCATCTAAAGGCTATGGATTAGGACTCTGGCAAAATCAGTACCATACATCTCTAAAAACAATAACAACAGTTGTGAAGGTATTAGGTAAATATAAACTTTATTACAGTCACAGCGGGATGGAAGTACAGTCATGGCGTTATGGAATTTATAATTCAACACAGAGAGCAATTTTTATGGCAGACAAATCATCTCAATCCTTTTTTTATTCATTCACAGTTATTATCTATTCCACAGTTCGTCAATTATTGACTTGGGTACCTGTTTCCTGGGTACACCCAACGCATCAGCAGTAGAGCAAAGTCCCGATGTTGATCTGCTGAAATGATCCATTGGTGAAATTGTGTAGAGGCTCCTTGTTCATGGTTGAAATAACACAATATTGACTGTAAACAGATGAAATGACCCTGGTTGGACTCTGAAAATGACATCCCTGTTTGAGCATCACGCAGGACAGAGCTGGTGGCTGTTTTCCTTTAATCCATCTCTCCACGTCGGCTACATCATTTTCCATTTCATTCTGCAGAGTACCGACTCTGCACGGCTCATCGTTTCACCCCCCTTGAATCAATATTAATCTCCATGTTTGGATAAAGGTTGTTTGTTTACCAATCCCATCAACAGGACTAATCCATAGATTTACATTTGGGGTCAAGTTGTCAATTTCCATTCAGTTTCCAATAGTTCAATTGTCGTTAGGGGGTTTTGCAGGTGATGTAAGGGAACATATGTAAATTACTGGGATGGCCGGAAATAGGTGAGGGTTATATTGTTTTTCTGTTGTTTTGATTTAATGGGTGTGCTGAAGGGAGGGTAGTCTAAAATTTGGGGTAAGGCAGATTAGAGTGTTTGAACTGTTTTTCTTTCCAGACGTGTATTACATTCTACCTTTGTGTGTAAAAAAGTAAATATGATCAAATAGATTCAAAAGAATATGGCATTCATTGACACTATTTGCCTTTCACGTGTTTGAACAGTCGCTCCATTGTAGAAGGGTTTTCCTTTTCAAAATTAGCTAGAAGGTACTAGGATTCATATGCTATTGTAGAACACAACAGACATTATAATCTTTATGCTTATTAGTTATTATTGACATTTTATTAGAGTGAGATATTGCAGGGAGCAATGTTCCCTCTAATTTTTCATGTGTCTGGGCATACACACAAGCTCCCTGAGCACACTGAGGACCACTGTGAGCAACATCAGATGTGCACGCTGTGGCCACACACCAGTATCACACCTGTTCAAAACCTTGGATCATAGCAAGTTACATGGCTTATTAAAAGAATCAAATTACAGCAGCAATTTTCACTAGTTTACTTTTAATATAAGTGATTTGACAAACTTTAAAGGAAAAAGACAAAAATCTTGTTGTTCATGAGATGTGTAGTATGTTTTATGTGACAGTCCTGCTTGGCCATGGGAAGAGTCTTGCTTTGGCCTGTGTGAGGTCCTGTTGTGGCCTGTGTGAGGGTCCTGTTCTGGAAGAAATGATACATATACACCTTTCAGACATAACATTTTGTTCACATTAAAACATTCACATTTTGCACAATGACGTGTGCTGTAGCTTGTGTTACAGTGTAAATTCCTGTAACTCTGTCTGTAAAATATGTAATTACTCAGTTTTTTATTATCATTTCTACTACCCATAAATTATCTAGTAGTAACATAATTTAATGATTAATATCCATAAGTAAAAAATCTTAATAAATGTCACTAGAATATGCACAAATCTGACTTAAATTTTACCTTATTTTTCACGTCTGTCCTTCTCACTTCTCCAATGGTTGTACACTTTGTCCAGGTTGATGGCTTCGTCTGCTTCTTGCTTTGACTTTATGTGCATCAGCTGGTCCAAATGTGCCACTTCAAGACGATTTCTGGATGCTGTTTTGATACGATTCATTAAACTGAATCCTCTTTCACAATCTGCACTGGAAGCTTAAAAGAACCACATTTCTTTTTTCCAATGGCTTGGTGAGTGGATGTGTCGCTGCCCGTTCGTTTCGCCATGATAAGGGGTTAGCATTTGCGTCTCGTAACTCCGCCGCACTGTTGTTAGCTAGCTAACCTGCACGGCGCGAATGGGCAGGGCAATAGTGTCAATGCTATGATTGGCTGCGTAGCGTAAGTGAACCGAATCGTATCATTGGCTGGACACCTGTCACTCACTGAGTTACGTTGCAAAATAGTACAGAAAACAAAATTATTATTATTATTATTATTATTATTATTATTGGTTTAATTGATTAGATAAGATTAGGACTAATATTAGATATTAATTAATACGTTTATGTTGAATTTTATTTTATGCGCTGCATAGATTTTCTTGTGCGCTGAGAATGTGCGAGCAGTGCGCGATTGCTCAAGCGCGCAGCTTAGAGGGAACATTGGCAGGGAGTATATTGCTGTATCTTTTCGGGTCAAAAGAGCTGAATAACATTAAGGGCCTTGCTATTTTTTCAAAAAAATATGAGATTCTCCTCCACAATTAATTTAGAGGTGGACTACAATGGCTTCTGGCTCATCACTTTTCTGTCTTTGGTCTGCTGGGAGAGCAGGCAGGAGCTCCGAGACTAGGTAGCTAACTAGCCAGCTGTGGAGATGGACAAGCTAGCTAACCAACAAGCCAGCCGTCCTCTCCGGAGCTCCCGTCTGCTCTCCTCCCGGCAAAGTAGTCTGCCAGTGGCGTATCGGCTAATATGTTCCCACTCGCTCATGTTAACTTTCTGATGACCAGACATCACAATTTTCTGTGGATAATATTCTGCAGATGCCCGCTGTGCATTCATTGCATCTGTCACTGCTAATGTTGACGACCTACTTTATCTTCCATCAAAGCTTCTGTAAAAAGGATACGGATGAATGTCCAATTGATTCATACGTCAGAGACCTGATGACTGAATGAGTTACACCGAGACGGATGGAGGGAAGGAGGAAGACGAGAAGGGAGCAGGACGAGGCCTACTCACCGTTTCATGCAAATTATCACAACAGAAAAACATTTCAAGGTGATGGATGTGGCCATGGATGTGGAAAGAGACGTCTGTAAATCAACGGATAATTTTTCTTTTTAGGTAGATAAAAGTTTTTGGGGGCCATTTGAGGTCATTTGAAGTAATTTGAGGGACAAGTTCAAGTCTCAAGTCTTTGAGGGACAAGTTCAAGTCTCAAGTCTTTGAGGGTCACGTTCAAGTCTAACGTCGTTAAGGGACAAGTCAAGTCTAAAGTCGTTGGGGGCCAAGTTCAAGTATAACATCTTTAAGGGACAAGTCAAGTCTGAAGTCTTTGAGGGACAAGTTCAAGTCAAGTATAAAGTCTTAAGGGACAAGTCAAGTCTCAAGTATTTGAGGGACAAGTCCAAGTCAAGTCTAAAGTCTTTGATCACAAGTCCAAGTCAAGTCTCAAGTCTCTTATGGTTGTAGTGAGTGTTCCGTTTTACCAGTGGTGGGCCGTCAGGGCCAGCAAGGCCTTCTCTGCTGGCCTAAACAGAATCACAAAGTTATCTATTTTATAATTTAATATTTTTATTAAACACACCACATGTATTATAATTTATAAAAATATTTTTCCCACTATCTTATTTTCTCATTACACAGCTACTGTCTTCCTCAGTTGCGCTGCTTCCTGTGCAGCATGTTTTAAGTAGAGCTTTTATCCAAGCAGATTTCACCAGTTTAAGTAAATGGGGACGATATTGTTGATTGTCATAGTCTTCAACCAATCAGATCTTTAGTTTGACATGTTGGGTGTATTCTTTGACGTGCCAGAGCCTGCTAGCTGGCCTACAAGTACGTCAGCATTAACGGGCAGCTCAGTTTTAAGGAGCAGCGCTGCAGTGAGGTGCAGCGTGCGCTGTGATTGGTCAGTGGGCGAGCACGTGACTATCGTGAAACGAAATTTATATGCATTATGTTTCCCACAATTTAAGCTTCTGCATTTTCCAAATGCACCAGTATTATTCAAACGTATTTTTCGGTTCGTAAGCCTCGTACCGAACGGTTGAATACGAATACGTGTATTCAGCTGCAGGACAGCAGTGAAGGCCCAGGTATAAAATGCACGGCCGCCACTGCGTTTTACTGACTGATCATATGGTAGTCTCCTCAATCCAAAATGGCGGAAGCAAAGCTCTGCTGCTGCGCACTGATGTTGCAAAAATACGACCAATTAGCTTTCACTTCTTACCGATTTACAGTAGGTTCTTCAGCTACTTTCAGAAAGGTACATTGTAATGACCTTTGACCTTTAAAAAACCCAAATGCAGTTACAGCTGTTCACCTTTGTGGCGCGGTGTTTTGTTGCATTGTAACTTCTATGCCTCGTTACCTAAACAACTATTATTGAAGAAATGAAGCTTCATGTTGCACATTTAAAGTAAGCTGCTATGGATGAATGCACTTAAAGCCAATGTAAGTAAGGGATGAATATACAAGCAGCATTTTACTGGGAGGAAAATGTGCTCTAATAATTTAATATCAATACCGCACTGGAAAAATATTATTAAAAGTAGATAACTGGGATTACTTCTCTGAAAAATGCTTTTTTCAAGACGAATTCACAAACTCTTGCCCAAAATGTGTTGAGCATCCATGGTTACGCTGTAGCTGAGCTGAGCTGTGAGCATAACACCTAATGTGATGCTGTTCATCCTCAAAACTGCAGTCTAAGTTTTTGTGATGTGAATTACTGTTGCTTAAACTAACAATGTCCTCATGGATAACATTGTAGATTATTGTCTTGATGAATTGCTTGTTATAAAAAGGTCGGATAAAAAAGGCCCAACAGAGTTGATGTCATCAAGTTGGTTGTTTGGTTCAAACAACACTAAAACCCGTGTTTGTGCCTTAAGAAATAGCATCGCTGATATGATTTAGCGGTTTTCATTTCTGTTCTTGTTTAGGTTGCGTGTTGATGCCAATCTGTCAAACCCCTTGACAGATTGGTATCTTAGGACGCACAATGCCTTCAACGGCCCAATCAGATTCGAGTGTTGTGTTGTGACATTATTTAAACGGTAGAGACCTGTTAGAGACGCTGCTGGCTGTTGGGGCCCAAACAGCTTCAGCTGACTCCCTGGCAACTTGAAAAAGGACAAGTCACGACCTGCCCGGCTGACAGCTGAGAGCTGAAATATAACTGACTGAAATATAACTGACTGATACAGGTGTATTTATAGATCATACTCAACACAGCCTACTGATCAAATGAAAGAAGTGAGAATGAAGTGCTGATGAGTTTCTGCATGTGTCTCTGTGATGTAGGTGTTTTATTTCAATAAATGATCATTGATCTCTTGATAAAGATGCAAAGGAGGTTGAAGAAGTCACTGCCAAGATTTAATGAAACTGTTCTGTGTTCTCACTTTATGTTCCCGACCGTACTGATCCACCATATGCTGCTTTCATATGTGTGAACAAATACACAGTTTTAGCCATGCTAGCAGGACTTCTATAGAAAGCTAACACATTAAAGTGAAAAAAAAATAGGATATGTGATTTCATTAGACCAAAAACAAAGTTTTTATTTCCTCATTTTCCTGTCACTTGTCTCTTGGAAATGTATTTTACGTTTACTAAATGTGATGAATAGGACATTTAGCGTTGCACCAATGCATCTTCCCTTTCAATTACAATTGATTTATTTCTTTGAAAGGCTGCTGGATTTTTAGCAGATAAGGCCGACATTAATCACATTCAATGAAACATTCTGCTTTGTTAATCACCAGACAGAACAGTCCTCTGCTATGTTACTCTCATATATGTTTGATTTCAGATTAACACTGTACAAAACAACGATTTAAAATATGTTTTTCTGAATAGAATGTAAATGTATGAAATATTCACATAAATGTATGTTTTAAAGAGTTGGTGGTCAAATGTTTTCCATTGTTTTAAAAACTGTTATACCCCCGCTTAAGTTCTACTCATCCATCCCGCTTACAATCTCTAGACAAAAGGCAACAGGACGCACTTTTGCGATCGGAAGCATTATTTTTTCGTTTGTAGTTTGAGTATATCGACCAATCACATATGACAAGGCGTCAATAAAATGTCGACAAACAGTCCATGCGGAGAGCAAAAGAGGTGGAGCCCATTGGCCAAATCGCCTACTGCTCAGCAGACACTTGTTCTATTTCTACAAAGACCCTCGTTGAAGTTGTGGCACGCAGAAGGGCACCATAAGTTGTGGGAGAGTTGATGATGATGGAGGGGACTCCAACCTGCTGTAGCTCCCAGGGACACCAGTAAGACAAGTGAGGGAACACCTCAAAGTCACTATGTCCATTTCTACGACAATATTTGGTGAGACGCATCAATGTGTGATGGAGTTGAGCAGGGAAATAAAAAAAGGTCTCATAGCAGCATTTACCATTTGTTGCACACAGTGTAAAAGTCGACCAAGCATCAACCTAATCTGGCAACGTATATTTATGGGACTTTAAAAAGATATTTAATGCATACAAAATTTGGGAAATGAGTCATTTCAACAAGAATGTGTGACAGGAAAGTGCAACTGTGATAGAGGGCAGTCCGCACCTGGGAAGCCAACTTCAGATTGTGTCTGAAGCCTTTACTAAATGCTAATGTCAGGTGTAAGACATTTCAGATGTTGTAAAATGACAGAACTGAGCTCAGTGTGAATACGAACAATTTTTCAGGGGAGCAGTTTGGGAAAAGGTCAGTGTGCAATACAGAGCAGAGAAACAGGCAAGAAAAGGCTACAGCAACTGTGTTGGAGTCATACAAGTTCAGAGGAGAGTGAAAAGGGCAGGCAAAGAGAGACAAGTGGAGAGGGTATAAGGCAGCAAGAGCCTTGGTGATTTAACATTTCCCAGAATGCCTTGCCTAGACAAACCCCAGAGAATATGCCAATTAGCACAGAAACAAGTAAAGAAGGGACAACTTATATTATCAGGTAGAAATCTAGATCTTGCCTCCAAAATCAGCTCATTACAAAATACATCACTCAATACCTTGATGAAACCATCATGCTTTTTATCCGTTATTTCTCAAGTCTAAACCTAACATTTCCATCAAACCCTACAGTTTGTGCTCAATTGAAAATGTTTGCTCTTGTTTATTTCACAATGGATAGCAACATTGAATGCTGTCAATGTCAACCTCTGGAACCATCACGTTTGTGCAGCACTTTGGATTTAATACCGAGCATTCATACGTCGGGAATATACTGTCAGAAAGTATTCTCTATCAAATATATGCAAAATAAATATTGTTATGTTTTTGCATTGCTGACTGTAAAGCATATTCTAAACAATGACTTGTGTACAAAATGGAAGAGTCCTTCACAAAAATCAACATAGCTCCTTTCAGACCACATGCTGTAAGAGATTGGGCTTGAAATAAACTTAAATCTAGTGACCTCCTTCATAGGTTGACAACTTTGATGAATTGTGAACAGAGAATTCTTACGGGTGCTGATGATGTGTAGAATTGGGAAACCCTCGATGGGCGTCATAAAGTAACATGCATATTTTTTACAACAACTTAACTTGCAGTGAGAAGGAATCCACTTTAACATTATTGTAGATCAATAGGTGTAGTCATAGTTTGGAACAGTTATCTAGCCCTCTAAATTGTATCACAGATTTATTGTACTTGTGTTGTTTCCCTCCTCCACTGGCTCAGATTTGAATAGCATTTGGCGGCAGATTGTGTGTATTGTGGGCTATTATGTAAGCACTTTGGGGCTGTTCCTCAGACAGCCTCTTTGCATGCAGGGCGGGACCCTGTCCGTTGAAAAAAAAAAAAGTGAGCACTCCCCCTCCACAACTTTTCGCGCTGTGGTCCAGGTGATATTAGCGCCAGTCGTGTCTGTCGTCCCCCGCCTCCCTCCCCGGCCTCCCATCTGTCCGTTTCAACCGCAGAGCTAATTACAGCCAAACAAAAGCCTGAGGGATTAAGTTAAAAGGTACTAAAAGTCGGTTTCTAGGTGCGGGGTTTAACAAGCCTTGTTGGCGCTGGTGTCCCTGTGGGACAGGAAGCAGGGGAGATGCAAAAACTCCCACCTGAAAGTCAAAGACCGTAAATGAAGGAGACGGGTCACTTGTTTCAGAAGATAAATCGGTCTTAAAAGAAACAATCTCGGTCGTCATCAGCGGTATATCATCATATATATGTCATATTGTGTCAACAAATAATTGTACCCTTTGTTTTTCACGTTCTTTAGAATACATTTGTTTTCATTCGTCCAAAAGAAGGTTGTTACTGAAATGACTGAAGTTATGTTCAAATGCTACCTGTTAAATATTATTTAATTTTCTTTGGCGCCTCCCTGTGTCTCCCTTGCTTGCTAATCCTTGCTGAAACAAATAACACTGGAAATCATTTTTACGCCCATTCATTTTGCACTGGAAAGGTGCTAGGTTAAAAAATAAAAACGGTGGTGCACTGTAAAAAGTTACAGAGTGAGACCTCTCCTTTTTTTAAAGTCCCCTCAGGCTTGGACAGAGCGCGCCGGTTGCCCCGCCAACACAACTCTGGAGGCGTGGCCGTTGTCCACGCCCCTTGCTCCAAGTTGCGGCGCGTACCGAGCACAATAACGCTGACTGGCTGGAGATGAATGACGCGTCCATTCATCTGGGCGCTGATTGGCTGAAGTGTGCCAGATGTCGGAGAGCGCCAGAAAACAAGCTTGAGCGGGGGATGCTGGAGTCTCCACGGGACAGTGCTGACTTTCCGCGAATCGGACAGGAATAGAGGACTGGAGGTACAGTCAGAGGACAGCCCGCTTATTTTAAAGAGGGAAATTAGCTGCTATGTTAGTCTGAAGAAAGTACGCAGTGACAAGTCGATAAAACTGGACACAGACCTCCATTGGAACATTTCATTCATTCAGCAGCAGAGAAAGGTGAGAAATGAATTTCCTTCTTCCTGTAACATTGCGTTATGGTATACTGGTCAGCTGAACTAGGAACGCTAGCCAAGTAGCTCATTAAAGCTGAATTAACATTTATGACCAACGTTATAAATATGTCACAGTAATGTAACAGTAAGCATCCCCTTTGACAGGCTCTGCCACACCTAAATGTATGGACTAACACGAGTGAATTGGCCTTCTACCAAGTTGAGAATGTTGGGGCTATCTTACGTTACAACTTCGAAGTAACGTAATTTATGAATGTCATGTAAAAACACATACAGCTCTCAAGTTGATACATATGCGGCAATGCAGTAGGTGTACGTGACGTTAGCAATACGCCACTGTTAAGGAAGGAACTTGAGAGTTAACTTACAGCCGCTAGCTTGCGGGCTAATTAGCTGATGTCCTTTGCGCCAAATTCAGCTGACCACTCGTCTGAGTTTTTAGTAAGTTAACGTTACTACCTGAACTTCACCTAGCTTCACTGTTCACCCCGCTGATACACTAGTCGGGTAATCTATATCTGATTTCTTACATCCATCTTCACTTTTATTTGGACTGCAGTTTTCCCAGATGGAAGTTGAATGTCTCGCACTGAAAGACCTCACAAGTCCCAGGAAAGGTTTCACGGATGACGATGGGGGCCACGGTGAACAAAAGGTAAGGTGGCCTACTGCTTGGTCTTAGGTGTGGTCTGAGCAAGGAAACGGGTTTGATGAGATGCAACTTAGGGAGGACCGCGAAATAAGGCTAATCAGAGACCCATGTTTAGAGTAATGTGGTGGCATCTGGATCAGTGAGATGAGGTTGAAAAAAAAATGGGCTGGGCTTGGGTGGCTTTTGGATTTAAGCAGATAGGTTTCTGTGAGAGAAAGTGGTGAAGTAGTTTGTAGATTAGAGGGGGGACAAAAACGCCAAAGAAGTCAGTGGATTTTCTTGAAAGTACATCATTTCTTATTTTAATAAGGCACCCAAATTCATCAGCAGGTCTCTCTGTCTTAATGTCAACGTCTGATAAAACCCCTGGATGGAGATTTATGTTGACAGCAGCAGGTGAAAGTATAAGCAAATGTTGGAACCCGTAACCAAACATTTGTAACAACAACGCACCATTGTCTCCGCCACAGGAAAACATCTGCTCGGAGAGAAGGTGGTCCACGCCACTGAAATCAGCAGAGCCTCCCATCCCTGTCTTGCTGATGGGCAGAAAGGGGGCCACCCCCGACCTGGCCCACATCACCCCCATCAAACACACAGCCCTGGCCGAGCCCTGGACGCCCACGGCCAATCTCAAGATGCTGATCAGTGCGGCGAGCCCAGACATCCGGGACAGAGAGATGAAAAAGGTGCTGTTTCGACCCATCGAGAACGAGCAGGACAAGCCGGCAAGTCCGGATACTGTGGCGGAGGATATGGAGGTGGAAGACTCTTGTCAGGTATTTGACCTGCTAAAGAGGCTAAGAGCCAAACCATGTTATTGAACATCATGTGGTTTCAAACGATTTCTAAATTCGTCAATACAGCATTTAATACATTCTGTTTAGTTCTTGAAGTCTGAAAAAGTCTTATTCTTTTCTCCCACTGAGGAGAGATCTGTTAGATTGCCAGCCATAACTTCCACTGTCTTAGAAGTCCAGGGAGTAAACACTTACCCCCTTCACTTTACTTACACTAGCAGCTGAAAGCTCAAATACATTTACTCAGTTATGCCGAACAGATAAAGTCATATTGTATGTAAAGTGGCAGCTGCAGCCTAAATCGCTGAGCTTTTGTGTTGCGATTATTTCTTTAAATCGAATGTGCGGAGGTTTTTCCAGCCTTCTCAGGATTTAATTCTTCTCTAAAATATGTTCCGCTGAAGACATGTTACAAAAAAGCTCTGGATTGCGATATGTCACACTCTAACCCTGGAGGACGGCAGTCCCCTTAGCCGGTGTAAAATGAGTGCCCGAATGAAAAATGTTTGTCATTCATCTCTTTATGCGTTTATCCGTCTGTCCAGTTTGAAGCTGTGGATCAAGAAGATGACACCGACAAAAAGCCGAGCAGGAAGCAGAAGAGTCTGGGTCTGCTGTGCCAGAAGTTCCTGGCCCTCTACCCCGACTACCCACCGCCGCACAGCCCCATCTGGATCTCTCTGGATGAGGTGGCGACCAGTCTCGGTAAGTAATGGGGGCAGAGTTTGGACGTGTCCCAGCCATTGTGTTATGAGATTTAGGGACTTCTTTTTCATACAAACGGCTGCATTTGGAACCGTGCAATGCGTTCATTTCATATAAACCCTCAACATTCTGTGAGTTTTTATTCAAACGCAATTATTGTTTCCAAGAACAAGTGGGCCATTTCTCTTCTCTCGCCATTAAATAATCAGGAGTGGAGCGGCGGCGTATCTACGACATCGTCAACGTGCTGGAGTCCCTCATGATCGTGGGTCGGATCGCCAAGAACAGCTACACCTGGTACGGTCGCCTGCGGCTGGAGGCCACGCTGGAGGAGCTGCAGCGGAGGGGTCGGCAGCAGGGCTACCACCTCCAGATGGACCTGGCCACCGAGAGCAGGGGGGCCGGACCGGGGCGCGAGGACGACGGGGCGGACGGAGACACCGGTAACGGTAATGAACCGAGACTTTTAACAGTCATGGGATTCTGCAAAAAAACATTTCCTACCTTTTCCACCAGCTAATTCCCTCATTTTCTTCAACTAGCACCTTACCATTGGCTGCTCTGATGGCTGTTGAAGTTCTACTCACAGGAATAGACCATCAGTTGAATGCAGCACATTTACAATTTTAGGTGTCGATTTCATTTTAGGTGCAGCTTCCTCCGAATTAACACTACAGATCATTTTCTTCAACCCCACGGGAACGAATACAAACCTGGTTTCCATAGCGATCCCTCACACAATACACGCACACCAGCCTCTCATTGAGGCTGTGTGTGTGTGTGTGTGTGTGTGTGTGTGTGTGTGTGTGTGTGTGTGTGTGTGTGTGTGTGTGTGTGTGTGTGTGTGTGTGTGTGTGTGGACTTGGCAGGGTGGCTAGATAATAATAGCACTTACAAATAGTGAGTTAACAAAGGGTACATGGTGTCATAATCGTTAGTCCTTGCTGCGACAGTGACAACATTTTCACAGATGATTACTAAAAGTCATCTGATATAAAGTAGAGACCTGTGACTGCAGTGGTCTCACACACTTGCCTGTTTCCTTGTTATTTGTAGCTGGTGGCAACAGGAAAGACAAATCTCTGCGCATCATGAGCCAGAAGTTCGTCATGCTCTTCCTGGTGTCCAAGACTCAGACGGTTACTCTGGACGCAGCAGCAAAGATCCTCATCGAGGAGAGTCAGGACTCGTCCAGTCACAGCAAGTACAAAAGTAAGAGAGTACAAAAACATATGTCTTGGAATACAAATCACGTCTCTTCTGTTTAAAAATAAATAAATCAAAACTAACCATCATCCCTGTGTGTTCAGCTAAGGTGCGGCGGCTGTACGACATCGCAAATGTGCTGACCAGCCTGGGCCTCATAAAGAAAGTCCATGTCCGTGAGGAGAGAGGCAGGAAGCCGGCCTTCAAGTGGCTCGGCCCCGTTGACTTCAAAAGCTCTGGAAGTGCTGGTAAGAATAAAAGTCTCCCAAGTTAAGATGAAACCTTTACTAACTGGCTCTCCACTGTAACAATTCTATAACAAACATGAACGTAAGCGTTTCAAAGAAGAAAGAGGATCCGTTATATCTTCCGTGGCAAGAGCGCCGCCATGTTGCAGTATTCTAATCTGTTATGTAACGAGGTCGGTTGATGGAGCTGTTGAGTTCAACAGCTATAGAAAGTAGAGACGGTGAGGGATGGAGACTTAAGAACCACAGCACAGAGGGGGAAAAAGGGTGGTCACTGTTGTTATTGCCCCTGGATGTAAAAAAAATAGCTTTACTGTTGCCATGTCACTTCCGCTACCGGCTCAGCATCAGCATATCAAAATCAACGTCACGTGCTGTTCTAACTCAATCTCTATCCCTCTCCCCATCATCAGCTGTAGGAAATACTGTGAACGTGGCAGCCATCACTCTGCCTGAGGCCACGCAGCCGATGTCGGGCCTGGACCTCAGAAGAGCCAAGATGGCGCGCCACGCCTCCTTCAACATCACACCCACTTCCGTGGCCGTACAGCGGCTGGTCAACTCTGCACCCAGCAGTCCACGGCGAGACCATATGGGTAAGAGACACTCATTTGTATGCCTTATTTTAATTTTATTTATTTTAAGTCAATGGTTAGTCGAAGTGTACCCGAGCAACACACTGAACCCCCGGGCGCCTGTCATTGGCAGCCCACTGCTCCCTATATACAGGGGTGGGTCAAATGCAGAGAAAAATTTCCCCCTTAAAGGGATAAAGATAGTATACATTCTATTCTATTTACTACAGTAGAAAGTTTTATATTCTCATCTGATGAATTGTTTTCTTCCCTCGCACCGCAGGTCTGCCAACTCAGCCTGTGGATTATTCCAGAAAGACAATAAGCAACAGCGCGGTGTGTCGACTGCAGTTCGGAAACGGCCCTGAGTGAGTTAATGCCAGCACACGCAGATACCCAACCCGCTCTGTGAACTCCCTTGCATGCTCTCGGTTTAGATTTATCTGCAGTCTACCAACACAGATTTACTGCCAAACAGTTTACTGCGCACAGTCACTCTTTGCTAGCCTTTGCCGGGACAGTCTGTATCAGATTTACTGTAGAGAATCCACATCAGCTGCCTGGAACAAGGCAAGGCAAGGCAAGGCAAGTTTATTTGTATAGCACATTTCAACAACAAGGTAATTCAAAGTGCTTCACATAAAACCATTAAAAGCATCAAAACATAAGGCAAAAGAAAAGGAGATTTAAAAACAATTAAAGAAACAGTGTAAGAAATAAAATTCAGTCGTAAAAAGTAAAGGAGATTTAAAACATACATTGAAACAATAATTGATGTCTCCCTGAGACATTACGCTGCACGCAATCAACCATACACTGCCGCAATTCTGCAATTACTCGCACACAAACCACGTCTGGAAAAGATCTCTGCCGATCTGCGTTTTATACAAGGACAACAAGGACAAATGTTGGAAGGTAAAGGCAATATTATAAACGGCTCATCTCAAAATGAAGTCCCCACTCACTGAAGGAGACTCCAGGATATTTCATACTCACTGCCAGCATTTGCATTGGCTGATGCATTTGTAGCTCCGGGCTACATGTAACATGCCACTGTGGATAGTTTTCATCTCCTGTGAATGTGTGCTTTGGCTGCGTAGATAGAGTCCACAGTACTTCATGTTGTTTCTATGGTTGGCCTGCTCGTGGCCCAACCACAGCTGCCTCAACACTGTGGCTGCTAAGTGTTTTTTGGAGGGAGAGAAATAGTAGGACATAGAAGTGTGTGTGTTGAAAAAAAGGAATATTCGTGGCGTAAAAGCGAGAGCCATTACTGGCTCAAAGCCCGAGGAGCCGACTCAAGCTTGAATTCTAATCATTTCTTGCTTCTGTCTTTGTTTTTCTCTGCAGTAACCGTCCTGCCAGCAGCAGCCCGCTGGCTGCGTCCTCCACCCGTCCCGCCCCGCGCGCACCACCCGTCCACCCGGAGCACATCTTCGCCACTTCCTCCTCCCCCCACTGCTTGGCCTACCTGCCCAGCCTGTCCCAGCCCTCGGTGGTCATGCTGTACCGGGCGCCGGACAAGCCTGACTGGGCACCCGACGGTCCGAGGTCGCCCGGGGCGGAGTCTGTGGAAGGGAGGAAGAGGAGGAGGGAAGAGGACGGGACGGTGGCGAAAAAGAAAGGGACGTCCGGGTCAGACGGATGCGATGAGGTGAGGCGCTTTGGGCCTGAAAATGAAAAGTGATCTGTGTTTCATATCCGTCACGGCTGTTCTCGTCTCGGTTGAGCTTGACTGGGAACAGCATAATTACTTTTGGTTCAGTGCAGTACTATGATGTTTCTTTATTTCTGTGCAGTTTTGCAGCTAGTAATTCTGGATCGCAGACCGTTAAATTGAAAATATGAAATACTACACGCTCGCTGATGGGGATAAGTCATTCCTGGTGTAATTTAATACTTATATTAGTAATGTATAGGATATTATGATTGGAAAACCCTCGTCATTAATCAGGTTACACAATCTTAGTAATTGGGAAAAGTCCCAGAAAAGGTTACGAGAGTGGACTAAAAGCACTGCACTTTTGCAATGACTTGGCAGAAGGTAATTCTAATGTTGGAAGAGGAGAGTGTTAATCACGGCAGTGGTTTATATTTGCCGGGTCATAAATTGTTACACTTTATCACATAAAATATTCCTTTAAGATGGATTGTAGACTTCATCTAGCTTGAGGAATAGTGCCATGCGTCTCGGCCACATGGATACAGCTCTAGATGGATGGTCCCAGGATTTTAAATCAGCTGATCCAGGTTGATTTATCCACACTGTTTGTTCTCCTTCCAGGTGAGAGATGACCCTAGCAGGGAAGCAGCAGCGGGCTCGCCCACGGGTCACCCCAGGACTTCCCCCAGTCGCCCAGCAGGCCTCGTCAGAGAGCATAGGCTCGATGAGAGTCCAGGCAGCAGTGAGCCCGCCCAACCATCGCACTACCTCTATGTACCCAACAATGCAGGTAATTCACACGACAAAACCCAGGTCACGCAGAGAAGTACACTATACTACTACCTCCTATAGAAGTACACTATACTACTACCTCATATAGAAGTACACTATACTACTACCTCATATAGAAGTACACTATACTACTACCTCATATAGAAGTACACTATACTACTACCTCATGCAGAAGTACACTATACTACTACCTCATATAGAAGTACACTATACTACTACCTCATATAGAAGTACACTATACTACTACCTCATATAGAAGTACACTATACTACTACCTCATATAGAAGTACACTATACTACTACCTCATATAGAAGTACACTATACTACTACCTCATATAGAAGTACACTATACTACTACCTCATGCAGAAGTACACTATACTACTACCTCATATAGAAGTACACAATACTACTACCTCATATAGAAGTACACTATACTACTACCTCATATAGAAGTACACTATACTACTACCTCATATAGAAGTACACTATACTACTACCTCATATAGAAGTACACTATACTACTACCTCATATAGAAGTACACTATACTACTACCTCATGCAGAAGTACACTATACTACTACCTCATATAGAAGTACACAATACTACTACCTCATATAGAAGTACACTATACTACTACCTCATATAGAAGTACACTATACTACTACCTCATAGAAGTACACTATACTACTACCTCATATAGAAGTACACTATACTACTACCTCATAGAAGTACACTATACTACTACCTCATAGAAGTACACTATACTACTACCTCATATAGAAGTACACTACTACTACCTCATATAGAAGTACACTATACTACTACCTCATAGAAGTACACTATACTACTACCTCATATAGAAGTACACTATACTACTACCTCATATAGAAGTACACTATACTACTACCTCATATAGAAGTACACTATACTACTACCTCATAGAAGTACACTATACTACTACCTCATATAGAAGTACACTATACTACTACCTCATAGAAGTACACTATACTACTACCTCATATAGAAGTACACTATACTACTACCTCATATAGAAGTACACTATACTACTACCTCATATAGAAGTACACTATACTACTACCTCATAGAAGTACACTATACTACTACCTCATATAGAAGTACACTATACTACTACCTCATATAGAAGTACACTATACTACTACCTCATATAGAAGTACACTATACTACTACCTCATATAGAAGTACACTATACTACTACCTCATATAGAAGTACACTATACTACTACCTCATATAGAAGTACACTATACTACTACCTCATATAGAAGTACACTATACTACTACCTCATAGAAGTACACTATACTACTACCTCATATAGAAGTACACTATACTACTACCTCATAGAAGTACACTATACTACTACCTCATATAGAAGTACACTATACTACTACCTCATATAGAAGTACACTATACTACTACCTCATATAGAAGTACACTATACTACTACCTCATAGAAGTACACTATACTACTACCTCATATAGAAGTACACTATACTACTACCTCATATAGAAGTACACTATACTACTACCTCATGTAGAAGTACACTATACTACTACCTCATATAGAAGTACACTATACTACTACCTCATATAGAAGTACACTATACTACTACCTCATATAGAAGTACACTATACTACTACCTCATATAGAAGTACACTATACTACTACCTCATATAGAAGTACACTACTACTACCTCATATAGAAGTACACTATACTACTACCTCATATAGAAGTACACTATACTACTACCTCATAGAAGTACACTATACTACTACCTCATATAGAAGTACACTATACTACTACCTCATATAGAAGTACACTATACTACTACCTCATATAGAAGTACACTATACTACTACCTCATATAGAAGTACACTATACTACTACCTCATATAGAAGTACACTATACTACTACCTCATATAGAAGTACACTATACTACTACCTCATATAGAAGTACACTATACTACTACCTCATATAGAAGTACACTATACTACTACCTCATATAGAAGTACACTATACTACTACCTCATAGAAGTACACTATACTACTACCTCATATAGAAGTACACTATACTACTACCTCATAGAAGTACACTATACTACTACCTCATATAGAAGTACACTATACTACTACCTCATATAGAAGTACACTATACTACTACCTCATATAGAAGTACACTATACTACTACCTCATATAGAAGTACACTATACTACTACCTCATAGAAGTACACTATACTACTACCTCATATAGAAGTACACTATACTACTACCTCATATAGAAGTACACTATACTACTACCTCATATAGAAGTACACTATACTACTACCTCATATAGAAGTACACTATACTACTACCTCATATAGAAGTACACTATACTACTACCTCATAGAAGTACACTATACTACTACCTCATATAGAAGTACACTATACTACTACCTCATAGAAGTACACTATACTACTACCTCATATAGAAGTACACTATACTACTACCTCATATAGAAGTACACTATACTACTACCTCATATAGAAGTACACTATACTACTACCTCATAGAAGTACACTATACTACTACCTCATATAGAAGTACACTATACTACTACCTCATATAGAAGTACACTATACTACTACCTCATATAGAAGTACACTATACTACTACCTCATATAGAAGTACACTATACTACTACCTCATGTAGAAGTACACTATACTACTACCTCATATAGAAGTACACTATACTACTACCTCATATAGAAGTACACTATACTACTACCTCATATAGAAGTACACTATACTACTACCTCATATAGAAGTACACTATACTACTACCTCATATAGAAGTACACTATACTACTACCTCATATAGAAGTACACTATACTACTACCTCATATAGAAGTACACTATACTACTACCTCATAGAAGTACACTATACTACTACCTCATATAGAAGTACACTATACTACTACCTCATATAGAAGTACACTATACTACTACCTCATATAGAAGTACACTATACTACTACCTCATATAGAAGTACACTATACTACTACCTCATATAGAAGTACACTATACTACTACCTCATATAGAAGTACACTATACTACTACCTCATATAGAAGTACACTATACTACTACCTCATATAGAAGTACACTATACTACTACCTCATAGAAGTACACTATACTACTACCTCATATAGAAGTACACTATACTACTACCTCATATAGAAGTACACTATACTACTACCTCATATAGAAGTACACTATACTACTACCTCATATAGAAGTACACTATACTACTACCTCATATAGAAGTACACTATACTACTACCTCATATAGAAGTACACTATACTACTACCTCATATAGAAGTACACTATACTACTACCTCATATAGAAGTACACTATACTACTACCTCATATAGAAGTACACTATACTACTAAACCATACTCTATGTAGAATGTGTATGTGAATGACATCAGCTGACGGGAAGTAAACATGACACACGCTATGTAGAGAGCGCTTTAGAAGCACGTCTTTGGGAACAGATGCAGCTTCCATGTTATGAAATGTATGACTCCACAGAGCTCACACATACACTGACAGTACATGTACGAATCCTGTCTGCACAAATGAAATAAAAATGACTCAAGACTGGGATTTGTTCTCAGTTGTTTGGCTACAAAAGACATAAAACGAATCAATGATTACGTTAAAATTGTGAAGTAATTTGTCAACAAAGAGATGGTTTATTACAGAGGTAAAGATAAAATACATCTTCAAGTAAAGAGTCACTTAAACGCATGTCGATGAAAACAAAGTAATCACCATATAGGAGTCAAAGAATGACGAGACAGTTTATTAAGACAGTTGTGTAGTTCTGACAGACGGTTGGCTTGATATCTGTCTCCATGTCTCTGTACAGGTTAGGAGACTACTTCCTAACACGTTTTTAAATCACCAACAGCGTAGTCCATGAAGTTTAAAATTCTCTTCTCCTGATCCGTCTTTTCCAGGTCTGAACGGCCTCAACTTCCTCCTCTCTGCTGGCCAAACACCAGCCGGTCTAGCACTTCCCCGCGGCGGCGTACCCACCCTGGCGCTGCCCTACGTCCTCGTGCCCTCTGCCGCCCTCTCCCACTACCCCCTGGTGGCCAGCGGCATGTCGCCCGCCCACTTTATGGTGGGGGCGACGCCGTATGGCCTGGCGGCGGAGATCGGTGGGTCGCCGGCTCCATCGCCGTCCACTCCGGAACAGAGCGGTCTGTACGGCTCAGCAGCCGGAGCTCCACATTCCCCCTCGGGACTGCATCAGACTGTCAGCATCCACACACCAGAACCACTGGTAAGACACACACACACACACAGATATCTGCTCTAAAAAACACTTTAACTCCAACATCAATTACCTCCATGATACATGACCTTTCTGGTACCGGGCGCTTGCAAAATACCACAACACAGCTTGACACCAGAGCAAGTGCGGCAGCTTGTTTTGTGGAGGGCCTCCCCTCATTTACTCATTCAGACGCTCTCATTTAGCGCTTTCAAGTGGATTAATCTCCAAGTTGTTCAATGTTCTTGTCCGAAGCCCAACATAGTCTGTCGGCACCGCTCTTCTCAAACAGCGGGTTTAAGACGACCTGCCGCTGGATGGCTCATTAGTGCAACGTTAGAAACTACGCGAGGAGTCGATGGCCATGTAGTCATGAGGCATAAATCAGGGGAGTACTCCCCCCCCCCCCCTTTCATTTTTAATATGGCCAGTTTGACTACAGAAAACAAAATCACTGGAACCATTGGTTAATATTTGCTGCTTTTTATTGTACTCTGTGATAGTAAATTCAATAGCTCTTTGTTGGTCCACCAGAAACAAGCAGTTTGAATATGCTGACTCGGGCTTTGGATTTGACTATTAAATCAATAATTACCTTTGTAATACTTGCTCATGAGTAAACACATTTAACATGAAAAAATGAAGACCCTTTGCAAGTTACGAGTGCCTTTTACACACTAGTGGCAGTTTATTGTTATCTGAGAGGCACCTCCATAGAAAGGAGTGCATGGAAATAATGCAGGACTCCGTCTAAATGTTCTCCGGTCTCACATCGCCTCTCTACCTTCACAGACTCCACACACTCCGAAGGAAACCGCTCCGTCTGCCTCTAGGGCTTTCTTCCAGACCCCGGGTACACTGGGAAGTGTAGTCAGCGCTGCGCCGGCTGCCCGAAAAAGAGGCTCGGCACAGAGGAGACTGGACGTCGGCCACCCGCCAACCAACCAGTTGGACATGTGAGGAGCTGGAGGGCTTGGCTAACATGCTGTTTTAACACTCAGGTGTTTGTCCTGAAAGTGAAAAAAAATGGTTTTAAACCCACTGGTGCTTTGTTATAAACTGCATGAATATAAACTGAAGCAAAACACTGTCAGCGGACAACTCAAATGGAGTCTTTCCTAAGATACAAAACAATCCGATATCTGACATTTTGCTCATGACTGTCAGTTTTTAACCAAACTCTTCCATTATTGGTCCTCATGTCAACAGTCCGAATGTGCCTCATCACACAAGATTTCACAAGTGAAGCAGTATTGCCAGTGTCACAGTGCCCTCCTGTGGTGGGAGTCGGCCACTGCTGTATTTAATATTTCAGCCTTAATTCCCCCTCCCAGACGTGATCACGCTACCTAATTCCCCCATACCTTGTGTATCATAGGCCAATTGCTTTTATATTTTAGCTAATATATGTTGATTACAGGGACTGTAATGGAACATGAACTGTGTTTTTAGCACTAAGCATCTGACAGAATGTCTGTCTAATTTTGAAGTGATTGTTCTTAAGTCGGCCCCTTCAGTTTTTGTTTCATTATCACGGTACAATAGAACTTCTATTCGCTGCAGATCACCTGTTTTTTTTTGTTTTTACATGGACAGCAGCAGACAATCCCCTCTTGGCTCATTTCAGACATTACTGTGAGGGGAGAAATCACTAAAGCCTTAAATGTTTACAGTCAGACAATAATCTCCAGGAACAGTTCTTGGCCTAGCGGGTGCATTCATCTGCCCATCAGGAAGACACATTTTACTGGTGCTGTGTATGTTTTCACCGAGTGTCTGCAACCGAGTACTTAGATGTTAAACACCAAACCCTTTACTGACGACTGAGGGACAATGTGACGATGCTCTCAGGGACTTGAATACTTGGGACTTTATCAGAGTACTGTAAAGATCTTTTTTTTAATCCTTAATTTATCCAGGGAAAGCAGGCTGAGTTTAGTGTCGTTCGTACAGTCCCGACACATTAGGGAGACCTTCCAGTATGACCACAACCTGCTGTTGGCTGCTGATGTCGGGGGGGTTAAGTGCTTTACTTAAAGGCACCTTGGCTGAGATAAGAGAGTTGTTGCCTGATTACAGATTCTGAAGTTGTGCAGGGGATTCGTATCAACAGCCCTCTAACTTGCCTCCAGACGACCCAGCCAAAATATCGGTGCTTTGTACGGGAATCAGATTGAGGAGAGCGTAGCGCTGTCACACCAAAGGGTGCGCAGATAATCCACTCTGACCTGCCGACGTGTATTCATTAATGTACAATCTTGTGTGTATTTCTGTATATTCTATTCACATTGTCATTTATGCAGAATGTTATATGCTGCTTTCCTGTGTTTGAAAATAATGATTTTTGCACTGCTAGTGTTGGTAGTGTCTGCTGATCCAACTTGTTACAACACCTGGAGCTGTTCCTTCACTGTAGCTCTGCTCTCATGAGCTAAACTGGCTCTGTATGACTTCCACAAACTTTCATTAAAAAAGTATGACTCCGACCAGCTTTGTCATGTGTGCGAGTTTGTGACTGTATTTTCAGAATTTTTTTTCAGCAATTATCGTACTCTGTTTTATTCTACAATGGGAGAAAAGAAATCCCCTGAATGGCAAGCCATGGTGACAGATTTACAGATGCCCCCAATAACTCAGGGTCCAAGTTATAATGGCCCGGGAGATGAGGGCTAGCCATGCTAAAGCGGTCAGATGACACTTCATCTGTAACACAATTCCTGTCGCTGCAAACTGTGGTGTTCAAGTGGAGCTGATGGTCTGTGTGAAGCCACTGTTATAATCTGCATTATTACAAGAAATGATTCACTCCTCAAATGTCAGTGCGAAAAAGCAGAAAGGTGGTTCAATTTCAAATTTACCATGCAGTAAAACCACGTCGGTTCGCTTAGGTTAAGTTGTTTATAATAAATACATATTCCGTTGGGGAGAAACACATTCAACACATCAATTGTGATCTGTGGGTCAGATCGGGCTGATTGAGTCAAAGTTAGAAACACACACGCCATCTGTGCGAGGACATAAACATCTAATCTAAGCTTTTATATCAGCACTTAAAGTGAGCCGAGGGAGCTGCCAATAGATGTGTTTGGCGCCTGCCAGGCATTTATGACACCAAACCTCAGCAGATGGGACAATTAACTTCATATAGACGGATGCTTTAGCCAAGTATCTGCTGTGGCCAGAAACACTACAATGAAGACACACTACACTTTCAAATATACACGAGTAGCTAGTAGTATTCTTACCACCATGATACTATTGTTTCTACTACTGTAACAAGTTAAACTATGATTCATACTACTACAATATTTACTGTTACTACTGCATAATGCTAACTTACAACCTTTCACTCCTGCTGCCTGTTCTACTAGTGCTCCAACTACCACAAACGAATGCTAGTTCAACATGACTGCTAGTACACCACTAACTGCAGCTAGTTCTACTACTACTACACCAGCAACTACTGCTAGTTCTACTATTACCACTACTACACCATGAACTACTGCAAGTTTGACTACTACTATAGACCACTAACTACTGCTAGTTCTACTACTAAGCCACTAACTATTGCTAGTTCAACTACGATAGTTCACCACTATATTGCTAGTTCTACCAATACGCTACTAATTACTGCTAGTTCTAGGAATATAGTAAACCACTAACTGTTGCTTGATCTACAATTACCACCACTAAGCCAATTATTGCTAGTTCAACTTCTACGAATACGCCATTAAGTGTTGCTAGTTATTCTACGGTTACTTCTACACCATTACTAGTTCTACTACCACTGCGGTTACCATTGAAACAACTACCACTGTTGTTTTAGTCAATTGACTTTTGTAAATAAATATATGTTATTGGTGACAACAAACAACATGTCAAATGAACGACAACCTACATATTATAAGGGATTATATCATTGAGAATTGGCTAAAATGAAATGAAAACATGTCATCAAATATAAAGCCTGACACTATCTTATTCTTAATTATTCAGAGAACATATTTATTAGAATCATTTATTTTTAAATCATAAGAAAATTGATAAATAGCTTTTATTCTTAGGTTTACAGATCGCAGTAAAAGTGAAATATTTGTACTTTTATCATGCACTTGAGTCAAAACTTTACTTTTAGCAATTTGTTAAATATGTTCCCAGGTCATACCTGGATCCTGTTATTGTAAAATGTTTGTGCAGTTGGTCCATTGACCACATTCTTAAAATCCTACGGGAACTTTCTGGTCCTAAATCCCATTTTTGCCCAGTCTCTATCTTTATTGTGGAGTCATGAACACTGACCCTAGCTGCAGCTTGAGAGGCCTGTTCTCTTTAAAGTATATGCATGGCTCTGCTGAGACTTCCTCCAGTTCCCCTGCATATCCTTGGAGAACTCCTGGGTAGATTTCTTACTGTTCAGAGAGTTCTCCTTTTGCTCAGAACTTCTCTCCCAGTGATTCTGTGCGGTCTCCGGCTTTGTAACACTTTCTAAACCAAGATACAACATACTCTTTTTTTCATTGCAAACTCCTTTGGTTAGGGGCATACTTTGACTGTAAGGGATGTGTGGTGACTGCTTCACTGTGGGGTAATGGTTCAACACTAGCGACGTTCACATTCAGCAGTGCTGGCTGCTCAATCTGCTGCATGTAATTAACAATCACATTAGGCTAATGTGCCGACCGAGAAAAACGTTTTCACGTGAGTGATGTGGGTCTCGCATAACTTTATTGCTTAAATAAATGAGATAGAAAAATTCCCATTGTCAATATATCCAATTCTATTCATTGTGAAAATGCTTTTCACAGCCCTGCGGTGTCTGCGGTGTCTAGTAGCTGCACATATGGTTTCATTTAATGGCCGACAATCACCATCTCATATGTATTTTACAGCTATTGTCTATAGTCACAACTGTCCTCGTCATCATCCATTTTACATAGAATAATGCTGAAATGAACAGTCGTCAGTCTGCGGATAAACACGGAGCTGATTGAGTATTCCTCCATCAAGCGCGCTATTGTTCTGGTCATTTCCAAACTCACAGCATCATGGCAGAAAGATGAAGCTGAGGTTTGTTGGGCGACAGCGCAGGGTGCTGTCTGTTCTGCCTCTGCAAACCACTCACTGCAGATGATATTCTAACAGCAGGAGACTTGGATCAGCTGCACATGCTGGTTTAACTGAGGATCAGATTCACTGCGTCTCTGTTTACATTAAAGTCTTTTATTAAGCACAACCCATAGCCCAGCCCTCCTTAAAAGGAGTTCATTTTATGATTGAACATTTTAATTCAAGTGAATCTGCTCCCATGTAGCTCCACTGTGATGGGACTTAGTGATGCCATGACAAAGGTCATGAGGCTAAAGGTCATAACCAGGAGAGTTGATGCTTTCTCCCACATTGCATGGCACCGTACCAGCGTCGACTTAAAGCTTTCAAAAGTAAAACATGGCTTCTTTCTTTCACCTGTAGTGAACATTTACTTTCTGGTTTTTAACTGTCAAAGTGTTTTGTAATCTCTAATTGTACTCAGTCATCTGGGTCCAATTTAGCATAAAAAGCAGGAGAGAATTGAAAAAGCCCAAAATGCATTTACATATTTGAGAATTGCAGAGAGAGAATAGTTATTACGAGCAGCAGTGCTGCATTGGTCAGAGTTGTATCAATGCAACAGTGTAGTCTGTTTGATATGGTTACAATGTCAAACCCAACCAACGTTTTTGGCTTTTCTTTGTGCTGCAAGCATTTCCTCTGCTTGCCAGGGAAACACATCAACACTCCATCATTTACACTGTGTGTCCAGCAGGGAGCAGGATAACGGCAAAGCTTGGACAGACTTATGCAGCTTATGCAGTTTTTAAGCATTTACAGTATTTCCTATACACAATGCAGCCGAAGAACAGAAAAGTGTAGACACCGTCTACTGTCCACCTCACTTCCTGTAATCCTGACAAGTTATTTTTGGAGCTTTTGGGTTTTAAGGACATGTCCTCTTTACAGTAGGCCAAGAGTAACACACCTTATCTTCATCACAGTTCCCTTATACTTCTTCAATGCCCCACACAGTGTAGATGGGAGAATAGTTCTACACTCCTCACATGTTCTGCCCATATGGATCCTTGGGGGGGGGGGGGGGGGGATCATATAAAATGTGGCTTGTCTGTGTGTTATTGGTCTGTCAAATATAATTGTTGTTATAACCCCTTTATGGCTGCCATTGTAAAAAATTAAGTTTTGGCGGGGCATATTTAAATGGTACTTAGTGAATCTTTTTCTCTGATTTGAGAGTCTCGCGATACAGAAAAATGCTTCCATGTAAGCCGTCCATGGGCCTATTACATACGCGTCATTATTTGGTCCTCCGTTTACCATGGGCCAGAATTCCTGACGGCACCTGAAGGCAGCAGTGTTGAGTTCACGCCCCTTGAAGCCCCTCCTTGCGCTGAAACACTCAATATGTGGAGGATGTGGCATCGCAGCGTCAGTGTGGTGGAGTCTGCTGCAGCCGGAGGATCCGGAGGGTCGTCTCGAGACACACGGAGCACGTCCAGCTGGAACCTTCACACCTACCTACCTACACCATACCTTCTTTTTAAAAGTTTAAAAGGTAACTTTGATTTTGTTTTGTGTTTGTGTAATTAAAATGTTTTTTTCTGAAACTCAATGGTGTGGATTTCCGACGAACTTGTGCGACGAACTTGTGCTTTTATTGAATGTTACTGAATATATTGTGTTGGTTGAAGACCAAATAAAGTTAGGGTACTTGTTATATTGTATAACAAACGTTCGGACAACTTTTGCGCAATTACTATGGCCGAAAGTTCCAAGTGAATCTCTTTAACTTGCATTGCCCAATTGTAACGTCAATACTTTGGATACATTGTTGCTTTTGCCATTTAAAGCCGACACAAATTAAGGTGAAAGGGGCAGAAGTTAGCTAGCAATACAATACAAACACAGAAAGACAAATTATCAGGCTAACAAGCCAAACAATACCTGCGGAACTATTTGGGTGACATTAGCACAAAAACATGCTAGCCTAAATTAATATGTAGTGTTTAAAATACTGTATAACGTGCTATAACTGTAATAACATGCTAACGCTGCTGAGTTTTTTTTTTCTTCATTTTATATATATTATGTCGAATAAAAAGTAATTTACTTGAGCAAATAACGTCACCTAATACACTTTTATGAGAACATCAGAATCAGAATCACTGTACCCACCGGAATGTTGTACAGCGAGCAGGATTGTCTCATAAAGTCCGATTCCTAAACCATTAAAACATGTTAAAATTCCACAGAGACACTTGGTCCAGCTGCTGCTATTGGTTCAGTATGTTTTCAAGGGTCAGAGGTCACACCGTATATTGACTATAGTATTCTGAATAGTGCCAGCAGAAAACAAAAAATAGAGTTCAATTAAAAATCTGATGCAATTTCATGGAGGCTGATGGCAGTAATGTCTCCCAGGGTTTCCAAAGGGTTCGGTGAATCACCCTTTTGTAAAGAGTTCAACAATAATACAATTGAATTAGTCTTGGTTGAGTGGAACATTTAAGTGAGCAGCAATGATCTCAGAGCTGTTTAGGATTCTTTTCTGGGAACAAACACTGAATACTGAATGAAATGTGCCGTGTTTAAAATCACTGGATATCAGCACAGATGTTGGTCTTTGGCCACTTAAGTCTAAAAATAGCATTAATGAATCAAAGGCACATCCGTGAATCCTTAATTGTAGACTACTGGTAGATATTACCACTGAACCCTGTGAGGCTTTCAATTGACTGCGGTTTCTTTGATGGTACACATCAGCTGACTTGTTGGTGTGTGTGCCTTCTCATCACACCCAACCCCCTGAGGGTAATGTCAGTGTTCTTTTGAGCCCCCCGGTCACGCTCGGGCCTGTTCTACACTCTCTAATCCAGCGAGGAGGAGGGCCGACCACATTAATGGTTTCTGCGGCTTTATGCTTTCTCTTCACATTAATCAAAGATAACGGCGCTTTTTAATTTCAGTCTTCCCGAATATGATATCGCAGCAGGCTTGCTTTTGCGCTGATGAAATGTTAAATCTGTCTCGCCCCCTTTTGACACCATTTTTAAAGGGGAGTGAGTCTGTAATTCCAGACAGATGTGCTTGTGAGTCAAGGAGTGAATGTGCCCGTCATGTCGCCGAGGCTGTTTGAGGTAACAGTGGCTACTTTACGCTGCTGTTTGTGTTTGTATCCTGCAGTCACGGCACACAACAAAAGCCTGAAGGCATGGCGCCCTGAAACATTCCTTTGGGTATTAGTCTGCCCTGTTGTTCAGGCCGACCTCTTTTTGCTTTGTTAATATTCATTTTTTTTCAGGATGGCAGCGGTGGCCTGGAACAGCGGATTCAGTTCAACCATGTGCAACATGATAAATCCCCCCCAATAGAGCTTATTGGTGAGACGGTCAAAGTAACCGTGCCCCAGACGCGTCAGCCTCTCACATCATCTCCACCTCTCCCTTCTCAGAAACGCTGACAATGCCGAACTGGGGAGGAGGCAACAAGTGCGCGGCGTGCCGCGGGACGGTTTACCACGCCGAGGAGGTGCAGTGTGACGGGAAGAGTTTCCACAAATGCTGTTTTCTCTGCAGTAAGTACGGCTGGAACATCTCAACGCGTGGACTAGGATCACATTTAAAGAGCATAGCAGTGTTTGTGCATGTTTTTAAGTAGAGTTTGAAGTCATGGGCATTTACCAGGGATGGGTGGTCCAAAAGAGGCTATGGAGGGGCATCATGGGAAGTGTAGGATAGTGCGCTTGCTCCATGCTACAGACTAAACGTCAAGACACCTGAGCCTCCGCTGCTGCTTTGATTTAGAATATTCTTTTTTTGTTGTCTCTTGTGAGTCCCACGACTTAATATAGTTCCCCTTTTAATAATGTGTTCTTGCCACGTAGTAAAGCATGAGTGAAAGACTATTTTGTAATGACTGTAAAGCATCTCAACCCCCCCCCCCCCCCCCCCAAAAAAAAGAAAAGCGTTGTGAAAAGGATCATGGGAGCTCATGCTGACATTTGTCTCACTGTTTGTTGATTTCACGCTGTATTCTTATCAATTTGTTGGACGGGTGGGCCTCTTGTCCAAGAAGATAGACACCAGAATGATACAAACTCTTTCATTCAGCTGCCATCAAGAGAAGACCAAAGCAATATGAGCCACAAAAAGACAAGTTTATTTTCTTCCATACAACGGCAGCTTTGTCTGACATTCCTACTGAGGAGATTACGGACAAAGGGACTTGGTGTCCTTTGCCCCTTTTCTCCAGTTTCTCAGTTTTGACATTCTGTGACATTCACCACTTTTCATTTCTGTGTGAAAGGCATCTATATACTGACACACGTGTCAAACAGAGCCTCATGCGACCCTTTGTGCACGTACTGAAACTTTGTCTTCATTGGTATTTGCTTACTCTCTGCCAGCGGTTACACGTGAAGATGGATGATCTGACTGTAGTGGAGGGAAACTTGAAATACTCAGAGAAACCCTCACAGTATATGAAGATTTAGGAGCGATTAGATTGGCTGAACAGAAATCTTCAAACAAGCTTTCATTGTGAAAGTGATTCGAGATCAGAGAGACGCGAGTGGAGACATTTTTTCCCAGCCAGTTGTGTGAAATATCAAACCGGTATCAGGCGGTCACACAGTGCAGGCCAGTGTGTGAAGAATTCCTCTAATCCCAGCAGCAGCCAGCGTGCAGTCTTCAGCCTCTGTAATGCTTTTGTTTTTCCAAACAATGCATTCTTTACTTTGCACAAACCTGCTAAATAAACAAATCACTCCAACTGCTACCGTTCAGATCGAATGAATCCTGCACCGACATCAGAAAAACTAGTTCTGATGAAAATCTAGATCAAAAGGGGCATACATAAGAAATGTAGCCTCACTACTGAATGCCTCTTCCTGCTTTGTATATGAAGACTTTTACTTTGTTGGTTGAGTTTGTGTGCTTTTCTGGTTGTGCTAACTTAACGTGCTTAAATGTGTACAATACGGTATTCAATCTATTGCCTCCGCGCGGCTCTCAACATGGAGACAGCCGAGCCAGCGCCTTGCTGCTTCCGGTGCTAACAGCGCAAACAACGGCAGCAGTGCTGACAAAGCTAACGGTGTTAACCTGGGGGAGAAACGGAGGGTGGGTGAAGCAGTGCAGAGCGACGGGCATTTAGCTAATGGGGGAATGCACTAACAAGGCATGCGGCCGGCCCGGCTATGTCATCAAAACAAGGCAGAGCTCAGATAACAACACACACACAGAGAGAGGGTGACTTCATTCTCTGCTCAGGTAGACATGACTCCACTGTATCTTTACAGTCGTTTCTGTGACATCCTGATCACAGGAAGATGCTGTGTTCCACTTGCATAACTCCTCCTCTCTGTGTGTCCTCAGTGGTCTGCAGGAAGGGCTTGGACAGCACCACGCTGGCTATTCATGACCAGGAGATCTACTGCAAGTCGTGCTACGGGAAGAAGTACGGCCCCAAAGGCTACGGCTACGGTCAGGGGGCGGGGACGCTCAACATGGACCGGGGGGAGCGGCTGGGAATCAAACACGAAGAGTGAGCTGGGCTGTCGATTGGGATGGTCGAGATGATTATTTCAGCCAACACGGAACCAAAGTGATCTGCTCTAGTGTGCTGTGTTCCTGTTTGTTTCTTGCTATACTTCGTCAGAGCTGTGTTGTTGTTTTGTATCTTGAAATGTCTGCATAGAGGCTCATTTATCACACTCGACTGCACAAGTGGTTGCTGTGCGGTTGACATGGTCAGTAATGATGTTTACCAGTCGTGGCAGCCGACTCTGTGACCGTGTTATTGTCCCCAAACAGCATGCATTGATTGTGCTGAACTTGTTATGGTTCTTAAATACATACTTCACATAGAATTCATGTAAGCTGATGTCAAATACAGACACTAGTATAGCAGCAGAAACCCCTCTGCTCTTCCCTGCATCCTTTTCTGTTTCTCACCACCTGAACCTGAACTGAATGTATTTATTTGAGGGATTTTGCTGTAGATCCAAGAAGAGATATCATCTAAGAGTTTAATACATCGTCTCATCGGTCAAGTTCATTGCTTTCCAAACGGCTCCACTTTCTAGGAGCTCGTGCCGCATTCTGACAAAGTGAGTGTTCGACTGCGTCTCCTCATTATACACACGATGCGACGGCACCACAAACAAACACCTTCCACCCTGAATGTTTACGCCTGCCTCAGGCGTCAGGTGACGACCGTTGTGAAAGAGTTTGATGATGTAACCAGCAGGATCCCGCTTTCCCTCCTCTCTGTTCTCCGCCACAAAGGGCTTCATTCAGGGGCCGCTGGGGCTGGCAGTCACCCTTCCATAAGCAGCGCTCTGGGGGCCCAGTGGGCCCTGCTCACTTTCCCACCACTGGCTGAGGACAGAGAGACCGTAGAGGAGTAGGGTCTGCCAGGTTTATTCATGGTGTCTTTGCATATGTCAATGTTTTGGGTCATACTTGGTTCACTATTGGTAAATGAGTAAATGTTTTCTCAAGAAAAGAGGTTCTGGTACAGAAAAATCTGATATCCACCACTTAAGAAAAATATTTTTTACGACAAATTACTTTTTAAAGGATCAACTTCAGCTTGTAGTTGACAAATATATTTTTAGAGACTAGATTATTGAGATTTTGGATGATGATGGTTTTTAGATTCATGACTTTTTGGAAAACAATTTGTCATGTTCTTCATATGCCCCCCCCCCCTTCTCTCAGGACACAGACTCACAGACCGACCACCAACCCCAACCCGTCCAAATATGCCCAGAAGTTTAGCGGTTCGGACAAATGTGCCCGTTGTGGAGACTCGGTCTATGCAGCGGAGAAGATCATGGGGGCAGGCAAGGTGAGGTCTTTGTCCTCTGAGGTTGACATAAGTCGTTTTGAGTGAAATATCTCAACATCTGTCGAATGGATTGCCATGTTAGTTGGCACATCTATTCATGCGCCCCTCAAGATGAATTGTAATCACTTTGATGATCCTCTGACTTTTCATCTAGAGCCACCAGCAGGTCAAAATCTTTGTCCAGTGCTTTGGTTAAGGTTCGACCTCGTTAATTGAGCGCGGGCTGTCTGGACAGCGGGGCTCTTGCACAGTTGCAGCAGATGATGTTTCGACAGGATGTTTTGGTTCTGAGGAAGAAAAATCAATGAGTCTCGGACTCGTTGTCCACAGAAGAACAAAGATTTGTGTTCTGCTTTCCCCTCCAAAAATGGGAGCAGAGTGTTTCCTGTCGCTGATCGCATGTGGATTCACACGAGCTGTTTCATGGCAGATGATGTCATCGGGTTCATGTGTTTCCTAATGGGAGGAAATCTACGAGGCTCCACTCATTGGCTCACAGCACCACCTGTAATTTTCTGTGTTCGCTGCTCTGATGGGACTTAATGAAGGAACCGATGACTTATGTCGCGAGAAACATCTGCTTTTATCAGCTCTTAAATAACTTATTTCATCTGACCATTTAAATATAGATTTAGCATGAAGACAGACTTGAACAGCAATACAATTGTCCGTACAACTAAACGTGTCCCTTTCTCCTCATAGCCGTGGCACAAGAACTGCTTCCGCTGCGCAAAATGTGGCAAGAGCCTGGAGTCGACCACTCAGACCGAGAAAGACGGAGAGATCTACTGCAAAGGTGAGACAAAAACATCTGGGGTGAAGTATGTGCGACGTTTCACTCACAGCATTACAACAGATTGTTTCTGATGGATTACTGTCACCACGAAGCTCTCACAGAGAGCCAGGAATAACACAAGGTGAAATAACATTTGTGCTCCCCAACACGTTTTGGCAGAGCAGGAGTTTTCCGAGGTTAACTTAGTTTCTCATATCACACAAGTCCGGTCAACGAGAGAGTCAATCCCCTACAGACAGTCTTCTGAATAACCTTCTACAGAGAAATACAACTCTACAACCAACCACAGTCATCTACAGACTAGCAAAGTCTTCGACACAGCTCAAGTCTGCAACAGACAACAGCCTTCTCCGCACATCTACAGTCTGCTACAGAGACCATGGCTAGAACAACCAACCCGAGATACTGGCCGAGACCCGCTCTGCTGCCCACGCCGAGCGTCGACCCGAGAAACTGGCCGAGACCCGCTCTGCCGACCGTCGAGAACAGAGCCAATTCGCTCCCTGCTCCGACCGTCGAACCGGAGTTTCAATGTGAGGGAATTAACAACCTGGAGGACCTCAAAGGTCCTCAAACCAAAAACAAAAGTTGGGGCTTCTCGTTTTTAACTAAGAAAAAGCAGGAGAACAGCAACAAAACGGGTTGTTGGAGCTGGTTGCGCTGCAACAAGAGAGCCAGAGAAAGAAACCTGGAGGAGAGTGTTGTACAGTTGCTCCTCCCTGTCAAAATCTTTTACATCTTGCTGATAACATAATTGACTAAGGTTTTGAATGCACGACTTTTACTCTTCGTGGATTGTTTCATCAGTATGTTATTAGTACTTTTACTGCAGTGAATTACTTGTCAGTGATTTAAGTTTGGACAGGACTCACTTGGCAAACAGTTACTATACAAACAGTGGTTCCTAACCCTGGCTCCAGATAGATCCTTGACTGGGTCCAAATTCTTGCTCATAGTATGAGCAAGAATTCAGATCCTTCACTGCAGTAAAAGTACTAATACCATACTGATGAAACAATCCACGACCAGTAAAAGTCCTGCATTCAAAACCTTAGTCCAGTATGTTATCATCAGCAAGATGAAGATTTTGACAGTGATTTGCCTTCAATTTTTTTGGAATCAAATAAATACATATGTTTGGTGTTTTGGTAAATATAAAGTAGAAGTGCTGGTATCTTTTTAAATTGTGATTTAAACACTGAAGCTGATCAATAAAGCAAACAAAGTTCCAAATATGTTAAAAATTGTATTTTAGGTGCTGGTTAATAAGGTGCCGATGGGCGAATAAACAATCATGACAAACAGGTGACAATCATCCCTAACAGGCGTATGAATATTTTTAATAGTAAACATTTTTCACTGGTAATTATTTAGCTTTCATTTAATAATAAACAGACAGTTGTAAACTACTTTAACATCTTTTCTTTCTAAATGTGAATCACTGATATAGCTTGAAGTGGGCCAGTACCTTCCAGAACACAGTACCACTTGTACATTTTACTCTTTGGCGTAAAGTGACTTTTTACTTGAGCACCGACACTTGTCATTAGGTGTCGCTGCTCCTTTCCCCCCTCTACATATCAGGTTCTCTGGGTGATTCAAGATCAGACGTTGCAGCAACAGTGTTTCATTGTGAACCTCAACATTATCTTATTTCATTTTCTGAATCTTTTAAATTAAACAATTATGGTACAAACTTCATCAGAATAATAAAATGTTTAGATGAAGGATGTTAATTTTCTCGTTACGCTTTTAGGGTTTAACGATATACGAACAGTCGTTTTTTGTCAAAAGCCTACAAATTCACTTGAGTGGACCCCAAAACTCAATATCTCGTACTGTAGGTATCCTATAATATATTATAATACTGTGGGCTAAAAGTAACACAGGGAAGTACTACTATTATCACTATGAGTAAATATAAATAAGATCAACGCCACCTTTACCCATGTTTGGGGAAAGACTGCAGTTTGTGACAACATGCATAAACAATCTGCACCGGGTTGCGATTTTCTTCCTCTACACGTTCACAATATCCCATTCAGTAAGGAAATGCACGCTATGAAGCGTTCTTATCGGACGATGCTTGTCTCACCTGTGCACCATGAGGTTCTGCACCATTTCCTTACCCAGATAGTGATCTATACAGTAGATTTAGTCCTCAGTGAAGAGCGAGGAGAGGTGAGTGGACAGCTCCTCGGAGCTCTGAAGGTCGTGTCCAAATGGCTTCTCTTCGATCACCCTGTTCAGCACTGGGGAATTTATTGCTTCGATCATCTCTGTTTACCATCAACTCTGATTGGACGTCTACATAAAAAAGTGGTGCATTTTCCCTTTAACTTAAGGCCAGAATATGTTTTGTCATATTTGGGATTTTTGATATCTACTGTATAGATAGCTTTCTTTTTTTAACCCCATGAGGGACGGGCCACAGGTTTGGTATGACATGGAAATGAAAAGTAACTCCATAATTCTCACCTTTGTGAAAGCTTGACTGAGCAACATGAAATCACCGACAGAGTTTTTAAATGCCTGCTTTGTCAGTCATGTGAGGATGCAGTCACCTGCAGCTCGTTAACGTTTATTTCCTCTCTCCCTCCACAGCGTGTTACGCCAAGAACTTCGGGCCCAAAGGCTTCGGTTACGGCCAAGGAGCCGGCGCTCTGGTTCACGCATGAACGTCCACCCCCCTCCCCGTTGTTTCCTCACTCGATACAAATAAAGAAATATTAACAAACTGAAACCCACTTGTCAACATTTGACTGTATTTTATTATTAAAGCCATTAAAATTGAACCATGCCCATGTTTACATCTGAAGCGGAGTTACAGTGATGTTTTAAGGTGGGCAGAGAGGCACTGGAGATGATTATGTGCTTTCACTTTTTTTGTTTTTTTGTATTTATTTTATTATCCCACATGGCGAGGGGAGACAGAACAGACTTTCAGGCTGCTGGAAGAACTAGTGAGGACTGATACGGCTTTGAATTCACATCCTGGATGAGCTCTGCCCTAGAAAAACAGAAAAAACCACAAGCCCACCTTCTTTACCTCCTGTCACTTAAAAGGCAATATTCGAACACGAGTGGTTAGTTACTGGTTGCTGATATGATATCAAGTCACCACCTTTGACCTTTTAAAGCACGCAAACACTAGCGGCTGTGTGTTGTCTTTGCAGGGCAGAAATGACATCAGTGCTTGGTTAGCAAGATGAGGGGCGCGAAACATGGGCCGATGACATAACCGTCCCCTTCTGATGATGAAGATGCAAACACGAGGCCCAAAAGTTCCCGAGGCCTTAATGTAATAGAACCTCCCCTCTACCCTTTAAACTATTGCATGATCACATTTCAGCTTTTAGAAAACAAAAAAAAAAGTTGGCATCTGCCTTCGTTCACTAGTGTCTTTGCTTTACAATTTGTACATCCAGTGGTATAACAAACCCAGCGATATATGACATAGAAATGATAAAACAAAACCATTAAAAAATAAACCTTTAGGATGACAACAGAGTCCACAAGCATGGAACATTCAAATATATTACACACTTGCACAGGAGGGCCCGACTGCAAATCTGGCAACCTGAAAGGAAACTGCCACTAAACACACTGGATTTGAGAGAAATAAAACTAATAAAAAAACAAAACAAGTACAGACAAATGAAATGCAGAAAAGTACTTGCAAATACTTAACATTCACTATATACAGACACGTGGCTTGCCGGGCTGTCAGCATGGTGATGACTACGGGGTCGGATCGACGTGGGGGCATGAGAGCCCAGCTGTCCCAAGCATACATGCAGTGGATAGTCCTCGGCAGGGTAAGGTCGGGTATTTAGGGGTTAAAATGTCTATAGACAGCAGTGTCTGACATCACTAGAAGCTATGGTCATACACTTGGAGTATAGTCACCCGATCTTCCTCTTTCCATTTGGTTGGAAGAAATCCCCCCCAAACTCAGAACAAAACAAAAAATAGAAATCCAGGAGCACCTTCAACAAACACCGACAAAAAGAAAATAGTTACAGAAAAAAGATATTGTTTATGTACAGGTGCACATTCTTTATACTTTAGTCCATCCTGCTGCTGACTGCGGGGGTGTGTGGGGGGCAGACAGGAAGTGATGGGAATTAGCCATGTCTGATGGGCCCCTCCTCTTCCTCTCTGTAAACAATGGAAGCGTCACTGATGGGTCCATGTGTTCCGTGACAGCTAAAAAAACGACAACTAAATGATCAGTGCAATGTCGTAGGCAGACAAAAGACAAACAAAACAAATAAGACTTTACAGCTTTTTTGAGAGAAACACATGGAACGAACCTTCCTTGTAAACTCGTCCGTCCTTCCGCCGCGTTCCCCTTCCTCTGCTGCTAATAAATACACTCGCTTTATAGAGGTTTACTGTGACGTTCCATGTCGAACCGCTATAGGTACCTGTTTACCCATTTCTTCTCGTAAAAACCGACTTCAGCTAAAATGATGTAAAAATGGTGGCGCTAGCCCATAATGACTATCTATAAATAGTTTTAAAATAAATATACCTGGATCACATTGTCTGTAGGATATTTTCTGTCGCCTCGACGGTGGTCGCTGCTGGAGGAGTCACGCACTTCGTCCTGTGTGAACGCCGCACGATGACTGCTGGACGGTGCAAAAAATAGAAACTGCTCGGATATCTCCTAAAATTCCGTCTAACAGCTTTTGTCTCGAACAGGTGAGAAGTTGGACTCCTGCAGCGGCTCCACCTCTTACCCAACTCTGATGAGTTCAACTGTGTTGGCAAATCCTCATCAGCTCGACTCATCACGGTGCAAAATCAAGACCATAAAAGAAAAAAGATATTCCCTTATCTCTATCATACTTAGAAACAAATTCATTATTTAAAAAACAAAACATGTTTTCCTTCAGCCTCCCTGGCCAGCACAGTTCACCTTCACAGGACCGACAGACTTCCTGAACCAATCAAAACACTACAGGGCACATCAACAGGGACACCATAAATAGGGATGTAAAGTGGGAGGGGCAAATAGAGACGCTGTCTCCGGTACAAACAGAAATGCTTTTATTTTGTAACTCCTCTGGTCTGTCGGTCTGTCGGCCTCTCTCCTCTCCGTTGGTGCCTGGCAGCAACGCACCGTCCAAAAGGGCTGAGGAGAGGAGACTAGGTGGAGGGGTGGGACGGCTGATGCTGTAGAATAGTAGTAATAGTAGTAAAGGTAGTGGTGAGGGCGGAGGGTGGTGGTGGTGGTGGTGGTGTTGCCCTGTAACAGCATGCTAGTCCTGTCTGATTATTTTTTTCCAAGTCTTTTGATCGGTGTGGGAGAGATGGTCCAAAAAAAGCAAGCGCTCTTGAGCACAGCGTCGCTTCGATATGAATGCCGGCGTGCGTGTGTGTGGTGGGGGGGAGGGTAATCCTTCTAAGCGACACTGGACACTCCCCTCCCCCCCCCCCCCCCCACCTTCCCCTTTTCCTCCTCTACACCAGCTGGTAGCCCGAGCCTGACGTCTGGTCGTACTCTATTGTGTACTGCGTGGTCCAGTCCACCGCTACGGGCCGGATCAGACCGCAGCAGCGGATCTCGAAGAAATCGATGAGGTTTCTGATGCAGCCGTGGCTGCAGCGAGAGAGAGAGAGAATCATGTTATTATCATTTACCATGGTAATAACTATGTACTGTCACATAAATCCAGTACTATCACATCATTTCTAAGAACTGCTGGTGGCGGCATTTAAAGACTACTCCTCCAGTTTAGCATTACACTTGTCAAAATCGGGTGCCTACATTACCCACAGTGCAACCGGACGGCCGACAGTTCAGTCGTAGGTTCCTCTGACTCAAGTGACATCACTTGAGGATATTAATCCGTCCTCACACAGCTTCCTCTAGCGAGAACATGTCTTTTTTCCCCTGATTTTGGCTAACATCAATGCTTTTTACTGAAACTGGCTGAAAGGATGGGATTCAGCTCTCTGTAGTAAACCAATAAGAGAAGATCACTCACTTGAAGGGGCTTTCGATGGATGTGGCTGTGACTTTAAAGTGCTTGTATCTCCGAGCGTTCATCCTCTCGTTGGTGGTGATTCCCAGAGCTGCGATCTAAGAGAGGTAGAAGGCAAAGAGGTCAGCCAACATTCCACAGAGTAACAGACTCAACTATTTAAGCATGCATATTACAGGCTCAATTGTAAATCCTAGTTGTCCCAGACCTGGTAGAGCTGACACATGATGAGCACCGCCACCCACATTAAGTGGAAGACGCTGTTGAGGAACATCCAGAACATCCAGGGAGAGCAGGAGGCGATCTGGGTCAGGTAGAGCCAGAAACCATCCTTGGCGTAGCTGGTGGCACAGTGGATCCTCCAGTCTGAGGGAGGAGAGACCGAAGGGAGGGAGTCAGCAGAGAAACATAGCGAAAACGAGGGAAAAGGGAGCTTCCTACTCACAGCAAATGCAGCCATATATCATCCAGCAGATCATGCAGAGCAGGAAGAACAGGTAACCCATGAAGTAGCGGTGATTGCCACTTCCTGTTGAGGAGAAACAAACATGTCACGTCCCATTCTCATCACCGTAGCTCGTTGCTTTGGTCATTTCTCTGCCGACTGAATGGAGGTCAAGTGAAAGGAAAGTCCAGAAGTGCCACAAGTTTACACACACATGCACCCTCCACAGAGACTGTGGAAGCTACGGGCCGCTGTGAGGGGAATATATTTATTAGAATTCATATTAAATGTGCAGTAAGGCTGCACTGACAGACAGTGGTGCTTTGAGCTAAATGCTAACGTTTTCACCCATCTCAGTTTGGCAATGTCGTTAGTTTTGCATGTATTATATTTGAGAAATGGAAACTTAAATTAAAAGGGAACATGATCCTCTGCACCACGTGCTATGGCACGCGTATGTGCAGAGTCTTTAGGGAATGTGTAAGTGTTGGAATTCTATTATGATAATAATGAATACAAAATAATATGACAAAAATGTAATTATTAACAGTAATTACCCCCCCCCCCCCCCCACCCGCATTCTGTGAAGACCCGCCCTACTCTGCCTTTGATTGGCTACTCGGTGCCTACTTTGATGGATTTGTCAAGTTTACCGATGACAAAGCAGATTGATGGAAGGCTGGCAGGGTTAATCACTTTAACTCAAGTGAATGTTTTCATAAGAATGGCAGCCTTATTTTAAAGGACTCCAATACATAATTGCGAGAGAAAACATGTATTTTTTTTATAATGTTGCTATGTAGATGGTATAAGATAACAGAACCTCGATGTTGTTGTGGCAGATATCAACGAGGTTGCCGCCCCTGCTCTAAAAGATGACAGACGATACAAAAGGAAACCATAACTGCAGGAGCTTTTGCAATCTTTCTCCCAGGCCCCTGATCCCAGTAGTCATTCAGCGGCTCTTATTGTTCCCAGCATGCACTCCTTCCTTCCCCAACTGTCTCCGGTGAGACGCCACCTCACACAATCCTGGACACACACTCTGGCTTCCCTTTTCAACTTCATTTCCTGCATCTCATCATTATAGCCTTCTCCACTGTGTTGTGTAGACTGACGAACAAGTAACTGAACAAGTCTACACTTCATGATGTACTCTGTAAAAGGAATTGAAAAGCAATAACAAAATGCTGCTTGTTAGAGTGTAACATGGAGCTGATAAAACACCACAATAAAAAGCCACAGCTCGAGCGTGACATCGTCGTGAATCTGTGGCGGCGTTGACGTACCGACACAGTTCCCCACCCAGGGACAGTGGTGGTCGAACTTGGCGATGCAGCGGTTGCACACGGCGCAGTGTTTGGACCTGATGGGCTTCCGTATCTGCAAGGACGCAGACGTAAAGGAGCAAAAAAGGTTGTATTGTTATTTCGGTTTTGCTCTGCATGTATCGTCTTGTAAAAGAGAGGAGTCCGATTTTTACCAAGCAGGTGCTGCAGAATATGCTCAGATCCAGGCTGCCCGTCTCTGCCAGCTCCACAATTGTCTGGAGGAAGGAAAAGAGAAACAAAAGCAGGATTTTTTTAAAGCAGACAAAGGCGTGGCAGAAAAATTAACTACTAACAAAAAATGAATCTTGGAGAGTTCTAATCCGCACCGCAACAGAAGATCTACTGACAGCCGACAAGCTGAAACTTCTAGCTGAGCGATCCCACTAAACTAAAGCTACAATGGGATTTACAGTTTCACAGTCATTAGTTTGGTTTCTGTTTTGAAGGAAAAAATACTGAACATACAGGGTTTGGATTTAATCTGCAAAAATATGATTGTTTTCAGACCTGACGTCACTGTGCAAATAAACTAAAGCTGCAGAAATCAGCGGCAAACAAGAGGTGGAAGGGCTCCTCTGCAGTGAATGGAAAGCTTTGAAGCCTTTGATGCAGAGGAGAGTCCTGCGCTGTGCTGAACAATGCAGGGTAAATATAGCCCTTCATCAATCACAGGGGCCCGGTGGGAAGAAGAGGCCTCTGTTGTCCCCCATTAGAGTGCGATAATGAGGGACGGAGACACCAAGAGGCCAGAGGAATCAACCGCGATAACGTCGTGTTCGCGTTAAAACAAATGATCGGACGCCTGAATTCACTGCATACGTTAAAGGGACAGTGTGTAGGATCAGCCCTCTGCTCACTCCCCCCTTTCCAAGACTGCTGTAACATTAGCCACCCAGTGCTAACAGATCCCCACGAAGTGCTACACACTGGCTCTTTAACACTTTGTGTAGTAAGATACGACAAAAATAACAAAATCAAAAACATTCAAAGGAGAAACAAATGGCTGAAACACAAGAAAGCATCATCACTAAGTAGGGTTTCAAACATTGTTCTCAAACGGTGTTCCTGCTGCTGGTGTCTTTACCTTTTTCTTCTGCTCCTCGGACGCTTTGATGATTCCCGGGTCGGACTTCCAGGACTTGCCAAAGTTGTAGAACAGAGCGATGGTGTTTAACAGGAAGGGCAAGTGGACGGTGGCAAAGGGGAGATGTGCAGCGAAGGTTAAGGAAGACGAACAAACAGCTTCTTCTGCACCAGTTTTAACAACTGTTTTGTCATTGTTATTTATTCTTGCCTGAGAATCCTCCTGTTTTTAAACCAATATGTCAACAAAACTGCGTCCTGTATTCTGTTGCAACCATGAACCATTCCTGCTCTCTCAGAGGAAACTACCAGCACTAGCAGACTGTTTAAGTGACGCTGTTATACAGTGAATGTATACATGTGCCGATACCTGTTCCCATAGAGCACTGGTGTGCAGGTGCTACGGTCCTCTGTGTAAACAAGTGAAGCCTGTAACTAATTACGAGCAGAGTCACTCATGCAGGTGGGCATGACTCAGCTAAAATCCCACAGGAAAACCAGCCAAGTGACACAGAGAGGCCCAGATTTGCTAATGTGTGGCTGAAAATGGGAAAGTGGAAAAAAAAAAAAATATATATATATATATATATATATATATATATATATATATATATATATTTTTTTTTATTTATTAATTTTTTTCCACTTTCCCATTTTAGAATAGAATAGAATCGTTCCCAATGCAAGACAATGATAAAAAGTCTTCTTGGACCCAAAACCATCACATAACAGACCAGGGAATTGTAATTCCACCGTTTGGCCACCATGTAAGGTTTGCTTTGCCACGCCCTAGCCTTGCTAAAAAGTAGGCCCGTGTCAGCTGTTTGCTGGACATCTAAACCTAAATAACTGCCACTTTTTCTAGTCCATCAAATACTACTTCCATTATTATCCACAGCCAAACTCATCATCCTTTAAATCAGAGGTCTGCAACAGGGGTCCGCGAAATGTTTGGTTGATTAGACACATTTGTTTTCCCCAAACATGAATCTGTCCTTTATTTTAATAGTTCAGTATTGTGTGCAAGATAACAGCTATCTTTATGCATGGCAGTGGCACTAATAGGTCATCACTCATTTTTCATTTCTACATTTATGTTTAAAATGAAAACATCAGTTTGAATAGCTTGTATGATGATTATCATGCAATTAACAGACAATGTTGATATTGGCATTGGTATCAGTTGACAAGGTGTGTTTATAAATGTCAGTGGCACGGCCTCCCTACTCACTGTACCTTGCACATGTTTAAAGTAAAAACATGAATATATGAACCTGTGTATCATTTGAATAGCTTAGTATTGAATGCACAATAAAGAGGTATAGACGGCACTAGGCCCATTTAATATAAAACACAATTTTATACAATATATATAGTCGGGGGTTCCTGCTCCATCTCTCTATCAGTTTGGGGGTCCTTGGCCTTAAAAAACGTTGAAGACCCCTGCTTTAAATCATACATTGGGGTTTGGCTGTAAGTTGAAGTTTCTCTTCTTCTACTGAATTGTAGGGGCATAATGAGTTATATGAGCTCAAACCAAACTGAACGCTTGGATCTGGACTGTCAAAGCAAACTGGATGCGAACACCAACCTCACTGACGAGCACTTACTCAGCACTGACAGAGTCAGAGGCCTCTACAAGTCCCTAAAGATCACATGAAGCCGTTGATCTTCAGAAGTACCTCCACAAAGAACTGGGTGTTGACTTAATGAGTCAAACCCTCAGAGCTTGCCACTGGTCTGCTCACTCAGACACCGGTGGAGATGCAGAGCGATCAATGCAACTCCTCAGGCAAATGGCTTTGAAGCTTCCTCAGTGAGAGACTGTGGTGACCTCCCGTTAGCACCCAGTTATCTTTTGAAAAGCCGAGTGGTGAGGTGGTTTTGACAAGGTCTCCCTACCCAACAGCAAGAGGGTCACAGACAGACCCATCAGTTTGCTGCTGAAGACTTACAATGACGTGCAGACATACTATCGTGACATTAATGCTACATCAGTCCAGTACAAAACTCCAGGGTCACTTGCTGGAAATGCATTCAAGAGCCTATTGAGTTAGGAAAAACACCGCATTTTGCTCATCGGGAGAAACGGTCACCTAAAACAGTAAAAAGTGAAACGTCTCCACTCACATCCAACCAGATCAGATCTGGTCAGGCCAGAATGTTGAAGTCCTTCAGCCCACAGCTCAAATACAAGGTTTATATTCTCATCCTTAAATCCAAGATCAATAAACCAAGAGCTCGTTGGAACGGCTTCGGAAAACCACTTCCCTCACTGCTTCCACACCTCAGAATTTAAGTGAAAGTGAATTTCCAGAAAATGCAAATTAACATGCGTTTCCATCCGCTACTTATGCTTTGTTTAATATGAGAAGGCGGGTGCATCGAGATTAACAGCTGGTGGTCAGGTACCATAAAAACCATTGGAAATAGCGGAATTAAAAGAGCTTCAGTCAAACCTCCAACAATGCAGAAAACATGATGGTGCATTATTTAAGAGGAGTTAGTCTCCTCACCTCTCCACACAGATCAGATGTTTTCGTCTGCTGCACGTTGAGATTCATTTGCTACATCCGTTTTCATTGCACTTTTGTTGCAATTTGTTATTAATCAATGCACAAAACCTTTCCACCTCAGCCAAGGGGATTTCTTTTTGTATTGCGATATACTTTGTAATTTCCTGCGTTTCCACTAATTCATACCAACTTCACGCAGAGATTGAGCAGCTGTGTTGAGGTGAGAAAGTCAGATCTGAACTCTCTCGAGCCGTCTTTATTCATTTTCAACACAACTACTATCTGTCACTTTTCATGTGCACAAACAAGTGCAACACATTGAATGCCTTCCAGGAAAGAGTGTCCAAAAGTGTGTGCCATTATGGCAACGGTCGCGATCATATATGAGCTTTGAATGTATCATTGACTTCTAGTTAAGGGGAGAAACTATAGGTGAATGGAGTCGCTTCGTTGGGTTGCGCCCAGCAGCTGCAACACACTGAACTCCTTGTTCACAACTCTAACACAGCAACAGGCACATTTGTTAGCTCCATCACAATGAGGCCGTTCGAGCAGTTGCGTCACAGAGTTTCCACTCTTACAACTCTTTCTGCAGTAGTCCACGGGCCTGTAACTTAATCTCACTGATCTTCCATCAGGCCAACACAAGCACTTTTCTCCTCTGCAACCAAAATGCATCACAGGCAGCAGAAAAAGAAAATCAATTTTACAAGTCTATATGTTATTGAGATCCTCCCTGCTTGGAGATCACATGTTTGCCAATTTTACAAACTGCCCTAACAGATTCAGCAAAAGCGCTTGGCTTTGTGCAATTGCTAATAAGCCAAAGATAAACAGCCCATTTTAACCAGCATGTGACACAAGTGCAAGGCTTTCAATTGACGTCTGTTTTCCAGATGGTGTGCGCCGTCTGGACGCGTTGGCATGGGACTAATCTGACTGAGCAACTACTACATTCTGTATGACAATAAAAACATTCAGTCTCATATTGCACAGAACAAAGCTCCATGGGAAGTCATCCCAATTTTGTTTAAGCTAATCGGCTGCTGACTGTAGCGTTTTTTCATGTGTCCTGTACAGATCATTCTTCTCATCTACCTCACAGCAAGATAAATGAATTTCCCCAAAATGTCAAACTGTCGCTCTGAGAAAAACAAAGACTGATGCCATCTTAAGAAGGAAAAGGATATCGTTCCAGAACCAGTAGAACCAGGTGGCGTACATCCAGAACTTGGTGGCCAGATAGATTCCCAGAGGGAGAGCGCTGTGCATGGAGTGGTCGAAGAAAGCCCTGCAAGGAGAGGAGACAGAAGAGGGTCATCGTGATCAGCAGTGTATTTCTTAAAATGGTCATCTGTTCAGTTCTGAATTTTTGTCTCGTTAGAACTTATTTCTGTATATAAAAAGTAAAATCATAAGAAGCCAGAATTGTCCTTTAATGGGCATCATTCCCACTGCAGGCACTGCTCATAACGTATGTGTTCAATATATCAAGGCCCTCTTTCTGCAGGTGTGAAGCTGCTCACTGTAGCACATGTGGTCAAATGCAAACCTGGGTGTTAGATCTGAATCCTACAGACGGCAGCAAAAATAAACCAAACCAGAACCTGCAGTTGGACTCAGTCACCATTGTTTTTTCACCAAGTAAGTATTCCAAGAATGTCAGTAAAAAGACGCTAACACACTGCGTAATGTTTGTTATTTTAGTCACAGAGCAAACAGTATTGAGGGGCACAACAAACTATAGCAGCAGGACCAGGAGGTAATGGGGCTTAAGTAGGGGGAACAATGTGTGTATGTGTGTGTGCTTAAGGGAGTATTTGTTAAGGGATGGTGTGGAATGTCGGAAATGACATGTTTGTTTGCACGCAAGAATATGTGTGTGTGCAGTTTATGTGCTGGTGCAATAAAGAATGTGTGCCAAGTAAATCTATTGTAGTATAACGTGTGTATGGTGTCACGACATTTGGATCTAAATTGGGACAAGTATCACCCGTTTGTAATAACTGATCTTAATCCTGTGAGAATCAGGCCATGACTGCAATTCGACAAAAGAATTTCCACCGCAAATAACCTAACACAGAGCTCATGTGATAATATCAGTCCAGTGCGGTGTGATTTGGGGTTGTTTTTTTCTGCCTCTTTCCCTGAATTATTGAGGCTGCGTAGGTAATTATTAATATCAAAGGTTTTGACAGCATTCTGGGTGCAAATTCAGGACCTTCATCTCGCTAGATGCTTTGATTGAGGTTTTAGAATGAACCTTGGAACATCTGTTCTCATATTTTATGATTTTATCCCCCTTAAAATGGGAACAATATGATTGTGTTATTGTTGCTATATCAATGTAATATGGTACAGTAAGATTGTTAACACAGGTGCGTGCCGGATCTGTCTTTTGACCGCAGTGAAAATATTTTTGAAAGGCTAAACGCCAACAGTTTGAAGCAGAACATTTTGTGCACTTTGGAAATGATTACATCCATCTTTAAAATAAAATACTGAGATAGTTTCAGCAAATTCGAGTTAAATACAGACTTGGCGAAAACAGACATTAGGGGGTGATTTGAAAAATGACATGAAATCCCCAGGTAATACTAGTCCTGTGTGCTAGCTAGTGTATGGGTGTGTTATCTGGGTCTTTCATGTAATTGAGACGTACTTGGAGAGGCACTGCACGGTGACCCAGACGCCGGCGTACATGAGGCCCTTGATCAGCCAGGAGTCGATGTCCAGGTCAGCAATGAAACCAACCAGCCAGATGACCAGGAAGGGTGTCGCCAGCATCACCTTCTGCCTGAACTCCTGCAGGAGGAGGAGAGGAAGGAGACGATAGAAGAACAAACAGGCGGGTAGGAGGTATGGGAGAGGAGAGATGTAGTAGAGGTGGTGAAAACGAAGGCATAGAGAGAAGGTGGAATGGTGGAAAAACAAGGTGAAAGACAAAGCATTTGGGGGAGACAGAGAAAATGAAGATCGATAAGAAACAGGGAAGTTGGGCAAGAGATGAGACAAGACAAAAAATGGAAAAAACAGATGAGATTTTTACAAGCAGGAAGGAGTCCCATTGAGCTTCGTAAAAGTACAAATATTTCCTGTAATTCACATCAGCCAGGGTAATGAATCATGACCATACACATCTCTCTACTGGCTGATCAGAAACATTGTACACATTTACAATAGTTTAATTTCGAGGCGAGAGTGCAAACCGCAGTTTGCTTTGAATATTAGAAGAGTCATCGGAGAAATTACAGCGAAATAGTAATTATTCAAAATTTCATAGTTAAATAGCAAGCAAATTAAGTGTTTATACAAATCAAGTATTACATCTTTTTATAGCCATTTGTATTGAATCACATTTGTCTCTCAGCTGTGGCGATATAAAGAAAGGTAAACAGCAAACCAAACAAGTTAGATGTATTCTACAAATCTAGACACGGCCTGTAAAGCTGTACTCACTACAGCACTGGGCCTGACACGAGGGATCTGGACTAAAGGTGAGGCAAACCTCAGATGGGCAGCAATGCTAGTCATGTTTCTACATGCTAACTTACAGTCTCATTCTAAAAGTTACCTTCATTAACTGATAACATCCCAGCAGACAAGTGGAAAGACAACAAGAGTTAAAAACTGTTTTAATTAGCAACAAGTTTATGCATCCACGATCTTTAATATTTCTGAAAACTAAATTAACATAGAAATATTCTGAGTGTTCAAAGTTCAAAGCTTGAGTAGAAGAGGTTATTTATCAGGATGCATGTCAAGTCACCCACTGTGGTGACTGGACGCTATAAAAGTTGTCGCTGTATTTTCCGGTAGTTGTAATATCAGACATAACCCGTCATTTAAGAGTCATCTCCTCCCTGTCAGACTGTCTGATCGGAGGCCAGCTTTCGACTAAAAGCTAATCACAACCCCAGACATGCTGTGCTGCTGCTGCAGTGCAACACTTCAGTGTGGA